>NC_090651.1:110057952-110657952 GCF_040937935.1 Hyperolius riggenbachi
CTGTGCTCTGACGAGACACACAGAGCCAGACCTGCAGCGTTGTAATCCCAGGGTTCACTGAAACTGAAAGTACAGGATTTCTGGCCACGGGAGCGGCGGTAATTGAAGCTACTTGAACCGGCTAGCCCCCCCCCTTCCCTGACCCCATCCCCCGAATAAGGTAATAGTATTTTTTTATTTTCTTTATTAAAAAGTTCTGGCTCAGGTTTGCTTTAAATCTGCAGCTGCTTAAAATTTCTACTAACAGTATAAACAAAACAAAACAACAAACATTAAAAGCTTGCTTAAAGAGAACCCAAGGTGGGTTTCTGCAATCAATATTAGGACACAGAGGCACATTCTACATACTATCACCAGCCTCTGTGTCCTTTTACTCTGCCTCCAGGCGCTCCCCGTGCTCTGCTGTCCCCCCTTATAAAAACCGCCAAGCTAGCGACACACAGATTGTCGCTGGTCACCTGTTTACATTCAGGCTGCCACTCACCGCCGCTCCCCTGCCTCCTGTATAGCGCGGCTCCCCGCCTGCGTCCCTTCCATCCCCGCCTCTGTAAGCCGATTGGAGGAAGCTCACAGAGGTGGGGAGGGAAGAGATGCAGGCGGGGGAGCGGCGCTGAGTGGCAACCTGAATGTAAGCAGCCTCCTAGCAACAATCCATGTGTCGCTAGCATGGCGGTTTTTATAACGGGGACAGCTGAGCACAGGGGGTGGCTGGAGGCACACTATAAGGACACAGAGGCTGGTGATAGTATGCAGAATGTGCCTCTGTGTCCTAATATTGATTGCAGAAACCCACCTCGGGTTCTCTTTAAATCCATGGCAACAGTATATAGTTTAGTACTGTATATAGGGCATTACTTTTTTTTATTTTTTTTATCTGTCAAAAAATTAAGAAGTAAAACATTTCTGAATCTTGATGCCACTAGGTTTATGGCACTAACCTATACACATGGAGAGGGCTGTCCTTTTCCTGTGCATCCTTTTCATTCTTGCTTTCTGCCACACATTTATTGCAACCCATTACGTAGCTCTAAAGCAGCAGGTGGGTCTGTTAAAATACCTGCACTTGTAAAGCTGAGCTGATACTTCTTTTTGAAACGATAATGAAAATATACTTTAATTAACGTTAATGTTTTTGAGTTTCATGATTATTACACTTTTTAATTGAAACAGGAATCTGGGGCTTTACAATTTTGTTCCTGATTTAAGTACCTAGAGTACTTATAGTGTCTCTTGCACTTTGCCATATGTAGCTCCTGATGCACTTAGGTATTCCTTTGAGTTAACGCTTCTCCTGACCTTATCTTTATAATACCTTTGGTAAATCAAAGACAAGGACGGCTCCAATAATGCAACTCCTGCAAGATATATGTAGATAATTGGATTGTTTCCCATAGAAGCCTATGGCTGTGGTGGAAACACATCAGCTCTGCAAGGACTTCAACCAGTGCAGATCGTGCTCGGCCCACCCTGGCTGGTAATCTGGCTCCAGTTTGGACCGATCCTAAATTGTTTAACTCCTTTGCAACCGCCTAACACCGATGGGTGGTTGCAGAGTGGTTCCCCCAGGACCGCCTAATGCTGATTGGCGTCAAGAGCGGTGGGCAGATATTAGCAGGGAACGAGCATGTGCATGCATGCCCGTTCCCTGCTAGTAAACACAGCTGGCATCTGTTAGCAGCCTGCCGGCCGCGATCAGAGCTGGCTGGTTGCAATGTAATAAAAAAGACATATAAACAGTTGTAGGGTGCTGCAATCTAGTGCAGCGCTATACACGGGACAGCCCTGTCACTTAGCTATCCCTCTGATTGGCTCACACAATATAATCCCTCTCATTGCATTAGCCTATGAGAGGGGAATTCAGTGTACGGAGGGCAGTCTATGGCCAATTTAGGTGGGAGGGAGAGGGGGAAAAAAGGTTTTTTTTATAAAATAAAAAAGGTTTGAAAATTAATTAAAAATAAAACGCAGCAGCAATCAGAGACCCCCCCAAAAAATCCTCCATTAGTGGCAAGAAAAGGAGGTAAAATTCATTTTGGTGGTAAGTTGCATGGCCGAGCAAAAAAAACACTAAAGCTGCGCAGTGCTGAATTGTAAAAAAGTAGCCTGGTCACTACGGGGGAAGAAATCTGTGTTCCTCAAGAGGTTAATGATGTAAAACATACCTAGTTTGTAACATAATTTGTCAAAACCCAGCCACATAATCAGTGTCTAGTTTCTAACATTCCTTTCTTTTCAAAATTTCCTGACGGGTGCCACTTGACTTTACTGCCTTGGATTTTTGATGGTCTACATGAATGGGTCAATGGGAAGCATCAGTAAGAAATCTATCCCAATGCAAACAGAAAAATACACAGCTTTACCCCTTCCAGTATAAAGTAAACAGACACTGCAGTGTCCTGAGGAAAGTCCACACCTCCAGCACTCAAACAAGAAAGGGGACCACGGCTATCCCTGTAATGTACATATATAGTCTTAATCTTAATCCTTTTAAGTGGGAGTGAAGTGAGTAGATACACTAAAATATGACGTATGAAAAAATAACACAAATGAAGAAAAGATGTGAAGAGTACTGGAAAAAGGATGTGGATTATTGAAAAAGATTTTAATAAACTATTTTATAAATCAAGTGGGTTTTATGCCGTTAACTGAATGTCATGAATTATGCCATTGAGTTTCTGCTGCTGGCAGCATTTCTAGACTTTGAATGGACTTCTGCCGTCCACCAGCAGATGTCTCTCCTCATATTGGGAACTGCAGTTCTTTGATTTTTCTGCACATGGAACGCTGGGAACATTATGAACTGTCACCTATAAATTTTTTAGCACACATAAGCCTGCTTCTGCCATTCGGGAACTTAAGATCACTGTGCTAGTAGTCCTTATGATTTTGGTCTTCAATCCTTGTTTATCCCTTTGGGGACTGGCCGCCTAACCCCCCTTAATGACCAGGTCATTTTACATGTGGGGGGTGCATTTGGGGGGGTCAGGCAGCCAGATCTCTGTTAGGGCTAGCTGTCCCTAGTGTGGCCATGTGTCCCCCGTATTGCCAGCAGCCTTTACTCGCCTCCCAGACTCCAGTGATGAGCAGCTCTAGCCCCGTCCGCTCTGGCCGGCATCCTTGCTCGCATTGCCATTAAGTTCCTGGTCGCGGTTTGATGATGTCATCAAGCCGGTACCCGACACTTTAGAGAGAGCAGAGATGCCGGCCAGAGCGGAGGGGAGCGATGATCGCCGGAGGAACATCAGAAAGGTGAGTGGATCCTCTTTTTCCCCTTCTACCGACGATGCTCTGATAGTGATCACTACGATCCACTGGCGATCGTAGTGATTACGTGATCAGGAGCCAATTGCAATGGCTCCTGATCAATTGGGGAAGATGTCAGCTGTCATATGACACCCCTCTCGGTGCGCATGATCACATCAGGAGCGAAAATGGCAGGTGTCGGGGCCGCACTTGTGGCTGCCTAATGCTGGGTACACACTATGAGATTTTATGGTCGATTTACTGTCAGATCGATTATTTCCAACATGTCAGATTTGCTTTTTTATCAATTTCCGAGCATTTTTCGATTGATTTCCTATTATAGTTAATGAAAATCGATCATAAAATGCTCGGAAATCGATCGGAAAGCAAATCGGACATGTTTGAAATAATCGATCTGACAGTAAATCGGCCATAAAATCTCATAGTGTGTACCCAGCATTAGGCAGCCACAAGTGCGGACACGACACCTGCCATTTTCGCTCCTGACGTGATCGGCCAAAAAATCTCATAGTGTGTACCCAGCATAAGCCTGATGCGGCATAGGATTTATGCTCAGCGGTCTCCAACAGGCCTCTCATTGAGGCACCACAACTCCGAGTAGGCTCCCATAGAAGAAACACAGCTCCCTGCTTGCCCCCGTAAGAGCACCACAGCCCCCATAGAGGCACCACAGCACCCAGCATGCACCCCATTGATGAACCACAGCTCCCAGCATGCCACCATTGAGGTACCACAGTGGCCAGAGGTGAGTACTACCACTTGCTGCCTGACTCTGCCTCGGGGACATCTGGGGCAACCCAGAATATATCCATGGCACATGCCACTGATCTTTGGTGCTAGCAATGCCCCTGCTTATCACAATGAAACACTCTATATCTTGGGGGTTTTTTTACCACCAATTAGGCTTTCTTTATGGGATACTTTTTGCTAAGAATTATTTTATTCCAACTGTGTTTCAACAGGAAAAATAAGAAAGAATGGAAAAAAATTCTTTATTTTTGTTTTTGGCCATTATAGTTTTAAAATAATACATACTACCGTAGTTAAAACCCGCACATTTTATTTGCCCATTTGTCCCGTTTATTGCAACATTTAACATTTTTCCTTAGTACTATGTATGTCGCCAATATTATATTTGGAAATAAGGGTGCATTTTTTTTTCAGTTTTGCACCCATCACTAATTACAAGCCCATAATTTAAAAAGTAACAGTAATATACCTTCTTGACATACATATTAAAAAGGTAAATATTTTTTGTTTACAATTTAATTGTATTTTGTTTAATTGTGTTTTTTTTTACAACAATTTTTTGGGGGTAACTATTGGGGAGTGTGAGAGGTAAGGGTTTAATTTTAAATGTCAAAAAAGTATTTTCATGAAAAACACTGTTTGTAGATGTAATTTTACTATTTGGCCACAAGATGTCCTCGCGCATAACTTTCCTATGCATAGTATTACTACGCAAACAGGAAGTAATGCGTGGACATGTAAGTATCGTTTTTTGTGAATGACAACGCTGTCTTATTGACGGCCATGGTCATTCACACAGGGACTTTGATCAGGGACTGTGTTCCCATTTAGGAGTGGGAGTGTGCAGCAGCAAGGGAGGAGTATCTATGTCCCTGCAAGGTAAAGCAGGGACACAGATATTCAGGCTGGGGAGGTGAAGTGGTTAAAGGGACCTTTGGTTTAAAATCAAATATTGCATGAATTGTGCACCTGTATATTGCCTTCTATATTTTTGCCGTAGATGCATGCATATTATACCAATACATTGCAAAGTGAGAATCTTGTGTAATTTGTTCATGTTGTTTGATCCAAAGTGAACCGGAGGGCAATAATTTTTACTACTAGCAGAGATGAAAAAAATAAAAAACAGTCAGAACCCACTGCCATTAACTGTTAACACACCCAATATCAATGCCATAGGCTAAAAGGTTGTTATACATTTACAGTATGTGCACAGAGGGAGATACTGCTTGCTTGGCAGTTGAAGACAGACATTATTTCCCACAATGCAGCAGGGCTTTCAGACAGGAAATTGTCATGGTCATGGCTCTGACATCGTACTTTGGGAGAAGTTACACCACAATATCAGCCACACAGTCGTCGTCCCCCCCCCCCCCCCCATGGTCTAATTCAGAAAAGGTAAAGATTCCTTGTGGGAAAAGGGGTAAGGCCTCTTGCACACTGCACGCGATTCCGATTCAGATTCCGCTTTTTAATCAGTTTTTACATCCGATTCAGATTCAGATCTGCAGTGTGCAGGGAGCAAACTGCAAATCGGAATCTGAATCGGATGTAAAAGCTGATTAAAAAGCGGAATCTGAATCGGAATCGCGTGCAGTGTGCAAGAGGCCTAACAGCTACTGATTTTTATGAAGTTCAATCCTGGGTTAATGTTCTTCTTTAAAACCCCATCTCAAGCACAGATGTTTGTGTAGATCTGTGTAGGTGCTCATTTGAAGAGCTTTTCTTTATCTGCCCATAAGCTTCTTCATTACCTGATCTTAAGGATTGTTAAGCTATCAGAAGGTCTGCTATTTACTGGCGATCACTGCAGCCATCATGATCAGGAGCACAAAGATCCATAGCAGTGGCCAGGAATCAGCTGGTGAATTCCGATTTCGCAATGCGCACTTGTGTGCATTGCATAATAACGGGCCACTTTGTAAAGCGGTTTGCCACAGTGCACCACCTATGTGATGTTCACAGTGCGCTGGATGCGTTGCACTGTATGCAGTGCATTACAACGCACGTTACCAATGACAGTGAAGCATATTTTTAATTGACTGTATGATTCACTGTATGCGATGCAATGTGTGGATAACATACTACGCCGCTTTCCTGATCCATTGCATTTAGTTCCTGCTGTCAGAGGGAACGTAGCCACTGTGAACATAGCCCAAAGTATACTCAAGGCAGATTAGGGAAAAAAAGAGATGTACATATCTAACATAAATAAGAAGAGAGAAATCTCTGCAACCTACAGAGACTTCCGACATCCTCCTGGGCCCTACCATAACCATGCATGGTTCCCCAAAGGAAATCCAACAAGAGCTTGTCGGATTGCTGATTGCAACCACGCGCCTATTCACGTACGAGCACAGCTGCATTGTGCTTGCATGAGTATAGTGTGGGTGCAGCACAGCCGCACTTGTGCAAGAAGAGGAGTGTGGTTGCAATTTTCAGGAGGGTCCCGGGCTGCAGCAGTAGGGGAGAGGAGGACAAGTTAAGCCTCTGGAGAATTGTAAGTATCTCGCTTCTGTGCTACCTCAGGTTCTGCAATAGACACCAGAAAGTAGTCTCGCCAGGCCATTATAGCCACGTAAATAACACTGGTAATGTCAAACTCTATATGTTTTCAAGATGGGTTTACATTGATCATTTTTAGGTACATCCTGTTTCATTTTCATCTAGTTTGTTTATTATTTACATTCTTTTTAGCTCCTGGCTCAATGAAATTTCGGTAGACTGCTGCTAGAGCAATATAAAGCCCAAATAATACCGGATAAGGACATCAGGGAATCATTATGGAAGCACTAATAGGACAGGTTAAGTAGCCCGGTTGCAGCCGTTGTTTTGTGAATTGTAAAGCATCAGAAAATGCTGGGCTCCCCGCTCAGCGGTTGCCATGGAGAAATTGTATGTATTGACTCGAAGCTTGAAACACCTGGTGAATGCATGTGTAATTTGGACTTCATATGGAGGAGAAGAAAAAAAAATCACACAGAATCTTAGCTTTACTGCCTTAAATTCAAAATAAAAAGCAGATTTTCTCTTTGCATATTAATCATGTTAATTTGTACACGACTCCAGACAACAAAGCATTTTTAAGGTTGGACTCCAATAAATAATTGAGCTCTTGGGGTGCTGCTAAATGCCAGAATGTTGCTCTGTGTAATTCTGGAACATTTCCAGCTTTGCTAAATATGATATCAAGAAACACACCTTTAAACCAAGTAGCAACATTTACTGAGATTTAATGGCTAATCGCAGGGGTACACAAAGCTAGCTTGATCTTCATCATGCTAATCGTACCACAAAAATCCATTTTTTTAAAGTACACTTACTCTTTAACTACTTGATCCCACAGACCATTTCACTTTTACCGCCAAGAGCCATTTTCCCCTGTCAGCGCTCCTCCCATTCATTTGGCCATAACTGCATCACTGCTTCTCTAGATCTTGTTTATTTAGCCACAAATGAAGCTTTTTGTGGGCAATACTTTTTTCAGTAATTACTTTAATTTCTATGCATTTTATAGGGAAAAACAAGAAAAAAAAGGAAAAATACACTAAAACATATATTGTTTTAAAATAAACAATGATACTTTAAATAAAACCCACCCATTTGTATTGACCCATTTGTCCCTGTTATAACAACATTTAAATAATGTTCCTAGTACAAAGTATGGCAACAATATATTATTTGGAAATAAAGGTGTATTTTTTTCTGTTTTCTGTTTTCGTTTTTTTTTTGTTTTTTTTTTTTGTATCTGGACAATAATCACAAGCCCTTTTTACTAGAATAACAGTAATATACCCTAATGACATACATATTAAAAAAGCTGAGGCCTTAAGGCAACTATTTTATAAAAATGTAAACTGTGTTTTTTTTTTGTTTCATGGGTGGGGCTTTGGAGGATTCATTTTATACATTTTTTTTATTAAAAATGTTTTGTGACTGTAATTTTTTTGCCACTAGAGGGTGCTAGAAACACTATACACTTTTTTTTAACTTCCATTATTTATGAATGCACATGGCCCCTGAATGGGGACATGTCAATTCATTCCAGGCACTGTGGTTGGTTCGGGGAACACTTGTTTCCCTTTACCAATTGATACCAGGTGAATGCCACCATGAACAAGTGGCTGGTGCAGCTTGCATGCACACCCGCCGCAGTAACACTGGACATGAATACGCATCCAGTTAGATTTTAACAGCTTCTATCTGGACAACTATCATCGTACAGATAGAATGAAGTGGTTACTGTGTAAACTAGGAAACATTGAAGGTAAAGAATATATAAACACACAGCACAATCAGTAAAAATTAAGAAATGGAGAAATCCTACAGTAATTAGTATATAAGGAAGAAGTAATTCTATGGGGTTACACGTAAAGGGAGACTAAGCTGTTAAGGTACAAACATAGCAATTATATTGTGCTCGACTTGTTAAAATAGAGTAGGACTAATAGCTAGAGAAAACCTGTCATTATTTGAAAGGAAACTTAAAGTGGGAAGAATATATAGGCTGTCCTCTTTATTTCCTTTTCAAAGTACGCTAATTGTCTGTAGAAATTGAACAAAAGTCACTTTAAATTGACAAGAGGTTGCTTTTTTTTTTGTGTATCAGGATCGGAATATGGGGCAGTGAGCCTCATTATTATCAAACTTTATTTATAAAGCGCTAACATATTATGCATAGCTGGCCAGTAGAGATGGCACGAAACCTCCGATTTTCGATTCACGAACTTCCGCACAAGTTTGGTTTGCGCGAATTTCCGCGAACCGCAATAGACTTCAATGGGGAGGCGAACTTTGAAAACTAGAAACACTTATACTGCCCACAAAAGTGATGGAAAAGATGTTTCAAGGGGTCTAACATCTGAGTTTTTGCATGGATGAGTGGGATAGATGCCAAACGTCCCGGGGAAAAATGTGGATTTGACACAAAGCAGTGTTTTAAGGGCAGAAATCACATTGAATGCTAAATTGCAGGCCTAAAGTGCTTTAAAACATCTTGCATGTGTATACATCAATCAAGGAGTGTAATTAGAGTACTGCTTCACACTGACACACCAAACTCACCGTGGAACGCACCCCAAACAGCTGTTTGTGTTGTGACGGCTGTGCTGGACTGATGCGCACCATGGCGAGAGTGCAGGCGATAGCGGTTTTCAAGCCCATATGGTCGCCAGGCTGAGGTAGCTCAATGGCAGAACAACAGTGACTGTCCAGCTGATCGAATTTGGTCTGTCCACAATGAAGCAACGACCTTATTATCTTTGGTGTGCCACCCCCCGAGACACTCATATAGCTGGCAGTCATTGCTTCATTGTGATACGCAAGCCCCTTCACCACGGCAAGGTAACGATCACGAAGGGGAATTGACACATGTACATGCCTTTTGTTTTGTTGTTGCAGCCGCAGTGCAGCCAGAAAAATTAGGCAGGCGTGTACACACACCAGAAAAATTATCATAGCGGCCGCTGCTAGCAGTGGCCTTAAAAATTCAGGAATCCACCTGGAGTCCTGGACCCTGTTGGTGGTGGCGGAGAAAGCAGTCAATCTGCTTGCAGGCAGAGATACTGTGTGTGGAGCGACTTAGTCTTGGGGCAGGCAGTCTCACGGCATGCAGGCAGAGATGCTATGTGTGGGGACTGACTTGGGGCGGGCAGTAGCCCTCCGGGATCCATGCCTCACTCGTTTTGATAAAGGTAAGGTACTGAACACTTTTGTGACTTAGGCGACTTCTCTTCTCAGTGACAAAGCCTCCAGCTGTGCTGAAGGTCCTTTCTGACAGGATGCTTGAGGCAGGGCAAGACAGAAGTTGGATGGCAAATTGGGACAGCTCTGGCCACAGGTCAAGCCTGCGCACCCAGTAGTCCAAGGGTTCATCGCTACATACACACTTAAGGCCAGGTAGTCGGCTACCTGCTGGTCCAGGTGTTGGTGGAGGGTGGATCTGGAAGGACTAAGGCAAGGCATTGGACTAAAGCGTGTCCGCATGTCCGACATCCCCATGAGATCGCTGGAGCGTCCTGTCCTTGCCTGCGTGGACATGGGAGAAGGATTACTGGCAGTGGTACCTTTATTGCGTTGTGCTGTGACATCACCGTTAAACACATTATAAAGCATAGTTGCCAGCTTGCTCTGCAAGTGCTGCATCCTTTTTTGCCCTCAGGTGAGTTGGTAACATGTCTGCCACTTTATGCCTATACCGAGGGTCTAGTAGCGTGGCCACCCAGTACAGCTCATTCCCATTGAGTTTTTTGATACGGGGGTCCTTCAACAGGCTGGACAGCATGAAAGACGC
Source organism: Hyperolius riggenbachi (assembly GCF_040937935.1). Classification (NCBI taxonomy): domain Eukaryota; kingdom Metazoa; phylum Chordata; class Amphibia; order Anura; family Hyperoliidae; genus Hyperolius; species Hyperolius riggenbachi. Next base: position 110,068,259 of record NC_090651.1, read on the forward strand.
CATCTGCACAAAGTTGGATGCAGACGTACTATCCATCTCCTCTTGCTCTTCCTCAGTGACGTCAGGTAAGTCCTCCTCCTTCCCCCAGCCACGAACTATACCATGGGATCGTTGAGCAGCACAAGCCCCCTGCGACACCTGCTGTGGTTCTTCTTTAGCCGCCACCTCCTCCTCCTCCAAAGAAACATCTTCCTCATCATCCGAGTCTGACTCCTCTTCCCCACACGACTCTTCCTCCTCTTCCTCCTCCCCCCTCTGTGCTGCCGCAGGTGTTGAGGAAACATCTGGTTCTTATTAGAATTGATCCCACAACAATTCCTCCCATAACTGTTCCTGTTCACGTTCCTCCACAGCTTGATCCACCACTCTCCAGGAAGTAAGCGTACGGGATCAAGTCGCTGATGGTGCCTTCACTGTGACTCGCCAGGTTGGTCACTTCCTCAAATGGCCGCATGAGCCTGCATGCATTTCGCATCAGTGTCCAGTTTTTGGGCCAGAACATCCCCATCTCCCCAAACTGTGTCCTTCTACTGTAGTTGTAGAGGTACTGGGTGACAGCTGTCTCCTGTTCTAGCAGGCGAGAGAACATAAGGAGGGTCAAATTCCAGCGAGTCGGGCTATCGCAAATCAGGCGTCTCACCGGCAACTTGTTTCTCCGCTGAATATCGGCAAAGCGTGCCATGGCCGTGTAAGACCGCCTGAAATGCCCACACAAATTCCTGGCCTGCTTCAGGACATCCTTTAAGCCTGGGTACTTTGACACAAATCTTTGAATGGCTAGATTCAGCACATGTGCCACGCAGGGTCACACACCACTTTGCCGATCTCCAGCTGGTGCGGGGTCAGCCACTGATCCACCTGTTTGTTAAGAGCAGCCAGGAGAGCTGCTCCAGTGTGACTCTCCGCTTTGAGGCAAGACATGTCTAAGATGACGTGACACCGTCGTACCTGGCATGCAGCATAGGCCCTGGGGAGCTGGGGCTGTGTAGCTGGAGAGGAGATCGCTGCACCAGTGGAGTTGAACTGCCACTCAGCCAAGGAGAAGGAGGAGGATGACTGCAAAGAGGATGTAGCAGGAGGAGAGGAGGTGGCAGGAGGCCTGCCTGCAAGCCGTGGAGGTGTCACAAGTTGGTCCGCTGCACAGCCACGTACTCCCTGCTTGCCATCGGTCACCAGGTTGACCCAATGGGCTGTGTAAGTACTGTACCTGCCCTGACCGTGCTTGGCAGACCAGGCATCCATGGTCAGGTGGACCCTTGACCCGACGCTGTGTGCCAGAGATTACACCACTTGCCTCTCAACTTCACGGTACAGTTTGGGTATCGCCTTTTTAGAGAAATAATTGTGGCCTGGTATCTTCCACTGCGGTGTCCCAATGGCCACAAATTTACGGAAGGCCTCAGTTCACCAGCTGGTATGGTAACAGCTGGCGAGCTTGCAGTTCCGCCAAGCCAGCTGTCAGATGCCGGGCAAGGGGGTGACTGGCAGAAATTGGTTTCTTCCACTCAAAGATTTGCTTCACAGACACCTGGCTACTGTGGGCTGAGGAGCAGGAACCGCTCAAGGTCAGAGGCGGAGTGGAGGAGAGTGGCTGTGAAGGTGCAAGGGAGAAAGCGTCTGAAGATGCTGCACCTGAAGGAGGAAGAGGAGAAGGAGGGTGGCTTTTCTTTTGTGTGCTGCTTTTCCTCTGGTGCTCTTCCCATTTCAGTTTGTGCCTTTTCTCCATGTGTCTTCGTAAGGCAGTTGTACCTACGTGGGTGTTGGCCTTTCCACGGATCAATTTTTCGAAGCAGAGAGAATAGATGGCATTGCTCTGATCGGAGGCAGACACATTTAAAAACTTTCATACTGCTGAGCCCCCATGGAGTGATGGCACTATGGTGGCTTCAGCAGCTGCTGTTGAAGGGCATGTTGGCTGGCTGTTCATAGGTGACGATACATGGAGCTGGACATGGCCACCAGCTGTTTCTGATGACGAGCTCCCCCTGCTTCTTTCAGGAACTCGTCTCCTCCTACTCCTCTCTGACTCCCCCTCTGAACTGTCCCCCTGTTCATCTCCTCTATTGGGAACATACGTGGCATCCGTATCATCGTCATCATCATAATCATCCCGCCCAGCTTTGCTTGCCTCAGACACCTCCAAAACTGTACCAACAGCAGGTACTTCATCATCCTCCTGCTCACACATTACGTCCATAGTGTTGCCTAACTCAGACATATGAGGTGGTGTAACATGCTTAGCGCCTTCATCTGGTTGTAACAATAAAGGCTGTGCATCAGTGATTTCCCCACCAAATAACTCCTGCGAAGTGTCAAATGCAGCGGATGTGGTGCTTGTAGTAGCGCTGGTGGCTGCGGAAGATGAGGTGTTCTGTGTTAAATAGTCAACCACGTCCTGACAATATTGGGAGTTAATAGGACTTGCCTTCTTCTGAGCACTGAACTTTGGTCCAGGGCCGCACGAAATCATCAGCATGACCTCGCACAGACCTGCCGGGTGGCCTTCCTCTGGGTCTGCCTCTACCTCTCCCTCTACCTGTTTTGTCCACATGGGCGTCCGCACATACGGCAAAACCGGGCATCTGCCCGAGCCTGGCCGCCCGCTGCCCCCCCCGGCTGCTTGCCCGTGCAGCCAGCAGGAGGGGAACAGCGCAGAGAAGAGAGAGAGCTATGGGCACAGTGGGGAAGGGCAGACGTCTCCCCCCCCTTCCCTCACCTTAGGGGGCTCTCTCTCCCTCGCTGTCCCCTCCGGAATGAAGTGTGCAGCGGCTGGCAGCGGGCGGAACTTACCTCGTCTCGCTCCTGCGCCGGAAGTTCTGGTGCCGCACTCTGGTCTGGATCAGACCAGAGTAGCGGCTAATCCATCCGGCACGTGCGACGAGAGGAGGTAAGTTCCGCCCGCTGCCAGCCGCTGCACACTTCATTCCGGACTCCGGAGGGGAGAGCGAGAGAGGGAGGGAGAGCCCCCTAAGGTGAGTGCCTATAGCTCTCCCTCTTCTCTGCGCTGCTCCCCTCCTCCTGCACACATGGCCACTTTTTCTGGGGACATTTCCCCCTGCCTACATATACTGGGACATATACCCCTGCCTACATATACTGGGACATATACCCCTGCCTACATATACTGGGACATATACCCCTGCCTACATATACTGGGACATATCCATCTGCCTACATATACTGGGACATATACCCCTGCCTACATATACTGGGACATATACCCCTGCCTACATATACTGGGACATATACCCCTGCCTACATATACTGGGACATATCCCCCTGGCTACATATACTGGGACATATACCCCCTGCCTACATATACTGGGACATATACCCCTGCCTACATATACTGGGACATATACCCCTGCCTACATATACTGGGACATATACCCCTGGCTACTTTTTCTGGGGACATATACCCCTGCCTACATATACTGGGACATATCCCCCTGGCTACATATACTGGGACATATACCCCCTGCCTACATATACTGGGACATATACCCCCTGCCTACATATACTGGGACATATACCCCTGCCTACATATACTGGGACATATACCCCTGCCTACATTTACTGGGACATATACCCCTGGCTACTTTTCTGGGGACATATACCCCTGCCTACATATACTGGGACATATCCCTCTGGCTACATATACTGGGACATATACCCCCTGCCTACATATACTGGGACATATACCCCTGGCTACTTTTTCTGGGGATATATACCCCTGCCTACATATACTGGGACATATACCCCTGGCTACTTTTTCTGGGGACATATACCCCTGCCTACATATACTGGGACATATCCCCCTGGCTACTTTTTCTGGGGACATATACCCCTGCCTACATATACTGGGACATATCCCCCTGGCTACATATACTGGGACATATGCCCCCTGCCTACATATACTGGGACATATACCCCCTGCCTACATACACTGGGACATATCCCCCTGGCTACATATACTGGGACATATACCCCTGCCTACATATACTGGGGACATATACCCCTGCCTACATATACTGGGCACATATACCCCTGCCTACATATACTGGGCACATATACCCCTGGCTACTTGTTCTGGGGACATCTCTACTCCTGGCTACCAGTTCTGGGGACATCTATACCGCTGGCCACCTATTCTGGGGACACCTATAGACCTGGGGCTACCTATTTTTGGGGAACCACTGCTGTCAGATTGAGTGTATTTTGGGGAACTGCTGCCAGGTGAGAGGTGTCTACATATTAAGGGGGCATTCTGCCTATTTATGTGAAAAGCTGTCTATTTATGTGCCTCATGACTGCTGAATTTGTCTTGTTGCGGGCCTCATGGTTACTGACTTTGTCTTGTTGGGGGCCTCATGATTTGTTGGGGGCCTCAAGATTGCTGAATTTGTCTTGTTGAGGGCCTCATGATTGCTGAATTTGTCTTGTTGGGGGCCTCATGATTGCTGAATTTGTCTTGTTGGGGGCCTCATGATTGCTGAGTTGGTCATGTTGGGGGCCTCATGATTGCTGAATTTGTCTTGATGGGGGGGGGGGGCTCATGATTGCTGAATTTGTCTTGTTGGGGGTCACATGATTGCTAACTGCGAGACTATGGAAAAAGCTGAATCATCATCATATGAGACAATAGCATTAAACCTACTTTTTCCGCTTTTTAAAACAGAAAATGAAACTGGGAGGTTCTAAAAAAAATGAATAATTTTTTTCAGGAGTACGATGGATAAAATTGTTTATCTTCACAGTTTATTTTCAACTTAATTTTCCATAATGTTCATGTATGAGTTAAAACGTTTGTATTTAGTTTAAATTGCTGTTGGCACTTTGTGATAGTAAAGTGACTTTGCAGTTTGGACACTCGACCTCCAAAAGGTTCGCCACCACTGTCCTAATCTAATGTCCCACCATTGCTTAGTTCATGTAAACTTGTCTCCACCCATGAACACACCCACATTCTGGTTCATGACCACACCCATTTTTCGTCGCGGCGCTCTACGCGCGTATGACGTAGCTCCATTTTTTGTCCATTTTGTCTATATCGGGGGGGGGGGGGGGGAGGGGGGGGATGAAGTGAAAGGTATGCACTGACTTGACTAATACAATGTGCAGTCACACAGGTGCAGTTAACAGGTATGCACGAAGTGGTATATCACACTGTGTGCGCTCACGTAGGTAGGTGGGTGCACTGTGAACAACAGGTAGGTATATGCAGTGATGGGTATTACAATGTGCACCTGTCACAAAAAGACAGGTACCGGACAGGCACAGTGACACTGTGTGCGCTCACGTAGGTAGGTGGGTGCACTGAAGTGAACAACAGGTAGTAGGTATATGCAGTGATGGGTATTACAATGTGCACCTGTCACACACAGACAGGTACCGGAAAGGCACAGTGACACTGCGTGCGCTCACATAGGTAGGTGGGTGCACTGTGAACAACAGGTAGGTATATGCAGTGGCGTTTCTACCACAGGGCGCAGGGGGCGTGGCGCACCGGGTGCCAGACAGCCAGGGGGTGTCGCCACGACCCCCCATAGATGCTTAACTCAGGAGGGGAAGAGCAGCGCTAGCAGGAGGGGTGACAGCAGGGATAGCGGTGAGGAGGGGGGACATATCCCCCCCCCTCCCTCACCTGGGTCCCCTCCTTCTGCCTCTCTTCTCCCCCCTCAAAATGCGGGCAGCGGGCCGGGGGCAGTGGTCAGCGAGCAGGCGAGCGCAGAGAATACTCACGTTACTTCCGCGTATCAGCCTAGAATGCTGCGTCACCGTCACATGCCTCTTCTGCGCCTCCAATCATTGGAGGCGCAGTAGAGGCACGTGACGGCGACGCATGTTCCAGGCTGATACGCGGAAGTAACGTGAGTATTCTCCGCGCCTGCCTGCTCGCCCTGTTTGCTGCCCGCTGCCCACATTTTAGGGGGGGGGAAGAGGCAGAAGGAGGGGACCCAGGTGAGGGAGGGGGGTCCCTGCTGTCACCCCTCCTTCTAGCTACACATGGGGGGGTACTATACTACCTAAGCTGGGGGCCACTATACTGGGGGCAGCTAAACTGGGGGCCACTATACTACCTAAACTGGGGCCACTATACTGGGGGCAGCTAAACTGGGGGCCACTATACTACCTAAACTGGGGGCCACTATACTGGGGGCAGCTAAACTGGGGGCCACTATACTACCTAAACTGGGGGCCACTATACTGGGGGCAGCTAAACGGGGGGCCACTATACTACCTAAACTGGGGGCCACTATACTACCTAAACTGGAGGAAACTATACTACCTAAACTGGGGGCCACTATACTACCTAAACTTGGGGCCACTATACTAGCTATACTGGGGCCACTATACTGGGGGCAGCTAAACGGGGGGCCACTATACTAGCTACACTGGGCCTGGGGGTCACTATACTAGCTATACTGGGGGCAACTATGGGGGCCACCATATTACCTATACTGGGGGGGGGGGGGCACCATACCAGCTACAATGGAGGCTACACTGGGGGCAACTATACTATCTAAACTGTGGGCCACTATACTACCTATACTGGAGGGCAGCTGTACGGGGGCCACTATACTAGCTACACTGGGGGCAGCAACACTACTACTGGGCACCACGCCACTACTGGGGGCAATGGCGGCACCGGGGGGAGGGGTGCTTTGGGTGCTGAAGCACCCCCTAAAATTCTCCCAGCACCCCCCAGCGTGAACTGACTTTCGGCATCTAATAGCGGCAGAGCAGGGCTATAGTAAAATGTCTGAAGCCCTTCTCTGGAGACTTTGGGAGTTTCAGTTGCTGGCTGCAGAGGATCGTGGGAGCTGTGCACCGGACGGAGGCTGGAACAGGAGCTCTGCTGCAGGTGAGTAAATGTTTTTTTTTTTTAATTTATATTAGCAGCCAGGTGTAGCGTTTATGTCCTGGCCAGGTCTGCTACACGATTGAAGTGCTTTCTGTACTGGTCTGCCACACGTTTGCATGTATTTTCTGGTCAAATCTGCTACATGATTGCATGCATTTTCTGGGCAAATCTGCCGACATGATTGCATGTATTTTCTGGGCAAATCTGCCGACATGATTGCATGTATTTTCTGGGCAAATCTGCCAACATGATTCCATGTATTTTCTGGGCAAATCTGCCGACATGATTGCATGTATTTTCTGGGCAAATCTGCCGACATGATTGCATGTCTTTTCTGGGCAAATCTGCCGACATGATTGCATGTATTTTCTGGGCAAATCTGCCGACATGATTGCATGTATTTTCTGGGCAAATCTGCCGACATGATTCCATGTATTTTCTAGGCAAATCTGCTGACATGATTGAACGTATTCTCTGGGCAAATCTGCACACATTACGTTTATTTTCTTGAGAAAACCTGCACAAGTATGTGAATTTTCTGGGGAAAGGGTCACCAAAACTTGGGTCCACTGTCTTTGCGTTGCACTTTTAAAGGGAACCCGAGGTGAGAATAATACTGAGGCTGCCATATTTATCTCCTTTTAAGCAATATCAGTTGCCTGGCTGCCGTGCTGGTCCTCTGCCTCTAATTCTTTCAACCATAGACCCTGAACAAGCATGCTTGTTTCTGGTGTGATTCAGTTCGCTACTGCAGCCAAATAGATCAGCAGGGCAACTAGTATTGTTTAAAAGGAAATAAATATGGCAGCCTCCATATCACTCTCACCCGGGGTCATGGCCACGCCCATTTGTATGTTGTAGCGCCACCCATTTTTTGCCCCTTTACTTTGGAGGGAGGGGGGGGGGTCGTATAATACCCAGCACCGGGTGTCAAATGACCTAGGTACGCCACTGGGTATATGCAGTGATGGGTATTACAATGTGCGCCTGTCACACACAGCCAGGTACCGGACAGGCACAGTGACACTGTGTGTGCTCACCTAGGTAGGTGGGTGCACTGAAGTAAACAACAGGTAGTAGGTATATGCAGTGGTGGGGGTATTACAATGTGCACCTGTCACACACACAGGTAGTCACTGAATGTGCTGGGCCTGGCAGTAGCACACACAGTAGGAATTACCAAGGCTGTCTATGCAACACAAGTGTCTATGGGACACACACACACACAAAAAAAAGATCACAAGAACAAGATTAGCTCTCAAAAGAGCTGTTGAGGGGTGCTTTTTTTTAGCAATAAGAATCACCAAGGAGCAAGCTAACAAGCCTACAAGAGCCTAACTAAGCTTTCCCTATAAGTCTCTGCACAGCAGCTCTCCCTTCTCTAATTACTGCAGGCACACGAGTGAGTCCAATGCCTGACGCTGCCTGCCTTAGGGGGGGGTGGGGCTCCAGGAGGGAGTGTAGCCTGATTGGCTACAATGTGCCTGCTGACTGTGATGTAGAGGGTCAAAGTTGACCCTCATGATGCACTATGGGGGCGAACCGAACTTCCGGAAAAGTTTGCGGTTCTCCGCGATCGCGAACCCCGGAAGTTCGCTGGGAACCATTCACCGGCGAACCGTTTGGGTCATCTCTACTGGCCAGCTTGTTGACCTTTGCAGGTGTTTAAAATTCCCTCTCTGTTGAACAGCTTGGCACCTGGGTTGGTTGTTCAGGGAACGATTTGTGAATCAGGTAGATCTGATACAAAATAAAATTTGCAGCTGATCCATGTATATCCTTCTGGGGAAAAAAAGGATATCTAGTGATATTGCAATGCAATGGGTTCTTCATCTCTCATTATAGGATTATGTGCTCAGAGCATTTTATTTTCTATTTAATCTTTTTGTTTAACCACTTAAGGACCACAGGCTTACATCCTTCCCTTCCCCAGTGACCAGGCTATTTTTTACAAATCTGCACACTGCAGCTTTAACAGTGTGCTGCACAGCAATACAACTTAGCAGACAAAGTCTGCCCCCCCACTTCTACCCACCAACAGAGCTTTCTGTTGGTGGGCTCGGATCGCTGCTGCAGGATTTTTTTTTTATTAATTTATTTGTTATTTTATTTTTATTAAAATTGTGTATTTTTTCTTTTGCCCTGTCTCCTCCCTCCCTCCCCTGATGGCCAATCAGAGTGATCCTCTCTAATAGGCATCAGCCTATGAGAGGGGATCGCGTTCGGAGCTTCTCCAGTGGACAGCCAAGTGACAGGGCTTTCCCCAGTGCAGCACTGCGGTAGATTGCAGCATTGTACAATCAAAACAAATGGCTGTTTTTTTTTTTTTTTTTAGTAGAGCTCTGGCACTCAAATGGGGATGCGCGCCTCCGCACACGCAATCCCCGCTAATCTACTCCTCCAGGACTTGATGCCTTTGTGTGTTAGGCGGTCCTGGGGGAGCCACTTTGTGGTTGCAAATCGGCGTTAGGCGGTCGTAAAGTGGTTAACATTAGATGTTCTTGGTGTTACATCAACCATTTATTGCTGCATTTTGAGCAGCTGTTCTTTTCTTTGTTGTTTAAGATCTTTTCGCAATTTTTTTTAATTAAAATTAATTGTTCATGACATCAATGACAATGGTTATTTTTCCATCAAATGTTACTGTATAAAATAATGTAGGCAAGTAACAATTTTTTTATGTTCCTACTTTATTATTCATTAATTGTATTGTGCTATTGTCAGTCTTTCATGATGTTTATGTTTGTTACTATAGTTACTTGATACAAACTTTATTGTTGCTTTGCACATTGCTAATCTGTACATAAAACATAGACATTTGTGTTATGTTTTCAGAAAGGACCTTCATACTCCTAAAAACAATACAAGAAATCAGTTGACTATTATGCTTATCAGTAAACTTAAAGAGTACCTAAAACGTGTAATATACAGTTCTATGTAAGACCTTCAAGGATCAGCAGATGTCAGCTGCAGTAACTCACCGACTCACTGCCCAAAAGCAAAACCGCTGTTTTTTTTCCTCTAAAGTTTTCTGAAGCTCTGTGGCCAAAGAGCTTTGGAACACTGTGGATAAAAATGGACACAACCGCCTTTTTGATGGAAGGGGCCAAGCTTGAGATTTCTAATGATTTACAGGCTAACGGGTGAGTCGAAGCACTGACACCCACCTTGAAGCTCTGAGATAGAGCTTTGCATTAAAAGTTTTAAATAAATTGTAAAATAATGTTAATGTAAACAGAGGCGCCAGAAGGATAAAAGTAGCTAAAAAGTTTAAAAATAGAGGAGGCAGCGGTGGACTTACCTCCTCCAAGTAGACACAAGATATTATTGATGTTTCAACAAAATAATTTTATTTACATACTCCAGGTTCAGTACACAATGCGTTCCACAGGATTGACCTTGCTTCCTCAGGCAATAAGGTGGAGCATATAAAAAAAACGCAGGTTTAAATCAAAGCCAAGTGCCTCTGTCTGTTATTACAAAATAGGTACTCTTTAAGATACCATATTTGCCTATGTTTTATAACTTATAGCATATGTTGCAAACTTTTTCGTATCGATGTTGCAACACATTGCCTTCAATTTTCAACCAGCTTTAATATTCTAATATTGTTAAATCCACTAACCTAGAAGCCTTCACAAATCTGCCATAATGACCATTTCATTCAAACTAACATTTGTACGTTTTCAATTGCAAAATGCTGAAACATTTTAATCTTAGAAAAATAAGAAAACTGTTTTGTGGCTGTGCTTGCCTATGGCTGCACACTTATCTATGTATACTAGGATTTCTATACTGCAGCAAACTTGGTAATTATTTGCATGCCTATGTCTCTACGCTTGGCCATAACCTTCAGGTTTATGTGTTTTTCTATAATGATGGGAAATATAGTCTTGACTTCTTCTTTGAGAGTTGCGTGGTCCCTGCTGATTGGCCCACCCATAAGCTGAACTTACAGAGGGCAGGATGCAAGCTACAAGGCACCAACACGCAGGTTTGGCTCATTTAAAGGGTATTTTTTTCCATTAGTTTGCTTCTCTACACTGTTTATATTGACTTTTCATCCTGATTGCTATTAAAATGTGCCTTGTTCAATTTAGAGTTTAATTGACCTTTAACGATTTGCTTTTGTAATGGGTGCTGGAAGTGTAGTAAAATTTAAGGGTAGGAAGAGAAGTAAGAGCGGTGCATTATAACTGTGGGTTTATTCAGTGTTAATTTAAGCAAGTGTTGTATAAATATAGAAAGACTGAGATAGCCTTTTTCCCAGTCTTAATGAAGCCCCTTTTAAAATTCATTACCAGTACCAGTTTCCTCGAGAGATAACCGCTTGCATATTTTTATCTGCATCTACCGAAATGTCTGTCATTCCCCACACAGGAATTAATTGCTTTGGATTATATGTTTGATGAAGAACTTTAAATAAGAACTTAACAGAGAGGAATGAATGATGCTGATGAAAGTTGTTTGGGGTGGTAGCAGAGTGCGCTGCTGATTTAAATGAATAGTAATCTGCATATGCAGGAGAAGTCGTTAAGTAAACATGTTGTCCTAGAAAATCCCAAAAAAAGAGAGCAAAAGTTAATATTAGTGCAAGCACTTTTAGTATACTGTTTCCCGTGCACTTTGCAAGACATTATAACTGCATACAAAAAATAAAAGTGAAAAAACAAAACAAACAAATACAAATCTTTGGTAGGTTGAATGACAGCGAACAGCTGGCGATAATATATACTATACAACCTTGCCCCCTCAGCAGGAAAGACTGTTCTCACCAAGGCAGGGTCGGTCCACACTATGATGCAGTGGCTTAACTACAATTTATGGGGCCTCCCAGGAAACACATTGATGAGCCCCCTAGTGTTTACACCCCTTCCCTTATCTTCATGGCCTTGATGCCCATCTCACAAGGGTCAGAAAACAAGTGTAGCCATCATGATCTTCCATGACGAGTGTAGTCACAAAAACACCTGATCTTAAAGTGAACCTCCGGACTTAAAATCTACTCAGCAGAACTGAAAAGGCTTGGTGTTTCTTTAATAGTTTCACAGTATCAGAACTTTGTTTTTCTTACCAAAGCATCATTTTTAGCTGCATTTTTAGCTAAGCTCCACCCATCAAAGAAAAGTGCCAGGCGTTTTTTCCCTGATGCTGTGCAAAGCATGATGGGATTTCCTATGTTGTTATTCATGTTGCCTAGCAACTGGGAGGGGTGATCAGCACACAGAACAGTCAGAAGTGATTCTCATGCTCTCTGTCACCTCCTCCAGGCGGTTTTTCCCCGATGCTGTGCAAAGCATGATGGGATTTCCTATGTTGTTATTCATGTTGCCTAGCAACTGGGAGGGGTGATCAGCACACAGAACAGTCGGAAGTGATTCTCATGCTCCCTGTCACCTCCTTTCAACCAAAAAGATGGCTGCCCGCATGAAATTAAACATTTGCCTGTTCTTTTAAAACAGGGTGGGTAAGAAATTATATTACCTATCTATATTAATTAACATAACTAATGTAACTTAATGACAGTATGTTTGTTTAGGCTGGAGTTCCTCTTTAGGTATAGTCCGCTGTAACAGAGAACAGGAATGTTAGTAGTTGGGGCTGATAGCAGGGGCTGTTCCCCTCTAGTTACGCCCCTGCTATGATGGATTCATGTGGTGACAGTAGATGTACTGCCACTATCCATGGCACAAACCCTTGTTCCGAGTGTATACATTGTGTCTGTTGCATCGAACAGGTCATTGAAAATTGAGCAGGATGGTACTTTGTGCTCCATAATTGCAACAGACACAATGGACACTGGGCATAGTGAACTTGTCAGCACACGTCTAAATTGATCCTATGTTTGACATAGGATCAGTCAACATGCCTGTTCATCTGTTGGGGTTTGTTCCATGGGTTGAACCATTTAAGGCTCCAGTGTGACCCGAACCATACCCATCCCTGAAACTGTCACACCTCTACGCACCATTGTCCCACCACTGACTGGCCCCCAGATGACATCAGAGCATGGCCTCTGTACCAATACTGAGCCTAGGCAATATTGGGGTAAGGGTTAGTATTTGGATTCTGACTCACCAGCGCTCAGTTGAGCCTCATTTATGATAGAAGCCAATAGTGTGAAGGTAGTAAGCCTGTATGCTTCCAGAGGAGCTGTGAGCCAATACCTAACCACTTTAAGGTGTCTGCTTTGTATTAATTCCATCACATATTTTTTTTGTCTAACAGAACTACTTTAAAGTATTATTCTATCAAAAAGTATAGAAAAAAAATAGGGTGAAACTGGGATTAATGTGCCATCTGGAATGCAGGGGGTATTTTAAATGGGTGTTGAGAACACATTCTACTCAGAAGAAATGGACACCTGGCCCCCAAAGTTGATCAACTTTATTTATGAGTATGAGAATTTGGTAGGCTAAGTCTCTGGGTAAGGAAAGGGTGGAGAAAGTTTTAAATTTCTGTTTTTTTATGTCATCTAGAATCATTTCCAGAATAGAATTTCCAGAAATGTAATGTTCAGATGCCTATTATCTCCACATTTATAATGATTTTGTATAATCTGCAAAGATCAAGACTTTAATACCTCTAAATGCATTTTTTAAACATAAACAAAATTTGAGTATGTGGCATATAACACTATTTATTTTTATTTATTTATTTTTAGAAAATACCTCTTTTGAAACAGTTATTCTTTTTTGTGAATTTCTGTTTATTTTTTACTCGGTCTTAGGGTATTTAATGTCCATTTTTTAGTATTTTTGCTTGAATGCAGCCTTTACATCTACATATTTATTTTGGAGTGTTAGTACATATTGTGACATATATCTTAATATCATTCTAAAGAAGTTTTTTTTTTTTTTTTTAAATGTTCACAGTATGTATATTTTATTTTTTTCTATTCTTTATTCTTCAAGGCCTAAGGGCACCAAGCCAATAGCTGTGCATTCAATTAATTATATTTTGTCTGGCAATGATAACAATATTATATTATATGAACAAGATTACTGATGGGTAACCACCGTTTTTAGTCTTTAGATCCTACAACAAAAACATAGCAATTTATTTAAATGTGACACAGCTAACTGTAGTCTCATTTCTACTTCTGTACATATCAGTGCTGTTTTGCCACCTAAATATCACAGCTAGAAATGGTTTGAAAAGGGTTGCTTGCCACCAAAGTAAGTCTAACAGTACTTTTGTCAGAAAGTTAAACATTTTTCACTTATCAATAAAATGCTTATTCCAGCCTTTGGAAAAAGCCAGCTTGTAAATTATCCAAGTTACTTAGGGCTCTTTCACATTAGGGCAGATTTTCTGTGTTTCAACGCAAAGGGTAAAGTTTGCGTTACCCAAGGTGAAATGAAAGTCCATAGACTTTCATTTTAGCTTTCACATATAACGCAGCCTTTTTGTGCGTTGCGTTACACTGCACCCAGGCGCAGTTTTTCGGCCGACGCTGGCTTTATGCGTTACAATGTTAGTCAATGTAAAACGCACACTGTGCGCGTTTTTAATCCGTTAACGCAGGCAATCAGTCCCAGGCAATCAGTCCCAGAATGCAACAGAGGAATAATGTAGAAAGTTGAAAACTAAAAGAAAAAAAAATTACCAGCGTTTTTCTATGTGCTGTAACGCATTGAAAACGCACACTCACTGCAGTGCAACGCATATCAAAACGCATTAAACCGCATACAACAAAACGTATGTTTTGAGTGTTCTCCAACGCAAGCTCTGATGTGAAAGAGCCCTTAGGAAGTTACTGCATACTATTGAAGGCTGCATTCAGACTTGATTTGGGGGAGATTTATCAAAGCATTACCGACAGTTTTTTCTTCTAAAACTGTTCTAACCAGCAGAAGAACAGTTCTGCATGATAGTAAGAAACTTCCCAAAGCCTATGTAATAGCAGCAGTTTAGCGTGGATTTCTAGAGCTACACTACAGTTAAGAAAAGTGCAAATCCATTCCTTAACTGTTGCAGATTAAGAAGTGCTCATTACCAGTTCTTCAGATAGTGCAGGCTAGATGTGATTTGTGGAGGGCTCCTCCCTCCTCACTCAGAGCTTGCTGACAGTAGGTGTGTTGGTTACCTCAGCAACAGCAATCCCCCTCGCACACTGCACTGTCTGAGAGACCTTCCTAGCTCCTTCTATTCCTTACAGTTTAAGAAGGAATCTGCACTAGCTAGTGATTTCTTAGGATGTCGGAGACAGTTCTGCACTGATTTCTAAAAACCTCCTAATATTTTGTCTCAGACACAGTTGATAAATCTGGCCCACTATACCAACATGAGCTTTTCCTCAAATGTGAGCTTGTGCTTTGCGACTCATTATGCAATACTCATTATGTACTGCAGGCGGAAGAACAATCCTGTAAGGCACGATAAGCTTTCCATTGTGCTAAATGGATCCAGCCCCTCCCCTTTCCAATCTCAAGCCAGCGAGCATAGAGGCCACATTCATGAAACAGGAGGTTCACCTTCAAAAGCTACATCCTCACAGCGGAGAGTCATGGCCCCTGAAATGGAGGGGTGGCATAGCCGTCACTGCTATTCTAAAGAGCACTGTTGCTGGGCAGAAGGACTCCTTGGGGAAATACCAGTGTATGAGGTGATGACTGATAACAGGAGAAGGGTTTAAGGTTCTATCCAATCACTTAAAATTCTTAACTAAGTACCCTGCACCAACTAATGTTTTCAGAAGTCTCCTGGGTTATGGCCCATACTCACGGGCAACTTTTTGGCATGTCGCTAGCACACGGGAGCGTGTGCGCGACATGCCGGCGACAGTTCGTCGCCAGGTCCCTCCGCATACACACGGCGGAGGGACCGGGCTACTGATGCGGCGGAAGCTGTCGCTGTTGTCCCTCCCCCCGCCGGAAGCGCCGTCTATTTGCAATTATGTTGCTGTCGCTAGTCTGCGTACTCACGCGGACTAGCGACAGTTGCGGTGGAGTTGCGGCGGCGATTGTCACCAGGCGATTGACCACGCCAATCGCCTGGCGACATCAGCGACGGGCGACAGTTCGGGGTGCGCGCCCGTGCAACGCCGCATACTCACGCATGTTGCGGCGACAATTGTAGCCCGTGAGTATGGGCCATTAGATTCAGCTGCGCCTCACCATATGCCTCAACTAAGTCTATAAATACTGTAATTGAAGAGCCAGGGACAAGCTGACACAGTGAAGTGAAGCTAGGGGACACTCTGTCACGAATCTGTTTCAGAGTTACACCCCCTTTGCTGATAGGCATTGAAGTCTTTGAGGAGGATGCGTTACATTTTTTTCAGTAATTTTCTCAAGCCTCATAGAAAAAAAGTAATTAGTAATTACTGCCACCCTTAATGATCATTGATTAATCCTTATGAAGGCCAACAGTTCGGGGAATAAGCACTTGAGCTATGTGCAGGCATGCTGTTCAGCTGTAGCCAATCATCATCAACTCCTAAATGGAGAGGAGGAGGAGGGGCGATGGGTGGCACACATGTGAGTGGCATACTGTGACATAGGTAAGTAAGAAGATAATGGGCTTGTTCCTCAGTCATAGTTTAGTGATCTGAGAGGCCAGCTTTTTGGCCTGCAGGATGACTGTATCAGCCAGGGGCTGTCTAGCATGGGCTTTAGCTCCAAGCTGTTGGAAGAAGTCTGTTTTACATAACAATAGCACAGCTGTGCTGTGTGCCATCACTGAACACCTGCTGTTTGCAGGTCTTATAATAGTCTTTAAGTCAGCCATGCAAGACAAGAGTTGATTTATGTACTATTTTCACATGTGTTCATATATGTGCATAATTAAATGTTAATTAACTCTAAACTTTTTTTTATGTCTTGGTATCGTTAGTGAATGATAAGTTAAAATGAAGCCAGAAAAATCCACAAATAATTACATAAAAAAACTAACTATGTGCACATTTAGCACACTTGGTCATTCATTTCTTTAACACATCCAAACCCCCTTATTTCATAAAGACCATTAAAATGAACTTATAGAATTAATGATTTTGTTTGAGACTTAATTTAAATTACGGTACATTGAAAATTGTTACAAAGACAATGTAAAATAACTCAATACCCATAAACAGCAGGATAACCTTTAAAACAAGGTGTTGTTTAAATTTTCACTTAAACCAGTCAATATTTGTGAGCTCTGCTTATTTTTCCAGCACTTCACACTTGGCGTTGTTGAAGTGTATGCTATGCATCCTCCATATGCTTGTATCATTTGTAGTTCTTGGAGAAGAGTTGTCAACTCATATGCACTTAGAGTTGAGCTGAAATTTTCGAAATTTCGCATTACAATAATTACGCATGCGAAATTTGGTATTACGATGCGAAATTACGGTACCGTAATTGCCATTAAAATCGTAATTGAAAATACCGTAAGCGTAATTTTCAACACGTAATTTCGCGTTTCGTTCATACCGTAATTTCGCATTAAACCGTAACGCTCCCGTATAAAAAAGCCGCCGGCTTTAAGGGTTAATAGCAAAGCCCCCTTAAATGCTAAGAGCCTTAAATTTGGAGAATATATTAAGGAGATCAAAAGGAATAAGAGGAAAAATTTTTTTTTCAAAAAGACCTTATAGTTTTTCAGAAAATCGATGTTAAAGTTTCAAAGGAAAAATGTATACATTTAAAAACCCGCCGACTTTAACGGTTAATAGCAAAGCCTGCTTAAAGTTTAGGAACACCAAATCCCCAGGGTATATTAAGGGGATCAGTGGGAATAAGAGGAAAACATTTTTTTTCAAAAAGACCTTATAGTTTTTGAGAAAATCGATTTTTAAGTTTCAAGGGGGAAAATGTCTTTTAAATGCGGAAAATGTCAGTTTTTTTTGCACAGGTAACAATAGTTTATTATTTTCATAGATTCCCCCAAGTGGGAAGAGTTTTACTTACTTCGTTCTGAGTGTGGGAAATATTAAAAAAAAATGACGTGGGGTCCCCCCTCCCAGACCTCTTTAACCCCTTGTCCCCCATGCAGGCTGGGATAGCCAGAATGCGGAGCACCGGCCGCGTGGGGCTCCGCACCCTGACTATACCAGCCCGCATGGTCCATGGATTGGGGGGTCTCGGAAGGGGAGGGGCAGCCAAGCTTTCCCCTCCCCCTCCGAGCCCTTGTCCAATCCAAGGACAAGGGGCTCTTCTCCACCTCCGATGGGCGGTGGAGGTGGAGGCCGCGATTTCCTGGGGGGGGGGGGGGGTTTCATGGTGGCATCTGGGAGTCCCCTTTAAAAAGGGGTCCCCCAGATGCCCACCCCCCCTCCCAGGAGAAATGAGTATAGAGGTACTTGTACCCCTTACCCATTTCCTTTAAGAGTTAAAAGTAAATAAACACACAAACACATAGAAAAAGTATTTTAATTGAACAAAAAACATAACCACGAAAAAAGTCCTTTAATATTCTTAATTAACCATTAATACTTACCTGTCCCTTTAAATAAATGATCCCTCGCAATAGCCCCGGAAATGTTCTATCAGTTACAATGTAACAAAGTTATTACAATGTAACAACTTTGTTACATTGTAACTAAGCCGCACCCGACTTCACTCGCCACTCAGCCGCCGCATACACTTACGCGTCCTTGCAGGACGCTAAGTCCCCGCCGGCTCCCGCTGTCCACCCCGCCCACATCTGTCACCCACATGTCACCCACATGTGGGTGACATGTGGGTGACATGTGGGAGAGGCGGGGAGGGCAGCGGGAGCCGGCGGGGACTTAGCGTCCTGCACGGACCCGACAGAGCTCTGAGCTATATAGCTCAGAGCTCTCTAAGCATCTTTGTATTTGGGCTCCAAGGAGCCCATTGGTCCTTAGCAGACCAATGGGGTTCCTTCAAATCAGAAGGAACCCCATTGGTCTGCTAAGGACCAATGGGGCTCCTTGGAGCCCAAATACAAAGATGCTTAGAGAGCACTGAGCTATATAGCTCAGAGCTCTGTCGGGTCCGTGCAGGACGCGTATGCGGCGGCTGAGCGGCGAGTGGCGTTGGGTGCGGCGTAGTTACAATGTAACAAAGTTGTTACATTGTAATAACTTTGTTACATTGTAACTGATAGAACATTTCCGAGGCTATTGCGAGGGATCATTTATTTAAAGGGACAGGTAAGTATTAATGGTTAATTAAGAATATTAAAGGACTTTTTTCGTGGTTATGTTTTTTTGTTCAATTAAAATACTTTTTCTATGTGTTTGTGTGTTTATTTACTTTTAACTCTTAAAGGAAATGGGTAAGGGGTACAAGTACCTCTATACTCATTTCTCCTGGGAGGGGGGGGTGGGCATCTGGGGGACCCCTTTTTAAAGGGGACTCCCAGATGCCACCATGAACCCCCCCTCAGGAAATCGCGGCCTCCACCTCCACCGCCCATCGGAGGTGGAGAAGAGCCCCTTGTCCTTGGATTGGACAAGGGCTCGGAGGGGGAGGGGAAAGCTTGGCTGCCCCTCCCCTTCCAAGACCCCCCAATCCATGGATCATGCGGGCTGGTATAGTCAGGGTGCGGAGCCCCACGCGGCCGGTGCTCCGCATTCTGGCTATCCCAGCCTGCATGGGGGACAAGGGGTTAAAGAGGTCTGGGAGGGGGGACCCCACGTCGTTTTTTTTATATTTCCCACACTCAGAACGAAGTAAGTAAAACTCTTCCCACTTGGGGGAATCTATGAAAATAATAAACTATTGTTACCTGTGCAAAAAAAACTGACATTTTCCGCATTTAAAAGACATTTTCCCCCTTGAAACTTAAAAATCCATTTTCTCAAAAACTATAAGGTCTTTTTGAAAAAAAATGTTTTCCTCTTATTCCCACTGATCCCCTTAATATACCCTGGGAATTTGGTGTTCCTAAACTTTAAGCAGGCTTTGCTATTAACCGTTAAAGTCGGCGGGTTTTTAAATGTATACATTTTTCCTTTGAAACTTTAACATCGATTTTCTGAAAAACTATAAGGTCTTTTTGAAAAAAAATTTTTTCCTCTTATTCCTTTTGATCTCCTTAATATATTCTCCAAATTTGAGGCTCTTAGCATTTAAGGGGGCTTTGCTATTAACTCTTAAAGTCGGCGGCTACCTAACATTGATCCATGCGTCAACTTTTCCGCTTGGGAGCATGACCATACGCATTAATTTCGTAATACCCACTGTAATGCGAAAATTACGCGAAAATTACGCTTACGCGAAATTTCGCTAAATTCTTCTTCATTACGATTATGTACTTACGGCCATAATCGTAATTACACTAATTACGCGAAATTTCGCGAAATCGTAATTAGGTCATTACGCTCATCTCTACTTGCACTAGCCCTGAAGGGAAACTCCATGATGTGTCATTGGATCAAGCATCCAACAGGGATAACATTGGTAATATATATCTTTAAAAACTTTTTAACTGTACATATGCTAAATACTTTAGCTAGTTGGCCAACTCACCTATTTGAGTGAGTCAGCAAAATAAGCAGAGAAACAGATTGTTTGAATCATATCTTCAGAAACAATACTGTTATCCAGGGCCAAATTTACTGTACATCCCTAGAGCATGAGTTCTGACAACCTATGTCCCTATTCAATTATCTTTTAAGTTTTCTCACAGTAGATGTAATCACAAATTGTCAATATAGTACCTTTTAAACCCCCCAAAAGTGTGATATTACATCCTTTTCTACTTTTAAGTACTTTTTAATTTGTTAAATAATGAAAAGTCCTTTTTTCGGCATGATAAAAAATTATCTCCTGGGGAAAAAATGACAAAGATCCTAATGCTTTCAAATACACCTTAAAGGGGCACTACTGCAAATTAAGTGTTTTTCAGTCACTGTAATCAATGATTTGTGCTAGATAAGCAATGTCAGATAGTTTAATTGGATGATTAAATCTAATCTTTACATTGATAAGACTGATTTTTAGGAGTGGGAAGCTCATCAGCAGCTAAGTTACCAGCGTGCTGTCCATTCCCTGCAGAGTCAGGGGCGCCTCTAGCCATCTTGTCACTCCAGGCGAGAAAACCTGTGCCCCCCCCCCCCGTCTTTAGCCGCATGAAACACCCCCTCCCCCGCGCCAACCCTTATTCCCCCCCCACACACACACAGATCAAAAGCACATAAGATGTCCCCCACAAATCAAATGCAGATATCAGATCAAATGCACATAACACTGTAAGATTCTTAGAGGGTCTTGCAAGGTATGGCCCTTATTATAGCCAAAGTGACCTGTGTTTCAGTCAAAGATTATGTGCAGAGTTCTCTTTCTATACAGATTCTAGAAGGCCAGGCAGAGAGTGGAATAGAAGAAAAAGAACATTACAGGGAATAGTAAAAGGTCAGAACGCAGCATTATCTATGGGACGTGCAGACTAGCTGTCTGAGCCTGGGATGCCCAGGGCCAAACAATGCCAAACAATGCCTGGTGTTTCTAAACACCAGCTTCTGAGTATTTAGGGTACAGGGCATCGGCTTCGCGCTTGCGCACTAGACGGATGTCAATCACAGAGTTCTATAGGCCAATAGCAAGCGTTTAATAGGGGTGACATCTGGAGCCCGCCCATATCCCACCTTCGGGGGCGTGTGGTTAGTTAACACTTGTGGGTCTGGAGGTTTTTCCATTTATAAGGTAGATCCTTATAGGTCTGGGGTTAGCGCGCTCATATTAATCAGCTTTGCTCAATATCCGTATTATTACCTGCTGATGTTTGCTTTGCTTCGTATGTTTCTCAATATAAGTTTGTAACCAAGATTGTACCGAGTATCCCGGTTGGATACAATAAAGACTCTCTTAATTTGCTCTGGAGTTCAAGTTCTGTGAAAAGTCTGCTATCGGCTGTATACTTTCCGAAGGTGATAAGGACCCGCACTAAGGCTGTCAGGTAGTCAAGTCACACACAGAGACTAAATATTTGATTTCTACAGTGGTGCCGATTTAACCCGTGTTCTACAGTAAACAGAGAGAACCGGTGACTAGCCTGGGAAAGCAGAATTGTCTCGTATCAAGAAGAGATAAGTGCGCAACCCTGCACCGCAGAGGGAAAGTTCGAACAGCGCCAAAAGTTGGATTGTGTCTAAGACTGTTCCGTACAAACAGTCTCTGCTAAAGGATTTCGTAGAGCACTCCTGGCACTGGGCCAGCAGACCCCAGAGAGGAGGAATCCGTTAAGAGACGAGGCAACTCGTGGGAGCATCGTTGGGTAGCTGACCGAGATGTACTGAGATGCCTGGTGACCGTATCTACACCTAGGAGGTGTGAGTATGACAATCGCAGTATAAACGTATAAGTTTGTTACCTCAGTGTTAACGTGTAAAGTCTAGTTGAAGAGACAAGGGTTAAACTGCAGTGAAGAAACGCTGTGCAGCAGCAGCGAAGTGACAGTTTATATTGTAAAATTGTGTTTTTTTTTCTCTTCTCTCTCCGGTGTTATCTGCTTGTTTAGTACGAGGTGTTGACAAAATATGGAGGCCTTGCATTTCTTAGGCAATAAGAGTTCCGTGGTGTTTTCATTACGCAGGAATGAAAACATTGAGCGAACATGGGATCGCCTGTGTTCTCAGCTCGTGGAAGAATGGGAAACAATGGAGTGGGGTGAGAGTTGTACTTCGCTCGGGGCTCGATATGTGGAGAAAGTTAGATTGCTGGCAAACGCAGTCCAAACTTTTGATGCATTTGTGAGAGAAGCTGTGTACAACTGCAGAGAAATTCCGGACATAGGGGTAGCAGAGGGGTGCGATCGATGTCTGGATTTCAAAAGGCAGATTCAGCAGTTTAGAAATGCACTGGAAGGCACAGCGACAGGAGGAGTCCCCATTAAGGAAGAAGAGGAGGGGTCCCTTATGGGAATACAGGAAGAGCAGGAGGAACAGCTCTGGGGGGCAGATGAAGGCGAGGAAGATGAGGTTTCATACAGTGAGGAGGCAGAAATGGGCCTGCATCCACACAGTCCCACCGCGATCTCAAGAGATAGCAAGGGGGGGAGCCGTGGGGGGCAGCAAGGTAGGGGAGCAGAGGAGGAAGATGCGGGAATGCCTGCCCCAAGGGGGGGGGAATCCCACTCCCGGACCTCACTCCACAAAGTTTAACAGGATACTTTGGTGGTGATGAGTCTGCAATTAATTTCCAAACACCCGGGGTCCCCACAACACCTGATACACCTCGGTCTGCCCAAAGTTTACCACCACCTGGGCAGCCATCCGGGATCCCTAGAGCTCCTAATAAGCTCCTCCAGTGCAGAATCCAGAGTTTCCAGTGCGACCTCCGGCACCCTGGGGGCACCCAATGGCACCCCTGTATTCCCCCATCAATGCAGAACGTTTGGGGAAGATGGTTAAAACCATAATACCATATAACCCCAATTTGAGTGCATTTCAAAATTCTCAGATTTTTGAAGTGTGGGCTAAACGCTACAAATGGGGGGATGAGCAGGCATGCCTTGCAATGTCTCTCTGGGTACCATACAATGTAGGGACTCAGCTGGAATACAGTGGTCTGAACAGAGCACGGTATCCAAGTGGTTTGTATCCCAATGAAAGTGAGCGAACAAAGCTGCTTGTGGAAGCAGTCACAGGGGCTCCACTTGTAGGTCCAAGTGCTCTTGAATCCTTCAGGTTCTCAAAGGACGACCGCCTGGAGGAGGCCTCAGCAGTTTTTGAAAAAGCCTGGCGGATGGTTACCCACCAGGAGAACAAGCAGATGTCTCCAGGAGAGGAAGAGTTAATGGTTATAGAATTTTTGCGATGTTTGAAACATTTGGATCGTACTTTGGTGAGCTTAGCCGCACAATCCGGTACAATGGCAGGGGCAGTGAAAGTTCTCAGAACTGCCCAATTGTACGATGGAGGCCCAAGCATGGAAAAGAAGAAGATCCATGCAATGGCCACCAGGGGGGCCAAGCTACCAAAGACAAACAGAAAGTGAAAGCTCAGCAACCTTCCTCCACTCGGAGAGGAGGAGGGGGGGGGCTGAGGGGGATCTGCCTCCATTCCAGGCACACAAGGCTGGTATAGAATGCTACAGATGTCATAATAAAGGACACCTAGCTAGGGAGTGCCCGAGCAAAGCAGAGAAAGGAGACGCAGATGATCAAGCTGCAGCAAAGGAGAATGGGTTTGTGCAGCCAATTAAATCAAAACGTAACTTTGTCAAAGGACAGAAAGTGGAGAATTCTCCTGAATCCTCTAGCTCTTATCAGACAAGAGAGCAAGGAAAAGAGCCTCTGGTTTTAGAGGTAGGACAGAGAAGGAAGTCTCCATACACTGAGGCCATGAAGCTGATAGCTGCAATGTACCTTAACGAGCAAAGCAGTGAGGATGCAGACACAGCCTCTGATTGACGGTGTACGCCCCCCACTGCTTTGTCCTTCGTTGCACCCATTGTAATAGGGCGGGATGGACGGCCTTATCCTAAAGGGGCAGTGGAGGGGTTTGAGGAAAAAATTTTGTTAGACACAGGTGCATCAGTATCAACCACCGGTCTGCCATTAAAAGAGAAGGGTTCCACAGAAACTACTAATCTGATTAGTTTCAATGGATACCAAAGCAAAGCCAGATTGATTCCGCAAGCATGGGTAAAACTGGGCGGATTCACTATGGTTGTGCCCCTGTGGAAAACGGACATCAAGGGGACACTTCTGGGGTCGGATGCAATCCAAAAACAGGGGTGGCTGATTGATATGCCAAATCAGGTCGTGTGGAGTACTGGGATACCTGATCAGAGCATCAAATGTGTCAATCAAGAGGGTTGGCAAGATGTTTTCAAGGTGTCAAGAGAGGATCTGGAGGAAGGCTGGGCTGAACAATTTGATCCAAACCTTCGCCCGTATTTGGAAAAATATCCAAAGTTATGGGCAAAGAGCAAAACAGATATTGGGAGGATGAATGTGGTGGTCAGGATTTATGGTCCAGACCCCCCATCCATTCGGCAGTACCGCCTTCCCCCAGAATCTGAGGAACCAGTGAGTAAAATCATTCAAGAGTTCCTAGACAAACAGATTATCAGGCCATGCAATTCGGTATCCAATAGCCCGATTTGGCCAATCTTGAAACGAGAAACAAATCAATTGAGACTATGTGTGGATTTGAGGGCGGTGAACAAGGTAACTCCGCCTGTGACTACAATTGTGGCTTCAATGCCAGACATTTTAGCCAGAGTTGATGCAAAATGCTGTGTGTTCAGTTGCTTGGATATATGTCAAGGTTTTTTCAGCATACCATTGCATAAAGATTCCCAGTACAGGTTTGCCTTCTCCTTCCGGGGTCAGCAATATACCTTCATGGTTTTGCTTATGGAATTGCACAGCAGCCCCTCTCTTTTTCATCAGGCGCTGGCACATGTGTTAGAACCCCTGAACCTGGGAGATGCATTGCTCTTTTATGTTGATGATCTTTTTGTCCAAAGTGTTACTGTAGATCAGCATAAAGAGATACTGGACATGGTTTTTCAAGCTCTCCAGGATTCAGGCCTAAAGCTGAATCCAGGGAAAGTACAGATCCTGAAGGATGAGGTAACGTATCTGGGAGTTCAAATCTCTGGGACGGGCAGGAAACCGATACAAAAGAGGGTGGCAGCAGTTCTGGCACTCCCAAGACCCACAACAGTGACAGGGCTCAGGAAATTCCTGGGATTGGTCAATTTCAGCAGAGAATTCATAGAGGGGTTTGCAGAAAAAGCGAAAACCTTATATGAACTTCTGAGAGATCAGGAAGAAGCATCCAAAAGCCTCCCATGGACTGACTAGTGTCAGACATCATGGGAAGGGCTGAAACAAGCTTTGGCACAAGCGCCAGCTCTGTGCACAGTGCACCGAGACTTGCCATTTGCCATACAGGTGTTTGCTTCAGAACAGGCCATCTCGGCCGTGCTGTTGCAAAAACATCCAGATGGGCCTAGAATCCTAGGTTATTTCTCCAGAGTCTTGTCACCTGTGGAAAAGGGGATGCCAGAATGTGTAAAACAAGTGGTAGCTCTACATTGGGCAATAATTGCTACAGAGCACATTGTAGGCTTTTCTCCCATCGAGGTGCAGACACCACATACACCCCTGAGAATGATTTTGCAAGGGCAGGTCAGGGGGGTATCAGCACAGAGGTTGACACCGTGGATTGTCCCTCTTAGTGAGAAGAACATTACCATAGTACACAGTGCAAAATATGTGCTTCCTCAACTGATGCAGTATGAGGGAACAGAACATGATTGTGTCCAGGAGGTGGAAAAGGAAATGACCAGTCCGTACGGCCGTCTCCACGTTGAAGGAGCGGTAAAAATTTGTGTGGATAGGGCCAGGTATTGGCAAGAAGGTCAATACTGGACAGGTTTTGCAGTTTTTATCCCACAGACTGATCAAACATACCTTTTCCAGCTCCCACCAGGTTTTTCGGCACAGAGAGCCGAATTGGAAGCCGTCCAATGGGTAATCCAAAACACAGAGGTGAGAATTACCATTTACAGGGACAGTGCATATGTGGTACGTTCCCTGTGTGACGACCTTCCCATTTGGGCCAAAAGAGGAATGGTGGATGCGACAGGCAAACCCATTCAGCATTCAGAGATCCTCATGCAACTCTTTCAGACTGGCATGCGGAGCCCTGAACGGGTGTCTTTAGTTAAAGTGAAAGCACACCTTCCTCCAGGGAATGATGACATTCTCTTGGCAAATGCAAAGGTAGACACACTGGCAAAAAAGGCAGCGGTGGAGGGAGATTTTCTCTATTCAGAGGAAATGCCTTCAATCAGCGAACTTTCCAAGATGAAGCAGCAGGTTCCGGAACCGGCACCCTGTTTCCTCCAAGAACAAAGGAAAGATCAAAACATTGTTCAGATTGTGGGACAGACCAAACTTCCGACAGAGCTGGTTGTGATCAATGGTGTTCTGTGTAAACAAAGGCCAGAAGGGATAGTGCCATATATGCCACAACATTTAGAGAAGGAATTAGTGAGATTCAACCACGATCTTTTGGGACACATAGGGATAGCACGGCTAGTAGAAGTTATGAAAAACAAATACTACAGCCCTACCCTTAAACGGACATGTGAGGAGTGTGTACAAGGATGTCTCATATGTGCCCAGATCAATCCCAAGCCAAAAGGGGAAAAAACGGCTTTACAGAGGGTTCCTGTGGCGGGAGGTCCCTGGGAGACCCTACAGATTGGTTTCATAGGCCCACTCCCTGTAGCTAGGGGGGATTGCGATTTGCGTTGGTAATAGTCGACATTTTCACAAAATACGTGGAGGTCATACCTCTCAAGTCTGCCACAGCCCTGTGTACAGCTAAAGCCTTATGGGAACATGTTTTCAGTAGGTGGGGGTTGCCCAACTGTATTGAGTCAGATCAAGGCCCAAGTTTTGTTGGTCAGGTGATGAAAACACTTTGTGCCCTTTTAGGGATAGACCAAAAGTTCCACATACCGTACAGACCCCAGACCTCTGGGATAGTGGAACGTATGAACCGTACTCTTAAGACAGGCTTAAAAAGGATGATTCTGACCTATGGGAAAGACTGTGTTACCCACCTTCCAGCTGTAATGATGGCGTATCGAGCCACACCTGCAGCGGCCACAAAAGTGTCACCACATGAACTAATGACAGGGAGGAAAATGCATCTTGTCTTCCCAAACGAACCTTTTATTTCAGAGGTGCAAAAACAGGCCATTAGTCATGAAAAATGGTTAAAAGCTTTGCAAGCACAATTGCAAAGGACTTTGCAGTTTGCAGCCACAAACATGTGTCGCCCAGAGCCTGTACATACTGCAGATAGCGCATCTGAAAAGTATGTCCAAGGGGGGTGGGTGATGGTGAAAACTTTCAGAAAGACAGGTCCGTGGGAAGCAAATTTTGAAGGTCCTTACAAAATCATAAAGAAAGTAAGTGACACCACTTTGGTAGTGGAGAGGGATTTGTCATTCAATCCACCAAAAAGCAAGAAAAAGTTCAAAAGAACTCCACAGAAACCAATCATTGTGCATATCGATCAATGTAAAGTGTATAAACGGAAAGGCCCGACTCCAGAAGGGTCAGGCACAACCAATAATAAGGAATGATATGTTCCTATGTCGATTTCAGGTGATCGGACAACATGTTTGCAAGGAAGATGAATAGATGGCAACTGAGATGGCTAGCGAGATTTCATCCTTACAAACGAAAGTTTCCAGATGTCAATCCGGACATGGAGAGGAGCAGGATTTCCGAGAACGAGAGAAAGACTGAAAGACTGATTGGGCAAAACGTAACCCAAAGTGCTAATGCTTTCTTTTTTCCAGGATGTACCATCTGGGACTATTATCATTCCTATTCTGACTATTATCACTCCTATTCTGACTATGATCATTACTATGATGACTATTATCATTACTATGATGACTATTATCGTTACTATTATGATTATTATTATTACTACTATTCACATTACTATTACTGGTATTATGATACAAGAAGAGTGACAACTTTTACCGGAGGGCAGACCAAGATTCCTGGGGGCCGCAAGAAAAAGTTTACTTTTGCTTTTTAACATGAAGTCTATAGACACATTTATGGATATAAGTGGTCAGACAAAGTGAATCTCACAAGGGGGGGGACTTACTGTGTGAGCAAAAATCCCAGATGGATCTAGTGTCGAGGTTTAACTATGTTATTCCTCAAAGTGTTAAGAGCAAAGCTCCACAGGGGGTGCCCATCTTGAGAGATAATACTCCATGGGAGTCCAGGTCATAAAATCAGCCCACGTTTTTGTTTCAATTTGTTAAGATAAGCACCCACTGATCATTAGGAGGGGTATTATAATTATGCTTGATTACACTAGTGATTTTGTGTTTGAGATTATGCAATATGGTTAGAAGATTTGTAAGTTAGTGTTAGACATCTTATCTTATAAGTCAATATTTTAGAGAAAAGTTTATAGTATGGAAAGTTTCTAGGCTCAGACATGCCATATGAGAAGTCCAGTAAAAGGTATCTGTTTCCAGCATTCCCTTTAACGGCAAGTTTCACTCTTCCATGAACATGCAAGTATGGAAGTGATACGTTTGTGACATGGATGCGGAGTTTTATTTTTTGTCAAAAGTTAGCGGAAAATGACACTTTGTGAAAAAACACAATTAAAATCAATTTCCGCTAACTTGTGACAAAAAATAAAATCTTCTATGAACTCGCCATACTACTAACGGAATACCTTGGGGTGTCTTCTTTCTAAAATGGGGTCATTTGTGGGGTTCCTATACTGCCCTGGCATTTTAGGGGCCCTAAACCGTGAGGAGTAGTCTTGAAACAAAATTTCTCAAAATGACCTGTGAAATCCTAAAGGTACTCATTGGACTTTGGGCCCTTTAGCGCAGTTAGGGTGCAAAAAAGTGCCACACATGTGGTATCGCCATACTCGGGAGAAGTAGTACAATGTGTTTTGGGGTGTATTTTTACACATACCCATGCTAGGGGGGGAGAAATACCTCTGTAAATGGACAATTGTGTGTAAAAAAAAATCAAAAGATTGTCATTTACAGAAGTATTTCTCCCACCCAGCATGGGTATGTGTAAAAATACACCCCAAAACACATTATACTACTTCTCCCGAGTACGGCGATACCACATGTGTGGCACTTTTTTGCACCCTAACTGCACTAAGGGGCCCAAAGTCCAATGAGTACCTTTAGGATTTCACAGGTCATTTTTGTTTCAAGACTACTCCTCACGGTTTAGGGCCCCTAAAATGCCAGGGCAGTATAGGAACCCCACTAATGACCCCATTTTAGAAAGAAGACACCCCAAGGTATTCCGTTAGGAGTATGGTGAGTTCATAGAAATTTTAATTTTTTTGTCACAAGTTAGCGGAAATTGATTTTAATTGTTTTTTTTCACAAAGTGTCATTTTCCGCTAACTTGTGACAAAAAATAAAATCTTCTATGAACTCACCATACTCCGTACGGAATACCTTTGGGTGTCTTCTTTCTAGAATGGGGTCATTTGTGGGGTTCCTATACTGCCCTGGCATTTTAGGGGCCCTAAACCGTGAGGAGTAGTCTTGAAACCAAATGTCGCAAAATGACCTGCGAAATCCATTGGACTTTAGGCCCCTTAGCGTACTTAGGGTGTAAAAAAAGTGCCACACATATGGTACCGCCGTACTCAGGAGAAGTAGTATAATGCGTTTTGGGGTGTATTTTTACACATACCCATGCTAAGTGGGAGAAATATCTCTGTAAATGACAATTGTTTGATTTTTTTTACACACAATTGTCCATTTACATAGAAATTTCTCCCACCCAGCATGGGTATGTGTAAAAATACACCCCAAAACACATTATACTACTTTTCCTGAGTACGGCGGTACCACATGTGTGACACTTTTTTGCAGCCTAGGTGCGCTAAGGGGCCCAACGTCCTATTCACAGGTCATTTTGAGGCATTTGTTTTCTAGACTACTCCTCGCGGTTTAGGGCCCCTAAAATGCAAGGGCAGTATAGGAACCCCACAAGTGACCCCATTTTAGAAAGAAGACACCCCAAGGTATTCCGTT
Source organism: Hyperolius riggenbachi (assembly GCF_040937935.1). Taxonomy (NCBI): domain Eukaryota; kingdom Metazoa; phylum Chordata; class Amphibia; order Anura; family Hyperoliidae; genus Hyperolius; species Hyperolius riggenbachi. The sequence continues at coordinate 110,098,604 of NC_090651.1, forward strand.
AGGTGTATGGCGAGTTCATAGAAGATTTTATTTTTTGTCACAAGTTAGTGAAAAATGACACTTTGTGAAAAAAAACCAATAAAAATCAATTTCCGCTAACTTTTGACAAAAAATAAAATCTTCTATGAACTCGTCATACACCTAACAGAATACCTTGGGGTGTCTTTTTTTTCTAAAATGGGGTCACTTGTGGGGTTCCTATACCGCCCTGGCATTTTACAGGCCCAAAACCGTGAGTAGTCTGGAAACCAAATGTCTCAAAATGACTGTTCAGGGGTATAAGCATCTGCAAATTTTGATGACAGGTGGTCTATGAGGGGGCGAATTTTGTGGAACCGGTCATAAGCAGGGTGGCCTTTTAGATGACAGGTTGTATTGGGCCTGATCTGATGGATAGGAGTGCTAGGGGGGTGACAGGAGGTGATTGATGGGTGTCTCAGGGGGTGGTTAGAGGGGAAAATAGATGCAATCAATGCACTGGGGAGGTGATCGGAAGGGGGTCTGAGGGGGATCTGAGGGTTTGGCCGAGTGATCAGGAGCCCACACGGGGCAAATTGGGGCCTGATCTGATGGGTAGGTGTGCTAGGGGGTGACAGGAGGTGATTGATGGGTGTCTCAAGGTGTGATTAGAGGGGGGAATAGATGCAAGCAATGCACTGGCGAGGTGATCAGGGCTGGGGTCTGAGGGCATTCTGAGGGTGTGGGCGGGTGATTGAGTGCCCTAGGGGCAGTTCGGGGTCTAATCTGATAGGTAGCAGTGACAGGGGGTGATTGATGGGTAATTAGTGGGTGTTTAGGGTAGAGAACAGATGTAAACACTGCACTTGGGAGGTGATCGGACGTCGGATCTGCGGGCGATCTATTGGTGTGGGTGGGTGATCAGATTGCCCGCAAGGGGCAGGTTAGGGGCTGATTGATGGGTGGCAGTGACAGCGGGTGATTGATGGGCGGCAGTGACAGGGGGTGATTGATGGGTGGCAGTGACAGGGGGTGATTGATGGGTGATTGATAGGTGATTGACAGGTAATCAGTGGGTTATTACAGGGGAGAACAGATGTAAATATTGCACTGGCGAATTGATAAGGGGGGGTCTGAGGGCAATCTGAGCGTGTAGGCGGGCGATTGGGTGCCCGCAAGGGGCAGATTAGGGTCTGATCTGATGGGTAACAGTGACAGGTGGTGATAGGGGGTGATTGATGGGTGATTGATGGGTAATTAGTGGGTGTTTAGAGGAGAGAATAGATGGAAACACTGCGCTTGGGTGGTGATCTGATGTCGGATCTGCGGGCGATCTATTGGTGTGGGTGGGTGATCAGTTTGCCCGCAAGGGGCAGGTTAGGGGCTGATTGTTGGGTGGCAGTGACGGGGGTGATTGATGGGTGATAGGTGATTGGCAGGTGATTGACAGGTGATCAGTGGGTTATTACAGGGAAGGCCAGATGTAATTAATGCACTGGCGAATTTAGAAGGGGGGGGGGGTCTGAGGGCAATCTGAGCGTGTGGGCGGGTGATTGGGTGCCCGCAAGGGGCAGTTAAGGGTCTGATCTGATAGGTAACAGTGACGGTTGGTAATAGGGGGTGATTGATGGGTGATTGATGGGTAATTAGTGGGTGTTTAGAGAAGATAACAGATGTAAACAATACATTTGGGAGGTAATCTGACGGCGGGTTTGCGGGCGATCTAATGGTGTGGGTGGGTGATCAGATTGCCCGCAAGGGGCAGGTTGAGGGCTGATTGATGGGTGGCAGTGACAGGGGGTGACAGGGGGTGATTGATGGGTGATAGGCAGGTGATTGACAGGTGATCAGTGGGTTATTACAGGGAAGAACAGATGTAATTAATGCACTGGTGAATTGATAAGGGGGGGTCAGGGGGCAATCTGAGCGTGTGGGCGGGTGATTGGGTGCCTGCAAGGGGCAGATTAGGGTCTGATCTGATAGGTAAAAGTGACAGGTGGTGATAGGGGGTGATTGAAGGGTGATTGATGGGTAATTAGTGGGTGTTTAGAGGAGAGAATAGATGTAAACAATGGATTTGGGAGGTGATCTGATGTCGGATCTGCGGGCGATCTATTGGTGTGGGGGGTGATCAGATTGCCCGCAAGGGGCAGGTTAGGGGCTGATTGATGGGTGGCAGTGACAGGGGGTGATTGACGGGTGATTGACGGGTGATTGACAGGTGATGGACAGGTGATTGACAGGTGATCAGGGGGGATAGATGCATACAGTACATGGGGGGGGGGTCTGGGGAGAATCTGAGGGGTGGGGGGGTGATCAGGAGTAGTGTTGGGCGAACATCTAGATGTTCGGGTTCGGGCCGAACAGGCCGAACATGGCCGCGATGTTCGGGTGTTCGACCCGAACTCCGAACATAATGGAAGTCAATGGGGACCCGAACTTTTGTGCTTTGTAAAGCCTCCTTATATGCTACATACCCCAAATTTACAGGGTATGTGCACCTTGGGAGTGGGTACAAGAGGAAAAAAAAATTTAGCAAAAAGAGCTTATAGTTTTTGAGAAAATCGATTTTAAAGTTTCAAAGGGAAAACTGTCTTTTAAATGCGGGAAATGTCTGTTTTCTTTGCACAGGTAACATGCTTTTTGTCGGCATGCAGTCATAAATGTAATACATATAAGAGGTTCCAGGAAAAGGGACCGGTAATGCTAACCCAGCAGCAGCACACGTGATGGAACAGGAGGAGGGTGGCGCAGGAGGAGAAGGCCACGCTTTGAGACACAACAACCCAGGCCTTGCATGAGGACAAGAAGCGTGCGGATAGCATGCTTTGTACCACCATGCAGTCATAAATGTAATAAAGATAAGTGGTTCAATAAACAGGGACCACGCGGCAACGCTAACCCAGCAGCAGCACACGTGATGGAACAGGAGGAGGCGCAGGAGGAGAAGGCCACGCTTTGTGAGACACAACAACCCAGGCCTTGCATGAGGACAAAAAGCGTGCGGATAGCATGCTTTGTACCGCCATGTAGTCATAAATGTAATAAAGATAAGAGGTTCAATAAACAGGGACCACGCGGCAACGCTAACCCAGCAGCAGCAGCAGCAGCAGCACACGTGATGGAACAGGAGGAGGCGCAGGAGGAGAAGGCCACGCTTTGTGAGACACAACAACCCAGGCCTTGCATGAGGACAAAAAGCGTGCGGATAGCATGCTTTGTACCGCCATGTAGTCATAAATGTAATAAAGATAAGAGGTTCAATAAACAGGGACCACGCGGCAACGGTAACCCAGCAGCAGCAGCAGCAGCAGCAGCACACGTGATGGAACAGGAGGAGGCGCAGGAGGAGAAGGCCACGCTTTGTGAGACACAACAACCCAGGCCTTGCATGAGGACAAAAAGCGTGCGGATAGCATGCTTTGTACCGCCATGTAGTCATAAATGTAATAAAGATAAGAGGTTCAATAAACAGGGACCACGCGGCAACGGTAACCCAGCAGCAGCAGCAGCAGCACACGTGATGGAACAGGAGGAGGCGCAGGAGGAGAAGGCCACGCTTTGTGAGACACAACAACCCAGGCCTTGCATGAGGACAAAAAGCGTGCGGATAGCATGCTTTGTACCGCCATGTAGTCATAAATGTAATAAAGATAAGAGGTTCAATAAACAGGGACCACGCGGCAACGGTAACCCAGCAGCAGCAGCAGCACACGTGATGGAACAGGAGGAGGCGCAGGAGGAGAAGGCCACGCTTTGTGAGACACAACAACCCAGGCCTTGCATGAGGACAAAAAGCGTGCGGATAGCATGCTTTGTACCGCCATGTAGTCATAAATGTAATAAAGATAAGAGGTTCAATAAACAGGGACCACGCGGCAACGGTAACCCAGCAGCAGCAGCAGCACACGTGATGGAACAGGAGGAGGCGCAGGAGGAGAAGGCCACGCTTTGTGAGACACAACAACCCAGGCCTTGCATGAGGACAAAAAGCGTGCGGATATAGCAGCAATGCTTTTTGCCGCCATGCAGTCATAAATGTAATACAGATGAGAGGTTCAATAAACAGGGACCGGAAACGCTAAACCATCCCAGATGTTCATCGGTCATGTTACTTGGTTGGGGTCCAGGAGTGTTGCGTAGTCGTTTCCAATCCAGGATTGATTCATTTTAATTTGAGTCAGACGGTCTGCATTTTCTGTGGAGAGGCGGATACGCCGATCTGTGATGATGCCTCCGGCAGCACTGAAACAGCGTTCCGACATAACGCTGGCTGCCGGGCAAGCCAGCACCTCTATTGCGTACATTGCCAGTTCGTGCCAGGTGTCTAGCTTCATGCCCGGTTTCAGGTCCAGCGGTGCCAGCCACAAATCCGTCTGTTCCTTTATTCCCCTCCAAATTTCCTCCCCTGTGTGCTGCTTATCCCCAAGGCAGATCAGCTTCAGCAACGCTTGCTGACGCATGCCAACAGCTGTGCTGCACTGCTTCCACGATCCTACTGCTGCTGGTGCTGGGTTAGCATTTCCGGATGAGGTACAGCTTTGAGATGCGTTGGAGGAGAAGGAGTCAGAGAGGTAGGTGCTGCTGTTGTTATCCAGCTGTTTGCGGCGTGGGCAACACCCGCGCCGTAGCAGGTGAGGAATCGCTGCCAGGCTCCACAAGGTTCACCCAGTGCGCGGTAAGGGAGATGTATCGACCCTGGCCGAACGCACTCGTCCAGGTGTCAGTGGTGAGGTGAACCTTGCAGGCAACGGCATTCTTCAAGCTTCGGGTTATTTAGCTGACCACGTGCTCATGCAACTCAGGCACTGCAGAGCGCGCAAAGTGGTAGCGGCTGGGAACCACGTAACGTGGGATGGCCACTGACATCATGCCCTTGAAGCTGTTTGTCTCCACCACTCGATATGGCAGCATTTCGCAGGCCAGAAGCTTGGCTATGCTGGCTGGCTGTTACTGCCACGGCCCGGGGGTCATTTGCTGGCAATTTCCTCTTGTGCTCAAACATCTCAGAAACAGACAACTCAACCGTAGCGCTGCACACCGAAGGGCTGTTGGTTGTTGTGTTTGATGAACACTGGGAGACCTCAAGAGCACTAGTCCGGAAAGTGACAGTGTCAGCATCGTCTGATGTTTGTGAATGTTGTGAACCACGCAATGGCTGGGCTACTGCTGCTGCTGAGGCGGGTCTGGTGGTGAGTCTGGTGAACCCAAGGGAGGCAGTGTTGCTGGTGGTACCCTGTCCTGCCGCGTTTGCCCACAGAGTGGGATGTTTGGATAGAATGTGGCGGCTCATGCTGGTGGTGGAGAGGTTGTTAATACTTTTCCCCCTGCTCAGGCGGGTCTTGCACACCTTGCAAATCGCCATGGTAACATCCTCAGTGCAGTCTTCAAAGAAAGCCCAGACTTTAACTGGCTGAGGACTCGGACCTCGTGCGTGATGTGCTGGTGCTGCTTAACCCACTGCTGGACGCTTGAGAGGTCATCCAAGTAATTATCTGGTCCTGTTCTTTTGGATCTGTGAGGGTTGTTGTCCTGGACAACATGGGCAGTATTGAGTGGGTTTTCTTGGGTGCTCCCCTGTGGCCTGTACGTGAACCGTCAGGGGAAACACCTCTTCCCTTGCCCCTCCCTCTTTCACCGGATTTCTTCCTCATTTCACTTATCCTTAAAGTACACGCTGACTGGCAGCAGTACAGTGGCAGTACAGAAATGCTATACAGTGGTGGGTGAGCGGTGTACCACTATTGTCAGCAGTGACACAGAGCACAATGCTATACAGTGGCGGGTGAGCGGTGTACTACTGTTCCCAGCAGACACAGAGTGGAAGTAAACACAATGCTATATAGTGTGGCTGAGCCGTGTACACAGAGTGGCATTAAACACAATGCTATATAGTCTGCTATATAGTCACCCCGAACAGGGTGATGTTCTGCAGAACCCGAACAGTGGCAAACACTGTTCGCCCAACACTACTGGGAGGGAACGCAGATTTTAGTACCTAAACACACGATACAACATGTTTTCCGGGGTCGGACTCTGAGGCACATACAGATGGTCCCGATCATCATCCTCATCATACAACTCTTCTCCTGAGTCTGACCCACCCACCACCTCTGCCACCCCAACATCCCCAGACACAGACCCCTCATCGTCCTCAACATTAACTTGGGATGCTGGCCTGAGCCAGACCTCCTCCTCCACATCAGGCCCCATCATCTCCTCAATGGCAGCCCTCATTAATCGCTCTGGCGACGGACTGATGGACACAACGTTCTCCTCCGGGGAGGGCTGCTGCTGACCACTGGCTGCTGGGGTGGATGTTATAGCTTGCGTGGGGCGTTGGCTGTTGCTGTTGTTGGGAGTGCTGCTCACAGCGGAGGTCTCTGGGGAACTCATGTTGAGCTCATATAGTGGTTGACGGTGAGTGGAGTATTACTGATCCCAGCAATATACACACTGACTGGCAGAGTACGCAATGCTATATAGTGTGGCTGAGCGGTGTACACAGAGTGGCAGTAAACACAATGCTATATAGTCTGGCTGAGCGAGCGGTGTACTACTGTTCCCAGCAGAATCAGAGTGGCAGTAAACAATGGTATATAGTCTGGCTGAGCGGTGTACATAGAGTGTCAGTAAACAATGGTATATAGTCTGGCTGAGCGAGCGGTGTACTACTGTTCCCAGCAGAATCAGAGTGGCAGTAAACAATGGTATATAGTCTGGCTGAGCGGTGTACATAGAGTGTCAGTAAACAATGGTATATAGTCTGGCTGAGCGAGCGGTGTACTACTGTTCCCAGCAGAATCAGAGTGGCAGTAAACAATGGTATATAGTCTGGCTGAGCGGTGTACACAGAGTGTCAGTAAACAATGGTATATAGTCTGGCTGAGCGGTGTACACACAATGCTATATAGTCTGCTATATAGTGTCAGTAAACAATGGTATATAGTCTGGCTGAGCGGTGTACACAGAGTGTCAGTAAACAATGGTATATAGTCTGGCTGAGCGAGCGGTGTACTACTGTTCCCAGCAGAATCAGAGTGGCAGTAAACAATGGTATATAGTCTGGCTGAGCGGTGTACACAGAGTGTCAGTAAACAATGGTATATAGTCTGGCTGAGCGGTGTACACACAATGCTATATAGTCTGCTATATAGTGTCAGTAAACAATGGTATATAGTCTGGCTGAGCGAGCGGTGTACTACTGTTCCCAGCAGAATCAGAGTGGCAGTAAACAATGGTATATAGTCTGGCTGAGCGGTGTACACAGAGTGTCAGTAAACAATGGTATATAGTGTGGCTGAGTGGTGTACACAGAGTGTCAGTAAACAATGGTATATAGTCTGGCTGAGCGGTGTACACAGAGTGTCAGTAAACAATGGTATATAGTCTGGCTGAGCGAGCGGTGTACTACTGTTCCCAGCAGAATCAGAGTGGCAGTAAACAATGGTATATAGTCTGGCTGAGCGGTGTACACAGAGTGTCAGTAAACAATGGTATATAGTGTGGCTGAGTGGTGTACACAGAGTGTCAGTAAACAATGGTATATAGTCTGGCTGAGCGGTGTACACAGAGTGGCAGTAAACACAATGCTATATACTCTGGCTGAGCGAGCGGTGTACTACTGTTCCCAGCAGACACAGAACAGTAAACAGAATGCTATATAGTGTGGCTGAGCGAGCGGTGTACCACTATTCCCAGCAGACACAGAACAGTGAACAGAATGCTATATAGTGTGGCTGAGCGAGCGGTGTACCACTATTCCCAGCAGACACAGAACAGTAAACAGAATGCTATATAGTGTGGCTGAGCGAGCGGTGTACCACTATTCCCAGCAGACACAGAACAGTGAACAGAATGCTATATAGTGTGGCTGAGCGAGCGGTGTACCACTATTCCCAGCAGACACAGAACAGTGAACAGAATGCTATATAGTGTGGATGAGCGAGCGGTGTACCACTATTCCCAGCAGACACAGAACAGTAAACAGAATGCTATATAGTGTGGCTGAGCGAGCGGTGTACCACTATTCCCAGCAGACACAGAACAGTGAACAGAATGCTATATAGTGTGGCTGAGCGAGCGGTGTACCACTATTCCCAGCAGACACAGAACAGTGAACAGAATGCTATATAGTGTGGCTGAGCGAGCGGTGTACTACTGTTCCCAGCAGACACAGAACAGTACACAGAATGCTATATAGTGTGGCTGAACGAGCGGTGTACTACTGTTCCCAGCAGACACAGAACAGTACACAGAATGCTATATAGTGTGGCTGAACGAGCGGTGTACCACTATTCCAAGCAGACACAGAACAGTGAACAGAATGCTATATAGTGTGGCTGAGCGAGCGGTGTACCACTATTCCCAGCAGACACAGAGTGGCAGTAAACAGAATGCTATATAGTGTGGCTGAGCGAGGTACACAGAGTGGCAGTAAACAGAATGCTATATAGTGTGGCTGTGCAAGCGGTGTACTACTATTCCCAGCAGACACAGAGTGGCAGTAAACAGAATGCTATATAGTGTGGCTGAGCGAGGTACACAGAGTGGCAGTAAACAGAATGCTGAGCGAGCGGTGTACTACTATTCCCAGCAGCGACACACAATGACTGGGGGGGACCCTGGCTAGCGTGGCTGGAGCGCGAACTACCCTGCCTGCCTACCCAAAGCTAAACCCACAGACAAATGGCGGAGATATGACGTGGTTCGGGTATTTATTTACCCGAACCACGTGACAGTTCGGCCAATCAGAGCGCGTTCGGGTCCGAACCACGTGACCCGTTCGGCCAATCACAGCGCTAGCCGAACGTTCGGGGAACGTTCGGCCATGCGCTCTTAGTTCGGCCATATGGCCGAACGGTTTGGCCGAGCACCGTCAGGTGTTCGGCCGAACTCGAACATCACCCGAACAGGGTGATGTTCTGCAGAACCCGAACAGTGGCGAACACTGTTCGCCCAACACTAATCAGGAGGGAGCGGGGGGCAGGGGGGGATAAAAAAAATATAGCGTTGACAGATAGTGACAGGGAGTGATTGATGGGTGATTAGGGGGGTGATTGGGTGCAAACAGGGGTCTGGGGGGTGGGCAGGGGGGGTCTGATGGGTGCTGTGGGCGATCTGGGGCAGGGGGGGGGGAAATCAGTGTGCTTGGTGCAGACTAGGGTGGCTGCAGCCTGCCCTGGTGGTCCCTCGGACATTGGGACCACCAGGGCAGGAGGCAGCCTGTATAATACACTTTGTAAACATTACAAAGTGTATTATACACTTTGTATGCGGCGATCGTCGGGTTAACATCCCGCCGGCGCTTCCGTATGGCCGGCGGGATGTTGCGGCGGGTGAGCGGCGCCAGGCGGAGGCGGAGGATCGCGTCACGGATGACGCGATCGCTCTGCCCATACCCATACAAGGACCGCCGCCAATTGTCAATACGGCGGTCCTTGCGGCGTCCACTTCCCGGCCGCCAATTGTATATACGGCGGTCGGGAAGTGGTTAATCAGCTTTGCTCAATATCCGTATTATTACCTGCTGATGTTTGCTTTGCTTCGCATGTTTCTCAATATAAGTTTGTAACCAAGATTGTACCGAGTATCCCCGGTTGGATACAATAAAGACTCTCTTAATTTGCTCTGGAGTTCAAGTTCTGTGAAAAGTCTGCTATTGGCTGTATACTTTCCGAAGGTAATAAGGATCCGCACTAAGGCTGTCAGGTAGTCACACACAGAGACTAAATATTTGATTTCTACAAACACGTCCCCCTCCCCCAGATCAAATGCATATAACACCTCCCCCATGGATCAAATGCAGATATCAGATCAAATGCACATACCAGGTCCCCCATAGATCAAATGCAGATATCAGATCAAATGCACATAACACGTCCCCCACAGAACAAGGCAAGACATAATTCCACATATAAAACTATTTCATGTATCATGTCCACCACAGATCAAATGCAGATGGTGATACACATATGCTTTTTTACATAACAAGACTAGAGTGAAAACATCACACTGTGACGATGATTGTCATTAGACTCTGCTTCTCTAAGGACAGTCAGTGACATCTCTGTACAGTGCTGCTAAAATATGGTAGGACATTACATTATGACTATGGTAGGATTAGATTGTGAGCTCCGCTAAGGGCAGTCAGTGACATGACTATGTACTCTGTAAAGTGCTGCAGTCAATGTCACTGCTACAGTATATATTATTATTATAACTTAGTATTTATATAGCACCGACATATTATGCAGTGCTGTACAGAGTATATTGTCTTGTCACATAACTGTCCCTTAGGGGCTCATAATCTAGTCATATGTCTATGTATGGTCTGGTGCACACCAGAGGAGTTTTTTTGAGCGTTTTGAGTTTTTGAAACCTCCTGCTAATGTTATCCTATGTGTCTATGTACACTGGAGCAATGAGGTTTTGTAAAAAAAAAACATAGCATTACACTGGGAAGATCTTTTGAAACCTCTAGCGTTTGGGGAGCTTTTCTGGTGTGTCTCAGCCCAAAGTATCGTGTATCATAGTCTAGGCCAGGCATGGGCAAACTTGGCTCTCCAGCTGTTAAGGAACTACAAATCCCACAATGCATTTGCCTTTATGAGTCATGACTGTGGCTGTCAGACTCCTGCAATGCATTGTGGGACTTGTAGTTCCTCAACAGCTGGAGGGCCAAGTTTGCCCATTCCTGGTCTACGCCCAATTTTAGGGGAAGCCAATTAACTTGTTACTCTGTATGTTTTTGTGATGTGGGAAGAAACTGAAGTGCCCGGAGGAAACCCACGCAGACATGGGGAGAACATACAAGTTCCTTGCAGATAGTGCCCTTGCTAGGATCGAACCAGGGACCCAGTGCTGCAAAGCAAGAGGGCTAACCACTACACCCCTGTTCTGCCCCTTCTATAATTACAGAGTGAAGGGATGTCTCAGGAACCTAATGAGGCTTCTCTCAGTGCTCTGATGTCCCCTAAAAAGGCATTAATGCTAATCATATCAGGGTAGCGCACCTCCTCTTCCTTCAGTATGGCTGCACAGTAGCCACATGAGCACGCCCGTGCATGCGCAGTAAGCCAGAGCTGTGGGGTTCATGCTACTGCGCATGTGTGGCCGTACTTGTGTGGCTACTGCATGGCTGCACTCATAATTGAGGACAAGTGCGACCCCTGCCTGCGCAGCGACAGGGAACATTGGACCACTTCTAGTGACAGCTCACTACTCCCCCAGTGACAGTTCATAGCCCCCAGACACAGCTTACCCCTACCCACGGTTAACTGACCCGTCTTACCCCTGAACTTGTGACAACTCACTCTTCCCCATCCCCAGATAATTTCCCCTTATCTGCTACTATGAAGGCAAACCGTAATGCTGGGAATACACCATGAGATTTTTTTGGCAGATAGATGGTTCGATAGATCATTTCCAACATTTCCGATTCTGATTTTCAATTGTTTTTCTGATCAATTTCTCATAGAAGTGAATGGAAATCGATCGGAAAGTAAATCTGAAAAATCTTATTGTGTATTCCCAGCATCACACATCATAGGACTGTTTGTTTACAATAGCATTAAAGTGACCCAGAGATCACGAATTACAACATTTTTTACTTACCTGGGGCTTCCTCCAGCCCCATAAGCATGGATGAATCCCTCGTCATTCTCCCATTGCCCTCTGTTCAGCGGTAATCAGCGCTGACCTTCTGTGCATGCGCAGAAGACCCCGGCTGACATCACTGAGCCAAATACCCTAGCTGATTATCGCTAAAACGGAGGACTGTGAGAGGATGGCGAGAGAAAAACCGTGCTTATGGGGGTGGAGGAAGCCCCGGGTAAGTGAAAAAAAACAACTTTATAAACCGTGATCTCTGGTACACTTTAAAGCTGACCTGAACTCAGAATGTCCTCTCTGCTCTTAAAGATAAGCAACAGCATAATAACTTTTACATTGAACCTGAGATGAGAAGCATCTCAAGTTCCATACTTACCTGGGAAATCCTTAAGCCCCGTTAGGGGTGCTCGTCCCTCGCCATCTCCCTGGGTGACTCCTGTCACCTGCCATTGTCCCCAAAAGCCTGGCTGCACTCCATCAAGCATGTGTGGCTCGGCAAGGCGCGCTCCCGTCCCTGTACTTGTACTGCGCAAGCACCGATCGCTCCCAGGGACAGGAGCGCACCTGGACGGGCCGCACATGTGTGACTGAGCGCAACTCGGAGTCACTCAGGGAAATGGCAAGGGACGAGCAACCCGAACGGTGTTTAAGAAAGCCTACGGTAAGTATTGTACCAAAGACGCTGCTCGTCTCTGGTACACTTTGAAAAAAAACATTTCTTTGTTACAGCTGATACAAATCTTAAAATAAATAATCACTTTTTCTACTTCCTGCTTTCATGGAAGCATACATATTGATATTGTTAACATCCTGTGCTTTCTAATGAGCTTATATGCCGTGGCATGGCAGTCAGGTGACACAGGGGAGGATCAAATTAAAACTTGCAATTAGTAACAAATGAGGGGGAATTAAACAGGCTAAATCTAAATACATACAGGGTGCATTGCTCCACGTTTCCCTTCTGTCCTGTGTAAGAGTTCAGGACAGGTCCACTTTTTTTTATTAATCCAGCAAGCAATGTTCACAACTTTAGCCTAGTATGGGCTTACCTTACTAGGCTGCCTCAGCAGCATTGCACTCCTAATGCAGCCACTTGTTTGGGGCGGGTCCGGGGGGGGGGGGGTGATAGAGCGCGGAACACATGCAAGGCCGGCCAATGGGGGGGGGGCTCAGCAGGGGTCACAGACACACAATAGTGCAATCTCCCTGTCCCCAGCCTCAGCCTCAGGCATGCGGCACCGGCCAGTAGAGTCACACTGCCTTCAGGCAGGGGGCGGAGTTAGAGGTGGCGCCGCACCACGCAGACAACAAACTGCAGCTGCTGCTAGGGAGAGGGGCGGTGGGCGGGCAAGCCCGGCAAGGCGATTTGGAGGAGGTGGAGTGGGCGGGACTTTCCACCAAGTCTATTGGCTGGGCCGGCGGGGGGGCCTGCATAGAAGAGGCAGAGCACCACGTGGTGTAAAAAAACCACATTCGCCGACAAGCGCAGCTGCAGGTGATTTTAATAGCGGCGATCAGCCGCACGCACGCAGTCTAACCCCCCGCAGCAGCGCGCCCCCCTCTCTTCATGCCGCCTCAGGCACCCGCTTGTAGTGCCAGCCGGTAAAGGCGCCCCTGTGCAGAGTACAACTGTAAAAGCTAATCTTCTAGTTGACATCACTCCCTCATTAAACATTGCTTATCTTGCTAGGCTAGGCTAGGTCAAATCTGTTCTTAAGCACATTCCTGGCTTTTTTTTTTAACCCTTAACCAACTTTAACACTAGCATTAGCATTTAAAATTGCTAATTTAAACCGTTCATTAACATTAGCTCAAACTCACCCATACTTTAAGACTATACTCATGCTACACCGTACTTACCATACTCTTATAGCAGAAATGAGGACCAGTCCGAAGGCCCCTTTTACACTTGCAGGGTAAACCTGCATAGCATTACCCTATTTCACCGCAAAGGGAAGCAATTTTACACTTATTGCGGTCTATTGTGGTATGCCGGAAGAATCCGATCCGACACAAGGGCAACAGCACATTACCGCTTGGGGTAATAGAAGTCTTTGGGCGACGCACTAGATGTAAATGATGGAGCGTGGTGCGTCACATGTGTGGACCAACGGGAATCCCAGTGACGTACTTCTGGCACAGCAGGCAGTACATTACTGAGCAGGGGGCAGCACTATGCATATGATACTGTTGAAGGGTCATAGGTTTGTAATTTTTTGCATTGCAGCAGGGGCATTGCATCCGACTTGATGGTTTGGCTTACCACAATGGTTTTAATTTGTTTTGGTTTGTTTTGGTTTTAATTTAAGTCAAGCCACCTAACAGCTTTCCTGATAGCTGTAGATACCAGTCTCTACCAGTGACCAAAAGTTAATTGTTGACAAACTTGACCTTTCTACAACATAATGCAAACAGCGATTATGCAGCTGACTGTCGCCACGTCACCCGTCAGAAAAATTCTGATTGGTAGATTACAGATTCTTAATGGTTTATTACACAATAAAATGAAAAGAAGAAGAAGAAGCCTTGCGACTGCCATCTACATTCATATGCTTAATACTGTATTGGATGTAAATTTACTGCCTTGCAAACACAGAAACAGTTTGGCAGACAATTCATGCTTATCTAGATACAAGGAGGCTTCAGTCATAATGAAATGCAGGAAAAAGCAGATTACCTTTTCTAAGGGACTTTCTACCCGTGGGATGCTAATCATTGGCATCTGTGCCAGGTTGTCGATTGGAGATTTTTCTTGTTCTGTTTGTCTTCCCTTAAAATTGTTTACCACGCAAACAACCTGGAATACACGAGGAGTCATCAAAGGCTTTGTTTTAAATGAAGACACAGCGTGGTCATGTGAGTACATACATTAGCCAACATACCAAAAAGATGGCTATTGATATTCCGATGAGGAAACCAGCTATGACGTCTGACCAGTGATTGCGATATTCTGCCACCCTGTTTATTCCAGTGAGAAATGCCAAACACATCAAGCCCAGGCACAGGACAGGTTTGGCGAGTCGTGTCCCTTTGGTTTTTACCGTGCTCGTTATGTACATCTGCAGGAAGAGAAATAAAATCATTAGAGCATAAAATAGTCTAAGACAATAATAGCATGATATATTAATATGCAAAACCACATGCATTCCTGGTTTTCTTTAAAGCTTCTCTGTGGTGCATGTCTCTTCTACTGTGACATCAAGGAGTTGGAATTGTTGGTCGGAAAAGGGAAAGGGGGGGGGATAGTTCTGTTGGATTTCCCCCCTTGGGAAGCCAGGGGTCATGGCTATACAGCTGTATGTTGCATGTAATCATTTCCAGAGCTGTAAAGTGCAAACATGTAATTGTTTGTTTCCGTAGAAGAACAAGGAATAAAGTCTTTACTATTAGATCTTTACAGAATAAAAACTATTCTCCATAGGCAACTACTGTCTAACTGTAAGAGCATCTTCAGAATACAGACATTGTTTATTATGAAATTGAAACTCAACAGTCTCTAATACTGACTGTCAGTGTCACTGCTACAAGAGACGTGGGAGCTGCTTGTTCTTGACTGTCCCCCTAATTAAATTCACTAGGAGTTCATAAGACACCCTAGCTAGCACTCTACCAACAATGCAAAGAAAAAAGCCTACAGCAATTAGAACCTCACACTTGGCTCCTATTGTGGTGGTACAGAGAACTTTGCAGTAAGGTTGGTAGAACTTGATGGCAGGTCCAGCTTCAGAGGTTTAAACATTTTCTGTAGATTTCACAGAATGGGGTTGATTCACAAAAGTTATTTCATGAGTAATCTCGCCTTATCTGTCTAAACTCATGATTTAACTCTTCAGGGGCCTGATTCACGTAGCTCTGGTAAAATTGCAGTGCACAGTGTCAGTAAAATTGCAGTGTCGATTGCTACCAGATTGACCAACAGATAGATCCCTCTCTGATCGAATCTGATCGCAGAGGGATCTATTGGCTGCCAAACACTGCACACAGATTTTGAATCAATTTCAGCTTAAAATCGATTCACAACCTGAGGAGCTACCGCCTGCTTGCCGCCCATGTGCTCCCCCCGGCCTGCAGCAATACATTACCTATCAGCCGGCGTAAGTCCCGGTCCATGTTGACACTTTATCCGGCTGGCCTGTCCCCTCATTATTTCCTGTCCCATCCTGTGACGAATGGAAGTACAAACAGAGTAGAGTAGAAGCAGGAAGTAATTTATAGACTGGCCAGCTGGAGAAAGTGTCAGCATGGACCAGGGACTCATGCTGGTGGATAGGCAATGTATTGCTGCCGTTATGCCGTTGGTCGTCGCCAAATCCATTGCCACTAATGCGCTCCCAGCCCGTCAGCGATTGTGCAAAATTTTCTGCTGGGGCAGATTGACTGCATCACTCAATTTTGGATGAAAATCGATCGATCGGTGAACATTTGCATTATCACAGTGATCGAATATGCTGTATATCTACGAGAAATCGACATAGTGTATGGGTAGCTTTAGCTGTTTTTCTCATGATAAATCGTTTCGAATAGTCAAAGTAAAAAAAGTAAGGTGAGATAATTCATGAGATAAGTTTTGTGAATCAAGCTTTATGTCTCTAATGCTAGGTACACATGATGAGATTTTCTGGAAGATTTACTGCCAGATTGATTATTTCCAACATGTACGATCTGATTTCTGATCCATTTTCCATTCCCTTTTATAGAAAATTGATCGGAAATCAGATCAAACATGTTGGAAATAATCAACCTGGCAGCAAATCTGTAAGAAAATCTCATTGTGTGTGCCTAGCATAAGATTTAGATCTTAACTCTCTACTAATTTTCACTGCAATCCAACTACAAAAACTTATCTGTAACTCAACTTGGCATTAACTCTGAACCTTCATCTGGCTCCTGACATTTGAATTAACAAGTTTAAAGCCAGAGCCAAACCTGCATTGCAGATGAACTGACTTTTCCCATTCTGCATAACATTATTTATCTCTACTGACAGCTAAAGACCTCCCCTGTTCCCTCGTATGACCTGATAATGTGAATGTTGTAGAACACCTACATAAAAAATTGCAAAGAAACAACCTAGACAAGATCATAGGCCTGATTTACTATGTAAACTCCATGAGCGTGCAACAGCAATGCTTCATTCAGAATGACTGTTAGCTGGCAACTGCATGTGCCCATTTATGCTCACTGGTGCACAGACCTCAAGTCTCAGATATGTAGATGTTAGAGACTGCTATATTTATACAGAAAGTGGTGATGCATTGGTCATACTCTTCGCAAGGACAAATCAATTGAGAAAGAAGCCTTAAATGGAACCCTCAAGGCAGCAGAAAAAGAGGAAGACCAAAGACAACTTGGAGAAGAAGAGTGGATGAAGAAATAAAAGAAGGCAGGGACATCATGGACTAAAAAAATTGCCCAGGACAGACGGTGGCATACATTTGTTGAAGCCCTTTGCCCCAGTGGGAGACACAGGATTAAGTAAGTAAGTAAGTAAGTAAGTAAGTAAGTAAGTAGGTAAACATATTTATATAATTTAAGCAATACCAGTTGCCTGGCTATTCTGCTGATCCCCTGCCTCTAATACTTTTAGCCATAGACCCTGAACGAGCATGCAGCAGATCAAGTGTTTCTGACATTAATGTCAGATCTTACAGATTAGCTACTTGCTTGTTTCTGGCATTATTTAGACACAACTGCAGCCAAACAGATCAGCAAGGCTACCAGGCAACTGGCATTGTTTAAAAGGAAATAAATATAGCAGCTTTCATATTCTTCTCACTTTAGCTGTCCTTTAAGAGTTTGGCAGCATACTGCAGTTGTGTTCTATCTGTTTATTATCTAAATACATTTCAATACACCATTTAAAAACTAGTAGAATGCAGTAAGGAGTATCTAAGAAGGGCAAAATATTCAAGACACACGATTAAAAAAAATAAAAACAATAAAAAAACTAAGTACTACATAGTGCCAAAGTTCCCAAAGAAAATATGTTTTGATCCCATAAAGGAGTATAAATCGAAAAAAAGTTACAATCTTGATAAAATAAGTATATTTGCATTCTCTACCTTAATGGCTTTTCTCTGTGCCGCACTCGTGCTTATCAGCATACAGAGATACTGCAAATATCTCCTGCCAGAATTAAATTGTAACAAAATGTGGAAATTAGGTTATCCACTGTTGAATAAAATTACATTAAGCCCGGGATTTACAAGGGCCTTGGCCTAGATTAATATTAGGTAGTTAAAACGTGCAACCCTCATCTGGATCATACTGGGCCAAAGAATGGATGGATGAATGGGTAGTAAATTAAATGCTAAATAACTGCAGTAATATGCATGCACCTTCATTAACTATTTCAGCCCGCGGGTATTTTTCACTTTATGCATCAGAGCAATTTTCACCTCCCATTCATTTGCCAATAACTTTATCACTAATTATCACAATTAATTGATCTATATCTTGCTTTTTCTGCTACCAATTAGGCTTTCTTTGGGTGGTACATTTTGCTAAGAATTATTTTTTTCTAAATGCATTTTAACAGGAATATTAAGAGAAAAATGGAAAAAATTCATTATATCTCCACCTCCCCCCAGAACTGTCCCACCACAGGGCACTCCCATAACATATGCGCCAAAGTTCTGGGCATTCATTTACAAAAAAAATATACATATAAAAAATATGTAGTATTCTAACTAGGTGTTTAAAAGCACCTAATTAAACCAGAAAATCCTTTATGTAGAAGCAATAAAAACATAATCATAATACTTATTATTAATTATTTATAAAGTGCCAAGATGAAATTCACACAAACACAGGAGGATCATCATACAAACTCCATGCAGGAAGTGTCATAGTTAGAAACTGATCCCGTGATTGTAGTGCTGCAAAGCCATTATACAGTCTGAACGTTCATTGAAAACCCAATTCAATTACATGACTTTTGTAATTACTAGGAAACAAATGGATGGCTGTGCGAATCTGATAAAAAGTCCATCATGTTTGGTTAGTGCTGCATTTGTACCTATTTGTGCTGCAAAAATTAAGATTTGTGCTGCTTTCATTTTGAAGATAAAAGCAATTATTATTTGCAAAACAATACCATCACCAAGCCCCCATACAACAACCTACAGACATGAGACTGGTATGGATGGGTAGTGCTGTGCATGTGCTCATTTGTGCTGCAAAAAAATCATCTTTCTATCTTTTATAGTTTTTTAGATATTCACATTTATTTATAAAGGTCAAAAGCTCACTCAGCCGCCTACAACAGCACAAAGGCTGATTGAGAACACTCCAGACCACGTCAGCACGACCCCAAGCGGTGCTTGCGCAGATGCAGTGGATGCCGACCTTGTGAGGTCGGCATCTGCAACGGAGGGGACCCCGGGCCACCGGCTGGGAGCAGAGCTGCGGCGAGAGCACAGGACAGCTGCCAGGGGCTGGAGGAAGCCTCGAGTAAGTAGATTTCTTTTTAATTTAGCTTGGACCTTCCCTTTAAGACAGAACACCGTGCCATCTCTGTCCCCTGTACTTCCTCCAGCGTCCTCCTCTGTGTCACCTCGTCCCCCCTCATTGTGTTACCTCTGTCCCCCTGCTCCCTCAGTGTCCCCATCTGTGCCACCTATACCTCTACCGTGTCCCTCTGTAGCAGCTCTGCCTCCCTGATCCCCTTTGTGCCTCCTTTTGTCCTAGTGATGATTTTAATGTGATAATTTTCAGAACTCGCTATATACTATAGTGTAACGCAGCAAAATGTAATTTTACAAAGTTTAAAGGCATTTTTTTCTTTTAAACTTTTATAAATAGTTTTTCCCAAAAACTCCAAGGTCTTTTTGGAAAAAACTGTTTTTACTTGTTCCCACATTTGTATTGGTGGGTCGTTCGTAAGTCGGGGACTGCATGCATGTGTAATTCTTTATATATAAATAAATATATATATAAATAAAAATTACATGAAATACAAATACGTTTTTGTTCAAAATCATTGTTTAAATGTTCTAGGTTTAAAGTGTGACTGTCAGGCATATTAAATAAAAAATCAATTCTTTATTTTTATCTGGTAAACAAGTAATAAGGATGCTAACCAAGCAATCCAAAAGTTAAAAAAAAATCACTCTTACTTTTCTTCTCCATAGAACATCATTCCCCAGTTTTCCTGGTTCTTATTTGGTATATCTGACACACAAAGGAAGTTGCAGGGCATGTTGGGTTTTCTTCTTTCTTTTTTACTTTACCCTCAGACATAAACTATGCAGCCTGATTGTCTGAAGCCTCTTTCCAGGGCCGGGGCAAGGTTCTCCAGCATTAGAGGCAGAGATTCCAAGTTGCGACCCCCCCCCCCCTGTACAGGTAACAAATTTGCCCACAGTTTTAGTAGGCACTTAGCCCTAGCCTACCCCCCCTTTCCAAGTAATAGCCAGATGTGCCCCTAGAATAAGGTAGCCCCCACACTGCATGCTTCCAGAATAAAGTAGCCACCCTCACCTAAGTAATAGCCAGATATGCCCCCAGAATAATGTAGCATTCACCCCCCCTCCCAATAGCCTGACATGCCCCCCCCATTAAAAGCAGGGTGTGCTTTTAGAGTAAGATGCCCTTCCCCCTCCACCCCCTGTAATAGACAGACCTTCTCCAGGATAAGGTAACCCTCCCTTCCCCCAGCAATAGCTATACATGCCCCCAGAATCAGCTAACACCCCCAGTAATAGCCAGACCTGCCCCAGAATAAGGTAGCACCCCACAGTAGAACCTCACAGGCCTAGCAAATCTGTCATTATGTACAGAAATAGTAATAATTATTATATATAGTATATAAAGAATAATATATTAGTTTCCCCCCTCTAAGCTAAACTCTGAGCAGATTATTAGAACAGTGGAATTCCTATGCTACCCCCGTGTCAATCCATAAGCAGTTGTGTTGTAAACATTTACTGTAGATGACCTTCTCACTAAAAACAACACTTCAGTGTATGGCACAAGCACTTTGTTATGGTTTCTTGCCTGCCTCTGATCGCTTGTATACTGTGGTTCACTGAAGTATACAAGCCTCCTACATCGCCTCTTGCCCCCTGCAGAGTACAGAGGGGCGTGCAGAGAACATCACAGCAGCAACTTTACTCACTTCTCAGTGATAGAAGTCCGGAGCTCAGAAATGATACACCAGACCTGTATTACTTGGATCCAGGAGGAGGTGAGTTAGGTTTCTGCTGTAATCCTTGCTGCTCACCCACTGCTCTCCATGCTCTGTCGGGAGAAGGGTGGTGGAAGGTAAAGTGACAGGAGGGGGTAAGAAGAGAGGGAGGGAGGAGAACTCGGGAACCCCTATCTGCGCCCTGACAGTCAATCGCCCTGAGGCTGTAGCCTTTCCAGCCTCTGCCTCGGCACGGCTCTGCCTCTTTCCCTCCCATTTTACCCTGCCACACCTCTGTTCCTCTCTGATTGGACAATATTTCTCATGCTGAGACAATGCACTTTCTACTGCAGAGCTGGGTGGGGGTATCTGAAGACTGGGAGGAGGGCGGGCAATGATACACAGAGTAAGGGAGGAAATTATGTCAGGATTGGCTTCAAGATAGACACAGTCAAAATAGGACATCCAAAGAAGGGTTTTCTCTTTTTTTTTTACTATAGAAAAATCATCAAAATCAAAATGTGGACAGTGCAATGCATATTGTATGTAAGTAGAGCAAGTATTTATTTACTTATATATGTGTTTTTTTTGTTTTTTTCAGATAGTACCGCAACAAGCTCCTCTTTAAAATAAATGGGCATTTTGTTTTTTTTACATTTTTCACCTTCTATTTACCTATCAATCTTAGTCTCTCTTCCCCCCTCCCTTTCCCCTCACCACATACACAAACTAAAGCCGTTTTCTTTACATTCAACTTTTTTTCTTTATACATTTACAGAGAAACAGCGCGAAGAAGGATTGTTGACAACGCTGATTGTGACCTTGAGCGAAGAGCAGGGAAATTGCTGTGTACTGCATAATAATGCTGAAGATTTTCAATTTACCAAAACTATGTGGCATTTTTCTATCAAAAAACTGTCTTCAGCACTTCAGCACAAATCAACTCATGGCAATAGCATGTCATAAAAATAATCTGCTGTGCCTTGTAGACGCAATAGTGCCCTTTCTGTTTTTATTATGTACACCATTAGAATGACAATAGCTTCTATAGATTATTTTCTGTCTGATGCGATTAAAAAAACATGCTTAAAAATATATAACACATTAGATAGACAATACACATGGAGTTCCTTCTGTCTGAAATCTTTATTGGAAAATACTGGAGTCTGTTACTGTTGGGTAACTTGTTGGGTGTACGTATGTGTATGCCACCGGTAAGCTGGGCGTAGGGTGAGCCAAAAGGCAGCTAACTCTGCTGCTGCTCAAATCCCTGGCGGCATCAAATACCAGTGCCCCTCCGAGTTGTAGCAACTTGGAAGGAGATATAATAACCTCAAATCACCCTTACACGCCCCGCACACTATGGCATTGCTGCTATAGCGGCCCATGTTGGGACCTACTGTGATAGTCCCAAAAGTGCTTATATATAGTCCCAAGAGTGCTTATATATGTCTATGCATATCTATCTATCTATCTATCTATCTATCTATCTATCTATCTATCTATAGGTATATATATATAGATATATCATATTTTCATTTTTTGGACTATAAGACGCTCCTGACCATAACAAGAAATAAACACATAAATCCAGGCACATTTAGATATAGGGATAACAGTGGTGGCTGGATGAGTGAATCTGTGAATGCATTTGTTTGAACATTTGCATGTGAGCGTGCAAAGGGTTACTGATTTTTGCTCCTGACCATAAGACGCACCTAAGTTTAGAGGACAAAAACCAGGGGAAAAATATATACTAAATCTGGCGCATCCATGGGGAAGGGGCACCTTGTGGATTATGCCCCCTTTCTATCTCATGCACCCTTGTACCTCTTGTGTCTACCTGTGCCCTCCTCTGTCCCCCATGTGTCTGCCTCTATCCTCCTCTATGCTCCTTCGTGTCCCCGTTTGTCCCCCTGTGTCCTCCTATACATGGGCACAGTACAGGGAGTCCTCGACATTGTGGCTGGTTGGTGGTTCATATTGGCAGGCATTCACAAATCAAGAACCTCTTGCATTTGAACTATAAGACGCAGTGACTTTTTTCCCTGCTTTTGGGGAAGAAAAAGTGTGTCTTATAGTACAAAAAATGCAGTATGCTATATGTATATAAACACAAAATTGAGTTTGATAAATTTTGTAAGCACATATTGCTTTGTGTAAACCGGAAATCCCAATTTTGGCACTGCAATTCAAAAGCAAAATATTCCATTCACTGGGACCAACCGAGAATGGCAACTACTACTGCTGATCCTTTAAGCAACCGGAGGACTCAGTTCGTAGATGGAATCATATGTTTAGGTTCAATGTGACTGAGAGTCAGAGTAGGTGTGAGTAAAAAGCAGTAGGTTTGGTTGTGTGAGTAAAAGCAGTAGAGTGTTGTACCGTGTTAGCCATCAGTAAAAACAAGGAGTTTTGAATTAGGATGAAACCATTTATTGGCTAACTCAGAGATGAATAAACAGTAAGCTTTCGGCTAATCGGACTTTGTCGGACTTGGTTCCTGACAAAATGTGAAAAACACAGCTTATATATACCGACATACAGAGGAGAAACATTCTTTAGCAAACATAAATACATGTAATTAGATGCATAACTGTTACTTTATGAGACTTTCCCAGGCATCTTGGCTAAATTTATAAGATGTAAAGTCCTCATTAACTTTAGAGAACCACTGTTGGCTGATGGTGTAATGGTTAAGGGCTCTGCCTCTGACACAGGAGACCAGGGTTCGAATCTCGGCTCTGCCTGTTCAGTAAGCCAGCACTAATTCAGTAGGAGACCTTTGGCAAGTCTCCCTTACACTGCTACTGCCAATAGAGCGCGCCTTAGTGGCTGCTGCTCTGCTCTGGCGCTTTGAGTCCGCAAGGAGAAAAGCGCAATATAAATATTATTTGTCTTGTCTTGTCTTGTCTTGTTTCAGCAAGAAGACTATATTCAGAGTTCTCCCTTAAGACACATTCTAGAGAAACATAATTCTGATTATTTTAGTGAACATCTTGCTATATAGAAAAGTCAACTATGACTTTATCTACTCCAAGTGTCGACTAGCTTACTCTGAAAATTTAAACAAATCACCTCATTTCCAAAACAATGCACACCTGGAATTTCATATAAGTCAGTGGAAGTTCCCATCTTGGTATGGGGTTTTGCAGCTGCGCAGTGCGTGTTCTGTCAATCACATCCTCATGAAAGCCAATAGAAATCCCCTAATGTGATTGACATATACAACACACCCATGATCCCTTTCCTTTCAGTTCTTGACCATGTGGTGCTGTTTGGAGTTTCAATGTTTCCCTAATTGGCAATGCTAATGCTAATTGTCTCCTTAATAAAACCCATCCCTGATTTCTAACCCTAAACTACCTCTTAATAAAAATCCTACAATAGAAATTCCTTGCAGCCCCATCCTCTGCCACGACTCAGTTTCCTTTCTGCTGCTGCAGTGGGAACATATCTCCTCCTTTGCAATTATATTTTGTAATGTAGAAAGAGAAAATGAGATACTTTTGAATACTTAAAGAGAATCTGTATTGTTAAAATCGCACAAAAGTAAACATACCAGTGCGTTAGGGGACATCTCCTATTACCCTCTGTCACAATTTCGCCGCTCCTCGCCGCATTAAAAGTGGTTAAAAACAGTTTTTAAAAGTTTGTTTATAAACAAACAAAATGGCCACCAAAACAGGAAGTAGGTTGATGTACAGTATGTCCACACATAGAAAATACATCCATACACAAGCAGGCTGTATACACCCTTCCTTTTGAATCTCAAGAGATCATTTGTGTGTTTCTTTCCCCCTGCAGCTATCTTCCACTGAAGTGTCAGGCTGTTTCTTCCTGCAGAGTGCAGACAGCTCTGCCTGTATGTAATTCCTCAGTATGTGAAAGCCCAGCCAGCTCAGAGGAGGATTTATCCAGCTTGTAAAAGATAATAGAGCAGAGAGAAGCTGCACTAAACTAAATAACACACAGCAGTGTGCAGAGAGGGGCCTGGAGGGGGGAGATGCATCACAGAACCACAACACTGAAGAACTTGGCAGCCTTCCAGACACAGGCTGACAAGTCTGACAAGAGAGAGATAAGTTGATTTATTACAGAGATGGTGATAGTAGAACGTGCTGCAGTAAGCCAGAACACATTAGAATAGCTTTTGGAACTTGTAGGATGATAAAAAACAGGATGCCATTTTTGTTACGGAGTCTCTTTAAAAACATGTGAGCAGACAAGGATTTAAGGTGTAGAAATCTCACCACCAGAGTCCACTAGAAATCTAAGAAGTCAGCTATTTAGCTCAGGGCTCTTTCACATTAGAGCTCATTTGCTGCGTTTTAACGCAAAGTCAATTCTTTGCATTAACCAAGGTAAAATTAAAGTCCACAGACTTTCATTTTACCTTTCACACCCAACGCTGTATTTTGGTGCGTTGCGGCTCGACGCACCCGGGAGCATTTAATCGTTCGGAGCCTGCATTTTCCCGTCGGGTGAATTATAACTACCGCCGCTAATCAGCGTCACACCGCAACATCCCGGCGACACGCCGCAGGACATTCAAGTTCAAGTTTTCCACTTCTTACTATGTGTTTCACATAAACAAGTATGAACTCTACCATCTTAAAGGAAACCTAAAGTGATATGGAGGGTGCCATTGCTGAATTCATTAAAACAAAATGTTACTGGTCTGGCCTCTAGAGGATGCCTGAAGGGAGAGTGATATGGAGGCGGCCATATTTATTTTCTTTTAAACAATACTATTTGCCTGGCAGTAGTGTCTGAATCACACACTGGAACAAGCATGTGGCTAATCCAGTCAGACTTTAGTCAGAGAAACATCTGATCTGCATGTTTGTTCAGGGTCTATGGCTAAAAGTATAATGCTGGGAATACACCATACGTTTTTACCCCCGATAGATGGGTTAGATAGATAATTTCCGACACGTCCAATATTCCTTCCGCTCGTTTTTCTGGCTTTTTCTGTCTCAATTTCTAATAGAAGTGAATGAAAAAAAAACGAAGAAAAACGAGTGGAAGATAAAATAATAGAGCGGAGAATCGATTGGAAAAAACGACTGGGTGGAAAATCGAGTGGAAAAATATATCGTGAGTACCCAGCATTAGAGGCAGATGATCAGTGGGACAACCAGACAATTTGTATTTTAAATATATATATATATATATATATATATATATATATATATATATATATATATATATATATATATATATGTAGCAGCCTTCACATCCCTCTTACTTCAGGTGTCCTTTAAAGTAATCTACTTTCTTTAACACTTTCTCTGTTGTATTGTGTTAACATTCATTACATAAAAACACTTCAGTTAGTGTGTTTATATTTGCAGTCACATGTCTATCAATTTATACAGAGGCTCTATTATTTCTTTGATGTCTCATTTCCAGTTAGCATTACCATTGCAAGGAAAAAAAAGATAACGTACCCCACTTAAGGTAGCCATACACTGGTCGATTTGCCATCAGATTCGACTAACAGACAGATCCCTCTCTGATCGAATCTGATCAGAGAGGGATTGTATGGCCACCTTTACTGCAAACAGATTGTGAACCGATTTCAGCCTGAAACCATTCACAATCTGTTGTGGTGGTGGTGCTGCCGCCCCCCCCCCCCCCCCCCCCCCCCACCGCATACATTACCTGCTCCGCCAGCGTGACTCTGGTCTCCAGGTCCGGCATGCTTTACTTCTTCTTCCTTCCTCTACTGTTTAAACTTCATGCCGGGCTAGAAGAAGTGAAGCATGTCGGACCCGGAGACCAGACCAGCACGGAGACTGAGCAGCGGTGACCGGGGGCAGTCGTGCCAGCGGAGCAGGTAATGTATGCGGGCTCTATTACATCGGTCGTCGGGTACTCGAACGCCGCTAGCGACGCGCTTCCTACCCGCGGGCGATCGACGGTAATTTTCCGCATGGAGCGATCGACGGGATCGGACGAAATGGATCGAAATTCGGCGTGTTGCGGGAACGATGTGACAGCAGATTCGATCCCAGTGATCGAATCTGCTGTCGACCTGGCGGGAATCGGCCTAGTGTATGGCCAGCTTAAGTGTGAATACTTGTAATCATGCAGTCCATCCAGTTATCCAAGAATTGTAATCATGCAGTCCATCCAAAAATGTGTTAATTGTCTAGTTTTTACTTTATTAACTTCAACATCAGTATTGCTGCTGGTGTAAAAAAAAAAAAAGTTTTCCACTGTGGTTTTTTTTTTTTTTTTTTTTTTTTTGATTTTTTTTTACTACATGCTCCATCTAGTTATAAAGGGCATTTTTCTGTCAGAACAATTTGGTCTGACAAATAAATAACATTAAATTAAATAACGTACTTGACTTAGTGTGCATACATTTTTAATGACAAAGTCCATCAACCTGTAAAAGTAATTTGTTATGTCTGAGCATCATAACAAGTTAGTTTTAAGTTTGGTACAGTAGCAACATCCTGGGAGAGGGATTAGGATGCCCCTTTGATGTTCTTCAATACCTCAGTTTCTAAACAAACCATAATAATATGTGGCTTCACAATACAATGCCGCATCGTAATTGCAAATTACGATGCAAAATTATGATTATGCAAAATTAGTGTTCATTACTAATGTTTGGGGCCACTACACAGCTAGAGAAGGACTCATTTGGTCCAAGAGGACAGAGCAATTGCCTTAGCTCACTTCTGCTTCTCGCAATATAGCTGTATCACTTCTTCTACAATATATGCCACAGGGGGGCCATGGGCATGTAGGAAGTACCATCTAAAAATCAAGGGTAAATGTTCTGGATAAACCCCAGCAGGCCTGCAAAAAGCAGTGCCTTTAATTGACATTAAAAAACAGAATTAGTTCTATGTATCTCAAAATTAGAGATGTCACGAACATCGAACTTTCTGTTTGCGAACTTCCAAAAAATGTTCGTGAACAGCCGAATCTGGCAAACCGCCATAGACTTAATGGGCGGGCGAATTTTAAAACTTACAAACACTGTTTCTGGCCCCAAAAGTGATGGAAACTGGTTTCAAAGGGTCACCTGGAGGGGGGCATGCCAGAGGGGGATCCATGCCAAAAGTCCCACCAAAAATTACGGAGTTGACGCAAAGTCAGATTTGAATCCCTAAGGGGCAGAAATCACATTGTGCACAGCTCTGGGTGTCAGTGGGCTGTGGAGTGTCACACACAAAAAAAACACAGGAGACCAATATGCTAGCCCTCAAAAAGGGCTGTTTGCTTTCACAGCAAGTGAAAAACAAGGACACAGGCCTAGCTAATGATTTCCCTACCTATTTGCAGCCAGTCTGACCCTGCTCTTACTACCGGTCAGCACAACAGTCAGAAGAGAATTAATCCAATATGGCCACCGCAACTTCTTTTTGATGAGGACGGGGGGGGGGGGGGGGGGGCGGTGGTCCAGAAAGGGGTGCTAGCTGATTGACTGCCATGTGTCTGCTGACTGTGAGGTAAGGGGTCAAAGGGGTCAAAGTTTAGCTCAATGATGATGTATAGGAGGCGAATTGAACACGCCAAATGTTCACTGTTTGCCACGAATGCGAACAGTCAATGTTTGCAGACTACTGCTTGCCAGCGAACTATAAGGGCCATCTCTACACAAAATACAGGCAAAGCCATGGGGGACCAACAAGCTTTCTGTGTTTTTTTAACAATTACATTTTATTGACTGTTTTCACACCAAACTTGTATCATAACAGAACCGAGAATGAGAGGAATGACAAACATATAATTCAATACATCCCATCAGGGCATCAAATATAAACATGCTGAAAATATTCAGCAGCCGAACGGCAGCTTATATACAACATCTTACAGCATATCATTGCTCAACATCAGAACAGAGGTCCACTTGTTACATTGATAGTACTCCAAACGGTCCAAGTGTAAACTGATCCATAATACTCCAAAAGGGCCAAGTGTAAATTGATCCATAGACTATCAACAAGCTTCCTTTTTTACTCATGGGTCAAAGATGAGCTTAAATTTCACATAGTAGTTATTTTGCAGTGAAATTCGGAATCACAATGCAGAATCGTATTGCGAAACTTCAGACTATTGCAAAATTAAGTTTGCATGTAAATTATAATTATGATGCTTAATTTAGCAGTTGTGGCATGTAATTCTGTGAAAATATAACTTTCTCATGCCCATAGATTTCTGCAAAAATGCATTTTCTTATAAGCAAAAAAATGATTCCTTATACTCCGTAGACTTCAATGCATTTATGGAAAAATGTATTTTCTCATATGCAAAAATGTGTCTTGTTATGCATCATAGACTTCAATGCTTTTGTTCAAAAAGTATGCAAATTTAGAGGGAATCACAATTACCACAAAATCATAATAACAATCAGAACTGTCATTTCAAAACTGTAAAATTCACAAAACTGAAAAGACTCATTATGATTAAAACTACCTATGGTATCTGCTCTGGCATCTTAAAAGCAGGACATAATGTATATTGCAATAAAAAAACATAAAAGCATAGCTGGCAACAGTGTCAGGTCCACTCTGGGAGCCTTCTTCCGCTGATTCAAGACCAGACTATCTTTTTTTTCCCATCATGCAGACCCATCCAGGTTTTTTTTTACAATTAAGAAAACAAACTTTTTTCCTACTGTTAATGTTTTTGGGGAGCTCACTAAAAATGGCTAATAGCGATGAGATAGCATTTTTTGCCAAGGTCATTTTAGCATCCAAAAGTTGCATTTTCAAATAAATAAATAATTTTCCCTGAAAATACTTTTTCTCATGTCCATTGAATTCAATGCATTTGGAAAAAAGATGTTTTTTCATGCTCATGGACTTCAATGCAGTTGGCAAAAATGTGTTTTCTCATGCCCATAGACTTCAATGCAGTTGGCGACAATTGGCCCGATCCAATTCACTATTTCTCCTAAGTTTTCTCAAAGGTGATATGTCACAACTTATCAATAAAATGTTTTCGAAAGAAACAGCAAGCAAGAAAATACTCAGAATAATTTTGACAGAACTTTTTCACCTACTTTTTGGTACTTTTTCAATTGCAGATTGCTGTAAAATTATTTAAACAGAAGATTAAAATGATTGCCTTGGAAAACAAATCAGGAGAAAAAGTGAATTGGATTGAGCCCAATGGCCCATATGCAATTAACTTTTTCTCCTAGGTGATATTTTCACACCTTGTCATAAAATGCCTTTTAACCACTTTACCCCCATGCGTACGCATTTCTCCGTCCCTTTTTCCATCCTTTCACCCCCAGGGACGGAGAAATGCATACTTTCCGCGCTCCAGCTGCTGCCCGCGCTCCCGCTCGCTCTAGCGCGCACTCCCGCTAGTAAACACACCGCCGGCTGCTCGCCCGTAGATCAATGAACGGGAAAATCCATTCCCGTTCGTTGATCTAAGCCCCGCAATGATCCGCTGCTTATCCGATAAGCAGCGCGATCATTGTGGGAAAAAAAAAAACGTTCTCAGCCTCCTAGTACTTCCTGCAAGCGTCCGGAAGGACGCTTGCAGGTCGCATTGAACAAAAAGTTACTGTTGCCATCTTGTGGCCAAATAGTAAAACTACACCCTAAAGCATTTTTCACATACAAATAAATGAACTTTACACTAAAAAATAACTCCGTACCTCCCACACTCCCCAATTTTTTTTTTTTGTAATTAAAAAAAAAAAAAACAATTACAATGAAAAAAAATACATAAATAGTTACCTTAGGGGCTGAACTTTTTAAATATTTATGTCAAGAGGGTATAACACTGTTACTTTATAAACTATGGGCTTGTAATTAGGGATGGACGCAAAACTGAAAAAAATGCACCTTTATTTCCAATTAAAATATTGGCGCCAAACATTGTGATAGGGATATAATTTAAACGGTTTTATAACCGGGACAAAAAGGGCAAATACATTCCATGGGTTTTAATTACAGTAGCATGCATTATTTAAAAACTATAAAGGCCAAAAACTGAAAAATAAAATTTTTCCCCACATTTTTTCCTATTTTCCCATTAAAACACATTTAGAATAAAATAATTCTTGGCATAATGTCCCACCTAAAGAAAGCCTAATTGGTGGCGAGAAAAACAAGATATAGTTAATTTCATTGTGATAAGTAATAATAAAGTTATAGACGAATGAATGGAAGGAGCGCTGAAAGGTGAAAATTGCTCTGGTGGTCAGGGGGTAAAACCCCTCAGTGGTGAAGTGGTTAAACCACCAGCAAGCAAAAAAACACTCAAAATACTACATGGTATAGAACGCCAGATAAATTGGCTGTCATATATCAGGAGGTGAGTGATAGGTGTTGGAGAGGATGTGGTGCAAAAGGTACTTTGATGCATTTGGAGTGGGATTGTCAGGTGATCTCAAAGTTTTGGAAGGTTATATTGGAATGTATTGGAAGATTGTGTGAGGACTGTGGTGATTGGGACCCTGTGAGAGATTTGTACATGGAACGTCAGTTTCTATTAGTAGATGTAAGAAAATGCTTGCTCTGCAATTATTGACAGCTGCTAAAAGTTTAATCCCGGTTAAGTAGAGATGCCAGAGTTCTCCTACTCTCAAAGAGTGGATTAGGAGAGTGAATTTTGTTAAGAGTATGGAGAACCAGATTGCTTTACAGCAGGATAAGTTGGAGGCATATAATATCAAGTGGGAAAAATGGAGTGAGTTTCAGGATAAGGTGGAATAGAAGAACTTGGTGGAGATTACGGGAGAAGTCCTTTGTCACTGAGGAGGTATGATTATTGTTCATATTCAGTTAGTTGGAAATTCTAGTATGTTATGATATGGGTAGGATTTGATAATGAATTTAAATAACCTGAATGGGTGGAGGAGAAGGGACAGGGTTGGTTTTTGGGTGATTTGTTTTGTCTGTGTTTTGGAAGTTGTGTAAAAATGAAGGAGAGAGTATGTTACTCTGTGGGAGTTAACTGTAGTTTCTGGAATTATTCTATTTTCTTCAATAAATGATAAAAAAAAAAAAACTTAAAATAAATTTCATAGTACTTTTTCACCAACTTTTGGGTACTTTTTTAAATTGTAAAATACTGAAAAGTTATTTTTTTTTTTAGAGAAGATGAAAATTATCTCCTATGAGATAACTTAGGTGAAAAGGTTAAATGCACATGGATTATCTCCTATGAGATCACTTGGGTGCAAAAGTTAAATGCATATGGGCCAATGTGTTTTTCTCATGCCAATATATTTTTGCAAATATTTTCCTGTGAAAATGTGATATTTTCACAAACAAATTGGCAAAATGAAAAGGGCAATATTTGCCCATCACCAATCTCGGCCACCTTAGCTGTGTTCTGCCTAATGAATGTCCAAGGCTTAACAATTCTGGGAAATACTATCTAAAAATAGTGTACTGGTATCTATGAATGTGCATGATTTTCACAAAAAGCTTAACTGTACCCGTCTATGTGTGAGTGGAGGGTCAGGGTCGCCATTAGCTGCTGTGCTGAGTGCTGCTTTCCATCTTCCCAAAACTTCTGCCTTCACAACCGGATTTACTATGAAAGTGGAAGTGTCAGTGCAGGTATAGAGAAGCATGCAGCAAGTAGTGAGACAGGGAAGTTAACTCTTTCTGTCCCGCCTCCCTCTCACACCCACGTGAATACAGTTTTAATTCTAGCAAACATGTGCTTGCTCATCCACACTGGTGTTGTGGTGAGAAGCTGCACTATTCAGAACTGTGCTGTTGGCTTGTAAAGAAGTTGCCAAATCACTTTTTAATTTTACCATTAATAGAATACAAAAACAGAAGTATAGAGATTATTGTAACTGTGGAGAGCATTTTGTATTTGTAACATCTTATTGTAGATAATTTAATTGCTGATGCAGTTGCTGAACTACAAGTACTGTGCCAGCAAAGTAATTAAACTTGGTTGTAAAAGGGTACTTGTTCTGCTAATACAGCAAGATTGCTTCCCATAGGAAGTAATTAAATTTCCCTTCTGAAAAAAATGTTATAAGTTTCTTTCTGCTGGTTGTTACTGCAAGGCCATAGCAAGCCAAGGCCTACAGTTCGCTCGTGCAAAGTGGTAGAGTACTAGAAAATATTACTTTAATACAATAAAATAATTACAAATAAGGTTTATTCCCTGTGTTCATAGATTGAAATATGTTATACATGAACCTTTACAGTTCACAGCCCATATCTATAAGTAAAAATATTCACTTTGAACTTCCCTTAAAGCAGTACATGCGGAGTCCGAATTTGTGCATTTTTCCTCACCGAGAAAAAAACGCACAATGATGCAACTTAATGGGCCAGTGTCTATGTAATGTGATTTTCCGCATTTGTGCAAGTGTGTGAAAAAAAACCTGACAGCATGCTGCATTTTACCGCACTACTCATGTGAGTGCATGTGATTTGTGCTCAATGTATTCCAATGGTGCCACATAGGAATGAATGTCTATGCATTTCTAGGTACGGAAAATCGCACTGCATTTTTCATAAGATTCAAAAAATCTATATATCATGTTTTAAAGAGAACCCGAGGTGTGTTTAAAGAATGTTATCTGCATACAGAGGCTGGATCTGCCTATACAGCCCAGCCTCTGTTGCTATCCCAAACCCCACTAAGGTCCCCCTGCACTCTGCCATCCCTCATAAATCACAGCCGTGCTGTGAAGCTGTGTTTACATCTGTAGTGTCAGTCTCAGCTGCTCCCCCGCCTCCTGCATAGCTCCGGTCCCTGCCCCCGTCCCTTCCCTCCAATCAGCAGGAAGGGAAGGGATGCAGGCGGGGACTGGAGTTCTGCAGGAGGCGGGGAGAGCAGCAGACTGACACTATAGAGATAAACACAGCCAGCTCTGACAAGCTGTTTGTCAGCAGCGTGGCTGCGATTTATGAGGGATTGCAGAGTGCAGGGGGACCTTAGGTGGTTTTGGGATAGCGACAGAGGCTGGGCTGTATAGGCAGATCCAGCCTCTGTATGCAGATAATATTCTTCAAACCCACCTCAGGTTCTCTTTAACATGCTAATCAGTAAGCCAACAGCTGTTGCTAGACAGAAATTATGGAATCCAAAAGATATATGCAAAAATGTTTGCAATGCAGGAAAACAATGCATTAGAAAACCCTGCAGTTCTACACAAGTGGATGACGCATGATGTAGTAATGCAGCCATAATGATAGATTTCTTTGCATTTCCATTGAACTGATGGAATAGATCCCCCCTGCACTCCTATTGTACTCAGTTTTGCACAGTCTACTAATATCTGTTAGACCAAGTGATATACGTATACACATTTTTATTGCACCATCTATATTATATGTGTTACACTTATATGCAGTTCCATCTATGTCACATTATGTTTTAAGGGGCAACCAGACACTAGAGTTGTAATACATTGATGGAGTATTATGATTTGTGCTTTACTTCTATGCACTTGACTGAATTAGTTTTACATACAAACATTCAACAGTTTGTAATAAACGACAACTATAAACAACAACTATCCAACAGTATGTAATAATTTCAGGTCAGGTTTGCAGAAGCACTGCTGTTCTCAAGCTTGGAAAAGCCTTAAGAAAAGAGATCCTTTGTGCAATGAAAATACGATTATTTTGATAAATTAGCTGTATTTACAATGTGCAGTAATACCCCCCTTATCTCCCCTAAGCCATTGGGACTGCATCTCTCTCATCTGCATGGATCAGTGCCGGGAAATAAGTTATCTGAAACCTCAGTACCTTTTAAAATTTTTCTGCAACCATTGCATTCGGGCTTCTGGTTTTAGAGTAATGCAATTTAGAGTCATTATGACAGCAGAGCAGGCTGCAGTGACAGCAGATTGAAGTGAATAGTGAGAGTGATGAGACCATGTGGCATGACTAGATGAAATCTACACCTGGCAGGGATAACAGTTCCCAAATGGTGTAGATTTTAACTAGCAAGGTCTAGAACTAGTTAATGTCATGCTTAAAGAGGAACTTCAGCCTAAACAAACATATTGTCATTAAGTTACATTAGTTATGTTAATTAAAATAGATAGATAATATAATCTCTTACCCACCCTGTTTTAAAAGAACAGACAAATGTTTGATTTCATGAGGGCAGCCATCTTTTTGGTTGAAAGGAGGTGACAGGGAGCATGAGACACAGTTCCAACTGTCCTGTGTGCTGATCACCCCTCCCAGTTGCTAGGCAATGTGAATAACAACATAGGAAATCCCATCATGCTTTGCACAGCATCAGGGAAAAAAAAGCCCAGGCAGTTTTCTTTGATGGGTGGAGCTTAGCTAAAAATGCAGCTAAAAATAATGCTTCGGTAAGAAAAACAAAGTTCTGATGCTGTGAAACTGTTAAAGAAACACCAAGCCTTTTTAGTGCTGCTGAGTAGATTTTTAGTCCGGAGGTTCACTTTAAATTCTGTTTTGATTTACAGCTTTAAAAGAGAACCTGTGACAGTAATATGAATGCTACCATCTTGATCTGCTTTTTAAAAGGTTCCACTTTCCCAGCTGTCATGCTGAACCTTTCAGTTAGCAGCAACTGCATTTGACTGAGGCAGTTCTGAGCATACAAATTGCAACACAATTTGCATCAAGTCAGACAAACTTTGCATTTCCTTGATCACCTCTAGTGAGAATAACTGACCTTGAGGCTAGGTTCACAGTAGGACTTTGCGGTGCTGCATTATAAAGTCTTATAATGCAGCTTACCGCAGTGCAATGATATGGCTATGGGAAATTCACAGTGTGACGTTAGCGTCGCATTGTAACCTGTTGCGTACGTTATGGTAATGCACTTCTGCAGTGCGTTATCTCTAAATGCACACATTACCAGGTACAGGAAAGCATACTTGTCATTGCCTGTATGCATTACTGTACCTACCTACTATGCAATGGTAATACAGCGTTAATCTACGTTACCATGTTTTTTGTTGCTTTGCATTGTAATATTGCTTTGCTACTGTGAACCTAGCCTAATACATGGCCTTGATCAGAGACTCACAATAGCTGGGAGGGCGACATTTTTGAAAAGAAATCCAGCAATGTTTCATATTACTCCCACTTCAGGGGTTCTTTATATGCATTTAAGAGTTCTAACATGTTTTTTGAACTAAGTTTAATTTTCATTGGAGCTGTAGCAGGTCAGCCTGACACACACACTATTCCCACCTGCTTAAATAACTGATATTTTTTAACAGCAATTGCTTACCCAGCAGAGATGATTATTAGGAAGGAGAATAACAATTTAAAGTCTTCTTTTTAGACTAAGGTCTATTATAATGTGGATGGCCTTTAAAGAACAACTGACCTAAGAGGAATATGGAGGCTGCCATATTTTTCCCATTTAAACTATATTAGTTACCTGGCTGCCCTTATTATCATCTGCCTCTAAAGATAGACTTTAACCAAGGATTGAACTTCATTCCAATCAGTAGCCGATACCCCCTTTCCTATGAGAAATCTTTACCTTTTCAAGAATAGATCTATCTTCAGGGGGTGTCTGTATGACTGACATTGTAGTAAAACTCCTCCCACAGGGTGATGTCATGACCAAGGTCCTGACAGCTTGCTGTTTGTGAACCTCGATGCATTGTCAGAAAAAACATTTTTTTCCAACTGCCAAGCAAGTAGTATCTCCATCTGTGCATAGAGCCAGGGGCGTAGCAATAAGGGTTACAGAGGTAGCGACCGCATCGGGGCCCTTGGGCCAGAGGGGCCCCAAAGGGCCCTCCCTCAACTACAGTAATTAGCTCTCTATTGGTCCTGTGCTCATAATATTCACTTCTATAGATACTTTGAATAGTGGTAATCATTAACAAACTGTTTCCTATCCCCCTCTTGCACCTCTGACACTGTGGTTTTCATTGGCAGGATTTGGTGCGCCAAATCAATTGTTATGTATAGAGTGCTTTGGGGGCCCCATTGTAAAACTTGCATCGGGGCCCACAGCTCCTTAGCTACGCCACTGCATAGAGCTCTCGGTAAACAAACACTCTGCACAGATCACCTGGCAGAACTAAAGATGTCACCACCAAAGATACATTTTATAATGTAAATCAGGAAGAGGAAAGATTTTACAATGGACAAACACTGATTAAATAATCTATAAATGAATATTGTAAAAAATAAGCAATTTTATGCATTATGTTATTTTCATTACGCTTCCTCTTTTAAATGAGAGGGAGATGGAGGCTGCCATATTTATTCCCTTTTAAACAATAGCAGTTGCCTGGCAGCCCTGTTGGTTTATTTGGCTGCAGAAGTACCTGAATTACACCTGAAACAAGCAGCAGCTAATGCATGGCAGCAGGAGAGGTAAAGTAAAGACTCACCTTCCGGGTTCCATACAAAGATCACTGCCGCCAGGATGTTCAGTCTCCAGCCACTTACTCTTACTACTTCCTTAGCAATGATCTTTGCATAGAGCCCAAAGTTTTACTTCACCGCTCTCACTGCCATGCATTGCCACAATGGAGGGGGAAGCACAGAGGGGGGGGACTAAAAGTGAGGGAGGGAGGACTTGGGCCCCCCGCCAGACAACAGAGTTCCAGAGTGCCATGGCTTCCCCAGGCCAGTTTCTAGGGCCATGCAGCCCATGTGGTTGCCCTGAGCGCTCAGGAAGGGGGTGCCGTGATGGAGGGGGAGCCGCAGCTCCCGACCTCTCCCCGGGTCGCCCTCCGTGCTCCCCCATTTGCTGCAGAGTGAGTGCAACAGGAAGTATACAGCAACTCACCCCCTGCGTTCCACTCGCCAATCACTTGCTGCTGGTCTCCTCCTCTGCATAGACATTTATACACAATCTACTTCCTGCTAAAAAGGAAGTAGAGTGTGTATAAGTGTCTATGCAGAGGAGGAGACCAGCAGCAAGTGATTGGCGATTGGAGCGCAGGGAGGTGAGATGCTGTATACAGCGCTTCCTGCTGCACTCATTCTGCAGCAGAGGGGAAGCATGGAGGGCAGCCCCAGGGAGAAGTCGGGCCGCCCTCCCCGAAGCTGACCCTCCCCCTTCCATTATGGGGGGGGGGGGGGCACCTACCTACCTATCTAACCTATACCGGGGGTGAGCTACCTATTTAACCTATATTGCGGGTGCCTATCTACCTATCTAACCTATACTGGGGGCAGCTACCTATCTAACCTGTACTAGGGGCTCCTACCTATTTAGCTTATACTAAGGGCACCTACCTATACAACTTATACTGGGGCACCTACCTATCTAACCTATACTGGAAGCACCTACCTATCTAGCCTATACTGGGGCACCTACCTATCTAACCTTTACTGGGGGCAGCTACCTATCTAACCTATACTGGGGGCACCTACCTATCTAACCTATACTGGGGGCACCTACCTATCAAACCTACATTGCAAGCACCTTCCTATGTAACCTATACTGGGGGCACCTACCTATCTAACCGATACTGAGGGTGCCTACCTATCTAAGCTATACTGGGGACACCTACCTTTCTATCCTATACTGCGGGCACCTACCTAGCTAA
This sequence comes from Hyperolius riggenbachi, assembly GCF_040937935.1. Lineage (NCBI taxonomy): Eukaryota > Metazoa > Chordata > Amphibia > Anura > Hyperoliidae > Hyperolius > Hyperolius riggenbachi. The sequence goes on from NC_090651.1 coordinate 110,136,778, forward strand.
CCTATACTGGGGACGCCTACCTAGCTAGCCTATACTGGTGGCAACTATACTGACTATACTGGCTACTGGCTATATTGACTGTACTGGAGGCACCTACCTAACTAACCTATACCGGGGGGACCTACCTATCTAACCTATGCTGGGGACAACTATACTGGCTACCTATACTGGACTATAATGCCTATACTGGCATTTTTTACACCGTCACCCTGGGTGCATTTTAGCCTACAAACTGCCCTGGGCTCTTCCCTCCAGCTGTGGGGGGGGGGGGGGGAGAGACCTATACCAGGCTATACTGGGGGCACCTATAAATGGCTAAGCTATACTGGGGGCACCTATACCTAGCTAATCTATACTGGGGGCATCTATACCTAGCTAAGCTATACTGGGGGCACCTATATCTAGATATCCAGCTATACTGGGGGCACCTATGGCTGGCTAAGATATACTGGGGCACCTCTACCTCGGTAAGCTATACTGGGGGCACCTTTGCCTGGCTAAGCTATACTGAGGCACCTCTACCTGGCTAAGCGATACTGGGGCCCCTATACCTGGCTAAGCTAGATGGGGACAGCAATATCCAGCTATGCAATACTGGGGGCACCTGTAACTGGCTAAGCTCTACTGGGGCACCTATCCCTGGCTAATCTATATGGGGCACATATACCTGGCTAAGCTATACTGGGGCCCCTATACCTGGCTAAGATATACGGGGGCACCTATACCTGGCTAACCTATACCTGACTAAGCTATATTGGAGCACCTATATCTGGCTAACACAGGCATGGGCAAACTTGGCCCTCCAGCTGTTACGGAACTACAAGTCCCACAATGCATTTGCCTTTATGGGTCATGACTGTGGCTGTCAAACTCCTGCAATGCATTGTGGGACTTGTAGTTCCATAACAGCTGGAGGGCCAAGTTTGCCCATCCCTATACTGGGACATCTATGCTTGGCTAACCTATACTGGGGCACCTATACCTAGCTAACCTATTTTGGGGCACCTATCCCTGGCTAACTTATACTGAGGGCACCAATACCTGGCTAACCTATATTGAGTGCTAAATACCACTGGGATTTATCACAAGAATCCACTGTACTGGGGACAAATGGTAAGACGCCTAACAGTTTTATGTCAGAGATAGCAGTGGTACTACCTTTGAAATGGAAGGGATAGATCTAGTAGTAACAGTTAGCAAAACCCATCTCTGTTGGTTTCCCACAGATATGTGTTTATCCAAGGTGCCATGTCAGAAGAGCCGAAACCTTGGCCAATAGTACACTTGCAGAGCATTGCTACTAGAGTGCCTCCTACTGGTTGCTACTTATTATTGTAGCACAACCATCCTTTCCATCCTCATTCTCACAGGCACATCTAGCGCATGATGTCATTCCTTTGCAGACTGACAAGTGCAAACAGATCATCTTTATAGTTTTTCAATGTGGTAAAATGGACAGAAAGGCCCATTTTCCGCTTTAGTGGGAATACAGCACAGGCAGCACGGTGGCATAGTGGTTAGTGCTCTCGTCTTGCAGCGCTGGATCCCTGGTTTGAATCCCAGCCAGGACAACATCTGCATGGAGTTTGTATGTTCACCCCCTGTCTGTGTTGGTTTCCTCTGGGCACTCTGGTTTCCTCCCACATCCCAAAAACATACAGATAAGTTATTTGCTTCCCCCTAAATTGGCCCTAGACTATGATACATGCACTGTACAACACATACATAGATATGACTATGGTAGGGATTATGGTAGATTGTGAGCTCCTCTGAGGGACAGTTAGTGACAAGACAATATACTCTGAACAGCAGTGCATAACATGTAATAATATATTATTGAACTATATATAAATACTTCAATAAATAAACAAAGCCTAATATGGCTCACTGGAGGACCGGTATGCCATTTTTCTTTGTTTACTTAATGCAACAAAAGAAGTACAGGTCAAGGCTGAACAAAGGTTGATTTTATCAAACCAAAGTAAACCTCAGCTGTGCATTGTCAGTGAATTCCTGCATGATTCAGTCTTTGCTGCTCAGTGAGCCAGGTAAGAGAGCTGAAAAGCTGTCATGAGTCATTCAGTAATACAGAATTACATCATGTATGTGTGAATTTGTGCATATGCATTCATTTAGGTGCCTAATTAAACACTAAATTAAGGCAAAACCTACCTAATGGGTGTTTAATGTCAGTGAATCATGAGATAAAGTGAAGTCACCAAAATCCTTAAATGAAATAAAATAAGTGTTAAATGCACTAAAGAGTTTTTGTGCATTGGGCCTAAAATATTTTCTGAAGCAAAACTTAATAATGCTAGACAAGTATATTGATTGAATATTCATAGAACTGTATGACCTGCAAGTAGTTCTATATAAACTAATGCATTCTTTATTACACTTGTGCTTAGACATTTTTGCTTTATATTTCAGAAGCCATAAAAGTAAGCAGCCCAAGAAACTGCCCACAGTCCCCATCCAATTTACAGGGCCGGTTCTAGTTACAATGGAGCCCCAGGGCAAAATTAGTCTGGGGTCCCCCAACAAACACCCCCCAAACAAAAAGCGCCCCTGAGACGGCTCCTGTCCCAATCCCCTCCCAGCTTAACTATGCTTCCTGGGGCCCCTGAAGAGTCTTTGGCAGTATAGTGTCTCACCTGCCCACCAGCACAGGTGAGACACTACTCCAAAAACTCTGCAGAGGCCCCCGGTGAGCAAGAGTTAAGATGGGGGGCCCCTACAGGCTCTGGGGCCCTAGGGGAATTGCCCCCTTTGCCTCTATGGTAGCGTCGGCCCTGCCAATATAAAATCCTTCTTTTTTAATACACTCTACTTCATTGAGTTATATTATGCACTTTACACAGCATTTTAGAATTACTGACAATATTTTCAAATTTTTTAAACTGTTTACTGAAAGGACTTACAAGGCCAACGGAGGAAAAAAAGTTAATTACCTGCATCGTCGTTTCAGGCACAGAGGACGCCATCCGCGCCCTCCGTGCCGATCCGCCGGGTCCCCCCGCTCATTATCCCCCCGGGCCGGCTCCCGACTCCACGGCCCGGGCTCTCCTGCCTCTCCAAAGATGGCCGCTTCCTCTGGCCGCGGCTGCGCAGTCCGCCTGGTCGCGAGTGCGGCTGCGCAGCTCTAGGGCCAACCCCCCGATCCACGCTACGTAGCGTGGATCGAAGGGGTTGGCCCTAGGGCTGCGCAGCTGCACTTGCGGCCAGGCGGACTGCGCAGTCGCGGCCAGAGGAATTGGCCACCTTTGGAGAGGCAGGAGAGCCCGACCCGGGTCGTGGGGTCGGGAGCCGGCCCGGGGGTATAATGAGCGGGGGGACCCAGCGGATCAGCACGGAGGGCGCTAACAGTGTCCTCCATGCCTGAAACGATGATGCAGGTAATTAACTTTTTTCCTCCGTTGGCCTTGTAAGTCCTTTAAGCCGACTGTCCACGTCACTAAAAGATCAATCGTCAATATCAAATGTTGCTACAGATCTCTTTTGACACTGGTAATTGGCTGATGACATGGAAGACTATATTGAAGCAGATTCAATCACTGGTGTAGTGGAGCTTGTTAATAAGGCTACAAAAGAAATGTCAATGGATACTAATCTAAATAGTTGGTATGGCTAACTAGATACAAACTAGATTTTACCATCTTTTATTTACAAATACCCTTCAAAACTTAATTCAGTTTATCATTTGTATTAGGAGTTTTATGATATTAATTGGAATTTCTTGTTTTATTATATTTATATTTTTTATTACTTAATTGGCTTTTATGAGATGTGGAATATGCTGCAAAACAGCTACGATGATATCAAATATTACAACTATGTGAATTTTTATATTGTTTATATGATATATTTTATTGTATATTCTGTATATTGAAGCAGGAAATATTCTTGTGAAATGTGTTGTCCTAATAGTGATAAAGGATTTTCATCTTACATCTTTTGAAATATTGGCCATTGGCAGATAAGTGCCCTACTTAGCAGCCATGATCATTTGATGTTAAACTGTTTTTAGGTGTTTTATTTAATGAAGGCCTCCATAACTAGTCTAGTTCTGCACAGAATGTTAACATTAATGTCCACCTTTCTCATTTTTAAAGTTGCTCACCTAAGAGTCAATCGATCACTCTGGAAAATGATCAAGCAGTGCGTCAACATCCAATGCCGGCACAGACTTTCTGTCATGAAAGTAATAGGCTGACATCATTGTAGACTGGGTTAAAACAGATTAAGACAAAATATTTTTGTCCAGATGTTGCTCAATTGGTGCAGGTCATGCCATAGGGGTATTGGAGACTTACTTTTGATAAGGTTACAAAAGTACTGTAAATGTATACTATGCTTTCATTAGTGTAGCTGATATGGCTGTACCAACAAGATATCATACTTTAGTAATAACCAACATGGACAGCTTTGTGATGGCATGTTAATCATCCTGCAGATCACACAAGCTGTTACTTTACAGGTATATAGATACACTTAACAGTAACGTTGCTGGATCCAAGCCTGAAGGGTCAGTTACATCTGATTACTGTGTCGAAGGTGGGAAAATGCCATAAAGAGACTGTGATTTTATGCAAAATTGGCTGGAAATTGAATGAAAACGTTTGGTAAGTGAAATCGTTCCAATTTGCCGAGAGACTAAACTTGAAATTCTTGCCCACCTATCCCATTTGCCAAGTTCCTTCTTCTTAAAATGTATACAAAACTTGGAACTCAGTATATATTAGGCCTCTTTCACACCAAGACGTTGCGTTTTAGGGGACGTTAAGGTCGCATAACGTGCCCCTAACGCAACGCATGGTGGTGTTGAAGTTGGACGTCAGATTGAGCCGCGTTATGCAGCTCTTGGTGCGCTGTTTTCGTTCTATCTATACTGATAGAATAGCCTCTCCAGGATAGTGATGGGAAATCCGAATCTTTTCAAGGATTCGGATGATTCGAATCGGATCTTTGAAAAGATCCAGATCTTTGAACCGAACCATTTGAATCCTTTTACTAGGGAAGCAAACTGGGGGTGAAATGACTAACAGGACACGACTTTCCCTGCACTGTACATTCTATATGTTCTTGTTTCTTCCAGACAGACATCCACTGTGAACCGAATCATTCATTGTGATGATCCGGATGATTGAACTCACAAAAAAGATCCAGATCAAATGAACGATTCATTCATGATCCGGACAACAATATGAGTCCAGGTTACGTCACCACAGTGCAGTGAATATTAATTAGCTATAAGGCTAGTCACTGAGCATGTGCAAGCAGTCTAACGCAGCTAAAGCCCAGTATAACTCACAGCATGCTGCACTTTCATTCAACATGTAGGGTTACAATGTAACGCAACGTGGGCACTCTGAACAGCACATTGATTTTTCATTACTGTGAGTTGGGCTGCGTTACAGGCTGCTCTAACGTGGGACTTTAACGTCCCACTGTGAAAGCAGTCTTAAAGGATACTTGAGGAAAAAAAAGTCCAAAGTTAGATACTTACCTCAGTAGAGAGTAGACTCTGAATAATGCAGCGGCTTCCTCCCCTGTCCTCCTTGACACAACCCATTCAATGCTGGGACCCTCTGAACATTTTCAACAGCAGCTTGTAGAACATGTTCTTGCAGCCACCCTCTGTGTGCAGGCTTGGACATACTGTGTAAGTGCCAGTATGGCTTGTACCTGCACAATAGTACAAAGCCGCGTATGCATGGTTTTGCCCCATGCCTTTGTGCTGCTGCGCAGACATAAACCCTACCAGCACCTGCACAGTGCAGCCATGCTCATACACAGAGGAGAGTTCAGCTACAAAGAAGAGTACAACTGTCCGTATCATCCGTGTGGGACGTGACATGATTTCTGCGGGGTGGAGAGTGACTCATATACTGTCTGGGCTACAGGGGAAGGAGACTGTGGAAGAGCCACTGGACAAACAGAGATAATGGAGCAAAACGGTAACAAGGTAGATAACATGAAGGTTGTGTGAGCAACAGACAGAGGTAATGGTACACATGTACTGTGGCACATGAGCGGTGGGCTGTGGCTAGAGTAAAATAATAGCAAATAGTTTCATTCTTACTTTGTTACTGCTTGTAATCCTTGCACAAATTGCTGTAACTACTGATATGCAGTGCTGTTTATGAAATCCACAACAACAGCATAAATCTGTCATGTCTGCACTATTATTTCAAGGCGAGAAGCCTACATATGTGACTAACTGGATTATGCAGGCTAGAAACTGGAGAAACTGCAGATGGGGCTCTCAGATACTGTGTGTGCATGTGTGTGTACTTGTGTGTACGTGTGTGTGTGTGTGTGTGTACGTGTGCATGTGTGTGTACGTGTGTGTGTACGTGTGTGTGTGTGTGTGTGTGTGTGTGTGTGTATGTGTGTGCATGTGTGTGTACATGTGTGTGTGTGTGTGTACACATGTGTGTGTGCATGTGTGTGTACATGTGTGTGTGTGTGTGTGTGTGTGTGTGTGTGCGTGTGTGTGTACGTGTGTGTGTGTACATGTATGTGTGTGTGTGTGTGTACGTGTGCATGTGTGTGTATGTGTGTACACGTGTGTGTGTACGTGTGTACGTGTGTGTGTGTGCGCATGTGTGTGCATGTGTGTGTGTGTGTACACGTGTGTGTGTGTGTGTGTGTACGTGTGCGTGTACGTGTGTACACGTATGTGTGTGTGTGTCTGTACGTGTGCATGTGTGTGTACGTGTGTGTGTGTACGTGTGTGTGTACGTGTGTGTGTGTGTACACGTGTGTGTGTTCACGTGTGTGTGTGTGTGTACGTGTGTGTGTGTCTGCGTGTGTGTGTGTGTGCGTGTGTGTAATTCAATAGTTTTTTGTACTTTCTATCATTTCTTACAACTGCACCAGTGTGTGAGAGTGCATGCACGTGTGTGTAATTCAATAATTGTTTGCACTTTCTTTCTAAATTTTCTTAGCACTACATCAGAACATATATAGGAAAATAGTCTTTAAAGGGAATCTAAAGTGAGAGGGATATAGAGGCTGACATATTTATCTCCTTTTACACAATGCAAGTTACCTGGCTGTCCTGCTGATCATCTGCCTCTAATACTTATAGCCATATACCCTGAAAAAGCATACAGATCAGGTGCTCTGACTAAAGTCTGACTGGATTAGCTGCATGCTTGTTTCTGGTATATATTTCAGACATTACTACAGCCAAAGAGATCAGGAATGCAAGCCAACTAATATTGCTTGAAAGAAAAATAATATGGTAGCCACCATATCCCTCTCACTTCAGGTTCCCTTTAATATAGTCCTTTCAATTTTCAATGCATTTGATTATGTTCACAGAAATGCAAAAAATGATGGCTCTCTAGGCCACTTATGTACCACATTGGATTTAGAAATCTCTTAAAGTGGACCCAAATTAAAAATACAAGATTTCAGGAATACATTTTATTTTCTAAATTATAATAATAAATAGCAGCCTTTTTTCAGCTGCATGATGACAAATATAAAATATTTTACATTTATTGGAGGAACCCCTCCCATCCTCTCATATTGCCGGGACAGAATCTGGCAAACTGGTGGAGTCGGTGGTGTCCAGCAATGGAGGAATTGCTAATGGCTGCCACCTGTATAACCCTAGTTGTGAAAAGCGAAGGGTGAAAAGCATGCACTGAAATGCTCATAGGCTTGAAGGAGTGTTTATTTATCTTTGTATGTGTCAGAGTGGTGCAACAAAATTTTTTGAATTAAAAAAATGTTTGGTTTAGGTCCGCTTTAAGGCTTCTTTAACAGGACTAAACAGAACGGAGGAGTGGGGTCAGGGCCAAATGGAGAATTGTCCAAGGCCTCTGGTGTCAGATTCGAAGGTGTTTCACACAATATAAGCAGCTGTATGTGGGCGTACATTGTCTCGCAACAACAAAACCACTTTTGACAATAAGCCTCGCATTTGCTTTGAATTGCAGGCTTTGGTTAAACTCATAGGCTCTTGTTCATGTTCAATTCACTTTTTGTATTCAGTTTTCTCCTAGGAGATTTTTTCACACCTTATCAATAAAATTCTTTTTAAAGGACTACTATAGCAGGTAAGCAGGTTGAAAAGGCATTCTCAATCGATTTTAAATATAATAGAATGGTTGATTTGTCTTTCTGGTTATCTCCAAACTCATTAAAACAGGTGAGCTTGTATAAAGCTTTTGCAGATGAGAACTTGGGAAGGACAAAGAAATATTAAAAGGTCTTAATTACAAATATTATTCTTGTTGAATCCCTGATGCAATGACATCTCACTGAGTTTTCCTTTAACACTCCTCCAACCATTTATGAAGTTCTCTTCTCAATGTATTATTATTAATCTCAGTAAACAAACATTCTGTACAGATCATCTTACAGAACTATAGATGTCGCCACCACAGATAAATTTTAGAATATAAATCAGGGAGAGGAAAGATTTTACAAATAAACTGGCCAAGGTCACAACTTTGTCTCCCATCATAGACACACTGGTCCTGTTTTATCAAGTCAAGGTACTTGTGTGACGATCGGTGTCAGCACACAGAGAGAATCTGATTATTGATGATCTGCAGAATCACCAATAATACAAGTATAACTAACCTCCGGACTCCTGATAAAGTGTAAGTGTTTTGGTGCAACAGTAAGCTGTCTCCCGAGGGGCGGGAGACGCAGATAACAATGAGCATGGACCACCTGAGGAGCAGGTGGCCCTTGGCTGTATGAGGACTATCTCCTAACCGAGGGGATGGAGATAACCTGAGAGCCAGTGATTCCCTGTAATACTGGGAATCAGACTATACTGCAGCCAAAGGACTCCTAAGGGATAGAGCCCCTGACTGGACTTCAGAGAGGCCCCTCTGAGGAACAGGGAGTCTCTGCAGCTACCTGACACCTAGTAGGGCGTTGTCACAGGTAGTACAGGCAGACTGAACACTCAAGGAATGAGTGACAGCCAGAAGGGTCGGCCAGGCCAGGTCGGCAACACATGAGCATATAAGGTACAGAGACAGAAGGCTGATTCGGTAACCAGGTACAGGCAGGGTTTGGCAACAGGTAGTCAGATATGCATAGGTACTGAATCAGAAAGCAGGAGAGAGGTCAAGAGAGCAATAGGTCATAACAGATGTAAAGCAGAGGCCTAGTCTAGAGTGTGAGGTCCGTGGTCTCAACACCCAGGAACTGGTCTAAAGAATAACACAGCCCTGACACAGTATCCCTAAGCTTGGGTGTGAGGTCCTTGATCACAACACCCTGGAACTGGTCTAAAGTATAACACAGCAATAACACAGTATTCCTAAGCTTGAGTGTGGTCCTTGGTCACAACACCCTGGAATTGGTCTAAAGTATAACACAGCAATAACACAGTATTCCTAAGCTTGGGTGTGTGGTCCTTGGTCACAACACCCTGGAACTGGTCTAAAGTATAACACAAGCATAATCTCGCATTCCCAGGTCCACCTGGTTCTAACACACTGTGGGATCTGACTATGGTCTGAGTGCTAACATGTATGTATTCGCAACGGCAGACAACCTGAGACTGACCAGCGAGATCTATATATAGTGCAGCGCTACTCAGCCAATGGCAATCTGCGCTGGGATCAGCTGATCCCTCTCCTCTTGGCATAAAGGTCCTGCCTCCCCGCGCGCGCGTAGCTCTCCATCTGTGTGCACTAGAAGGCTCAGACACCCCAGACGCATGCCGCTGTGCGGAAACCGCCGGTCTGAACGCGGAGACAGCCGCCCCGCCGCCAGACCGCAAGGCGGCATCTCCGCAATCCTTTACAACTTGGTTTGCAAATTGCAATCCCTCATCTTGTGGGTCCTGAAGATGGCTTATGGTGGAATCTGGAAAATCCCATTAATAAGGGGAAACACAGAAACCTGCTCCAACCAGGGGGACTATTAAAAGGAGGAGTACATTGTTACACTTTATCAGGGGTCTAGTCCCGGAAAAAGAAGTGAGTGGACTCACCCTAAAAACCTCTGGGAAAAATGGGCGTGGTTAAGCATAGCGTGGGCGTGGTCATGGGTGGGGCCAAATATACATGGCCTTAGCAGTGGTATAAAAGGACTGGCAGGGGACGTTTGAGCTCTGTCGTAGTGAATCCCCAAAAAGTAGATTTAATCTGACAGCATTTCACAAAAAATACACATAATCTGGCAGAGGTTCCTCCAAAATACAGATAATATGGCAGTGGTTCCCCCAAAATAGACAATCTGGCAGCAGCAGTTCCCCCAACATACACATAATCTGGAAGCAGTTCCCCAAAATACTCGAAACCTGGCAGTGGATCACCCAAAATACACGTAACACCCAAAATACATGTAATCTGGCAGCAGTGGTCCCTCAACATACACAATCTGGCAGCAGTTCCCCAAAATACACGTAATCTGGCATCAGCATTTCCCCAAAAATACAGAACTGACAGCAGTTCCCCCAAAATAGGTACCCCCAGTATAGCTAGCCAGGTCTATAGGTGTCCCCAGTATAAGTAGCCATGTGTATAGTTGTCCCCAGAATACAGTGGCTTGCAAAAGTATTCGGCCCCCTTGAAGTTTTCCACATTTTGTCACATTACTGCCACAAACATGAATCAATTTGATTGGAATTCCACATGAAAGAACAATACAAAGTGGTGTACACATGAGAAGTGGAACGAAAATCATACATGATTCCAAACATTTTTTACAAATCAATAACTGCAAAGTGGGGTGTGCGTAATTATTCGGCCCCCTTTGATCTGAGTGCAGTCAGTTGCCTATAGACATTGCCTGATGACTGCTAATGACTAAATAGAGTGCACCTGTGTGTAATCTAATGTCAGTACAAATACAGCTGCTCTGTGAGGGCCTCAGAGGTTGTCTAAGAGAATATTGGGAGCAACAACACCATAAAGTCCAAAGAACACACAAGACAGGTCAGGGATAAAGTTATTGAGAAATGTAAAGCAGGCTTAGGCTACAAAAAGATTTCCAAAGCACTGTTCAAGCGATCATTCAGAAATGGAAGGAGTATGGCACAACTGTAAACCTACCAAGACAAGGCCGTCCACCTAAACTCACAGGCCGAACAAGGAAAGCGATGATCAGAAATGCAGTCAAGAGGCCCATGGTGCAGAAGTCTACAGCTCAGGTGGGAGAATCTGTCCATAGGACAACTATTAGTCATGCACTGTACAAAGTTGGCCTTTATGGAAGAGTGGCAAGAAGAAAAAAATTGTTAACAGAAAAGCATAAGCAGTCCCATTTGCAGTTTGCCACAAGCCATGTGGGGGACACAGCAAACATGTGGAAGAAGGTGCTCTGGTCACATGAGACCAAAATGGAACTTTTTGGCCAAAATGCAAAACGCTATGTGCGGTGGAAAACTAACACTGCACATCACTCAGAACACACCATCCCCACTGTCAAATATGGTGGTGGCAGCATCATGCTCTAGGGGTGCATCTCTTCAGCAGGGACAGGGAAGTTGGTCAGAGTTGATGTGAAGATGGATGGAGCCAAATACAGAGCAAACTTGGAAGAAAACCTCTTGGAGACTGCAAAAGACTTGAGACTGGGGCGGAGGTTCACCTTACAGCAGGACAATAACCCTAAACATAAAGCCAGGGCAACAATAGAATGGTTTAAAACAAAACATATCCATGTGTTAGAATGGCCCAGTCAAAGTCCAGATCTAAATCTAATCAAGAATCTGTGGCAAGATCTGAAAACTGCTGTCCATCTAATCTGACTGAGCTGGAGCTGTTTTGCAAAGAAGAATGGGCAAAGATTTCAGTCTCTAGATGTGCAAAGCTGGTAGAGACATACCCTAAAAGATTGGCAGCTGTAATTGCAGCAAAAGGTGATTCTACAAAGTATTAACTCAGGGGGCCGAATAATTACGCACACCCCACTTAGCAGTTATTTATTTGTAAAAAATGTTTGGAATCATGTATGATTTTCGTTCCACTTCTCACCTGTACACCACTTTGTATTGGTCTTTCACGTGGAATTCCAATACAATTGATTCATGTTTGTGGCAGTAATGTGACAAAATATGGAAAACTTAAAGGGGACCGAATACTTTTGCAAGCCACTGTAGGTGGCCAGATGAAGAGATGTCACCAGAATAGGTAGCCAGGTGTATAGATGTCCTTAGAATAGGTGGTCAGGTGTATAGATATTCCCAGAATAGGTGGCCAAGTGTATAGATGTCCCCAGAATAGGTAGCAAGGTCTATAGGTGTCCCCAGTATAGCCAGGTGTCCCCAGTATATGTAACCAGGTGTTCAAGTGTCCCCAGTATAGCTAGGTGTATAAGTGTCGGCAGTATATGTAGCGAGGTGTATAGGTGTCCTCAGTATATGTAGCCAGGTGTATAGGTGCCCCCAGTATAGCCAGGTGTATAGGTGTCCCCAGTATAGCCAGGTGTATAGGTGTCCCCAGTATATGTAGCCAGGTGTATATGTGCCCAGGGACTTACCTCCTCCAGTGTTCCAGCGAGTTGACGCTGTTCGTGCAGCTAGTCTAGTGAAGACCAGAGCAGCGGCACGCACAGCGTCAACTCGCCGGAACACTGGAGGAGGTAAGTCCCGCCCACTGATGCCGCTGCCAGCCATCGCTGCCAGCCACCACTGCAATCGTTATGGAGGGGAGAGCCAGGGAGAGGAGCCCCAAGGTGAGGGAAGGGGGGGGGGGGGAACGTCTGCTCTTCCCCACTGCTCTGCCCAATGCTCCTCTCCACTGCGCTGCTCCCCTCCAGGGTGCTAGGGTGGATGGCGTCCACTCTCCAAAAAAAGTGAGTGGACGTTGTCGCCCCCCCCCCCCCCCCCCCCCGTTCACGCAGGACTCGATCCCTGCACTTTATCCATTTCCACCTAATTAAGAAAAAATACAGTTCATTTTAATGAAATAAAAACACGATTTTGGTTCACCAGTTATTAATGATCCTATGACACAGCCTTTGCAATAAAGGTCTCACACCACATCATCTGGTGCTTGTATTCGGGGCATGTAGTTTGGGAACCAGCTTCCGATAACCAGAGTATCAGCAAAACCATTGTTATGCTCTCTTTAGCCCTGCTGTTTTCATCAGTGTTCCAGAGCTTCTCCCCTTTGTTTGCCCAACCTTATCCAATTCCTCTAATGCTAAATCTCCTTTCTAACACATACTGTATCCTCCTAAAGTATACCCAACCCTATCCAATACCTTCCTTTGTCTTACCGTAGCGGCTGAAATGACATTTAGAGCCGCTAAATCCCCTGGGCACCTTCAGCTTATTCTAGCCAGTGATCTGCAAACATGGCTCTCTAGCTGTTAAGGAACTACAAATCCCATGATGCATTTGCCTTTATGAATCATGACTGTGGCTGTCAAACTCCTGCAATGCATTGTGGGACTTGTAGTTCCTTAACAGCTGAAGAACCAAGTTTGCAGATCACTGTTCTAGCCTGACAACGGTGAAACCTACTTAAGAAGCTGGCTTTGGTTAAAGGGAATCTAAAGTGAAAGTTAATTAAAATGATATAATGATTTGTATGTGTGGTACAGCTAAGAAACAGACCATTAGTAGCACAGATATGAGTCTCATATTGTTTCCAGTACAGGAAGCAGGAAGAGTTAAGAAACTTTGGTTGTTATCTATGCAAAAGAGCTCCTCTGAGCTCTCCAACTAATTTAGTCAAGGCGCAATGCTCTTTTCTGAAGCTCCTATCTCAGCCTGTCTCTCGCTGTTTCTTGTTGTTTAAGGTTTTACTGCAGAGCTAATATCCTTTTGAGCTTTCCTGCTCTGTTTCATAGTTTAAAATACAGAGTATAGTTTGTAAACTGCAAATGTTAAGAGAATGATGCAATGTTATAAAAAAAAAGCTACATAACTGAAAATAAAAATATGAGACACTTTTCTTTGCTAGTAATGTTCTATGAATTATCCGTACTACACATATAATTCATAATTTCATAAATGTATTTGTCGCTTCAGTGTCACTTTAATTGAGCCAGCACCCAAGCTTTTGCACTGTGTTATGTTACACCTTTTTAAGGAGTTAAAGAGACTCTGTATTGAAAAAAATGGTACTCACCTTGGGAGGGGGAAGCCTCTGGATCCTATCGAGGCTTCCCCCGTCCTCCTCCATCCCACGGCGGTCTCACTGCCGCCTACGGAATGCACAGCCAACAATTTGTTAGGCTGTGCAATATCTAACTTTCCCTGTTCTAGCAGGGGCGCTGTTGCGGCTCTCCGCTCGGAAATAGGCGGAAATAGCCAATCTCAGTCGGGTCCACTCTACTGTGCAGGAGGCTTGCGTCTGCGCAGTAGAGAGGACCCAACTGGGATCAGCTGTGTCCAGACTGGGACACAGGAGGACAGGGGAAGCCTTGATAGGATCCAGAGGCTTCCCCCTCCTGAGGTGAGTACCCCCCAGGGGAATTTTTTATCAGTACAGATCCTCTTTAAAGGATACGGGCAATATACACTTGAGGATAGGGGGTTAATAAGGTGGGGGATGCATTGCACGCTTTCATTTTCTTAAAGGGAACCTAAACTGAGAAAGACATGTATTTTTCCTTTTAAAATAATACCAGTTTCCTGACTCTCCTGCTGATCCTGTGTCTCTAATACTCTCAGCCACAGCCCCTGAACAAGCATCAGGTGCTCTGACTGATGTCAGACTGGATTGCTGCATGCTTGTTTCAGGTGTGTTATTCAGCCACTACTGCAGCAAAGAGATCAGCAGGACTGCCAGGCAACTGGTATTGTTTAAAAGGAAACATCCATATCCCTCTCAGTTTAGGTTCCCTTTAAATATGCTATCTGTATTTTTTTTCCAAACATTCCCTTACGTCTTTCCCTAACATTCACCAGTTCCTAATGTTTATAACTTTAACAGCTTCTTTATTCCTAAATCTAAACTGTCCATATTTGTTATTATTTTATTATTACAATTTTTTTATTTATATAGGGTCAACATTTTCCGTAGCGATGTGCAATGTACAAAATATACAACAATGAGGAGGATAGATACATAAGCAGCAGTTCAACACACAGAACAATCAGGACAAACAGAGACATAATAGATACAATTGATGTGTAGTTTGAAAAACATGACCAATAATGATAGATGTTCATTTGGTAAAATGCACAGAAACAGGAAACAAAAGGGGGAGGTCCCTGCCCTTGTGAGCTTACAATGTAGAGGGTAGTGGGGTGAAGACACTAAACCATGCACAAGTATTTTAGTAGCCTCTTCTGTAAGTAAGGGATGAATTCTAGAGATCTTTTTTTAGATGGAAGTAGCAGGAGGTTGTTAATGTGTTAATATGTGGTTGAAATGAGAGCTCAGATTCCAGAGTTACCCCCAGACAGGGCCGTGCAGAGGGTCCATAAGTGGGGGGTGCTCAAATTTAAAAAAGGGGCCTGGCAATGCCTTCCCCTGCATGCCCCCCGCTCCTCGTTTCTGGCTAGGGGGTATTGATTGTCATGCTGCTGAATGCAGATGATGGGTGCCATGTGGGTTCTGGGTGTAAGTACTGAGTGTCATGTGGGTTCTGGCTATGGTTGGGTATTGAGTGTCATGTGGGTGTTGATTGCAAGAACTTAGTGCCATGTAAGATCTGGGTGCGTGTTCTGGATGTCATGTGGGTGCTGGGTGCAGGTACCGGGTGTGACATGGGTGCGAATACTTGGCGCCATGCCTGTACTGGGTGCTGGCTATGGGTGGGCTTTAGGCATCACATGGGTTTTGAATGCAGGTACTTTGGGTGCGGTTACGGGTTAAGTGGATACTTGGTGCAGATAGTGGGTGCCATGTGGAAGCTGTGTGCAGGTGTGAGTACTGGGTGCAATTTTAGGCCTGGGTGCAGATACTTGGCGTCATGTGAGTGTGAGTACAGGGCGCCAGCTATGAGGGGAAGGGGTGGGTGATGGGAAAAGTAGAGGTCAGTGTGGGTGCTGCAGGAAGGGGCAGGGCCATGCAGTGGATCCTCAAGGGTGTGGTGCTCAAATTTGAGGTCAGTGTGGTTGATGGGGAAGGGTAGGTCACTGTGGGTGCTGGGAGGAGAAGGAACTGGGGGTGCTGTGGAAAGTAGAGGTCAGTATGGGTGCTGGCAGAAAGGGAGGTCCCTGTGGGTCCTTTGGGGGAGATCACTGTGGGTCTTGGGAGGTAGAGGTCATTGTGGGTGCAGGGGGTGGGAGGTCACTATGGGTGCTGCTATGAATGGCATAGTTGCTGCTAAAGGAGGTAGAGGTCAGTGTGGGTGCTGGGGGAAGGGTAGGCCACTGTGGGTGCTGGGAGAAGTCAGTGTGGTTACTGGAGGAGGGAGTGGATGCTGGGTGTTGGGAGAAGCCACTGTGGGCGCTGGCAATGGGAGAGGTCACTGTAGGTGCTGCTTTTGGGATGGGAGGTCCCTGTGGGTGCTGCAGGGGACAGGAGGGTAGCCACTGGGGGAGGGAAAAATCACTGTGGGTGCTGGGGGAGGGATAGGTCAGTGTGGGTGCTGGGGTAGGCAGGATCACTGCTAGAGCTGGGGAGGGAGAGATCACTGTGGGTGCTGGGGAGGGAAAGGTCACTGTGGGTGCTGGGGGAGGGAGAGGTCACTATGGGTCCTAGGTGGAGGGCGAGGTCACTGTGGGTGCTAGGTGGAGGGAGAGGTCACTGTGGGTGCTGGGGGCGGGAAAGGTCACTGAGGGTGCTGGGGGAGGGAGAGGTCACTGTGGGTGCTAGGTGGAGGGAGAGGGCACTGTGGGTGCTAGGTGGAGGGAGAGGTCACTGTGGGTGCTGGGGGCGGGAAAGGTCACTGAGGGTGCTGGGGGAGGGAGAGGTCACTGTGGGTGCTGGGGAGGGAGAGGTCACTATGGGTCCCAGGTGGAGGGAGAGGTCACTGTGGGTGCTAGGTGGAGGGAGAGGTCACTGTGGGTGCTAGGTGGAGGGAGAGGTCACTGTGGGTGCTAGGTGGAGGGAGAGGTCACTGTGGGTGCTAGGTGGAGGGAGAGGTCACTGTGAGTGCTAGATGGAGGGAGAGGTCACTGTGGGTGCTGGGTAAGAGAGAGGTCACTGTGGGTGCTAGGTGGAGGGAGAGGCCACTGTGGGTGGTGGGGAAGGGAGAGGTCACTGTGGGTACTGGGTAGGGAGAAGTCAGTATGGGTCCTAGGTGGAGGGAGCGGTCACTGTGAGTGCTAGGGGAGGGAGTGGTCACTGGGTACTAGGTGGAGGGAGAGGTCACTATGGGTGCTGGGGGAGGTAGAGGTCAGTATAGGTCCTAGGTGGAGGGAGAGGTCAGTATGCCACACTAAGATTCCTGTCTGGGCTTCACTTGAAAGTGTCCCAGGCGGGGGCGGAGCTTCCCGTGGGTGGGCGGGGCTTATCGCGGTCGGGGGCGGAGAGGGGCCTTTTTTGAAGGTTTTAAAGAGGGGGTGCCTGGGCACCCAGAGCACCCCCCTGTGCACGTGCCTGCCCCCAAACAACGAGTTTTAGGAGTTGAAGTTATTGGGGTATTTTCTGCATTAATTGTAACTATAGCTGGGGGAGCAGAGAGAGAGAGATGGAGGAAATATCACAATCTCTGTTTTGTTCATGTTAAGTTTTGGGAAACGGGATGACATGAATGCAAAAACAACAGACAGTCAGGGACTTGAGCCATTAGTGTAGTGAGGTCAGAACTTGAGAGATTTGAGTGTCATCAGCGTAGAGGTGACACTGGAATCCAAAAGAGCGTATTTATTGTCCCAGGCCATGAGAAAAGAGAAGAGGTCATAGAACGGAGCCTTGTGAAATTAGTGTTGTTATATTAATAACCCCTTTCCTTATGAAAGTCTAATACTCAGCCATAACCCTAGTGTACTGGTTAAGGGCACCGCCTTTGACCCGGGAGACCAGGGTTCAAATACTGGTTAGGGTCAGTATCTATTCAGTAAGGAGTCCTCAGGCAAGATTCCCTAACACTGCAGGGTGGCCTTTTGAGTGCTTCGAGTCCAACAGGAGAAAAGCACTATACAAATGTTCAGTTTATTATTATTATTATTATTATTATTATTATTATTATTATTATTATTATTATAGACTTAATCTCTCCTACAATAACCCTTACAGTTACCCTGCGAAACTGATGCCTAAGGATAACTGCTACTCTCTACTATACCCACATGTCATCATCATCTGCATCAAAGGACCAGGGATTTTCATTATTTCCCCTGCTTCCAGTGGTGGGTCGAAATTTCACATATGCAAAATTTTGCTTTGAAATTTGCATTACGCATTGTAATCATAATGCGAAATTTCAGAGAAAACCGTAATTCATTTCGTATGTAATAGTAATATTTAATAATTTCACGTACATTTTTGCTTAATTTTTGCGAAATTTCACATAATTTTCTACCGATTTTAGCGATTAATAGCAAAGCTCTCATACATGCTATGGCTACCAAAATTGCTAGATATGTGAAGCAGAATACTGAGTACAAGTCTTTCAAAAAGACCTTGTAGTTTTTGAGAGAATCGAGTTTAAAAACCATCTTTGCAGTTTTAAAATCGATTTTCTCAAAACCTACAAGGTCTTTTACTGACTTGTACGCATTATTCTCCTCAACATATGTAGCAATTTTGGTGTAAATAGCATGTATGGGGGCTTTGGCATTCACTGCCAAAGTCGGCACGAAAGTACGCAAAAATTACACAAAATTTTACGCGAAATTACGAATGACTAAATGAAATCAATTGAATTTACAAATCGTTACTACATACAGTTGTGTTCACAATGATTCAACCCCCACTGCTGTGAAGGGTTTTAGGGAATTTAGTGTACATTTGTAATTGTGTTCAGAATTAAATCTTACAAGGACTTTTTAAAGAACCAAATGCAACTAAAATGACATCAATTGTTTTTGTAATACAGTATTAAATGTTTTTTTTGTGTGTGTGATTTCTTCATTGATACAATTATTCAACCCCTTAAAGACTACCACTCTTAAGAACAGAGGTTCATTCAAGTGTTTTCGATCAGGTATTGAAAACACCTGTGGATGTTAACGAGCAGAAATCAACCATAATAAGCACCAATTAGGCAGATTTAAAATGACTGTGATACTAAGCTCCTTCTAGACATTTACTGGTGTGTTTACAAAAATGGTGAAGTCAAGAGAATGGTCCAGGAAGACAAGAGAAGAGGTGATTTCTCTTCACAGGAAGGGCAATGGCTATAAGAAGATTGCAAATATGTTAAACATACCAAGAGACACCATAGGAAGCATCATTTGCAAATTCAAGGCAAAGGGCACTGTTGAAACGCTACCTGGTCATGGTAGAAAGAAGATGCTGACTTTGACTGCTGTGCGCTACCTGAAGTGCAAAGTGGAGAAAAGTCCCCGTGTGACTGCTGAGGAACTGAAAAAAGATTTGTCAGATGCGAATTCTGAAGACAAGTTTCAGCTCAGACAATAAGGCGCGCACTGCGTACTGAAGGCCTCCATGCCAGAACTCCCTTCCAAAGAATAAGAAGAGTTGACTGCAGTATGCCAAAAGTCATGTGGACAAACCACAAAAGTTTTGGGATAGTGTTCTTAGAACTGTTTGGGCCCATGGATCAACGCTATGTTTGGAGGAGGAAGAACAATGCCTATGAAGAAAAGAACACCTTGCCTACTGTGAAGCATGGCGAGGGGTCAATCGTGCTTTGGGGCTATTTTGCTTCTGCAGGTACAGGGAAGCATCAGCGTGTGCAAGGTACCATGAATTCTCTTCAGTACCAGGAGATATTGTATGAAAATGTGATGCAGTCCGTCACAAACCTGAGGCTTGGGAGACGTTGGATCTTTCAACAGGACAATGATCCCGAACATACCTCCAAGTCCACTAGAGCATTGTTGCAGATTAAAGGCTGGAACATTTTGGAGTGGCCATCGCAGTCACCAGACTTAAATTTGATTGAGAACCTCTGGTGGGACCTAAAGAAAGCAGTTGCAGCGCGCACGCCTAAGAATGTGACTGAACTGGAGGCTTTTGCCCATGAAGAATGGGTTAAGATACCCGTAGATCGCTGCAAGACACTTGTGTCAAGCTATGCTTCACGTTTAAAAGCGGTTATAACTGGAAAAGGATGTTGTACTAAGAATGAATGTCACTTGGGGGTTGAATAAAACTGATAATGATGTGAGCACAGAAAAGACATTTGTGGTTATTTCATTATAAATGTTATGTTATATTTGTCTGACTTACAAATGCCTCTTTGATTTAATTGTAAACAAGATGACTGAAATGATCAAAATCAATGTCAAACTGGCCAAAACACTCAATTTCAGAGGGGGTTAAATCATTTTTAACACAACTGTATAGGCGTAATTGTGAAAATGCGAAATTTAGCGTAATCATAAGTAGCTGATTATGATCATCACTACTTGCTTCAGCTATTGCTGGACCTTTGGCTGGGGCCAAAATAAACACCCATATGATGAAACCTTAACAAAGGTGCTTCAGTGATTGCATGCCTGCTGGCCCATTAAATGACAACCGAGGTGACATGTGACATGATGAGATAGACATGTGTATGTACAGTGCCAAGCACACAAATAACTAGCCTGTGTTCCTGTATTTTTCTTTCTCTGCCTGAAAAAGATAAACATCAGGTATGCAAGTGACAAATAATAAATGGGCAGGCACCGCTTAAAGTAAGTATAGCACACAATCAGCCTTTCTAAACCTTTTTACCTTGGAGGAACCCTGTTAATAACTTTTGGATCTCAAGGAACCCCTGCAAACAATTTTTTGGTCTCGAGGAACCCCTGCATTTATTTTTCAGGAGGCATGGTCTTTAAATAGGTTAGGCTGCTAATTTCACTATCTCCTATTACACTGCCACTCATTATACTGTCTCCTAACCCCCCAATTTAGTGCTTCTTGTTACAGTACCACCTACTATAGTGTGCTCTATTATACTTCCCCCACGGTGGGGTAAAATGCCAAGGAACCCCTGCAGAGTCCTCAAGGAACCCTGGGGTTCCAGGGAACCCTGGTTGAGAAAGCCTGCATTACACACTGAAAGAGGCATTGGAGCTAATGCGGTTTGCAAAAGGGCTAGGAAGCCCAAAACAGCAGTCTGTCACTTGCTGCTGATTCTTTCATGAAATAAAGAACTATACTTACTTTAAGCGGTGCCGACCCATACTCTTTATATGGACATTTGTGCTGCAAGAGACACTGGGGTAGGGGTCTGGGAATGCTGTCCACTTTATCGTGGATGTTCCCCACCACTATTTTCAGGAAATTCTGCATTCTGTATTGCAGGAATGAAAGCGTTATCTTTAAGGCTTTCAATTTAATAGTACGTTTATGGAGCTGATGACAAACTGCTAACATCCTTGTATATCAAATACTGAGCACCGGCAGATTATATTGCCAGTTAATAGGTTGCTGCCACGGAAGTATTGCCTTGACTATCACCTCTATAACTTTATATTTTATTGCATATACAGCAATCTGCAGTTCTTACAGCTCACTCTATCTACTTCATATACTGTACATTTTAAGTAAGGGTAATGCAAGATATGTATCGAAACGGAGCCTCAGAAAACATTGCACTTCTTGTAAAAAAAAAACTGGGATTCAGGAGGCTCTCCAAAGTACATATACAGTGGGTTGCAAAAGTATTCGGCCCCCTTGAAGTTTTCCACATTTTATCATATTACTGCCACAAACATGAATCAATTTTATTGGAATTCCACATGAAAGACCAACACAAAGTGGTGTACACATGAGAAGTGGAACGAAAGTCATACATGATTCCAAACATTTTTTACAAATAAATAACTGCAAAGTGGTGTGTGCATAATTATTCGGCCCCCTTTGATCTGAGTGCAATCAGTTGCCTATAGACATTGCCTGATGAGTGCTAATGACTAAATAGAGTGCACCTGTGTGTAATTTAATGTCAGTACAAATACAGCTGCTCTCACTGGCGTATCCAGACGGGGGTTCTGGATGTATGGAACACCCCCCTGGGACTCCTGTACCTTTAAAAAAAATTCCCTGAAATCGCTGAAGTAGACAAGCTGGTAAATATACATAGGCTTGACTGCAGGGTCTGTGGGAAAAACTCAGCTCTTTCCCTATTGTAAAGACTGCATGTAGACAGCTACATAAGGTATGTCACAGGTTGAAAAGTTTTTGACAGTCCCTAAACTCCAGGAGGGCTGCCTGCAGCTTGTGTGAGAGGCTGACCATCCCTTACATCCTCCACACCCCTATGGACGGTATACCTATATCATTCCCCTATTCCCACAATCCTCCCCACCATGTTGTTAATGTTTTGTTTTTGCTTTGGCAATGCTAAATGTATTTGGTCCTGCCAATAAAGCTTTTTTGGATTTGGCTGGCAGGGACAGGAGACACAGTACATGCAAGTAGCCTCTGTGTGATGTGGGACTGCAATTCAGATACGCTATCTGCTCTATCTCAGTCTCTCCACTCCACCTGGGGGGCAATCTCCCCCCAGGCCCCCTTTCATTCAGTGATTTAGGGCTGGTGTCTGGTGTATTCAGGTTTGTTGTTGTAAGGCAATGCAAAATACTAGGCTAGCTGATAAAACTGCAATTAAAGGGCAGGCAAGCTGGTATATATACACAGCATGATGCAGAGCTTGCCTGGAGGGTCCGTGGGCAAAAATCTGTCTCTCTCCTATGTCATAATGACTGCATCTTGTTAAACAAGGTGAACATTTTTTGACAGTCCCTAGACTCCAGGAGGTCTGCTTTCTGACTTGTGTGAGTGACTGGCAGGGACAGGAGTCCTATTACAGGCAAGTAGCCTCTGCGTGATGTGGGACTGCAATACAGATAATGCTCCATCTCAGGCTATTCTCAATTTCTCTCCACTCCTCTTCTCTCTGGGCTAGTGCACGCCAAAATCACAATAGCAATCGCTAGCAATTAGTGAGTGCGATTTTCAGAGCGATTTCTGAATGAATCACTCAAAAAAATGCTGCATGCGGTATACCTGCGATTTTGAAAAAATCACAACGCTGCTGTGGGAACACCCACATAGGGTAACATTAGCCAAGCGCTTTTCAAATCAATGTTGATTTGAAAAACGCTCAGAAGCCCTCTTGGTGTGCACCAGCCCTCCCTTATTCACCTTTGTTTCCCTCTTCCCCTAGTGCTGGCTGGCTGTGTCTTCTTGTCATACAGGAAAGCTAAATAAAAGTGCAATCCTGGTGAGGCAAATTATTATTATTTAGTATTTATATAGCGCCGCCATCTTCCGCAGATGCATTAATTCCTGTATCATATGGGTATTGCTTGCGCTATGTGACATGTGACATATTCCACTAAATTGTCCAAACTAAGTCTATCTTCCGTTCCTCTCTCAGGGAGTTGTTCCAGCGCTGTCCCCTGTTCAAATTTGCTGCTTCCAGAAGCCCTCAGAAACACTTGTGTCCTTGAGTACTTCCAAAGATAGGCAGCTCCGTAATACGCCAGCGCACTTTTGTGCATGGGCAGTATGGAGCTACCTGTATTCGGAAGCACTCGGGGACATATGTGCTTCTGGACCTTTCAGGAATCCCCCCCTTAAAAATCCTGCGTTTGCCCCTCTATGACTGCCTCAGAGGTTGTATAAGAGAATATTGGGAGCAACAACACCATGAAGTCCAAAGAACACACCAGACAGGTCAGGGATCAAGTTATTGAGAAATTTAAAGCAGGCTTAGGCTACAAAAAGATTTCCAAAGCCTTGAACATCCCACTGAGCACTGTTAAAGCGATCATTCAGAAATGGAAGGAGTATGGCACAACTGTAAACCTACCAAGACAAGGCCATCCACCTAAACTCACAGGCCAGACAAGGCCATCCACCTAAACTCACAGGCCGAACAAGGAGAGCGCTGATCAGAAATGCAGTCAAGAGGCCCATAGTGACTCTGGACGAGCTGCAGAGATCTACAGATCAGGTGGGAGACTCTGTCCATAGGACAACTATTAGTCATGCACTGTACAAAATTGGCCTTTATGGAAGAGTGGCAAGAAGAAAGGCATTGTTAACAGAAAGCATAAGAAGTCCCGTTTGCAGTTTGCCACAAGCCATGTGGGGGACACAGCAACCATGTGGAAGAAGGTGCTCTGGTCAGATGAGACCAAAATGGAACTTTTTGGCCAAAATGCAAAACGCTATGTGTGTCGGAAAACTAACACTGCACATCACTTTGAACACAGCATCCCCACTGTCAAATATGGTCGTGGCAGTATCATGCTCGGGGGGTGCATCTCTTCAGCAGAGACAGGGAAGCTGGTCAGAGTTGATGGGAAGATGGATGGAGCCAAATACAGGCCAAACTTGGAAGAAAACCTCTTGGAGACTGCAAAAGACTTGAGACTGGGGCGGAGGTTCACCTTCCAGCAGGACAATGATCCTAAACATAAAGCCAGGGCAACAATGGAATGGTTTAAAACAAAACATATCTATGTGTTAGAATGGCCCACTCAAAGTCCAAATCTAAATCCAATCGAGAATCTGTGGCAAGATCTGAAAACTGCTGTTCACAAACGCTGTCCATCTAATCTGACTGAGCTGGAGCTGTTTTGCAAAGAAGAATGGGCACGGATTTCAGTCTCTAGATGTGCAAAGCTGGTAGAGACATACCCTAAAAGACTGGTAGCTGTAATTGCAGCAAAAGGTGGTTTGGAATGATGTATGATTTTCGATCCACTTCTCACGTGTGCACCACTTTGTATTGGTCTTTCACGTGGAATTCCAATGAAACTGATGCATGTTTGTGGCAGTAATGTGACAAAATGTGGAAAACGTCAAGGGGGCCGAATACTTTTGCAACCCACTGTAGATAGTGACCAACAATAGAAAGTAAATTATGTAGCATACCCCTAATAAGAAGCGACTGGGCCAGACACTTAAAAAATAACGCATTTTGCGGAGCGTATTCCTCTACCTCAGATCAAGTGACAAAAAGTGTTGAGATTGTGACGATTGTAGCAAACAGGAAGTGCCTATGTTTTTGCTTGTACAGGATTCTATTAATGCATACAGTGGTGTGAAAAACTATTTGCCCCCTTCCTGATTTCATATTCTTTTGCATGTTTGTCACACTTAAATGTCTCTGATCATCAAAAAACATTAACTATTAGTCAAAGATAACATAATTGAACACAAAATGCAGTTTTAAATGATGTTTTTTATTATTTAGTGAGAAAAAAAACAACAAATCTACATAGCCCTTTGTGAAAAAGTGATTGCCCCCCCTTGTTAAAAAATAACTTAACTGTGGTTTATCACACCTAAGTTCAATTTCTGTAGTCACCCCCAGGCCTGATTACTGCCACACCTGTTTCAGTCAAGAAATAACTTAAATAGGAGCTTTCTGACACAGAAAAGTAGACCAAAAGCACCTCAAAAGCTGGACATCATGCCAAGATCCAAAGAAATTCAGGAACAAATGAGAACAAAAGTACTGTAATTGAGATCTATCAGTGTGGTAAAGGTTATAAAGCCATTTCTAAAGCTTTGGGACTCCAGCGAACCACAGTGAGAGCCATTATCCACAAATGGCAAAAACATGGAACAGTTATGAACCTTCCCAGGAGTGCCCGGCCGAACAAAATTACCCCAAGAGCGCAGAGAAAACTCATCCGAGAGGCCACAAAAGACCCCAGGACAACATCGAAAGAACTGCAGGCCTCAATTAAGGTCAGTGTTCACGACTCCGCCATAAGAAAGAGACTGGGCAAAAACGGCCTGCATGGCAGATATCCAAGGCGCAAACCACTTTTAAGCAAAAAGAACATTAAGGCTCGTCTCAATTTTGCTAAAAAACATCTCAATGATTGCCAAGACTTTTGGGAAAATACCTTGTGGACCGACGAGACAAAAGTTGAACTTTTTGGAAGGTGCGTGTCCCGTTACATCTGGCGTAGAAGTAACACAGCATTTCAGCAAAAGAACATCATACCAACAGTAAAATATGGTGGTGGTAGTGTGATGGTCTGGGGTTGTTTTGCTGCTTCAGGACCTGGAAGGCTTGCTGTGATACATGGAACCATGAATTCTACTGTCTACCAAAATATCCTGACGGAGAATGTCCGGCCATCTGTTTGTCAACTCAAGCTGAAGCGATCTTGGGTGCTGCAGCAGGACAATGACCCAAAACACACCAGCAAATAAACCTCTGAATGGCTGAAGAAAAACAAAATGAAGACTTTGGAGTGGCCTAGTCAAAGTCCTGACCTGAATCCTATTGAGATGTTGTGGCATGACCTTAAAAAGGCGGTTCATGCTAGAAAACCCTCAAATAAAGCTGAATTACAACAATTCTGCAAAGATGAGTGGGCCAAAATTCCTCCAGAGCGCTGTAAAAGACTCGTTGCAAGTTATTGCAAACGCTTGATTGCAGTTATTGCTGCTAAGGGTGGCCCAACCAGTTATTAGGTTCAGGGGGCAATTTCTTTTTCACACAGGGCCATGTAGGTTTTGAGGTTTTTTTTCTCACTAAATAATAAAAACCATAATTTAAAACTGCATTTTGTGTTCAATTATGTTATCTTTGACTAATAGTTACCGTTTTTTGATGAGCAGAAACATTTAAGTGTGACAAACATGCAAAAGAATAAGAAATCAGGAAGGGGGCAAATAGTTTTTCACACCACTGTATATGCTAGTTGAAATAAGTTTTTGGTACTTTGAAGCCAAAGGTCCAACTTTGACAAAACCTCCTCACTTAGATTAAAAATTGGAAATCAACTTAAATAATCTGAAATAATATATAGTTATTTAAAATATTATTGTGTGCAAAATAAACAATTACTTGCATGGGTGTACTGGGTTGATGAGCAGGAAGCATTTGTCCCAAGGTCACTCCTTTTTTTAATTAATGGCCATGTGCCTTTTTTATTTTGAGCCAACTGGTCAGAAGTAACAGGCAAGCCCTGGGCAGATGAAATGGCTGATTATCTCCTTATTCTCCAGCTGTATGATGATTCTAGACTCTAATTACTCTGGTGCCAAACCAGTCTCCACAAGACCACTGTACCTTATTTGCCTTGTCTCCCTTGCCCAACTAGCCAATCACTGAGGATGCAGCATCTACTGTATTCCTGGAGCCTGAAGAGAGAGAGGGAATGGCAGACAATGAGACGATCGTGCAAGTCAGCTGCTTGTGGTCTGCACATTACTTATTAGTAGTGGTTGTAGGTAAATGGGAAATGCCTGCTGGGGTTCTGCTTTCTATTTATTTGCCTACTACTCATCTGCTTGACACTTACTACCTACTTCTTACTTATCTGCCTTTGACATACAGAGGGCTCGATTCACTAAAGTATGATAACTATTCAGCAGTGGCTGAATAGAGTACTGGTTAAGGGCTCTGCCTTTGACATGGGAGACCAGGGTTTGAATCCTGGTTAGGGTCAGTAACTATTCAGTAAGGAGTTCAAGGCAAGACTCCATAACACTGCAGGGTGGCCTCCTGAGCGCGTCCCAGTGGCAGCAGCTCTTGAGCGCTTTGAGTCCGACAGGAGAAAAGCGCTATATAAATGTTTGGATTATTATAACTGCTAACACAGCAGTTATCATGCAAGCTGCCGCGTCCAAAGGTTAGCGCACAAACAGAGTTACTTCGCGTAATAAGCAAAGGTTTGCGCGCGATCACGTGCACAAACCTTCACTTATCACGCGAAGTAACGCTGTTTGCGCACTAACCTTTGCGGGCGGCAGCTCGCGTGTTAACTGCTGTGATAGCAGTTATCACACTTTAGTGAATCGAGCCCCTAGTATCTGCCTACAATATTTATACATGTTACTTATCTACCTACCAATTAATTGTCTGTCTGTTTGTTGTTTGCCTACCAGCAAGCTGCCTGCCACTAAAGCCTGCCTGTCACTAGGGTATCTCCTTTTCACTAGAAAATCTACCTGCCTCTTACTAAGGTACCTGCTTGTCACTAATGCTTGGTACAGACGATGCAATTTTCCACCAGACTGACGGCCGAATCGATTATATCTGACAAGTCTGATTTGCAGTCATTTTTTTTTATCGTTGTATAGAAATGATTAGAACTTTGATCAGAAAAGCGATCGAAAGCATGCTTGTTCAGGGCCTATAGCTATACGTATTAGAGGCAGAGGCTCAGCAGGACAGGCAGGCAACAGGTATTTCCCATAAGGAAATAAATATGGCAGCCTCCATATCCATCTAATTACAGTTGCCCTTAAATTATTGTGCTTACATCTGGTTTTATACAAACACAGAACCACTGTTCAATGAGCAATGAAACACTTCCACTTGGAGTCAGCTCTACAGAATTGTGCCAGGCATGCGATTGATTTTTCCATATGGTAATCAGATCCTTTCATTCATTTAGGATCTTTCTTTTTTGTTTAATTACATCGTCTTCACTACCTAAATAAATCCTACCTCAAGCATTTACCAGTTTAGAGAGCTCTTTCATTCCTGCATTTTATTTTCCACAAAGACACATCGGAACAAATTGTCTGTTTGTTTCTTGAGTTTATGCTCATCTTGTCACAATGCAGAATACATTATAGCTTAATGTGTTCACAGCAATAATCTAACATTTGATCTTTGATGTTCTGAGCACAATGACGGCAGTAATATTCAGGAAACCACAATTCAACAAGAAAGAGAGGAGGAAAAAAAAGCGTTTTTAAAAAAAAGGCTTATTTTCAACCAGAAGAGCCTGCTGTTGCCATAGCAGCCACCCACATTTCAAATATGCAGGGGAAAAAAATGTTATTTGTCAAGCGAGGTAAAAAAAAAAGAAAACATTGTTATCCAACGTTTCGCTGAACGCTAGCATATTAAGCATGATAATCATATTTGCATATGGTGAAATCAGAGGGCTTCACCCATATGCACTCGCTCATCCATCATTATTTGGAACAGAGTTGAAGTCCAGCAGCAATAAGCAAACAGAACCTGCACAATAATTCACATTAATGAAGGCAGACAGTAGGGTAATATGAGGAGTGATATGCTCCAGCACGTCTGGAAATGTGCAGGAGATTGCCACGGTGATCTCTCATGTTTCCCTGGACAATGTCACATTCTGTCAGCTGTTGCTACGGCCACCCATCAAATGTAAATAACCTATCTGGCTGCTGTCAGACTTTATCAGGATAAATGAGGAGTGGAATACTGAGACTTGCAGTGCATGCTAATTCAATGTTTGACGAATTAGGACCCCATTTATGCCGATGACAGATCAGCTTGGAATGAATAGTACATTATTGCTAATTAATCTATCCATCCATCATCCGTTTGTTGTATTGGCTTGCTTTCACGTATGAAGAAAAAAGTCATTTCAAGATCCATCTGTCCAACTGCCGGGTTCAGTCATCAGCATGAAACCATGACTGGGGGGTTGTCTTCATGTTCTGAATCAGAGATGGGTATCGCCTTTGGCACGTAACAAAACTGCCAATTTGTGCTTTTCATAACAATCCAAAAATAAATAAATACATTATTTTTTTCTAGTTACCCACCAAATGGGACCATAGGCACCTTTGGTGTTCCACATAATGCCCCTTCCACTGCTAAGAGTGAAATGGTCTGATTTATGGAATGGACTGCAACTAGTCAATGGGCAGGGGCGTAGGAATAGGGATAGCAGGCATAGCAGTTGCTATGGGGCCCCAGGCCACTAGAGGGCCCCATCAGTGTTGCCAACCGTCCTTAAATTTACGGACTGTCAGTATAAATGCTCTTAAAAAACAGCTAAACAAAAAATATGGATCCGCACCATGCATCAATAATATAGTAGGTAATACTGTTATTCATTTAAACACGTAGAATGTGCTATAAGAAAGGGGGGGGCACATTGGAACTTATACCAAGGAAACAAGAGAGAAAGAGAAACCCCCCAATTCTACCAATGAGCACCAGACTACTAATAATGAAATATAAATCTTTATTCTTTCCAAAAACAACATCTGAAATACATAAAATCAATTAAAAAAGGGGTCACTAGAAAGTGACCAGCAGGGTCTTCTCCACCAAAATATCTTACAATAACAAATGTAATACCAATACTAAACCTCTGGCACAAGAGTAACATGGGGCCTCTAAAAAGGTGTGTTGAGCACTAAGGCTCAGCTTAAAATGAATCCCTATGCCCAAGGTGAATATAAATTATATATAACGTGTAAAACTGACATGACAGCTGTATACACAGCGGAAAAGTCGTAATAGAAAAGGATTGCAAAGTGAAAGTGTTGATATAAATGTCAGAAGACAAATTCGTAAAGTGCTGAGTGACAATAGATAGGGTCCACAAGATGTGAAAAAGAAGGACTTACGTGGTATAAGAGGTGAAATTGTCGAGGTCCAGCGGAGCCAGGGGAAGGAGGAGAGACACCCGGAAAGACAGCCTTAGTATACCACGCGGGCTCAACCCGCTTCAGAAGAGGCTGGAGTGTGACAGGATACTCCGCGTTAAATACCCCAGAGACGCCGGAAGAGCTCGGAGAACAACCGCCGCAGGATGCGGAAATGACGCGGCCGCGTCATCAGTACAGACAGCGTCGGGTAACCATAGAAACCCGACGCTACTGACTGTGCGTATGGGAGCCATTTTTGTGTAGGGCAGCTGCGGGCTGGGGCGCGGGCAGATGAAATGGATTTGGAAGAATTGGGTATAGAAATAGGGAAAGAAAAATATATGACAAAGAGCTGAAGCGTGTAAAAGGACAGGAGAAAGAGGTTATTAAGATTGTATATATAAGTCTAGAAGGTAATTTTCACCATAGAAACTTGGGTACTGATGCCATCTTGAGGCAAAGGACAGAAGTACATAAATAAAGTATATAAATACATGGCACCAGAGAAACATCCTACAGATAATTCTAAATCAACAAATCAATCAACAAATAAATAAATAAATCGCAGAGAGTTGGTCATTTGTCAGGTCACAATCCATCTTCCTTCTGTTATAATGGGATCTCTTTTCTGAAAAGGTGTAGCTCAATGAAACTCGGCCTCTGTAAAAAGATACACAAAAAAAGGGGGAAATATAAGAACAGAGGTATGTTTAACAAAACGTGTCATCCTTTGCTCCACTATACATAATATAGCCCACCTGTGCCTCATGCTGTTGAGAGACCAGAAGGGGATCCAAGTGTACCAAAAATAGAGACTAGAAGAGACAATAACAGCCACAGGAGAAATACTCACAAATCTCCCTTGTAAGATACAGTAGCCAAAGAGAAAGGAAGAGTGAAGGGAGGCCAAATGGAGAGTGACAAGGGAAGACCAAGGATTTGTTTTAACATTTCACACCAGTGTCAGCAAAGTGTATATGTATGAAGGAGTCACAGTGCACACAATATGCTGCATACTGATAGTCACCAAAACGCAGGTATCCTCCCTGCAGTCCGCCATCTCTCTCCAATCCATCTACCAGAAATACTGTTATGATCTTCAGTGCAATACCTGCATACAACCTAAATAACTGTAGAGGGAAAAAAGAGCACAAGAAAAGAATGTCAAATATTTATCTTCAATATATACATATATGTACATGTATACTTCTCCCGAACTCAAAAGTTCCCAAACAGAGAAAGGGGAGAGCAAAAAAAGGAGAGCAAAGAAACGAGAGCAAAGAGACCCCCCGAAAGCCTACAAGATTACATGTGAGTTTGTCGTACCCTAATCCATTAATTAGAACCCCAAGACAGAAGGAATCACAGCAATAAAGAGGGAACCATTTCAACAGATGGATGGATAGTGCACCCTAACTAAGGCAGCCTCATGGAGGAGTAGAAGATCGGGACCACCCAGTACCTGACACAGGAAGAGCTCCAGAGGAAAATACTGAAAGAAGTTTAATGCAAAAAACTAATAAAAGAAAAGTCCTCATTGAGCCCCTTAGGTACCTGAGTATCCATCTGAAAGATCCATCTGGCCTCCGCTCTTAAAAGATGTTGGGTGATATCTCCTCCACGTACTGGGAGGGAAATCTTTTGTAGGCCCGTGATCCTCCAGCCTGAGGTACTACTATTATAATGCAACAAAGCATGCATTGCTACTGGTGTGAGTGTTTTTCCCTCTTCAAACTCCTTGGCAGATAAACGGATAGTAGAAAAATGCTTCTGCATTCGTTGCTTGAATGCATTTTTTGTTTGTCCAATATATTTTAAACCACATGGGCACTCTAGGAGGTACACGACACCTGATGATTGACAGTTGATATTATGATGTATTTTGTAGAACCTTGTATGTGAGGTATTCCAAACTTGTTTAGTTGGTTGTATATGCTTACAGATATTGCATTTACCACAGGGGAAACTGCCTTTTATCTTCGGTTGCTGATTTGTTCTTTTGTCATAATGGCTTCTGCAAATAAGATCTCTCAGAGTCGGAGCCCTCTTTGCTGTAATGGAGGCTCTGTCAGTGGTATACTGCTGTATAATCGGATCATTTCTGATAATTGGCCAATGTTGGGACAGGATCATTCTGATGTTATGCCATTGGTTATTATAGGGGGTGCAGAATCTTACCAAGTTCTCATTCTTCTTCTTCCTTGGGTACAATAGGTCCTCTCGTTTAGCGCAGTCAGCTCTGTTTCTAGCTTTTTTAATTACTTTTTTAGGATATCCTCTAGTTCTAAAACGGTGGGTCAGGTGTTTGCACTCTTTTTCATAGTCTTCTTGGTTTGTGCAAATTCTTTTTAATCTTAGAAATTGTCCCGTTGGAATATTGTCTTTGAGGACACCTGTATGGAAGGAGTCATAATGGAGAAGATTATTTACTGCGGTCTCTTTCCTATATAATGCAGTATGGATTTCTCCATCATCAGTCAGGGAAACTCTCAGATCCAGGAAATTTACTTCTTTCTCAGAGAAGGTAGCTGTCAAAAAGATATTATGTTGATTGTTGTTTAGAATTTCAATAAAGTCCTTGGAGCTGCCTGGGGGGCCATTCCATAGGATCAGGATATCGTCCATGTATCTATAGTATCCCAACATATATTGATTGTAGTTGGTTAGACTTGAAGACCAGACTATTTCCCGTTCCCACCATCCCAGAAATAAGTTTGCGACTGAGGGTGCACATTTTGCACCCATAGAAACTCCATGCGTTTGTAAATAGTATTTGCCATCAAAGAGGAAGAAATTGTGTTTTAGAATAAATTCAAGTAGCTGGCATAGGAAATTGTTGAAAGGAATTCTTGCTGTAGGCGCTGATCTCAGAAAGTATTTTATAGTGGAGATTGCGTCACCATGGTCGATGTTTGTATACAGTGACTCAACGTCACATGTTATCAGGGATGTACCTGGAGGCAAACAGATGTTATTAAGCTTTAAAATGAGATCAGAGGAGTCACGTACATAAGAGTCAAGAGTCACAACAAATTCTTGTAAGAAGAAATCAATAAAAGAGCAACAACGTTCTATCAGACTACCGATCCCCGCTACAATCGGCCGTCCCGGTGGGACTTTCTTATTTTTGTGTATCTTCGGAAGAAAGTACAATGTTGGAGTGACAGGATTCTTTACACTTAAATACTGCCATTCCCGCAGGGAAATTAAATCATCCATTTTGGCCTGATTCAGTAGCCTATCCAATTCCTTTTTGAAGACACTAGTCGGGTTCATGGGCAGTTTCCGATATTATTAAGTTGTTTAAGTGCTTCCTGTTCATACATTTCCCTAGGCCAGACCACCACATTTCCCCCCTTATCTGCCTCTTTTATAACCACATCTTTTCTATCATGTAATACCTGTAAGGCATGTCTCTCATCTTGCGTCAAATTATCCCTGGTAAATGTGTTTCTCTTCAGTCTCCGTAGGTCTGAGGTGACCATTTCAAAGAACACCTTTATCTGTGGGCAGACAGAGAGAGAGGGCATAAAGAAGGATGGTGGTCTGAAAGGTGAAATATTTAGATTTCCCAGACTTTCATCGTTCTCACTTACTAAATCTAGGAGATCTTGGAAGACCTGTCTGTCAATGGCATCTGGTAGTAAGAGAGCCTCCTGGGCCTGCGTTGTTGTTGAACTCTTGTTGTGATAGGTGTATTTCAAAGTGAGCCTTCTGCAGAATAAATAAAGGTCCTTCACAGATTCGAACAGATCAAATTCTTTCATAGGTGAGAAGGATAGGCCTCTTTTCAACAGTTCTATTTCAGTGTCATTAAGGGGTGTTGAGGATAAATTAATAATTTGTAAATCTTCATTAGTTTGATCCTGTACCTCAAAAACTTGGCCTATTGTTTGATCCTGTACCTCAAAATCTTGGCCTATTATTTGTTTGGGGGTTGTCGTAATCCCTGAACGTGATTTCTCAATCTGTTTTTTATATGATCTGCCACCCCTTCTCCCTCGCTTTCTGATAAAAAAATCGGAGGTGTCTGATGAATGTGGATTCTGGACAGGTGTACCTCCTGCTCCCCCCATACCGGAGTTTGGTCTATCTCCTTTCCTGGGTTTTCTCTTAAAACGTCTCCCCTTTGGATTGCCTTTGTGTTTCCAAAAATAAGCTTTGTTTTGATTAAAATCACTTCTATCCCTCTGTAACTTAACTCTCTTTGCCTCCATTGTTTCTCGTTCTACCTTAGCTACATCTTTCTGTAATTGCGTAAGAAAAGGCTGGACCAATGTAACAGAATCAAACTTATCTAAATCCAACAGGAGACCAGTAATACGTTCCTTCAGTTTGGGAAGTAATTTATGGTCATGGTCCAATAACATTTGAATCACAATAACAGAGCACCTCCCCAAACCAGCCTCCCAGTCGCTTTTTTCTTTTAGATCCAATTCCCTCTTAGACCTCGGGGATAAATACCCTCTCTAATATAATTTTCTAAGCTCTGTATATTCCACCATAGCTTAATGTATTCCGCATGTGTATCCTTGATGTCTATACACAATTTCTTAAACTCAGGATGGAGGGGAGATTCCTTTATCTGTGTAGATTCCCCAAATACTGAACCAAGCTGGACTGTCCAATCCCTTTCCATTCTGTCAAGTACCTCCATAATGACACCAAAATAGAACCCAGACACCTGGGAAAAACCTCCAAATCCTATTAACTTCAAAGCATGTGCTGTGATCCTGAAAAAGGCAAAGAAACCAACACTAGAAATTAGTTAAACAAAAAATATGGATCCGCACCATGCATCAATAATATAGTAGGTAATACTGTTATTCATTTAAACACGTAGAATGTGCTATAAGAAAGGGGGGGCACATTGGAACTTATACCAAGGAAACAAGAGAGAAAGAGAAACCCCCCAATTCTACCAATGAGCACCAGACTACTAATAATGAAATATAAATCTTTATTCTTTCCAAAAACAACATCTGAAATACATAAAATCAATTAAAAAAGGGGTCACTAGAAAGTGACCAGCAGGGTCTTCTCCACCAAAATATCTTACAATAACAAATGTAATACCAATACTAAACCTCTGGCACAAGAGTAACATGGGGCCTCTAAAAAGGTGTGTTGAGCACTAAGGCTCAGCTTAAAATGAATCCCTATGCCCAAGGTGAATATAAATTATATATAATTTATACTGCATTATACTGCATTATATAGGAAAGAGACCGCAGTAAATAATCTTCTCCATTATGACTCCTTCCATACAGGTGTCCTCAAAGACAATATTCCAACGGGACAATTTCTAAGATTAAAAAGAATTTGCACAAACCAAGAAGACTATGAAAAAGAGTGCAAACACCTGACCCACCGTTTTAGAACTAGAGGATATCCTAAAAAAGTAATTAAAAAAGCTAGAAACAGAGCTGACTGCGCTAAACGGGAGGACCTATTGTACCCAAGGAAGAAGAAGAATGAGAACTTGGTAAGATTCTGCACCCCCTATAATAACCAATGGCATAACATCAGAATGATCCTGTCCCAACATTGGCCAATTATCAGAAATGATCCGATTATACAGCAGTATACCACTGACAGAGCCTCCATTACAGCAAAGAGGGCTCCGACTCTGAGAGATCTTATTTGCAGAAGCCATTATGACAAAAGAACAAATCAGCAACCGAAGATAAAAGGCAGTTTCCCCTGTGGTAAATGCAATATCTGTAAG
This sequence comes from Hyperolius riggenbachi, assembly GCF_040937935.1. NCBI lineage: Eukaryota > Metazoa > Chordata > Amphibia > Anura > Hyperoliidae > Hyperolius > Hyperolius riggenbachi. Next base: position 110,172,811 of record NC_090651.1, read on the forward strand.
CATATACAACCAACTAAACAAGTTTGGAATACCTCACATACAAGGTTCTACAAAATACATCATTATATCAACTGTCAATCATCAGGTGTCGTGTACCTCCTAGAGTGCCCATGTGGTTTAAAATATATTGGACAAACAAAAAATGCATTCAAGCAACGAATGCAGAAGCATTTTTCTACTATCCGTTTATCTGCCAAGGAGTTTGAAGAGGGAAAAACACTCACACCAGTAGCAATGCATGCTTTGTTGCATCATAATAGTAGTACCTCAGGCTGGAGGATCACGGGCCTACAAAAGATTTCCCTCCCAGTACGTGGAGGAGATATCACCCAACATCTTTTAAGAGCGGAGGCCAGATGGATCTTTCAGATGGATACTCAGGTACCTAAGGGGCTCAATGAGGACTTTTCTTTTATTAGTTTTTTGCATTAAACTTCTTTCAGTATTTTCCTCTGGAGCTCTTCCTGTGTCAGGTACTGGGTGGTCCCGATCTTCTACTCCTCCATGAGGCTGCCTTAGTTAGGGTGCACTATCCATCCATCTGTTGAAATGGTTCCCTCTTTATTGCTGTGATTCCTTCTGTCTTGGGGTTCTAATTAATGGATTAGGGTACGACAAACTCACATGTAATCTTGTAGGCTTTCGGGGGGTCTCTTTGCTCTCGTTTCTTTGCTCTCCTTTTTTTGCTCTCCCCTTTCTCTGTTTGGGAACTTTTGAGTTCGGGAGAAGTATACATGTACATATATGTATATATTGAAGATAAATATTTGACATTCTTTTCTTGTGCTCTTTTTTCCCTCTACAGTTATTTAGGTTGTATGCAGGTGTTGCACTGAAGATCATAATAGTATTTCTGGTAGATGGATTGGAGAGAGATGGCGGACTGCAGGGAGGATACCTGCGTTTTAGTGACTATCAGTATGCAGCATATTGTGTGCACTGTGACTCCTTCATACATATACACTTTGCTGACACTGGTGTGAAATGTTAAAACAAATCCTTGGTCTTCCCTTGTCACTCTCCATTTGGCCTCCCTTCACTCTTCCTTTCTCTTTGGCTACTGTATCTTACAAGGGAGATTTGTGAGTATTTCTCCTGTGGCTGTTATTGTCTCTTCTAGTCTCTATTTTTGGTACACTTGGATCCCCTTCTGGTCTCTCAACAGCATGAGGCACAGGTGGGCTATATTATGTATAGTGGAGCAAAGGATGACACGTTTTGTTAAACATACCTCTGTTCTTATATTTCCCCCTTTTTTTGTGTATCTTTTTACAGAGGCCGAGTTTCATTGAGCTACACCTTTTCAGAAAAGAGATCCCATTATAACAGAAGGAAGATGGATTGTGACCTGACAAATGACCAACTCTCTGCGATTTATTTATTTATTTGTTGATTGATTTGTTGATTTAGAATTATCTGTAGGATGTTTCTCTGGTGCCATGTATTTATATACTTTATTTATGTACTTCTGTCCTTTGCCTCAAGATGGCATCAGTACCCAAGTTTCTATGGTGAAAATTACCTTCTAGACTTATATATACAATCTTAATAACCTCTTTCTCCTGTCCTTTTACACGCTTCAGCTCTTTGTCATATATTTTTCTTTCCCTATTTCTATACCCAATTCTTCCAAATCCATTTCATTTGCCCGCGCCCCAGCCCGCAGCTGCCCTACACAAAAATGGCTCCCATACGCACAGTCAGTAGCGTCGGGTTTCTATGGTTACCCGACGCTGTCTGTACTGATGACGCGGCCGCGTCATTTCCGCATCCTGCGGCGGTTGTTCTCCGAGCTCTTCCGGCGTCTCTGGGGTATTTAACGCGGATGTTCCTGTCACACTCCAGCCTCTTCTGAAGCGGGTTGAGCCCGCGTGGTATACTAAGGCTGTCTTTCCGGGTGTCTCTCCTCCTTCCCCTGGCTCCGCTGGACCTCGACAATTTCACCTCTTATACCACGTAAGTCCTTCTTTTTCACATCTTGTGGACCCTATATATTGTCACTCAGCACTTTACGAATTTGTCTTCTGACATTTATATCAACACTTTCACTTTGCAATCCTTTTCTATTACGACTTTTCCGCTGTGTATACAGCTGTCATGTCAGTTTTACACGTTATATATAATTTATATTCACCTTGGGCATAGGGATTCATTTTAAGCTGAGCCTTAGTGCTCAACACACCTTTTTAGAGGCCCCATGTTACTCTTGTGCCAGAGGTTTAGTATTGGTATTACATTTGTTATTGTAAGATATTTTGGTGGAGAAGACCCTGCTGGTCACTTTCTAGTGATCCCTTTTTTAATTGATTTTATGTATTTCAGATGTTGTTTTTGGAAAGAATAAAGATTTATATTTCATTATTAGTAGTCTGGTGCTCATTGGTAGAATTGGAGGGTTTCTCTTTCTCTCTTGTTTCCTTAAAAAACAGCTGTCCGTAGTGCCTGTATTTCTGGTGTCGGTGTCCGTCCAAATACGCTTAAATCTTATTGTTCTCTTATGCGCATGTGCCACAGGCCTCTCTGTTCCCACTATCCTGCCTTCAGGAGAATCCAGGTCCACCCCATCCAATCAGAGATCGCCTTTTTTCTCTGCTGCCCAATAAAGAGACAGAGGCAGCAGCTACGTCATGCAGCATGGCCAGCCACATGGAGGACCAACCGTTGGAGAGGAGCAGCAGAGCTCAGGCCCAGCAGCAGCCTACAATGCGTGTACGCCAGCCTCAGCTGCCATCCATCCATCTGCCAGCCAGCCAGCAGCATCTGATAGGAGATGGGTCGGCTCCAACAGCACCTCTGAGCTGCCGCCAGCCAGCCCACCTGCCACCACTGCACCATGCCATCATCGAGTCAGGCCCAAAGAGAGACTCAGACAACAGCAGCATGTGTGACTGTGACTCGAGTGAGAGCCTGCTGACTACCTGACAGAGACAACGGGCAGTCTGGGCCGATAAGGAAGGAATTTCTGCATGCACAGGACAGGGGTGAGCTTTTCATGCATTCTTATCCTACTTCTGTCTGGTCTCAGACTCCTATGGGGGATGCGGTACTTAACCCTTTCAGCCACTCAGCAGTATCACTTGCAAGGCTATGGCATTACTATATTAATAATATCTAGTGTATTATGCAGATCAGTGACTTATGGACAATTTTTGAAATATCCACAAATGTTCTTGCCCAAAGAGGTTCTATAGTTGTGTGTTTGTGTGTGTGTTTTGATTCTGACTATGGCCTCAATTCACTAAGCTTATCTCCTGTCTTTAATAACTCTTCTAGAGTTGTTACCATGGTGACAAGGCATGTAGTATTCAGGAAACATTTTACCTCAGGCAAACCTAAAGTTAACTCTTCTGTCTTTAAGTTAACTCTTTAATCCTTAAAATAACTCCAGAGTTAAAGACAGGCTGTTCATTAACCGCGTGTGAAAATAACTACAGAGGAGGTAAATTAACTACAGAGGAGGTAAATTATCTACAGAAGGGGTAAATTAACTGCAGAGGAGGTAACTTAAAGAGAATCTGTATTAAAAATCGCACAAAAGTAAACATACCAGTGCGTTAGGGGACATTTCCTATTACCCTCTGTCACAATTTCGCCGCTCCCCGCCGCATTAAAAGTGGTTAAAAACAGTTTTAAAAAGTTTGTTTATAAACAAACAAAATGGCCACCAAAACAGGAAGTAGGTTGATGTACAGTATGTCCACACATAGAAAATACATTCATACACAAGCAGGCTGTATACACCCTTCCTTTTGAATCTCAAGAGATCATTTGTGTGTTTCTTTCCCCCTGCATCTCTCATGCACTGAAGTTTCAGGCTGCTCTTTTCTTCCTGCAAACAGCTTTGCCTTTGTCTGTAACTCCTCAGTATGTGAAAGCCCAGCCAGCTCAGAGGATGATTTATCCAGCTTGTAAAATATAAGAGAGAAGAGAGAAGCTGCTCTAATCTAAATAATACATAGGCAGTGTGCAGAGAGGGGCCTGGAAGGGGGAGTTCATTAGCAGAACCACAACACTTAAGAACTTGGCAGCCTTCCAGACACAGGCCGACAAGTCTGACAGGGGAAAGATACATTGATTTATTACAGAGACTGTGATAGCAGAAAGTGCTGCAGTTAGCCAGAACACATTAGAATAGCTTTTGGAACATGTAGGATGATAAAAAACAGGATGCAATTTTTGTTACGGAGTCTCTTTAAGGACTGAAGAGTTAAGATAACTCTCTTACTGTGTGGAGGTAAGTTTTCTCTTGCCTTATTATCTCCAGCATGATCTTAGTGAATTGAGGCCTATCTGACATGTTCAATTCTGTGAAGGAATGTCAGCAAGGCTCATTTATTATTTATCATGTATAAAGCACTGATATCTTCTGCAGCACTTTACAGAGTACATAGTCATGTCACTGACTGTCCTCAGAGGAGCTCACAATCTAATCCCTACAATAGTCATAGTCTAATGTCCTACCATAGTATTATTATGTATTTATATAGCAGTGACATCTCCTGCAGCACATTACAGAGTACATAGTCATGTCACTGACTGTCCTCAGAGGAGTTCACAATCTAATCCCAACAATAGTCATAGTCTAATGTCCTACCATAGTATTATTATGTATTTATATAGCAGTGACATCTCCTGCAGCACTTTAAAGATTACATAGTCATGTCACTGGCTGCCCTCAAAGAAGTTTAAAATCTAATCTTACCATAGTCATATGCCCATCGCAGTCTAGGGCCAATTTTAGGGGAAATCCAATTAAGTTATCTGCATGTTTGGGATGTGGAAGAAACTGGAGTGCCTGGTGTAAACCCATGCAGACATGGGGATAACAAACAAACTCCATGTAGATAGTGCCCTAGCTGGGATTTGAACCGGGACCCAGTGCTGCAATACAAGAGTGCTAACCACTATGGCACCATGCTGCCCACACATTCTAGCCACATTATGCTAGAAAAAGACATACAACATTATAGGCATCGTTAGTAGAAGGCTATTAGTAGGCTGTTAGCACCATCAAAGGGCACTGGCAAGGAGGGGTTTGTTTGGCCGGGGGGCCTGGTCAAAAAATTGCTATGGGGCCCAGTAAGTTGTAGCTACGCCCCTGCCAGTGGGCATGTTGATGAAACCTATGTGAAAGAGAATCTGTAACATAAAAAATAGACAGCCCCTCGGAGGTACTTACCTCGGTAGTGGGAAGCCTCTGCATCCTAATGAAGCTTCCCTCGTCTTCTTCACCCTCCAGGATCCAGTGCTGGCAGCCCCTGAAATATCAGCCAACAAAGTTGTCAGCTGTGGCAGAGGTTAGGTAGTGGCTGAAATATTTGCCTTCTGCACTGGTGCGCAGGTGCAACAGTGGCTTTCCGATAGCCTCTGGCGGAAAACGGCTAGCCCAGTCGGGACCTCTCTACTGTGCAGGCACAGGTAACTCACTCCTGTGCAGTAGTGCAGACCCGATCGGGCTTGGTTATTTCCGCCGGAGCCCATCAGAAAACCGGTACTGTGCCTGCCCAGGAGCATGGAAGGGAAATATTTACATTGCCGCTGGAGGCTGAAGAGGATGGTGGAAGCCTCATTAGAATCCAGAGGCTTCCCCCTCCCAAGGTAAGTACCCCCAGGGGCTGTTTTGTTTTTTTAACAAAATCTCTTTAAAGAAAACCTGTGATAAAAAAAACCTCCCCTGGGGGGTACTCACCTCGGGTGGGGGAGTCTCCGGATCCTATTGAGGCTTCCCCTGTCCTCCTTGGTCCCACGGCAGCGGCGATAAAGCTCCCTGAAACAGCGGGGATGTACTGTAAATATTTATCTTCCTGGCTCCAGCACAGGCTCGGCTCTCTGCTAGGGGATAGGCAGAAATAGCCAATCGCTGTAGGGCCGCGGTGCTGCGCAGGCGCAAGTCTAGGACTATTTTCGCCTATCTCCATGCGGAGAGTCGCAACAGCGCCCCCGCTGGAGCCAGGAAAGGTAAACAAATCAGCGCTTATCAGCGCTTGACAGGCTTGTCGAAGGAGGATTCCTGGACACTTCGGGGGAGCCAGCGCTGGACTGCCTGCAGCTACAGGGGAGGGGCAAGCCTCATTGGGACCCTGAGGCTTCCCCCTCTCAAGGTGAGTACCCCCCCCAGGGGAACTTTTTTTGTTACAGGTTCTCTTTAAGTATAGGATCTGTTTAGACATGTGCCGATGTCTGTTCGGTGTCCATTGTGTTTCTTGTAGTGACAAAACACAGGGGCCCATATGCAATTCACTTTTTCTCTTAAGTTTTCTCCTAATTGATTATTTTTCATCTTCTCTTTAACCACTTCACCCCAAGGCAGTTTTTACCCTAATGGACAAGAGCATTTTTTACCTTTTATTGCTCATCCCTTTCACTTGCCAATAGCTTAATCACCACTAATCCAATGATATATATCTTGTTTTTTTCACCACCAATTAAGCTGGCCATACACTGGCCCGATTTGCGCCCGTTTCGACAGCAGATTCGATCACTGGGATCGAATCTGCTGCCAATCGTTCACGCTACACGCCGAATTTCGATCCATTTCGTCCGATCCCGTCGATCGCGCCGTGCGGAAAATAACCGGCGATCGCCCGCGAGTAAAGAGTGCATCGCTAGCGACGTTCGAGTGCCCGACGACCAACGCAATAGAGCCGCATACATTACCTGCTCCGCCGGCGGAGCAGGTAATGTATGCGGGCGGGGGCGGCAGCAGCAGCAGCACCACCACCACAACAGATTGTGAACGGTTTCAGGCTGAAATCGGTTCACAATCTGTTTGCTGTAAAGGTAGCCATACGATCCCTCTCTGATTAGATTCGATCAGAGAGGGATCTATCTGTTGGTCGAATCTGATGGCAAATCGACCAGTGTATGGCCACCTTTAGGCTTTTTGGGGTTGATATTTGTTTTCAGTAATTACTTTATTTTCTATGCATTTTAAAGGGAAGAACAAGGAAAAAATTTAAAAAATACACTATTTCTCCAATTTCATCCCCTATAGTTTTAGTATAAACACTGTTACTGTACATAAACCCCACACATTTTATCTGCCTATAAGAGGCAGTTAAGAGGCTCTAGCAGGATGTTTTTATAAGTCTGCTTGTCATTAAGTGGATAAATTAACTTTTCAGCATTTCACAATTAAGAAAGTACCATAAGTAAGTAGTAGAAAAAGTACTATCAACATAATTCTGCGTATTTTCTTTCTTGCTGGGGGTTTACAAGGCATTTTGTTGACAAGGTGTGTGTAATGATCAGTGATGTATCTGATGATCAGTACTAGCTCTATCAACACAATGGTCAGTATTTCATTCAAAGTGTGATCACACGTGATTGGGTGTACAGTAATATTCAGGAACATAAGAGAGTGATAGCCCTTAGTGACAGGGGCTATCACTAATAAGAGAGTGGTCGTACAAGCAATGTCGGTAACAGATCGGTAGGCAGAGGTACAGAATCGTAAGACAAAATGGGAGTGAGTATTCAGGCAGAAGTTGGCAACAGATCAGATTGGCAGAGGTACAGAATCGTAAGGCAGAGAGTAGTCGGAGGTAAAGGCAAAAGGTCAAACACAGTAATAATCAATAACAGTAATAATATTATTCCTAAGCTAGTGCGAATCCCCGGGGTCCTGCCAGTTCAAGCACACATGGATCTGACTAAGGTCTGAGAGCTTTCACTGCGAAGTTTCTGCAACAACAGACAATGAGCTACTGACATCACCAAGCTTAAATACAGACAGGCAATTCCAAACAACCCGCCCAGAACAGCCTGACCAATCAGCAGCGAGACCCAGCAGCCTGATGTCAGCTGACCAGCAGATCAGCTGACCCGTCTCCTAAGCCCATAAAGGTCCTGCCGCTCCGTGCACGAGCGTGCCTACCTAAGCTGATGTGCCACTGAGAGACCTGTCCTGCCAGAGACTGCGCGAGATGTCTGGGGTGACGTCAGATGTGGAAGCGGCGGTCGCACTGCTTTCCGCCGCTGAGGTAATACCACTATACCTGACAGTGTGAAAATATCAACATGGAGAAAACTAAGGAGAAAAAGTGAATTGCATATGGACCAAAGTCTCAACCTGTATGATTTTTCTGGACCTCCAATAACAGTGGAACATCATTGCCCACAGCATGAACCAATCTTAATATGAACCAAGCTTTATCATGCATTCAGAAACTGACTGCCTACAAAAACAATGATAAAATGTGTCTATTGGACCATGTTTTTTTACAAATGAGACCTAATCAGTGAGATTAGGACACACACACACACACACACACACACACACACACACACACACACACACACACACACACACACACACACACACACACACACACACACACACACACACACACACACACACACACACACACACACACACACACACACTATGGTTGGTTGGATCTGAAAATATCAGGCCTGATCAGGCTTTTACAGCTAGTGGGAAGGAATTTAAATTGTTTGTGCAACCATTGTTATTGTGCTATCATAATTTGAACACATGTCAAACACGTTGTAAAGACTCGCTCTAAGCTTGTCGTTTTGCAATGTATTCCCACTGACAACAATGCAAGAAAAGGAGATTGAAATACAGAACAATAAGACATGCCATGTTTCCAAAAGCAAAAGCTTTGTACCCTGAAATAGCATTAAAATTTGTGTTACTGTAACTCACAAGCTCCCCTCTAGCCTGTCTGCGGCCAAATTCCAGCTGTTTCAGCTCATCGATTGCGTCCAAGAGGTTGGGCAATCTGTGGGTTGAAATACCTTGGAAGGCACTGAGTGGTCCGGCCACTAGGGGGCCTGTGATAGTGTTCATTACCAGCATAGCACCAAATAAAAGCTTAGAAGATTGCTTAGTGACCTAGTGACCCCTAGTGGGTCCCTCTGGTCCAGGGGTCCCAGTGCGGTTGCAACCTCTACATCCCCTATTGCTACACCACCGTATAGAACAGTGGCTCATAATAGCTCACAACATTCCAGCAGTCCATGTGGAAAGTTATTGAAAACATTATCCATGGTGGATGACTGGGTGTGTGGGGAGACATGTTTGGATGAGGTTGGCTGTTTCCCAAATGGAGGCTAGCCTCCATGAGTACCCTGTCTCCCAGAAGCATTGTGTTGGCTGGAATTCCAATTAAAAGGCAGAGCTTGGTATACTGTGCTCTCTCACATGTACATTCATTGAGAGGACGGTTGCATTTGCTAGCTGCTAGGGATGGTCAACAAGATGCAAACAGTGAAAAGAGTGATGCAGGATTATGAAAGTTTTGTATGCAAATGTATGAAGCTTAAAATGGACCAATCAAATCACGCCAAGGTGGAATTTGATTGGCCAATTTCAGGCTGCATAAAATCGCATACAAAATGTCATTGATCTCTACTGGCTGCTAAAAATGCACATCTTATTTAAATGAAATCCTAGAGGCAATATTTACTGTAGGAAGTGAAAGGCAATTTTGCATATGCAACATCAACTTTTTGGCATTTCTACATGTGCATTATCTTAATGACCATTGGATTGTGCTGTTTACCGACCTTGTGCTAACTACATGACTTGCTAGATTCCAGTAATCAATACTGGTATTATCCTTGATGGCATATTTTGCTTATGTTGCAGTTTTAAAGACTTTATATACATGTGTGAATTGATTGTGACAATGACTTTGGTTTCTTAAAGAAAACCTGAACTGAAAATTAAAAGTCAGAATAAACATACACAAGCCATACTTACCTCCCGTGTAGTCTACTCCTCAATCTCTTTCTCCTCTCTTGCATCCTGTTTGTCCACTATGATCAATGGAATTCTCTGTCCTCCATTTTGAAAATGGCCATTTTCCAACAGCCAACAGCTTCCAATGGCCAACAGTTTCCTGGTCAGCACACTGTTAAACTGTAACATTGCCCACTTGAGCCATAGGGAAACATGGACATTACCTGGCATGTCAGTTGTCCTCTCAGCTATAACTGACATCAACTGATATATAACTGACAGCAACGGATATATTTCAGTTCTGACAAAATGTTGTCAGAACTGGAAAGGATCATTGTCAGACGAAAAGGGTGAGCTTCTGAGATGAACTGATGGCAAGGCAACTATGTAATGTTCATTTGAAGTTACCTCATGTGTTTATTTTAAATAATTTTTACTCAGTTCAGGCTGATATGTTACAATTATCACTTCTATGATATAGTCGTGCCGGCATGAGGATTCACAATATTATTAACGTGAACTCGAGGTGAGAGTGATATGGAGTCTGCCATATTCATTTCCTTTTAAACAATACTAGTTGACTGGCAGTCCCCTGTTGATCTTCTGGCATCAGTAGTGTCTGAGTCACAACCCTGAAACAAGCATGCAGCTAATCCAGTCAGTCTTGAGTCAGAGTACCTGATCTGCATGCTTGTTCAGGGCTTGTGGCTGAAAGTACGAGGTTTTGATCACAGTAAGAGCTGCGTCGTGCTTCCTATAAAAAGAACAACACAATGGAAAGAAAGAGTTGCACACTATGCGACCTTTGCGTCGCATACAGTAAAACATACAGTCAATGAAAAGTATGCTTTACCACCACTGTTAACTCACACGTTATGCGGTAACGCACTGCATGCACTGCATTGGGATACGCTGGATAGAATTACTATTGCAGTGCAACAGTTTCTGCATTAGATGCCTTCATAAAGTCACATTGCAATGGAAATAGGAAATAAAAATGGCAGCCTATCACATTCACCTTTGCTTTCCTTTAGACCTGAAACTCCAGGTGCTTTTGACTGAGGTGCAAATGCAAATTGTGATGTCTTTAGGGTGTGTCATTTTTATCCAAAGTTTTTAGGTGGTCTCTATTGCATTTTGGAGATATGATGAATGTTACATTTTGAGAGCAAAGTACAGTCATATTTAAATCCTATACAGAGCTTTATTCCTTATTTTCAGTTCTTAGATTCCACTCATCACATCATCTATTTATAGACAGAAATGACTGTGTTTGTTCTAAATCAACAATCCCATTGGCTATATCTTTGAATAAATCAGAGCACAATGTATATTCCATCTTATGGAAAACATGTGTCCTGATATTATAGCAAGTGAGTGAAAAATCATTTACCATGGTGAAATTGATTTTGTAAATGACAAACAAACTGCCTGATTCCTAATGGCAGTTATATGTAGTCTTAGTGTTATTATGTCAGTGCACATAAGCAGCATGAGTGATTACTATGACAACACAACAGACTTATTTCTTAATGCTTTATTAACACTGTGCGCGTTGCATAATGCAAGAGTTGTAATATGTGAACTGCAATGGATTTTGGACAGCCGTAGATGTTACTTCAAAGCCTGCATGTAGGGAGTTAGAATAATATGATTTATCAGTTACAATTCGAGAGGTAAACAGGCCCATAGATTTGTATAGGCAATGAGTTGACATGCAGAATTATTCTACAATGCCAATGATGTAGTAGGAAATGACCCCTAAGGGCTCCAAAACTGGGGGGTCTGGGGTTTCATATTTACTTGATTGTCAGCCTTGAGTAGGTATAGATAGACATCTGACTAAAAAATTAGTTAAATGTAGTGACAAGAAAGCATTTTTCTCAGGTGCCTTAGGGTTGATAAATTGATTATCTGCAAAGCATTATCCTTAAAAAGTACTTTCAATTCATTGGTCCTTAACAGTTATCACTCATACATAACCCTGGCTTGAGTTGATTGATTTCGGGAGACAAAGATTTTCAAGAGAACTGGATACTTAAATAATAAGAATCCCATAAAGCCTGTCCTTTCTTTGTCTCCCTGTTTCTCCACTGTCCCAAATAAAAATTGGCATCTTTGGGACTCCTTGCGTCCCCAAGTGCTTCTGAAGGCAGTTGCATCTGTACTGCACATGTGCATGTGATACTAGACTTCCGAAGGCTGCCCAAAGATGTATTTGTCCTGCAGGTCGAATAATTTCACAGGGGGAACTTGAGGAATGAGGAAACAGAGAAAGGACCAGGAAGGCTTTATGTGATCCAGAGCCTTTCCTCTTCTTAGGTGAGTGGCTTGAACTTTTTCAAACTCTCTTCAGGGTCACTTAAAGTTACTCTCTATATCTAATCTGAGTCATTCATGCTAGTACTTGTTCTCACTCACTCTCATATCTTTTATGTAGTACCCTATAACTTTTATGTATCACATGATATTTTCATCCGGACACCATAATTGTCAGGATCCCTCCTGCAGCATGGCTTATCTGCTTATAACCCCAGGCATTACAATAATATAGCAGAACATGCACACAGACCAAAGCCAGGACAAGGTGCTCCAGCACCCAAGACTGAGACACCAAAGTGCGCCCCCATCCCTCCCACCCAGCTGTCACACATTGGTTGTGATTAGACTAATGGTGCCCATACATGGTACATTTTTTTCATTCAATCTTACCATTTCTATGTAGTATAAGGGTAAATTAAGTGAATTTACTCAAAGGATAATTTAGGCAGTTCCCTTATATTACATAGAAATAGAAAGATTGGATGAAAAAAATTGTACCATGTATGGGCACCATAAGAGGCACCCAGGGCCCCCAAACCCTTAATCTCTAGTTATCTGGCTTGCAGTCACTGCCATGTCTGCCCTTTTCTTATTTCTCTCTGCTTCAAACACAATAGAGGAATCATAGCTGAGTGAGTCGTGCGCCGCCTCCTACACTGCGCCCTGAGGCTGGAGCCTCTCTCGCCTCGGCCCAGCCCTGACACAGACACAAACACACACACAAACACACACACACACACACACACACACACACACACACACACACACACACACACACACACACACACACACACACACACACACACACACACACACACACGCACACACGGTTGGTTGGATCTGAAAATCTCAGGCCGGATCAGGCTTACTGCTAGTGGGAAGGGAATTTAAATTGTTTGTGCAACCATTGTTATTGTGCTATAATAATTTGAACACATGTCAAACACGTTGTAAAGACTCGCTCTAAGCTTGTCGTTTTGCAATGTATTCCCACTGACAACAATGCAAGAAAAGGAGATTGAAATACTGGACAATAAGACATGCCATGTTTCCAAAAGCAAGAAGCAAAAGGCAACCGTTTAAGAACTCTTAGAAAGCAGCACACATCGGCACTAATACACAAGTACTTATTGTCTACTTTGCCAAAGCTTACATAACCCGATCTCTGGAGAATAATCTGTTTTAGGCCATACTGACCCCTGAACTTGAAGCTTGTTTGCAGTATTGTAGCTATGGACAGGGCCGGATTTCTGCAAAGGTCAAAAGGCCACGGCCTAGGGCGGAAAAAAATCAGAAGGATAAAAGGGCTGCAGGACCTGAGAGAGATAAGAGGCTGCATGTCAAAATAAATCATTTCTCCTGCTCCGAAGCGCCCTGCTTTGCTGCACACAGTCAGAATTCCAGAGCTCTGTGTATTTTCCTTACTTCGTGGTGTGCGATGAGACAGTGCTATATCCTAAACATACAAGCTTCAGTTTATTGCCAGGGGTGAGAGAAACATGGATCACAATGTATACACAATTTCTGATACAGTAAGGTAACCATTTTAACAGAATTATTTCCACTTTACAACTCAAGCTGGGCTAAACAATGTATTGCTGGTCAGACTCTGTTAATGACAATCTTACCACCCTTCATGTAGTATGAGAGCCATACCTACACAGTCTTTTCTATGGAGCTGAACTCCCCATCAGACAGAAATCTTTGCAAGATGCTGCACACACAGATGCTGTGCAGACACAAAAGATCAGTATCTGCAAAAGATCTGTTCCTGCAAAAGATCCGTTCCTGCAAATTGCATTCATAGTCTATGAGATCTGCAGATCCTCATACACACCTTGTTTAACAGAGACATTCATCTGCAGATCAGACAATCATCTGCAGATCTGAAGATTCATCCTGGTGGATCTGATCTGCAGATTAATGTTTTTTAAACAAGGTGTGTATGAGGATCTGCAGATATCATAGACTATGAATGCATTTTGCAGGAACGGATCTTTTGCAGGAACAGATCTTTTGCAGATACTGATCTTTTGAATGTGTACAGCATCTGTGTGTGCAGCATCTTGCAAAGATTTCTGTCTGATGGGGAGTTCAGCTCCATAGAATAGACTGTGTAGGTATGGCTCTCATACTACATGGAAGGTGGTAAGATTGGTCTGTGATCTTTCATTTTCCAAAGACTATAGTCTGATGTGTGTATGCACCCTGAGTGTGTGTGTGTGTGTGTGTGTGTGTGGGGGGGGGGGGGGCGGTTGGTGGTACCGGGCCTAGGGCACTGGGAAGTCCAAATCCGGCCCTGGCTATGGACCTGATGCACAATTAGGATGAGCCCCCCAATGTAGTGCCTTTTCCTGGGGAGAAGGGGGTTATCAGTCGGCATTTCCATGGGGCAAACTGGGAAATTGCCCAGAGCCAGCTGTTGCCCCCCAAGTCTCCTTTCCCACCAAGTAAATAGTGATTCATGAGGCCTTTGCACAGAGTCCACACTACACCATCCACCACACACAATACGGGAATCACAGAGTGAGAGAGAGATGAGTCCACATTGCTTCACACACAAGATGGGCTCTGTCACAGCTTACTACAGACTGACACATGGCAAGGATGAGGCTAGGAGCCACCCAACAAGTGAGCTACTGCTATGAGTGGGAGAAACCAGCCAGAGCAGCAGCACAGTGACACATCGCAATGGCATTGCATTGGTGCTTGTGCAGCATTTTTGGACTCAGGAAGATAAATGAGTGCCCATTGTCCACACTTGCACAGGCCTGGTCACAACCACTGCAATCCAGGGGGCTCTAAGCCAGTGCTTGTTGGGCAGTTCAGTCTCCCATCTGCTGATCACCGAGCACTTCCATCTGCAAATTAATGCTACTAAATCTCAGCATTTGTAACTTCCTGTGTCACGGTGTTACACACATGATGGGGTTAACCAGCAGAAGAAAAACACACATCAAGTTGTGTATAAGTTTGGCCACATGCAGATGTGACTGGCTTCCGGACAGTGCATGGGACAGTGCCTTCAGCCTCCCATGCGAAAGATGCCTCTTCCCATAGTTAATGGAAGGAAGAAAGATATTATTTTCTAAGACAGTCTACAGAGGCACAACTAGCACCCTAACACCCAAGCAAATTTTGGATTTGGCCCTCCTTAAAGAGAACCCGAGGTGGCTTTGTATAACGTTAGTGGGGCACAGAGGCTGGTTGGGCACACTAACACCAGCCTCTGTTGCCCCATCGTGTGTGTCAAAGACCCCCCTGCTCGCCGCTATACCCCCGCAATGCTGGCGACACGCAGCGTGTCGCCAGCACAATGTTTACCCTAGCGCTGTCTGTCAGCGCCGCTCCGCCGCCTCCTCCGCATCGCCGCTACCCGCCCTCGTCCCTTCCCTCACGCTGATTGGAGGGAAGGGACGAGGGCGGGTAGCGGCGATGCGGAGGAGGCGGGGGAGCGGCGCTGACAGACAGCGCTAGGGTAAACATTGTGCTGGCGACGCGCTGCGTGTCGCCAGCACTGCGGGGAGGATAGCGGCGAGCAGGGGGGTCTTTGACACACACAATGGGGCAACAGAGGCTGGTGTTAGTGTGCCCAACCAGCCTCTGTGCCCCACTAACGTTATACAAAGCCACCTCGGGTTCTCTTTAAGTTAAGCAGCACTCTCCCTCCAGATCTCAACATTAGGTAGTGCTCTCCCCCTTCCAGCATTTGTGCTGTTTCTTTCAGATATAATTATTACATGTTGACCCCCATCTGTAGCCTCTTTCTCTCTCCCTCCCCCATTATATAGCAGAGCAGTAGCAGGACAGGTCCTTATTCCTCTCCTCTGTGCAGCTACATGCCATACAGCTTTCTCTGCGCTTCTCATCTCTGCATGTCACATGATGCCATAGAGTATCATGCTCAGCGACCACTGCTATATAAGTCACCACAGGAGCGCACTCCCTCAGCCCACAAGTGCTGCCATGAAGGCCGGGGTCACAGGAAGTACATATGAAATGGCTGCGTTTCATTTGGGCACATGGAGAAGCTGAAAGACTAAGGTAATTTGGGGGAATATACAAAACATATTCCCCTACTGATTACCTAATCTCTTTCTTTGTGCACGTAATTTAGGGTAACTGAGCTCCCATACAGACAAATCTTAAACTACTGAACTTGTTTTTTTGTATTGATAGTGTTTTTTTCTCAGCCACACAGTGTTTTACATCCCTAATTAGTTATCAGTGCTACAGTCAGACTGCAGTACCATTTAGAGCCCTGGATTCTTGAGTAATTCTGAAACGATCAGAAAAAAGACAAAAGGAACACAGGCTAGTTCTAATTAGGTTTGGGACTACATATGCATGTTTATCTCATGTGACATGTCACTTCAGGTACCCTTTACATCCCTTCAGGTTCTCTGTACTGTAAATTAAACATGGCTACCAACGTATTCTGGGGTTTTAGTTTACTGTCTTTATCTCAGTGAAATATGATTTGTACCAAAGGGACTTAAAGATTTGAGAGACTAATTTTGCAGATATAATCAGCTTATACTTAGGCAATCCTTCTCTGTTGGGAAATACATGATTATAAAGACTTGGGCTTTATGAGGCACCATTCACACTTGTCTGTTTTCATGCATAGGAAAACTGAGAACCAATGTTAATCAATGGGCTAGTTCACACTGCGGACCTACTGACAGCAGTGCACCATTGTGTGCTTCTCTATCAACCACATTTACTTCTGTGAAAAAACATCATGCACACTGATGTGTATCTAAGCTGTCATATATCATTCAGGATAGCTGCACACATAGCAGAAACGCTAGTGTTGCGGAAAATGCTGAGTTTTTGCCACTAATGGAAGTCTATGGGCCGCAGGAAAAAAACGCATATAAAAACGCATATGCGTTTTTTATGCGTTTTCAAACCTGCATTTTTAAAACGCTGGTTTTGTTGCATAATACTCATAAACGCATCAAAAATGAACATAATAAAAGTCAATGGAAACGCAATGGTATGCGTTTTTCATGCGTTTTCCATGCGTTTTTCTCTAAAAAAAAATGTATGATGTATTTCCGCTTCCTGTTGTCCTCCTAGTGATTTGCATAAAACGCAAAAGAAAAACGCATACAAAATGCATATGCGTTTTGTATATGCGGACCACAAATGTATTAAAATGCATGCAAAGCGCTTAAACGCATCGGCAGCAAAAAAAACGCTAATGCAAACGTACCAGAAATGCAGTAAAAACGCAGCAAAAACACACACAACATTGACATAAAACATGACATAAAATGCAGCTTTTCACGCTATGTTATGTGTGCACCCAGCCTCAATATTGCATATATTCATTTTTTCACCAACAAGTAATGGGATGGGATATTCCCCACTAATTATGATTCAATAAAGAGATCCAATTTTATGGAAAACCCCTCACCAGTATGACCTGGAGGAGGTCAGGTGATCCGTTCTGACAGGAAAAGACAAGCTATTGCCCCCCTTATTAAATGTACAATCACACAAGGCACAAAACACCAGGGGCTTGATTCACTAAACCTTGATAACTCAAATATCACGCCTTATCAAAGATATGACACCTTATCAAAGTTAACACAAAGTTAACACACCTCATCAGAGTAGCATAGCGATCGCTACGAACCCTCAGGGCAGGACGAGTGCCATTGCCAATTAGCAGGGATAACTTTGTAGTGCTTGCTATGCTACTCTGATAAGGCATGTTAACTTTGATAAGGTGTGATATTTGAGTTATCACGGTTTAGTGAATCAAGCCCCATGAATTGTTAATTCTTGTAAATGTATTATCATATGCATGCAAAAAATGGGAGTCTGATCAAGGGCTTTAAAAGAAAGTTAAAGCAAACCTGTGAGATTTCCAAGAGAAAAAGTCTGATCCTTACTTCTGTAGAGGTAAGCCACTGGAGTCTCCACAGGTTTGCTACGTCCTCCTCCCGATCCAGTGCTGAGGCCCTCAGAAGTTAGTGGTTGCACTTCTGAAACCTTTAGAAGTTGGTGCCTGCTCAGTAGAAAGGAGCCACGGCTTGGTCTCGGTGGTAAAAGCCAAGCTAATTTGGCTTTGTACTACTCCCCATGCGAGCCATCTGCACCCACGCAGTGTGGCTGATCTCCGTGGACAAGCCCTGGTCGACAAGCTTTGGGGGCTCCAGCGCTGCAACAGAGAGGTGGAAGGAGATGGGAGAAGCCTCTGGATTATCTAGAGGCTCCTTTTACTTAAGTAAGTACCCTTTTAGGGTCACTTTTGTTCCGTCAGGTTCACTTTAACCACTTAAGGACCACAGGCTTACATCCCCCCCAGTAACCAGGCGATTGTTTTAGAATTCAGTGCTCTACAGCTTTACCAGCTCGCTCCAGAGCCAACAACTTAGCACCCAAATGAATCTCCCCCCTGTTTTCTGCCCACCAACAGAGCTTTCTGTTGGTGGGCTCTTATCATCAGTTTTTTTTTCTTAATTAAAAAAAAGAGCCCCTTTAAAAAAAATTACTATAATCAACCTCCCTTTGCCCTTTCCCCCATAAATTGGCCCTAGGCATCAATAGGCATCAGCCTATGAGAGGGATTTCATAGTAAGCCGCTTGGAGGGACAGTTAAGTGTACAAATGTAAACATAACGTTTTTTTCTTTTTAACAGTTAACAGCCTGCAAGCAGCTCCGCTCTGTCACTCAGCAATCTCCTGCAATCTCCTCCTCCAGGACTTGACGCCAATCAGCGTTACGCAGTCCTGGTGGACCCACCTTGCGGCCACCGATCGGCGTTATTCGGTTATAAGCTGGTTCAAGGATAAGTGAGGCAACAAAAGAAATGTCACTTTACTTTCCTGGGGCTTCTTCCAGCCCCTAGAAGTAATTTGTGTCCCTCGCCGCAGCTCTGGTCTTCTCTGGGGTCACGCTGGTGGCCTCAAAGGAGCCCTGATTGGCTGGTGTCTTCTGTCATGTGTGGGCATGCACCCACGTCACTGGGAGAGTACTAGGCCTGTGATGGGACGTGCGCAGGTGCTCAGATGCGCCTGTGCATGTGCTGAAGATCCCAACCCAATGGGGGTTGGCGCTCCTTGGAGGCTGCCAGAGGGACCCCTGAGAAAACTGGAGCTGCGGGGAGGGACACAAATGACTGCTAGGCAGAGCTGGGACAAGGTCCTCCAGCATCCAAGGCTGAGACACCAAAGTGCGCCCCTCCATCCCTCCTACCCCAGCCGTCACACACTGATTGCTATTAGACTAAGAGGGCCACAGGGCCCACAGCCTCCCCAATACCTTAATATCTAGTTATCTGGCTTGCAGTCACTGCCATGTATCCCCTTTTCTTATTTCTTTCTGCTTCAAACACAATTAGGAATGGCAGCTGAATGAATTCTGCGCCCCCTCCTACACTGCGCCCTGAGGCTGGAGCCTCTCCAGCCTATGCCTCGGCCCTGCTGCTAGGGGCTGGAGGAAGCCCAAGGTGAGTAAAACTCCATTTCTTTTGTTGCCTCCCTTATCCTTTAAGCTTTTTATTGAAAATGTGATTTAATAACAAGTCACTCTGTGATGTAATACTATTAAAAATGACCTTTACCTGCAGCAAGCTATGATTTTTAAAACAAGGCAGATTATTCAAAATATATTTAATATTTCTGATCATCAAGTTGTGGTTTATCTGCACCCAAATAACAGTTGCCTGTATAGAAGTTCTGAACTGCCAAATCTGAGGGTTTTTTCACTAATTTACTAATGAATTCACTCAACTAATTTATTATGCTCATACTAATTATGTCACTACTTAAAATGTGCATATTAAGTACCCAGGGAAATAACATGAACATATTTAATTAGATACAATAATGATAACAATAAAGCAATTTAAAGCAATTTAAAAAAAAACAACAAGCCCAGGTTTGGCAGATCAAAAATGCTGGGATTCAGGACTATATGATCAGGAGTATGTATTATTTGGGTGAAAATCCACTGGAGCCTGAAACTGAACGTACAATAACAGCAATACACTGGTACAAAATGCACCACCCAATACTTTCTTTACACACAGCCTAGCAATGCATCTGCAGGCATACACAGTTACCTCTTCTCTTTCAGTTGCAGCAAAAAGAAAAATCAATAACTGCACCAACCTTGCATATTCCTCTGTTTATTGTATCAACAGGCATAGGCGGCGCTACACTGGGGCATGCTGGGGCACTGGCCCCCCTGGGAATAACTGTGCCCCTCCCCCCCGAGTGCCCCACCCCACTCAGTAACATACAGTTAACTTTTTCCAGGCTCCAGTATAAAAATCCTGATTCAAAACTTCCTGTCTGTAAAATACAAGCTCTAGTCTCAAACAATGCTTAGATACTAAGATAAGAAATTACGCACACATTGTTTCTCTCCCTCCTGCCTCTTCCCCCTCCTCTTGCTTGTAGTAGTGAAATAAAGGCTGGGTGCTGGAGTGATTTGTCTGTGATCTGTCCACACAGGAGCAGCTTGCTAGCAAGTAAGAATTAAAGCATGGGAACTGGTGGAAGCAGCAAACAGTCATTTTAATTTAGGAGGTATACTTATTTAGTAAAATGGATGTATAAGGATTAAAGCTCACCAAACAAATATCAATTTTGATCACCCAAATGTGCCCCACCAGCCAGCCATTGTGCCCCCCTCCCAAATGTGAAGCTGGAGCCGCCACTGTCAACAGGATTAAGCCATGGTGTGCATTACAGTGAGGGAAGCCGTGACTGTTTACAGACAGGTGAAATGGGTGCAAGAGCAGTGATAAAGGGCACTACAGCTCAGCCAAAACAGGTAAAACGGGGGCTGGAGGCACTCTGGTAAAAACGGCACAGCCATAGGTGCTAATCGCAGCTATTAACATTGCTGCATGTAATATCTGTGGATAGGGTTAGGCACTGCACTGTGTGTTATAGGTTTGGAAATAAACTGCACCACATTTAGGCTGCTTTCACACAGGGATGTTACAGGCGCACGTTAGTGCAGCCTGTAACGCTCCCCCAACGCACAGCAATGTAACACAAGTGGGCTGTTCACACTGCCCGCGTTGCGTTACATGTAACGCTGCACGTTCTTCAGAAAGTGCAGCATACTATAGCGCTACAGCGGCTAAGCCGCGTTAGACTGTTTGCACATGCTCAATCATGTTGGGGAGGAGGGGAGAGCGGCCGGGCACTAGAGTTGCGGTTCGCCTGCGAACGGTTCCATGCAAACTTCCGTGGTTCGCGTTCGCGTCCCGCAGGCGAACCTTTGCGGAAGTTCGGTCCGCCCCATAATGCACATGGAGGGTCAACTTTGACCCTCTACATCACAGTCAGCAGGCCCAGTGTAGCCAATTAGGCTACACTAGCCCCTGGAGCCCCACCCCCCCTTATATAAGGCAGGCAGCGGCGGCCATTACGGTCACTCGTGTGCCGCCTGCGTTAGTGAGAGTAGGGCGAGCTGCTGCAGACTGTCTCTCAGGGAAAGATTAGTTAGGCTTAACTTGTTCCTGTCTGGCTGCATACCTGTTCTGTGAACCCACCACTGCATACCTGTGCTGTGAACCCACCACTGCATACCTGTGCTGTGAACCCACCACTGCATACCTGTGCTGTGAACCCACCACTGCATACCTGTTCAGTGAACCTGCCACTGCATACCTGTTCTGTTCAGTGGACCCGCCACTGTATACCTGTTCATTGAACCCACCACTGCATACCTGTGCTGTGAACCCACCACTGCATACCTGTTCTGTGAACCCACCACTGCATACCTGTTCAGTGAACCCGCCACTGCATACCTGTTCTGTTCAGTGGACCCGCCACTGTATACCTGTTCAGTGAACCCGCCACTGCATACCTGTTGTGTTCAGTGAACCTGCCACTGCATACCTGTTCTGTGAACCCGCCACTGTATACCTGTTCTGTTTAGTGAACCCGCCACTGCATACCTGTTCTGTTCAGTGGACCCGCCACTGTATACCTGTTCAGTGAACCCGCCACTGCATACCTGTTGTGTTCAGTGAACCTGCCACTGCATACCTGTTCTGTGAACCCGCCACTGTATACCTGTTCTGTTTAGTGAACCCGCCACTGTATACCTGTTCTGTTTAGTGAACCCGCCACTGCATACCTGTTCTGTTCAGTGGACCTGCCACTGTATACCTGTTCAGTGAACCCGCCACTGCATACCTGTTGTGTTCAGTGAACCTGCCACTGCATACCTGTTCTGTGAACCCGCCACTGTATACCTGTTCTGTTTAGTGAACCCGCCACTGTATACCTGTTCTGTTTAGTGAACCCGCCACTGCATACCTGTTCTGTTCAGTGGACCCGCCACTGTATACCTGTTCAGTGAACCCGCCACTGCATACCTGTTCTGTTCAGTGGACCCGCCACTGTATACCTGTTCTGTGAACCCGCCACTGTATACCTGTTCTGTTTAGTGAACCCGCCACTGTATACCTGTTCTGTTTAGTGAACCCGCCACTGTATACCTGTTCTGTTTAGTGAACCCGCCACTGCATACCTGTTCTGTTCAGTGGACCCGCCACTGTATACCTGTTCAGTGAACCCGCCACTGCATACCTGTTCTGTTCAGTGGACCCGCCACTGTATACCTGTTCTGTGAACCCGCCACTGTATACCTGTTCTGTTTAGTGAACCCGCCACTGCATACCTGTTCTGTTCAGTGGACCCGCCACTGCATGCCTGTTCTGTGAACCCACCACTGCATACCTGTGCTGTGAACCCACCACTGCATACCTGTGCTGTGAACCCACCACTGCATACCTGTGCTGTGAACCCACCACTGCATACCTGTTCAGTGAACCTGCCACTGCATACCTGTTCTGTTCAGTGGACCCGCCACTGTATACCTGTTCATTGAACCCACCACTGCATACCTGTGCTGTGAACCCACCACTGCATACCTGTTCTGTGAACCCACCACTGCATACCTGTTCAGTGAACCCGCCACTGCATACCTGTTCTGTTCAGTGGACCCGCCACTGTATACCTGTTCAGTGAACCCGCCACTGCATACCTGTTGTGTTCAGTGAACCTGCCACTGCATACCTGTTCTGTGAACCCGCCACTGTATACCTGTTCTGTTTAGTGAACCCGCCACTGCATACCTGTTCTGTTCAGTGGACCCGCCAATGTATACCTGTTCAGTGAACCCGCCACTGCATACCTGTTGTGTTCAGTGAACCTGCCACTGCATACCTGTTCTGTGAACCCGCCACTGTATACCTGTTCTGTTTAGTGAACCCGCCACTGTATACCTGTTCTGTTTAGTGAACCCGCCAATGCATACCTGTTCTGTTCAGTGGACCTGCCACTGTATACCTGTTCAGTGAACCCGCCACTGCATACCTGTTGTGTTCAGTGAACCTGCCACTGCATACCTGTTCTGTGAACCCGCCACTGTATACCTGTTCTGTTTAGTGAACCCGCCACTGTATACCTGTTCTGTTTAGTGAACCCGCCACTGCATACCTGTTCTGTTCAGTGGACCCGCCACTGTATACCTGTTCAGTGAACCCGCCACTGCATACCTGTTCTGTTCAGTGGACCCACTACTGTATACCTGTTCTGTGAACCCGCCACTGTATACCTGTTCTGTTTAGTGAACCCGCCACTGTATACCTGTTCTGTTTAGTGAACCCGCCACTGTATACCTGTTCTGTTTAGTGAACCCGCCACTGCATACCTGTTCTGTTCAGTGGACCCGCCACTGTATACCTGTTCAGTGAACCCGCCACTGCATACCTGTTCTGTTCAGTGGACCCGCCACTGTATACCTGTTCTGTGAACCCGCCACTGTATACCTGTTCTGTTTAGTGAACCCGCCACTGTATACCTGTTCTGTTTAGTGAACCCGCCACTGCATACCTGTTCTGTTCAGTGGACCCGCCACTGCATACCTGTTCTGTGAACCCGCCACTGTATACCTGTTCTGTTCAGTGAACCCACCGCATCAGTGCGCATACCTGTGCAGTTAAGTCAACCCACCTACCTACGTGAGTGCACGCAGTGTGATATACCACTCCGTGCATACCCGATATGGACAAAACAGGTAGAGGAAGAGGTAGTGCTAGAACCAGAGGAAGGCCACCCGGCAGGTCTGCGCGAGGTCGTGTAAATGTAATTTCGTGTGGACCTGGCCCACAGTACAGTGCTCAGAAGAAGGCACGTCCCATCACCTCCCAAGATTGTCAGGACGTGGTTGAGTATTTAGCGACACAGAACACCTCATCTTGCTCAGCCACCAGCGCTACTACTAGCACCACTTCCGCTGCATTTGACACTTCGCAAGAATTATTTAGTGGTGAAATCACTGATGCACAGCCATTGTTGTTACAGCCAGATGAATTTTCACCAGCTCATATGTCTGAGTTACGCGGCAACACTATGGATGTAACGTGTCAGGAGGATGAAGGACCTACTGATGGTGCAAGTTTGGATTTGTCTGAGGCAAGCGAAGCTGGGCAGGATGACTATGATGATGACGGTAATAGGGATCCTCTGTATGTTCCCAATAGAGGAGATGAAGAGGGGGACAGTTCAGAGGGGGAGTCAGAGAGTAGTAGGAGGAGAGAAGTTGCTGAAAGAAGCTGGGGCAGCTCTTCGTCAGAAACAGCTGGTGGCAGAGTCCGGCACCATGTATCGCCACCTATGTACAGCCAGCCAACTTGCCCTTCAGCATCAGCTGCTGAGGTCCCCAGGGCCGGCCCGCTCATGAGGCGGGGTGAAACATTTGCCTCAGGCGGCAAATCTGGGGGGGCGGCACCTGCCTCAGCATGGACGCTGGGGCCGCCCGCCGAGCTGGAGGGGTAGCTGGCAGAAAGGGGGTATTGGGCCTAGCGGCGGGGAGGGGGGTCGGACCCCCCCCTCCCTCGCCTGAGTCCCCCGATCTGCGCTCCTCCTCCAGCGTAAAGTACAAGGCAGCCAGCGTGCATATGACGAAGAGGCAACGGGCGGGGGAATCACTCACCTCTTCCGCGTTCCATCGCGTGCTCCACTGACGTCACTTCCGGCAACGCCGCCCACTGTATTGTAAGTGGACGGCCTTGCAGGAAGTGACGTCAGTGGAGCGCACGATGGAACGCGGAAGAGGTGAGTGATTCCCCCGCCCGCTGCCTCTTAATGATATGCACGCTGGCTGCCTGCGCCTGGTACTTTACGCTGGAGGAGGAGCGCAGATCGGGGGACCCAGGCGAGGGAGGGGGGAGTCCGACCCCCCTCCCCGCCGCTAGGCCCAATACCCCCTTTCTGCCAGCTACCCCTCCAGCTCGGCACTCCCTACCCCACGGCTGGGGGGGGGGGAGGCGGGCGATTTTTTAGAATCTTGCCTCAGGCGGCAAAAAGTCTAGGGCCGGCCCTGGAGGTCCCCATAGTGCCCACATCCCAGGGTGGCTCAGCGGTGTGGAAATGTTTTAATGTGTGTGCCTCAGATCGGACCAAAGCCATCTGTTCGCTCTGCCAACAAAAATTGAGCCGTGGAAAGGCCAACACTCACGTAGGGACAAGTGCCTTACGAAGGCACCTGGAGAAAAGACACAAACAGCAATGGGATGGCCACCTGAGCAAAAGCAGCAGCAGCACACAAAAGCAAAGCCACCCTCCTTCTCCTCTTCCTCCTCCATCAGGTGCATTATCTGCTTCTGCCGCTTTCTCCCTTCCACCTTCACAGGCACCCTCCTCCACTCTGCCTCTGCCCTTGAGCGGTTCCTGCTCCTCTGCCCACAGCAGCAGTCAGGTGTCCGTGAAGGAAATGTTTGAGCGGAAGAAGCCAATTTCGGCCAGTCACCCCCTTGCCCGGCGTCTGACAGCTGGCGTGGCGGAACTGTTAGCTCGGCAGCTGTTACCATACCGGCTGGTGGACTCTGAGGCCTTCCGTAAATTTGTGGCCATCGGAACACCGCAGTGGAAGATGCCAGGCCGCACTTATTTTTCGAGAAAGGCCATACCCCAACTGCACCGTGAAGTTGAGAGGCAAGTGGTGTCATCTCTTGCGAAGAGCGTTGGGTCAAGGGTACACCTGACCACGGATGCCTGGTCTGCCAAGCACGGGCAGGGCCGCTACATTACCTACACAGCCCATTGGGTGAACCTGGTGGTGAACGATGGCAAGCAGGGCGCAGCGGACCAAATTGTGACACCTCCACGGCTTGCAGGCAGGCCTCCTGCCACCTTCTCTCCTCCTGCTACATGCTCTTCGCTGTCCTCCTCCTCTTTGGCTGAGTGGCAGTTCTCCTCTCCAGCTACACAGCCCCAGCTCCGCAGGGCCTATGCTGCATGCCAGGTACGACGCTGTCACGCCATCTTAGACATGTCTTGTCTCAAAGCGGAGAGTCACACTGGAGCAGCTCTCCTGGCTGCTCTTAAGAAACAGGTGGATGAGTGGCTGACCCCGCACCACCTGGAGATAGGCAACGTGGTGTGCGACAACGGCAGCAATCTGCTTGCCGCTTTGCATATGGGGAAGCTGACACACATACCCTGCATGGCACATGTCATGAATCTAGTGGTTCAAAGATTTGTGGCAAAGTACCCTGGCTTAGCGAATGTCCTGAAGCAGGCCAGGAAGTTCTGTGGGCATTTGAGGCGGTCTTACACAGCCATGGCACGCTTTCCGGAAATTCAGCGCAAAAACAACATGCCGGTGAGACGCCTCATTTGCGATAGCCCGACTCGCTGGAACTCGACCCTGCTCATGTTCTCCCGCCTGCTAGAACAGAAGAAAGCCGTGACCCACTACCTCTACAACTACAGTAGAATGAAACAGTCTGGGAAGATGGGGATGTTCTGGCCCGACAACTGGACACTGATGGAAAATGCATGCAGGCTCATGCGGCCGTTTGAGGAGGTGACCAACCTGGTGAGCCGCAGTGAGGGCACCATCAGCGACTTAATTCCCTACGCTTACTTCTTGGAGCGTGCTGTGCGTAGAGTGGCGGATGAAGCTGTGAATGAGCGTGACCAGGAACCGTTACGGCAGGAACAGGCATGGGACCAATTTTCATCAGACCCAGCTGTTTCCTCAACACCTGCGGCAGCACAGAGGGGGGAGGAGGAGGAAGAAGAGAAGTCGTGTGCAGAAGACGAGTCAGACTCAGAGGATGATGAGCAAGGTGTTTCTTTGGGGGAGGAGGAGGAGGAGGAGGAGGGGACAGCGGCAGGAGAACAACCTCAGCAGGCATCGCAAGGGGCTTGTGCTGCTCAACCTTCCCGTGGTATTGTTCGCGGCTGGGGGGAGGAGGTTGACTTACCTGACGTCACTGAGGAAGAACAAGAGGAGATGGAGGGTACTGGATCCGACTTTGTGCAGATGTCGTCTTTTATGCTGTCCTGCCTGTTGAGGGACCCCCGTATAAAAAACCTCAAGGGGAATGAGCTGTACTGGGTGGCCACACTACTAGACCCTCGGTACAGGCACAAAGTGGCGGACCTGTTACCAACTCACCGGAAGGTGGAAAGGATGCAGCACATGCAGAACCAGCTGTCAACTATGCTTTACAATGCCTTTAAGGGTGATGTGACGGCACAACGCCAGCAAGGTACCACTGCCACTAATCCTCCTCCCGTGTCCACGCAGTCAAAGACAGGACGCTCCAGCGATCTCATGGTGATGTCGGACATGCGGACGTTCTTTAGTCCAACGCCTCGCCGTAGCCCTTCCGGATCCACCCTCCACCAACGCCTGGAACGGCAGGTAGCCGACTACCTGGCCTTAAGTGTGGATGTAGACACTGCTGTGAACAGCGATGAGGAACCCTTGAACTACTGGGTGCGCAGGCTTGACCTGTGGCCAGAGCTGTCCCAATTTGCCATCCAACTTCTCTCCTGCCCTGCCGCAAGCGTTCTGTCAGAAAGGACCTTCAGCGCAGCTGGAGGCATTGTCACAGAGAAGAGAAGTCGCCTAAGTCACAAAAGTGTTAAGTACCTCACCTTTATCAAAATGAATGAGGCATGGATCCCGGAGGGCTGCTGCCCGCCCCAAGACTAAGTCAGTCCCCGCACACACAGCATCTCTGCCTGCACGCCGTGTGACTGGCTGCCTGGCCTGCCCCAAGAAGACTAAGTCGCTCCCAGTCCCTCCACACAGCATGTCTGCCTGCAGGCCGCTTGACTACCTTCTCCGCCACCACCAACAGGGTCCGGGACTCCAGGCGGATTGCTGAATTTTTTAGGCCGCTGCTAGCAGCGGCCGCTGTAATAATTTTTCTGGTGCGTGTACATGACTGCCTAATTTTTCTGGCTGCACTGCGGGCAGCTGCAACAACAAAAGAAAAGGCATGTACATGCGCCCATTCCCCTTCGTGATCATTACCTTGCCGTGGTGAAGGGGCTTGCGTATCACAATGAAGCAATGACCGGCGCCTAGATGAGTGTCTCGGGGGGCACACCCACGATAATAAGGTCGTTGCCTCATTGTGGTCAGACCAAATTTGATCAGCTGGACAGTCACTGTTCTGTCATTCAGCTACATCAGCCAGGCGACCATATGGGCTGTAAAGCCACCAAAACCTGCACTCTCGCCATGGTGGGCACCAGTCCAGCACGGCCGTCACTACACAAACAGCTATTTGCGGTGCGTTACACGGTGAGTTTGGTGTGTCAGTGTGAAGCAGTACCTTAATTACACTACCTGATTGATGTATACACATGCAAGATGTTTTAAAGCACTTTAGGCCTGTCATTTAGCATTCAATGTGATTTCTGCCCTTAAAACGCTGCTTTGCGTCAAATCCAGATTTTTCCCGGGGACTTTTGGCATGTATCCCACTCCGCCATGCCCCCCTCCAGGTGTTAGACCCCTTGAAACATCTTTTCTATCACTTTTGTGGCCAGCATAATTATTTTTTTTTCAAAGTTCGCATCCCCATTGAAGTCTATTGCGGTTCGCGAACTTTAACGCGAACCGAACCTTCCGCGGAAGTTCGCGAACCAGGTTCGCGAACCTAAAATCGGAGGTTCGGCCCAACTCTACCGGGCACATGGCTAATTAATATTCACTGCACGTTGTGTGCAGTGTTTACTTCCTGGAGCGGCCGCTCTGTGCGGCGATTGGCCGGCGGGACCACGTGATGCTGCATGCGTCCAAGAGTACGCATCACGACATCATGGACGCCAGAGTGAGCTGCACAACGCGGCTCACTCTGACGTCCACATCGAAGAGCACCAGGCGTCGCGTTAGGTGCACGTTATGCGAACTTAATGTGGCACCTAACGCAACATCTTAGTGTGCAAGTAGCCGAAATGTGAAAGCCCCACTGGAATAATTTTGCATTGCATTGTAATGCAATGATATTGTCCGTTGTGTTACAAGACTTAGGGCTCGATTCACAAAGTGATGATAACCCAGTTATCACGCCTAAAAGACTTTAGGCGTGATAACCATTGCACAAAGCTAGTGAAAAGCCCCTTATCACACCTAAACTTAGTTTAGGCGTGATAAGTTTAGGCGTGATAAGTTTAGGCTTGATAAGTTTAGGCGTGATAAGTTTAGATAAGTTTAGATTGCGCGCAAAGTCCTGCGTGCAAAGCAGCGCCAATAAACTCTATGCGACGTTTCGCGCGCACCAGACTTTGCTAGCGCAAAACTTTTGATCAGCTGTACACTGCGGTGCTAACCCAGTTGGTGCTATAGTTATCACGCCTAAACTTATCACGCCTAAACTTATCACGCCTAAACTGTGTTTAGGCGTGATAAGGGGCTTTTCACCAGCGTGCTAACTGTTAGCACGCTTTTGTGAATCAAGCCCTTGGTGTGAAAGGAACCTTAGAGAGTTTATATCAAACTAAATTAAATTGAAGGAAACAGTTGTTAAGATTGCATGCTTTCTTTTAAAGCATGTGACACTAATCAAACAACACAGAAGGATTACTCTTCAACCCACATGTTTTCAGTCTTTATAATCAGGCTTGTTGTGGAGGTAAGGTCACAATTACATTTGCAGGAGGGATAATTAGTGTCATGCATTAGTGTTAGTAGTCCTTTAGAACAGTTTTGGGAAACGCTGGGCTAAATTACACAACATAATACATTCTGATTACAAGCATGTGTACTTCAAAAATACAGAACATTTGAAATCAATGAATTGAAGCTATCTATGTGAGAATTAAACTCAGTTTAATTACCCATAGTTAAAACAAACCTAAATTGAAAATAACGTTATAAGATAAGTAATTTTATCCAGAAAACTAATACTAAATAGAACGTTTTTGGAGTCTACTTATTTTGGGTTTAGGGGTTGAAGTCTGGGCCATCCCATTCGTCCTGATGGATTTAAAGCTGCTCCTTTTTTGTATTTGCCCGAGGAAGTGGGCTGCAGACCCACAAAATGCACTGCAGCATTTTTTTGGAGCAAGAAATAAACAAATGCTTTAACTGATTTCAACCTGTTTAGTTTTTGTGGGCATGTGGCCACTACCAAGACCCCCCCCCCCTCCCTTTTCTCAACAGTTTTTAATATATTTTATACTGTACTGGTGCATCTGTTTCTTCCACCCTGGTGGAAGGGTTTTTGTCCATCTTCCAACAGCTACTTCTTAGCCTCTGTGGGGACAGGATATTTTCCCTATACTGTGGTTGTATTGGATGTAACCCATCCTTGTAAGTAGTTTCTCATATTATACACCAGTGTTTCTCAACATTTTATTGGTATGCACCACTTTTAAAATCCTGTACTCACCAAGTACCCCCTAGCATAATAAACATTATCACAAGTACACATTGATAAATATATATTTAATCATAGTAGAAGGAAGGACAAAGTCCAGGCCACTTCTCATCACTGGGCTCTCCTGCGGTTGCGAGGGCAGCTCGCTCATAGCTGGACAGCAAATACGTCACTGACGTTTCATTGATCTGCGCCTGCGCATCGCTCTGTGCACTTACTGTGCTGCTAAGAACATGCATTGCTGCATAATCCATGCGGTAGGCAATAAATGATGCAGCAATGCACTGCAGAGTTTGCGGCAGCCTTGGGTTGACGTTGCTACTTCTGTCGCACCGCTCCACTTTGCTATAGTGTGTAAGTCCCCAAAGACTTACATTGCCCTCACAACGAGCTGCGGCAGGGTAGAGTACTGTGACACGATGCGACGCAATAAGTGCAAACGTAGCTTAATACGTTTAATGAGCAATGACAGGTAGATAAAGTTTTACTTGCCAAAAAGCACTCGAACAAAAAGTAGCTAGTATCTCTCTATGAAGTTAGTCGTTAGATATATCATCTACGGCAATTTATGTCATTTTAACAGAAAGTAAAATTATGCAAGGTAATTACACACATTCAAAATTATAATAATTAATGAGTTCTTACATTGAAGTAACAAAAAGTAAAATTTAACGTGGAAAATACTTTTTTTTCAAAGGGGAACTGAAGTAAGAGATATACGGAGGCTGCCATATTTATTTCCTTTTAATCAATACCAGTTGCCTGGCAGCTCTGCTGGTCTATTTCTCTGCAGTAGTATCTGAATAACACCAGAAACAAGCATGCAGCTAGTCTTGTCAGATCTGACTTTAAAGAGAACCCGAGGTGTGTTTAAAGAATGTTATCTGCATACAGAGGCTGGATCTG
The DNA here is from genome assembly GCF_040937935.1 of Hyperolius riggenbachi. Lineage (NCBI taxonomy): Eukaryota > Metazoa > Chordata > Amphibia > Anura > Hyperoliidae > Hyperolius > Hyperolius riggenbachi. The sequence goes on from NC_090651.1 coordinate 110,204,422, forward strand.
CCTATACAGCCCAGCCTCTGTTGCTATCCCAAACCCCGCTAAGGTCCCCCTGCACTCTGCAATCCCTCATAAATCACATACCTGCTGTGCGGGCTGTGTTTACATCTGTAGTGTCAGTCTCAGCTGCTCCCCCGCCTCCTGCATAGCTCCGGTCCCTGCCCCTGTCCCTTCCCTCCAATCAGCAGGGAGGGAAAGGACGCAGGCGGGGACTGGAGTTCTGCAGGAGGCGGGGAGAGCAGCAGACTGACACTATAGAGATAAACACAGCCTGCTCTGACAAGCTGCGTGTCAGCAGCGTGGCTGTGATTTTATGAGGGATTGCAGAGTGCAGGGGGGTTTGGGATAGCAACAGAGGCTGGGCTGTTTAGGCAGAACCAGCCTCTGTATGCAGATAACATTCTTCAAACCCACCTCGGGTTCTCTTTAAAGTCTGAAACACCTGATCTGCTGCATGCTTGTTCAGGGGCTATGGCTAATAGTATTAGAGGCAGAGGATCAGCAGGGCTGCCAGGCAACTGATATTGCTTAAAAGGAAATAAACATGGCAGCCTCCATATACCTCTCTCTTCAGTTCCCCTTTAAAGGAGGGAAACCTATACCATCTGAGGAAAAGCAGCCAGAAATACAGCTAGAAGCATATATTTCCTATATAAATATAGCACCGTGTTCCAGGGTTAAAGGTTCCCAAAAACGTTACAGTCTATAACTTATGAAATTACATTTTTATGACACATTTCCTCTAAAAGAAGTCATTATGGTGTTTCTCAAATGGAATGCAAGTGACAATTCTATTCAGCGGGTAATTTCCCATGTAGAACTCGTTATAATGAAGGCAGAATCTTATAGAACTCTATGCTGTCTAGCACTGCTTCACAGTAATTACCACAGCACAAAACTCTTGATAAATTCTAAAATGGTGGGAAAGATTTTTTTTTCTAGGTCTAGATTTCATTTTGCCTGCATACAATTAATTTCGACTTTCTCCAATTTACCACATTCTTTATGAAGCTGTTTTTTTTCCATTTTTATCCTGCCTATAAACATTTTACAGATGCAGATGAATTCACTGGCCCATCTGGCATCATGCAATGTGAAAATTCCTGTGACAAACTGCAGCTGGGGCATATTTCATCCTGCACATTAATGGATACAAATGTTTCAAAAATGGATTTAAAAGCATGGCCCTTCAGACTGTTCCATCACATATTTTCATGTGCGTACTGTCTATTAAGTGAGTTGTATGCAAGTGGTGACCACTGGCGTAACTATAGGGGATGCAACCCCTCCCATTGTGGGGGGCCCGGGGCCCCCCTAGGGCCCGCTCAGGGACTTTTGGGGGGCAGGAGGGATCGCAGCATAAGAGCAGGGTGTGGCAGATCGGTGGGGAGGGGGGAAATTCCCCCCCCCCCTCCCTCACCTCGGGCTCTCCTCTCAGCGCTCCCCCTCCTGCAATTAGCGGCAGCGGCGGCGGCAGGCTGAATACATTACCCCCTTCTCGCCGGAGTTCTTCCGTTCTCTAAGAGCTTCATGCAACTTCCTGTGTAAACAGGAAGTTGCTCTTAGAGAACTGAAGAGTTCCGGCGAGAAGGTGGTAATGTATTCAGCCTGCCGCCGCCGCCGCCGCCGCTGCTGCCCGCTGCCACCAATGATTGCAGGAGGGGGAGCGCTGAGAGGAGAGCCCGAGGTGAGGGGGGGGGGAATTTCCCCCCTCCCCACCGATCTGCCACACTCTCCTCTTATGCTGCGACCCCTCCTGCCCCCCAAAAGTCCCTGAGGGGGGGGGGGGGGGCGGATTTCTAGGTACGCCCCTGGTGGTGGCCTTCTAGTGTCTGTGACCCATAGCTACTTCACGTTATAAAAAATACTTCTTAGGTTCCTACATTCTCATAAAGCTGTCTTTTAACCATGTCCTCTCATATGTTGATCTCTTCAGATCAAAATGTATTACTATGGCATCAATTCATCAAAGGCTGTTCGATAAAATAAAACAAGTCGGTAAAATACCACATTCAATATATGTTAGTCTTTTTTCTAATTCATCAAGATTTTTACAGGTGGTAGAAATTCAGTAATTTACCAAAGCCCATTGATAAAAACCTGTATGGTAACAGCAGAAGTGTGTGTATTTGTCTCTGTTGTTACATACTGTTCCGTGCAGTGATGGCATTATAATAGTAAGAGGCATCCCGACATCCCTTTAGATGTACGTTTGTTATACTCCCTCTGCTTGCTCTAAATCAGTCTATTAGTCCTTCTTAACATTTTATTTAATTGCCACAGTTTAGATGAACTTCCAGGAGACATTACACATGCCATGCTTAGGTGATTTCCCCACTAGCTCCTCTGCATCTTCAAACAGGAACCTACATGGTTAAACAGCCGAAGGGCTCCAGGGGAAACCTCTTTTGTTCTTTTCTCTCTGCTTGCTGCCTGGGGGGGGGGGAGCTTGGCCCTCCCAAGAAGCCTGCGCAACCTATCCCCATCTGATTAGTGGGACTAGCAGGAGACAGGGGCTGTTTCTATTGGCTCTGCTCCAGTTAGTCATAGGTAATCCATTTGCTTCTGTGAGTTCTGTGAGTCCCACACAGTACTTCAGAGGAGAACTGCCGGTAATGGTCTAACATGTTACTGTGTTTTACCGCATGCTGTAACCTTCATGAATTGACATGTACTGACACTTGTTGAGGTATTTACCGCACAAGTCGGTAATTTACCTTACTGCTCATTAATTTCTTCTTGTCATGCGGTAACAGCCTTGATGAATTGACATTTTCCTACGCGTTTAGAAAAGTCAGCTGATTTCAGCATTACTGAATACGGTAATGCTTGATGAATTGATGCCTAAGCCTGACAATTTGATCACCGTCGGCCTCATCCTTTGCACTTCGTAATATAAATATTACTTAGGCGCATTTGGACTTTCAGTAGGGCCTCTATTGCCATGTCTAGTCTGGCACAGCATCACCCTATCTGGTTTAAAGTATGGGACAATATCTGAGCTGGTGTTGGCTCCACCCACCACCTTACTGTAGTTACAAACCCTCTGGTTCACTGCTGCAGCTGCATTGACACTGCTTGTTGTCATTGTGCCCCCCCCCCCCCTCCCTGCTCCATTTCTCATCTCTGGTCCTGCATTGCAGACCTATTCTGAACTGCGCAGGCATGAGTTTAGAGCTGAGCTTGCTCAGTGAAAATAAGTACTCTAAGCTTATAGAAAATGGAACAGAGGCACCAGCACACATTAAAAAGTAGTTTAAAAGGGAGGTAGTGTTAACTTACCTCCAGGTAGTCAGACACATTGGCCTCAATTCACTAAGCATTACCACATTAAATTTTACTGATTACCTTGCCAAATGCCAATTCACTAAACCTATTATTGCACTGAAAAGTAAAATTACTGACTAGTGAGGTAAATTACCAACTTCTGAGGTAAATACCTCAAGAAATGTCAAGAAATTGCAATACACAATTGGGCACCACATTACAAAAAAGATATTGCAGTTTTAGAGCAGGTGCAGAGACGAGCTACAAAATTGATATGTGGGATGGAAGGTCTCGCTTACCAAGAAAGGTTAGATAAACTGGGTTTATTTAGTCTAGAGAAAAGACGCCTTAGAGGAGATCTAATTAACATGTATAAATACATCAGAGGGCAATATAATAGCTTGGCGGATGAGCTTTTTGTCCCTAGGCCTTCTCAAAGGACTAGAGGACATGAGATGCGCATGGAGGAAAAACGTTTTAGCCATCTATTTAGGAAAGGGTTCTTTACAGTAAGAGTGATTAAGATGTGGAATGCATTGCCACAGGAAGTCGTTATGGCAAACTCTATACCTGCATTTAAAGGGGGCTTAGATGCTTTCCTTGCGTTGAAAGACATCCATGGCTACAATTACTAGGTTATGCCTAATGATGTTGATCCAGGGATTTTATCTGATTGCCATCTGGAGTCAGGAAGGAATTTTTCCCTTTTGGGGCTAATTGGACCATGCCTTGTGGGGGGTTTTTCGCCTTCCTCTGGATCAACAGGGGTATGTGGGGGACGGGCTGGAGTTGTACTTTGTACTGGTTGAACTCGATGGACGTATGTCTTCTTTCAACCAAAATAACTATGTAACTATGTAAAGCATTCGAAAAATCGAGCAAAAGTGTTTGGTACTTATCTCCAGCTCTGACCAATTAACTCACACTTTCCATGTGGTAACATATTGATAGATGGCAGACAACAGGAAGAGACAGGCAGCCAATAGGAAGAGCCACACAGCCCTGCTTTTCTGCTTATTTGGTTTGACACGATGGAAAGTGGGACTTCACTCCGGCAAAGCAGAGGAAGGAAACATTTTATAAGGCTTTTCTGCATCCCCCAGATGGGGATATCTGTATACTCTTATACAGAAGAGCTCCCCATGGTGGCTGCAGCACATCTAACGGGATATCAGGGATGCACTGGACAGAAAACCTGACTCATGCACACAGCTTCCTGCCTGAATGCTGACCTTCTCCACAGCTGGTGAGACTTACTGAGCAGGGCTTAGTGAATTGAAGCATGTTTGTTCATAAAATTACCAAACTTCTACTAATGCAGGAAATCTTAGTGAATTTGGAAAAAAAAAGTGTAATATCGAATGCTGTATTTCAGCAACCAAAATGATATTACCGAACTGCCTTCAGTGAATTGAGGCTAATGGGTCGAATTTGAAAACAAATTTTATCACATAAAACTCCACATGCCACATGTTTCGCAGGACAAAAAGCTTCCTCAGGAAAAAACATTAGAGTATCTGTTTTTACTTTACGGAGGTGACAAGTACTTTGTCACCTCTGTCGTGAACAATCGCTTGCTTTCTCAAGATATGATGCAGTCTCACAAGTATGAACCTCAAAATATGATGCAGTCTAACAAGTATTAACCTCAACATATGATTAGGGATGATCAATGGCATGCAAATATTTCCGAATTGATGAAAAAATGTTTATGCAAATATATGCAGTTTGAAAATGGACCCAGGTTTAAATTGATTGGTCCATTTTAAAGTTGCATATATTTGCATAAACATTTGCATAAACTCAGAAGAATTTGCATCTCTTTGATCATCCCTAGATATCGTGCAGTTTAACAAGTATGAAGATCAGGTATTCTAATGCTCTAATTTTCTTCAAATTTTTCTCATCTCCCTGCTTGTCACTTAATGTTTGTCACAGGGATGGGAAAGTACAATGATGCATTCTTCAAACATATGTTATCTGCAAGGCTAACCTTCACAACAATGAGGAGCAACAATCATAACGCATCAGTTTGTGAAAGTGGGTGGAATATGCAAATCCTTCATTACGATTTGTATATTCCATCTTCTCTACTGAAATGTCACATTATTGTTGTAAAAACAAAACAGAGGACACCAAGAGCCCAATAGTGCAATTTTGTCTGGTAAGTTCAATATATAATGTAATGTCAAAAGTTCTTATACTCACAAAGGTGGGTTACCATCAGGCAACCACTTGACAGGCAGGTGGGGAGTATTAGTACCTGACCCCACTCAGGTATAAAAGTCGCTCTCTGTAGATAGGAAAATGGGGAAAGAACAGAGGTGCCAAGCAGAGTAAAACATTGTTCTAAAAATGATAAAAAGAGGGAAGTCGAGGTGGACTTACCTCCCTCTGGTAGTGGACATATACTCAAATGCAAAGTAAAAAATATACAATTTATTCACAGCTCCATAAAATCGCAACGCGTTTCCTCGGTCAACAGTCCCGCTTCATCAGGCAGTACAGGAGCATAAAAAACTGGTTCAGGTCCATAAAGCGTGTGTTGCTTCTCACTCACTTGGATATGAAACTTGCAGATCCCTGCTGTTTAAAAGTAGAACTGAACTCTCGCACAGCACACAATGACAAGTCTTAAAGAGACACTGAAGCGGAAAAAAAATATGATATAATAAATTGGTTGTGTACTATGAATAATTACTAGAAGATCAGCAGCAAAGAAAATATTATCATATTTTTATTTTCAGGTAAATAGTGTTTTTTTCTAACATTGCATCATGCTCTAATATGTGCAGATTACACAACACTCAGCATTCAAAATGATTCTTTCAGAGCAGTCTGTGAACTAATGACCTCTCCTCTAGCAGAGAAAAAGTAAATAGTTTAATAACACTTGAGATAATAAAAGTCAGATAACAGCCCTCTCCACGACTTTGAAAGTCGCAGAGCTTAATTGCTTTTTTGCATAGAGATAACAACTGGAGTTTCTTAACTCTTCCTGTACTGGAAACAATTAGACTGATGTATCTGATCTTAATGTTTTATTTCTAAGCTGTACTACACATACAAATCATAATATCATAATTTTTTTTCCGCTTCAGTGTCTCTTTAAGTCCACATGCAGCTGCTGAAGAAATCTACCACTCTGTGTTCTGTAGTTGTTTATCAACAACCCACAAGTGGGAAAGGGAACTAATGCAAGCATGCCATGAAGTTTTCAGGGTTCTCTATCAATCCACTTGCATATTAAATGTGTTATTCATATTATCTTAGAATATGCTAATCTGATGACCTAAGAACATAGTTAGTCTAAAGATTAATATACCATTTATTTAACAGAATTAAAAATAATAATTTAATATCACTGAAGAAGATAGAGCTGGACAGGCAATATAAAGTAATACTCAGCCTAGCTACATAAATTAATTGCATCTGTCTGGAAAGTCTCTCTTTCTTGCCAGCTTCAGCAATCAGAAGCGGCAGAAATCCAGCATTTCAATGACTTCACTAGTTCAATCAGCCATATCTGTAATTTGGGCGATTGGAACAGCCCTGGTTAGTTCATAGTCAGCATAATTCTTATATAGAGTTCAGGAGTAAAAAGATAAATTAAAATATGCTCTAGCCTTACAAGCCAAAAAGGCAAAGCAGTCTTCTTTGGATGTTTTATGTAATTGACTCGAAAGGCTGATCCATATAGCTGTATTTTCCTCAAAATCTGTCATTGCTACATGAGTTAATATGAAGAAGTGGTGATCAAACTAGACATCATTTATTCCTATGGATTTAAACAGCATTACTTTTGTAGTTGCCTTTTTTTCTAATATAAACAGCCCCTATATCATCATATTCATCTTGACTGAGTGCTCTGTTAATGTCTATGGAGAGGGGTGACCAATGACCGATTGCGAAATCAGGAAAAAACATTATCGACTGGCCAAATACTCTCAATGGACCCAGTTCTTTACATCAGTTTTTCTCAACACTATCTAGCATGCACCCGTTTATGAAAACTGGTGTTTGCCATTGCCAAGTACACCCTATTGTGAAGAACATCATATCAGGTACCCCTTTAATGTATCCTGCTGTCTGATCCAACCCTTTTCCTGCTGTAGTCCTGGCTTCTAAGGGCCATCTTTGTTGTTGTGGGTTAACTAAGAGTCAGCTTCCTCTCCTAGCTTTGGTGGTGTTGTATAGTACTGTGATTGAGCTGCAGTGAGACAGAACTAAGGAAGCTGATGTAAATCTCCCAGTGTACACATATGTGAGACAAAGGAAGGATGCATAGATGTTGATCATGGAAAAAAGTGATCAGTGATGGTCATGTCTAGGAGAGCTCATAGAGAAGCATGTGATCAGTTTGGTCAGGTGATAGATATGTAAGTCTGATTTGCTAGCCATGGTCATGTGCTAAAGCAGGATGTGATCACAGCAAATAAGAGTTCTGCAAATCTATTAGCTTATCAAACAAACTACATGCTTCTCCAGAAGCTCTACTAGACATGACCATCACTAATAGTGACCTGACTATGGACACTGTTAATTGCTGAAAAAGATGCCAACGCTATATAAACACAAAAGTATATTAATAACAATGATACTAGGAGGTGTCAGAAAAAGAATTGTACTTTACAGGATAATGAATCAATCAATGCAATTACAGACTGTATGCTACAAGAATGCGGGCACACTGATATATACCTTGTCTCTACACTGCTGTAAGGAGTGCTTTAATTACACACACGTTAATATGATTAATTGATCAGTAAGCAGATGCCCATTTTTCTAATGGACTAGCTACAGGGGTCAATAATAATAGTTTCAAAAAAACCTGTAATGAAAATTTATATACAAAGAGTGTAGACCATTTTACTCAATCAGGTCAAAAGTCTCTGCTGCTGAGTATATGATTTTTCACCGCAGGGAGAACGGTGTAACCTCTGTAAGAAGACTGCTATACGTCTTCATTATATAGTCAGTGTCCATGTTTTATTAATATCCTTTATTAAATCAGAGATATGTTCATTTCACAGAAGGGAATCCAATGTACATTAAGGTCTGTTAACTCAATTAAGAGTCTTTACAAGTAATAAAATGTTGACTGCAAAAACAACCATTCAAAGGAAAAACATTCAACATCCAGTGGACCTGAACTCTTGCACAGGACAGAAGGAAAACAGAGAAAATGCACCCTACATGTATTTAGAGAGCCTGTCTAATTACACCTCATCTGTGACTAACTAACACTGTAATTTGATGTCTTCAGCGAGGTCAGCTCAGGAATCTCCTCTGCCATGGCAGAGCTGCTAAACTGTAAACACAGGATGTAAATAATATGTCTGCTTCCATGAAAGCAGGAAGTAGACACACTGCAGATGTATTGCAGGGTTTGTATACGCTGTAACAAATGGTTTTCTTTAACCAGTTACCAACTGCTGATATGCATATTTACGCCCCTGGAAACTTCACTTGCACATGAGGGGGGTAAATATGAGTACTTGTTTGTTTACATCACCATTCCCGATTGCGGCTGCACTGCCGTTCATTTCTGCCGTAATACACCTGTTCCATGATCGGTGAATGGGAACAGCTTGTTCACAAGCCCGATCACATGATGATGAATGAGAGCCTGCATCAGCGAGACCCAGGCTTTCATTTGCAAAACTGAGCTTAAACAGTACTAACGTGTATTATTACGTGAAATTCAATTTAGCGCCCACACACACACTGTTATAAAAAAATACATACATTTTTAATAATATTCAACCTCTTTCATAAATAGTTACCTTAGGGAATTTTTAATATGTATGTCATGAGGGTACATTATTATTATTATTATTATTATTTTGAAAATAAAAACTTGTAATCATTGATATAGTATAAAAACCACTAAATGGAAAAAAATACACCTTTATTCCCAAATAAAATTAAAATTATCGCTTATATTTAATATGATATCATGATGGCTTTTTGTTAACAGTTCATTTCGTTTTGGTACTGAATTTTCTATTTGTATCTAAATTTCAGCTTCTTTTACATCTGTTATCTTACTTATAGAGAAAAACGTGACTTTGGGACATTGAGTGTATATCTTTGTGTGAGAACTAGTTGTGATTATTATCGTACCTAACAGCCAATGTTATTATTGTTATCCTTTATATGGTGATGTTTGCACTATATATTTGAATATGATCCTGTAGTCCTCAATAAAAAAAATGTTTTATCAAAAAAATATACATTATCGCCATACATTGTACTAGGGACACAATTTAAATGGTGTAATAACCAGGACAAATGGGCAAATAAAACATATGGGTTTTATTTATTTTTTTCTTTATTCCCTTTAAAACACATATAAATGAAATAATTCTTAGCAAAAAATACCACCCAAAGAAAGCCTAATTTGTGGAGAATAAAACAATATATAGATCATTTTGCTGTTATAAGTAACAATAAAGTTATTGGTGAATGAATGGGAGGAGTGTGATGTGAAAATTGCTCTAGTTTTTAAGGGGAAAAACCTGTGGTTGGAAAGTGGTTAAAGGTTATTATGCTTTTGTGTATCTTTTAGAGCAGAGTGGATGTTCTGAGTTCAGGTCTGCTTTAAAAGGCATCTTAGATTTATTTGTAATACGATGCTTTGTGTCTTCAGTGTTTACTTGGAGAACATCACTTTCCAAGAATTCCATTTCAATTGTGGCCCATAGAACCTAAAATAGGTTGCTTAGAGAGTGGTATAACAAGGAAATGTATAATCTCACTTAGCGATAAGATTTTTGACAGTAATGAATAAGTGGCTGGATAGCGTATTGGTTAAATATGGTACCTTTGACATAGGAGACCAGGATTTAAAGAGAAACTCCAACCAAGAATTGAACTTTATCCCAATCAGTAGCTAATACCCCATTTTACATGAGAAATATATTCCTTTTCACAAACAGACCATCAGGGGGCGCTGTATGACTTATATTGTGGTGAAACCCCTCCCACAAGAAACTCTGAGGACCGTGGTACTCCTGGCAGTTTTCTGTCTGTGAACCTTGTTGCATTGTGGGAAATAGCTGTTTACAGCTTTCTCCAACTGCCAAAAAGTATGCAGCAGCTACATCACCTGCCAGCAGTAAAAATGTCACCATGTAATAAATGCTAGAATGTAAATCAGGGATTGAAAAGATTTTACAATGGGCAAACACTGACTAAATCATTTATACATAATTATTGTAAAAATGAAGCACTTTTTGAATTATATTATTTCACTGGAGTTCCTCTTTAAAGAGGAACTCCAGTGAAAATAATTTAATAAAAAAAGTGCTTCATTTTTACAATTATTATGTATAAATGATTTAGTCAGTGTTTGCTCATTGTAAAATCTTTCCTCTCCCAGATTCACATTCTGACATGTATTACATGGTGACATTGTTACTGTGGGCAAGTTATGTAGCTGTTTCTAGCTGCTCTGGCTGTTACAGACAGCTTTAAACAGCCATTTCCTGTCTGTGAACATTGTTACATTGTGGCAGTTTGCCCAGAGTACCGCGGTATTCAGAGCCTCTTGTGGGAGGGGTTTCAGCACAAAATTAGTCACACAGCGCCCCCTGATGGTCTGTTTGTGAAAATCATTCTATTTCTCATGTAAAAGGGGGTATCAGCTACTGATTAGGATAAAGTTCAATTCTTGGTTGGAGTTTCTCTTTAAGTCCTGGCTAGAGCCAGTCACCTATTCAATGAGTCCTTGTGCAAGACTTCCAGCTACAGGGTTGCCTTCTGAGCATTTAATAGGTTTATGAAAATATCATATATTGTCATATATTGGTTTTGTAACACTGACATTATAATAACTATAATGTGTTGGCACTGCTTTAGTAGTGTGAGCAGTGTGCTAAGGTATGTGTGTACTTGAAGCAGAACTCGTCATTGTTGTTTTTACACTTACAAAACATAAATATTGTGCTACAAACATATGCATGTGGTTGCTAGTTTGTCCCGTAATGGCATACTGTAAATGCCACTAAACAATCTGCCAATAGCTAGCGGGGCTATTGTGCTCCAGCACGTGCAGGTGTGGTTGTAGCTGCAAATATCTGGATTCATTTAAACAGCATAAATCGACAGCTTGCTGTCATCAATGTGTGACATCAGCAGTGGTTGGCTTGTAGGTTTTAGAAACATCTTTTGACCGTTTTTAAGAAAGTGTGCTGATTGATGTTATACAACAATAATCATGATCGATTGATTGACTGTGACCATACCACAGCACTGAAGGTTCTTTTGGATAGGATGTTGGATCCTGGGTAAGAGAGAACCTAAAGTGACTATAAAATGTAAAATAAACATTGCATGTATCATCGGGTCAATCATAAAAACTTACGACATTAAAGTTGTTTCTGAGGTAACTCATCCTTCAAGCCCTGTAAATGCTGTTTTGTGGTGCATCACCCTCCACCTTGCAGACAAGTGCTGAGGTCCTTCTATGGCACTCTGTATCTCCAAATACTTAGTGCCCTGGCATTTGTCTGCAAGGGGCCAGGGATATGCACCAGAAGCCTGCACAGACAGGGCTCAGTAGGTGAGCTACATCAAAAACACAGGTAAAGTCATTATAGGTTTTATGACTATGTGATACATGCAATGTTGATTTTAGACTTTAAAGTCTTTCTCTTTAACCACTGCAGATTCTGGCCTGATTTCCCATTAACTACCAGAGCAGTTTTGACGTTTTAGCTATGCTCTATTAAATCAGCAATACCTTCAAATCTTATATGCATCGTTATATATGATGTAGACATTTTTTTTTGCGGGGGGGGGGGGGGGGGGGGGGGGGACGACAAACCAGACTTTCTTTGGGTGCTTTTTTCCTCAGCAATTATTTTATTCACTATGCATTTTAAAAAAAAGTAAAAAAAAAACTATCTCTCACCAATAACAGTTTGATAAACAACACCACTGTAGAAAAATAATTCATATTTTATTAACCTATTTATTCACCGGTATGGTTAAAGCGCACCCAAACCAAACATTTTTTTAAATTCAAAATATTTAGTTGCACCACTCTGACACATACAAAGATAAATAAATACTCCTTCAAGCCTATGAGCATTTCAGTGCATGCTTTTCACCCTTCTCTTTGCATAACTAGGGTTATACAGGTGGCAGCCATTAGCAATTCCTCCTTTGCCAGACACCACCTACTCCAGCATTTTGCCGGATTGTGTCCCGGCAATATGAAAGGAAGGGAGGATTCCTCTACTAAATGTAAAATATTTTATATTTGTCATCATGCAGCTGAAAAAAGGCTGCTATGTATTATTATGATTTAGAAAATAGATTTTATTCCTGAAATCTTGTATTTTTAATTTGGGTCCACTTTAACCACTTGCCGACCGCCTACTTCATATTGGCGGCGGCAAAGTGGCAGCCCCAGGACCACGTAACGCAGATTGGCGTCAGGTCCTGGGGCACTCTCTGGCCGGGGATCGCGCGCTGGGATGCGCGCGCATCCACCGGCAATAGGCTCCGCCCACCCGCGACGTCAACCCGCCGGCCAATCGGAAGCGCCGGCGGGTTGTTAACCCCGCGATCGCCGCTACAAAGTGTATAATACACTTTGTAATGTATACAAAGTGTATTATACAGGCTGCCTCCTGCCCTGGTGGTCCCAGTGTCCGAGGGACCACCAGGGCAGGCTGCAGCCACCCTAGTCTGCACCCAAACACACTGATCTGCCCCCCCCTGCCCCCTGATCGCCCACAGTACCCTTCAGACCCCCCCCTGCCCACCCCCCAGACCACCATTTGCACACAATCACCCCCCTAATCACCCATCAATCACTCCCTGTCACTATCTGTCAACGCTATTTTTTTTTTTAGTCCCTAAACTGCCCCCTGCTCCCTCCTGATCACCCCCCACCCCTCAGATTCTCCCCAGACCCCCCCCAGACCCTCCCCCCCCCTGCGTACTGTATGCATCTATCCCCCCCTGATCAACTGTCAATCACCTGCCAATCACCTGTCAATCACCTGTCAATCACCCGTCAATCACCCCCTGTCACTGCCACCCATCAATCAGCCCCTAACCTGCCCCTTGCGGGCAATCTGATCACCCACCCACACCAATAGATCGCCCGCAGATCCGACATCAGATCACCTCCCAAATCCATCGTTTACATCTATTCTCTCCTCTAAACACCCACTAATTACCCATCAATCACCCATCAATCACCCCCTATCACCACCTGTCACTGTTACCCATCAGATTAGACCCTTGCGGGCACCCAATCGCCCGCCCACACACTTAGATTGCCCTCAACCCCCCCCCCCCCCCTTATCGATTCGCCAGTGCATTATTTACATCCGTTCTTCCCTGTAATAACCCACTGATCACCTGTCAATCACCCCCTGTCACTGCCACCCATCAATCACGCCCTGTCACTGCCACCCATCAATCAGCCCCTAACCTGCCCCTTGCGGGCAATCTGATCACCCACCCACACCAATAGATCGCCCGCAGATCCGACATCAGATCACCTCCCAAATCCATCGTTTACATCTATTCTCTCCTCTAAACACCCACTAATTACCCATCAATCACCCATCAATCACCCCCTATCACCACCTGTCACTGTTACCCATCAGATTAGACCCTTGCGGGCACCCAATCGCCCACCCACACACTCAGATTGCCCTCAACCCCCCCCCCCTTATCGATTCGCCAGTGCATTATTTACATCCGTTCTTCCCTGTAATAACCCACTGATCACCTGTCAATCACCCCCTGTCACTGCCACCCATCAATCACCCCCTGTCACTGCCACCCATCAATCAGCCCCTAACCTGCCCCTTGCGGGCAATCTGATCACCCACCCACACCAATAGATCGCCCGCAGATCCGACATCAGATCACCTCCCAAATCCATCGTTTACATCTATTCTCTCCTCTAAACACCCACTAATTACCCATCAATCACCCATCAATCACCCCCTATCACCACCTGTCACTGTTACCCATCAGATTAGACCCTTGCGGGCACCCAATCGCCCGCCCACACACTCAGATTGCCCTCAACCCCCCCCCTTATCGATTCGCCAGTGCATTATTTACATCCGTTCTTCCCTGTAATAACCCACTGATCACCTGTCAATCACCCCCTGTCACTGCCACCCATCAATCACCCCCTGTCACTGCCACCCATCAATCAGCCCCTAACCTGCCCCTTGCGGGCAATCTGATCACCCACCCACACCAATAGATCGCCCGCAGATCCGACATCAGATCACCTCCCAAATCCATCGTTTACATCTATTCTCTCTTCTAAACACCCACTAATTACCCATCAATCACCCCCTATCACCACCTGTCACTGTTACCCATCAGATTAGACCCTAATCTGCCCCTTGCGGGCACCCAATCACCCGCCCACACCTCAGAACGCCCTCAGACCCCAGCCCTGATCACCTCGCTAGTGCATTGCTTGCATCTATTTCCCCCCTCTAATCACACCTTGAGACACCCATAAATCACCTCCTGTCACCCCCTAGCACACCTACCCATCAGATCAGGCCCTAATTTGCCCCGTGTGGGCTCCTGATCACTCGGCCAAACCCTCAGATCCCCCTCAGACCCCCTTCCGATCACCTCCCCAGTGCATTGATTGCATCTATTCTCCCCTCTAACCGCCCCCTGAGACACCCATCAATCACCTCCTGTCACCCCCCTAGCACTCCTATCCATCAGATCAGGCCCAATACATCCTGTCATCTAAGAGGCCACCCTGCTTATGACCGTTTCCACAAAATTTGCCCTCTCATAGACCACCTGTCATCAAAATTTGCAGATGCTTATACCCCTGAACAGTCATTTTGAGAAATTTGGTTTCCAGACTACTCACAGTTTTGGGCCCGTAAAATGCCAGGGCAGTATAGGAACCCCACAAGTGACCCCATTTTAGAAAGAAGACACCCCAAGGTATTCTGTTAGGTGTATGATGAGTTCATAGAAGATTTTATTTTTTGTCAAAAGTTAGCGGAAATTGGATTTTTATTGTTTTTTTCACAAAGTGTCATTTTTCACTAACTTGTGACAAAAAATAAAATCTTCTATGAACTCACCATACCCCTAACGGAATACCTTGGGGTGTCGTCTTTCTAAAATGGGGTCACTTGTGGGGTTCCTATACTGCCCTGGCATTTTAGGGGCCCTAAACCGTGGGGAGTAGTCTAGAAAACAAATGCCTCAAAATGACCTGTGAATAGGACGTTGGGCCCCTTAGCGCACCTAGGCTGCAAAAAAGTGTCACACATGTAGTATCGCCATACTCAGGAGAAGTAGTATAATGTGTTTTGTGGTGTATTTTTACACATACCCATGCTGGGTGGGAGAAATCTCTCTGTAAATGGACAATTGTGTGTAAAAAAAATCAAAAATGTGTCATTTACAGAGATATTTCTCCCACCCAGCATGGTTATATGTAAAAATACACCACAAAACACATTATACTACTTCTTCTGAGTACGGCGATACCACATGTGTGACACTTTTTTGCAGCCTAACTGTGCTAAGCGGCCCAAAGTCCAATGAGTACCTTTAGGATTTCACAGGTCATTTTGAGACATTTGGGTTCAAGACGACTACTCACGGTTTAGGGCCCCTAAAATGCCAGGGCAGTATTGGAACCCCACAAATGACCCCATTCTAGAAAGAAGACACCCCAAGGTATTCCGTTAGGAGTATGGTGAGTTCATAGAAGATTTTATTTTTTGTCACAAGTTAGCGGAAATTGATATGTATTGTTTTTTTTTTCACAAAGTGTCATTTTCCGCTAACTTGTGACAAAAAAAAAATCTTCTATGAACTCACCATACCCCTAACGGAATACCTTGGGGTGTCTTCATTCTAAAATGGGGTCACTTGTGGGGTTCCTATACTGCCCTGGCATTTTAGGGGCCCTAAACCGTGAGGAGTAGTCTAGAATCCAAATGCCTCAAAATGACCTGTGAATAGGACGTTAGGCCCCTTAGCGCACCTAGGTTGCAAAAAAGTGTCACACATGTGGTATCGCCGTACTCAGAAGAAGTAGTATAATGTGTTTTGAGGTGTATTTTTATACATACCCATGCTGGGTGGGAGAAATCTCTCTGTAAATGGACAATTGTGTGTAAAAAAAATCAAATAATTGTCATTTACAGAGATATTTCTCCCACCTAGCATCTGTATGTGTAAAAATACACCCCAAAACACATTATACTACTTCTCCTGAGTACGGCGGTACCACATGTGTGGCACTTTCTTGCACCCTAAGTGCGCTAAGGGGCCCAAAGTCCAATGAGTACCTTTAGGATTTCACAGGTCATTTTGCGACATTTGGTTTCAAGACTACTCCTCACGGTTTAGGGCCCCTAAAATGCCAGGGCAGTATAGGAACCCCACAAATGACCCCATTTTAGAAAGAAGACACCCCAAGGTATTCCGTTAGGAGTATGGTGAGTTCATAGAAGATTTTATTTTTGTCACAAGTTAGCAGAAAATGACACTTTGTGAAAAAAAACAATTAAAATCAATTTCCGCTAACTTGTGACAAAAAAAAAAATCTTCTATGAACTCACCATCCTCCTAATGGAATACCTTGGGGTGTCTTCTTTCTAAAATGGGGTAATTTGTGGGATTCCTATACTGTCCTGGCATTTTAGGGGCCCTAAACCGTGAGGAGCAGTCTTGAAACGAAATTTCTCAAAATGACCTGTGAAATCCTAAAGGTACTCATTGGACTTTGGGCCCCTTAGCGCAGTTAGGGTGCAAAAAAGTGCCACACATGTGGTATCGCCGTACTCAGGAGAAGTAGTATAATGTGTTTTGGGGTGTATTTTTCCACATACCCATGCTGAGTGGGAGAAATATCTCTATAAATTGACAATTGTGTGTTAAAAAAAGAAAACAATTGTCATTTACGGAGATATTTCTCCCACCCAGCATGGGTATGTGTAAAAATACACCCCAAAACACATTATACTACTTCTCCTGAGTACGGCAATACCACATGTGTGGCACTTTTTTGCAGCCTAACTGCGCTAAGGGGCCCAAAGTCCAATGAGCATCTTTAGGCTTTACAGGGGTGCTTACAATTAGGCACCCCCCAAAATGCCAGGACAGTGAACACACCCCACAAATGACCCCATTTTGGAAAGTAGACACTTCAAGGTATTCAGAGAGTAGCATAGTGAGTCCGTGGCAGATTTCATTTTTTTTTGTCGCAAGTTAGAAGAAATGGAAACTTTTTTTTTTGTTTTTTTTTGTTACAAAGTGTCATTTTCCGCTAACTTGTGACAAAAAATAAAATCTTCTATGAACTCACCATGCCTCTCACTGAATACTTTGGGATGTCTTCTTTCCAAAATGGGGTCATTTGGGGGGGATTTGTACTATCCTGGAATTTTAGCCCCTCATGAAACCTGACAGGTGCGCAGAAAAGTCAGAGATGCTTGAAAATGGGAAAATTCACTTTTGGCACCATAGTTTGTAAACGCTATAACTTTTACCCAATCCAATAAATATACACTGAATGGGTTTTTTTTTATCAAAGACATGTAGCAGAATAACTTTCGCGCTCAAATGTATAGGAAATTTTACTTTATTTGAAAAATGTCAGCACAGAAAGTTAAAAAAGTCATTTTTTTGACAAAATTCATGTCTTTTTTGATGAATATAATAAAAACTAAAACTCGCAGCAGCAATCAAATAACACCGAAAGAAAGCTGTATTAGTGACAAGAAAAGGAGGTAGAATTCATTTAGGTGGTAGGTTGTATGACTGAGCAATAAACCGTGAAAGCTGCAGTGGTCTGAATGGAAAAAAAGGCTCTGGTCCTTAAGGGGTTTTATGACTGCAGTCCTTAAGTGGTTAAAGAGAATCTGTATTGTTAAAATCGCACAAAAGTAAACATACCAGTGCGTTAGGGGACATCTCCTATTACCCTCTGACACAATTTCGCCGCTCCTCGCCGCATTAAAAGTGGTTAAAAACAGTTTTAAAAAGTTTGTTTATAAACAAACAAAATGGCCACCAAAACAGGAAGTAGGTTGATGTACACTATGTCCACACATAGAAAATACATCCATACACAAGCAGGCTGTATACAGCCTTCCTTTTGAATCTCAAGAGATCATTTGTGTGTTTCTTTCCCCCTGTTCTCATGCACTGAAGTTTAAGGCTGCTTGTTTCTTCCTGCAAACAGCTTTGCCCTTGTCTTTAATTCTTCAGTATGTGAAAGCCCAGCCAGCTCAGAGAAGGATTTATCCAGCTTGTAAAAGATAAGAGAGAAGAGAGAAGCTGCTCTAATCCTAAATAACACACAGGCAGTGTGCATAGAGGGGCCTGGAAGGGGGAGTTCATAGCAGAACCACAACACTGAAGAACTTGGCAGCCTTCCAGACACAGGCCGACAAGTCTGACAGGGGAAAGATACATTGATTTATTACAGAGACAGTAATAGTATAAAGTGTTGCAGTAAGCCAGAACACATTTAGAATAGCTTTTTGAACTTGTAGGATGATAAAAAACAGGATGCAATTTTTGTTACGGAGTCTCTTTAAGATATTTTATTTTGAAATAAAGGTATATCTTTAACATGTTTACTTTTTTTTCTCCTTATGCTGTATGAATAATGAAATGTCCTTAATTGTCTAACCATTTTTTAAAATAGACATGTAAAGCTATTCAATCATGGGTCATTAGTAATATACAGACTTGGCTGTTTTGGCTGAAATGTTCCAAAAATGTAACCATCATGATATTTTTTTCTCAGTCCTTAATTCAATCTGTCACTTTTCTTTTAGATGGCAGCAGCCTCAACTTAAAAATACCCCAAAATCTATTCTACCACTCGTCACGGTAAAAATGGAACCCATATGCCTGACTTTATAGGTCTTTGTGTGCATAGACCTATAAAGAGGTGGGATGTCATGCGGCTAGAGGAGGCACTAAAGCTGCGCATCCGCACTTGCGTCTATGCGGACTGTGCAGATGCGGCAATCCTGTTGGCCATCTTATGCGGGAAAGCTAGCATGACCACTGGTGTGGGGTCGGGATGCGACCTGGGGCTGCGTACATGTACAGAAACTGCATGGAATGGAAGGGAGGGTGCGGACAGCGTCCTCCATAGAACAACATTGCACACTGGTATTAATCTTTATTTTTATTTTTCACCTCGTAAGTCAGAGCATTTAGCAAAAGATGGAAATGGAGGTCGGCACTGCTGTCAATCAATTTAATTCAATATTAGTCACATGCATAAGCAAATCATGAGCTGCATAAGGTGCAATGAATTAAGAACTAATGCACATACCTTTCCAGGTAAGCAAGTGGCTTTCAGTGCCCTGCACCCACCGCCCTACATTTGCTTACCTGGACCGATATTTGCACTATTTCTTATTGCATTGCACCTTATACCGCTCACAACTTGTTTATGCATGTGACCAAAATTGAATTAAAGCGATTGACAGCACTGCCAACCTCAATTACTTAGAAATGTGCCTGGAACTGGGTTCTGAATAATATTGCTTTCATATATTAGTGTTTATAGAGTCGAGTAGTAAGCAAGCATCGTGTACAAATGAAGGACTGTACATGATAATTCTGTGAACCTCTGTGCCTACAGATGGGTATGTCTTGGGAAGAATATTTTTTCTCTGGTTGACTCAAGTCATAGCTGTCACCTAATATGGAAGCCTGTCACTCAAGCCTCTCACTTTCACATGCTCTGCACTTTTCAGAATTCAACATTAAATTTGGCACTAGCTGTCACTGTGTGAATCTGCTAATTGGACAGAAATGCCAACAAAGCAAACCAGAAGTGATGCTGCTGACTTTCTATACATTAGAGAAAAATGTGATGGCAAAAAAATTACTGTGAAGTTCTGTATGCCTGAAGAACTGAAGAACTAGAAACGTTGAGCAAAATACAGTGAAGTCCCTGTTAACCGTAATTTTGGCAACCAGAAGACTCAGCTAACCAGCTTGCCTTAGGGGATAATGGGGACTGTTTTGGGGGGGTCAACCGGCCATAAAATACTCACCGAATCTCCAGAAATATCTTCTTGCCTTCCTATAGCTACTAGCAGCTTCCGGCATCTGTGCACAGGACCTCTAAGTCTAGGTTTTTGCCTTTTGGTGAGCATAAGTAGCTTGGCGGCCCTTTTGTGCCTTTTGGCGCTTCTTCTGAGGCTGTGGACACTGTTGTTAGCATACAGCCTATGCACAAGAATGAATAAACTGCATGATTAAACTGCAGCAGTTTCAGGTGTCCTTTGTCTTATTTAAGATATATAAAATTATTGTTTTCTGTTGACTAACTACAACACCTAGAGCACGCTGCTGAACATACTGAGCTGCAATGACATGCTTGCAGCATTGTAGTGCCGACTTTTCCTTTAGCTCTGGTATCAAGAGAGTTGACCTTGACAAGGTCATGGGGGGCTGTTAACTTGATTGGAAGTCATTTTAACTCAAGTTCAGCAATTTAGTGCTGATAGGCGTGGTATTTTTTTTTTTTAAGTTCCGTTTCAACTCCATACATCCTCAGAGTTCCCTGATTGGCTGATGCCCACACTGCCAAGTGTGGTTGTTTATTTGTTGAACATGTATTTAATGAGAGGCTTTTGAGCCTCATGTTGTACTACATTGGCTGTACAAACTTGAAAAAGGGCACTCAGGCTGAAACAGCAGGCTTTTGATGATACAGTTTTTTTTGTACGCTTTGCAATAAAATGTGATATTTAACAGTGGTGCCAACCATTTTGGACTACAGCCCAGGAGGTAATTGGGTTGCTGGTAAAGCCACACAAAACGCTATTATATCCACCCTATTTGGAGTGGGTGCTCCTCCATCCTATCTATGATAAAGCCTCACATACACATACAAGAACTGTCACCCAACAGGGAAAAAGGGATTGGGATAGATCCCTCTGGTGACAGTTCATGGATTCACATTGTACGGACATGCAGGCTAGGGACTCCTCTGTTACTATGAAGGGGGATAGAGGAACAATGTCCAGTAGGTGTACAATGGTCTGGCTTCCTGTGAGGAATGGGGTCAGGGACTGCTAAAGTTTTGACATGGCAGGTCTGGTGGCATCTGTACACATGCTAGATGCAGGCCCAGATTTACATCACAGGAGCCTATAGACACAGATGTCCAGTCACCCTAGGCCTCGTCCTCCATGAACCTACTAACCTCAACTGAACTGCACCACAAGTGTTCGGGCTGTCCCAGCTGTCACTTCTACCTTACTTCCTTTGCCCGTCATAGCTACAGGCGTTCCTTAGCATTATGTAGCCAGAGGTACCCTCAGTATGAAGTAGCTAGTGGTGCCCCCACTGAAGAGTGAGCTCGTCAGTGGAATACCGAGGGCTGGGAGAGTAACCTCTCATTTACTCTGCATAGAGAACTCGGGAGTCTGCATAGAAGAGGAGGGAGACACTATTGAAGGGGAGTGATCCGCCTTTCCATCATGAGGCCCCTGTAGGCATGTGCCTATACAGTGCCCTATGGTAAATCCGGCCCTGTGCATGCTAGATTCTGAGTTTAACCTAGTAAAAAAAAAGAAACGCTATAAGCCAGAAATGCTTGAAAAATAATGTGATGAATAGTTTTAATTAATATAAGAAATGGCTAAACATACTTCTAGGTACTATTTATTTCTTTGACAAAAAGAAATCAATATTTGGTTTGACCTCCCTCTGCTTTTAACACAGCAGGAATTCTTTATGTAACGCTTGCATGTAATTACTGAAATAGCTTGAAAACCAGATTACACCAGGCATCCTTTGCCACAGTTTCACTACAGTCTTGTGTTTCTTTTCCTGCAAGTCATCTCAGTTTGACTCAATGATGTTGAGAAGAAGGCTCTGACATGCAGCAGAATGAAGCTGGGACTGATAAGACGTCTCACACTGATAGTATTGCATGATGGATAAGACTCTGCCTGAACCCTCTGCTGAGGGTGTCATCTGTTGTAATCAAATCACTAACTCCATTTGAGACAGTGGAGTCCCAGACTTGATGCTGTCGAGTTTTGGCTGTCTCTCTTTTGTATCTTATAAATAATAAAACAATCCTAATATTTGTATAGCGTTTTTCTCCTGTTGGACTCAAAGCGCTAAAAAACCGCAGTCACTGGGACAAACTCAGGGGGCCACCCTGCAGTGTTAGGGAGTTTTTCCCGAAGGACTTCTTACTGAAAAAGTACTGACTCTAGCCAGGATTTGAACCCTAGTCGCCCATGTTTAAGACAGAGCATTTAACCAGTACACTATCCAGCCACTATCTTGGTATTACTGCGCTATACTATCTATTTAGCTGCCTCATTTATGGGTACATGTTACAAGGTGTGCTGTATTGCTGCATGTTATTTTGGAAATAATCAATAAAAAGTGATGAGTAGCTCAGGTCAGGTCCACATTAGAAATGAGAATTGCGTTAAAATAAGCTTTGCTAATAAAAAGGTAAAATTACAAATATATTATACAGAGGTGTGGCTATGGGGAGGGGGCAATCTGGTGACACTGTAGCTTCCTGCTGCCCTGGACCACACTGACCCCTAATGTCTCCAGATCCAAGCAGCGCCTGTGAAAGAAACAGGAAAGGGCAGATCTTCTCCCCTACTCCCTCCCACTCTCCGCCCACTCCCCACCTCCTTCCAGCCCTCCTCTCCTCATCATCGAGGACATAGCATTATCTCCAGAGAGGTTGTGAACAGAGTGCCAACAGTCACAGCATGACTGAGGTGAGGCTGCCAGCGTAGAGAGAGCAGACAGATAAGGACACAGTGAGGATGTTTGAATGAACATGTCATCAGTATTCTGTCCTGCTGTTTGCTCTTCCTAATGGCTGGCTACAGTGAAGCTCTCTCCTCCCCCCACCATCAGTAATCTCTGTGTAGTTTACTGCCTTTCCATTTCTCTGCTAACTTTCACATGCTCATATCTCTCTCTCTCTACTTTGTCTCCTTGCATGTTTGTTTCTCTCCCTATAAGTCTCCTTCCCTCTCCGTTGGTTTCTATCCCTCTCTGTACACAAAAGGAACTTCTATTGAGCAATTAATAAGTCACTCCAAGCCAATTATTCCAATGCGCTTTAGTAGACCCTATTTCCACTAGGGTGCTGTGTCCATTCTCATTTGGACATGTCACCTGTGTTGTGAAGCCACATTCAAATTGTTTAGCTGTGCCATGCGCAGTTATCAGGATTCTGGTGCGTCTTTGTTCACGAGGGGCTGAAAGCCCTAGCTATGATATTATATACTGCCTAAAGTATAGAAATATTAAATCATTCATATGGAGAGCAAGAACCTTTAAAACAAATTTGAATCCATCAAACTCCTGGGGGCCTCTCCTCTTCATTGCAGCCAGTTAGCATGCATCAGCATCTGTTTGGCTTCCAATGCATGTCATGTGACATCGGGAGTCTAAGAGGGACGCTGATTCATGGTGAAAAGGAGGGGAGGAGGTAAGGACCCAGTGCTGGTGTAGGTATATGTGCTCCACTTTGCTGCTCTGCTATTCACATAGGGAAAGATAAATAATAAGATGCCATAATTCTGAGATTTAGGTCTTACTCATCCATAAGTAGACCCCTATATTTTACCTTAACATGTCACAACTTAATGTATTATATACTTATAGTGGAGGATATACATTATACACCAATGAACATATATCTTAGTGACGTAGACAGACCACCATCGAAAGTAAACAATGTAATAAAGTGTGTGTGTGTGTGTGTGTGTGTGTGTGCGTGCGTGCGTGCGTGCGTGCGTGCGTGCGTGTTTGTGTGTGTGTGTGTGTGTGTGTGTGTGCGCGTGTTTGTGTGTGTGTGTGTGTGTGTGTGTGTGTGCACGCGTGCCATAAGTAATAATGAGAACGTTATAGGATTTTGGGGGTGTCAGGGCTTAACATGTACCTGAGTCGGAGCTCTGGTACAAAATGAGATATTTAACTAAAGAGAGGGAAGCCTCAGGTTCCTGTTGAGTGCTCTAATGACCTCCCTCACTGATTGCGGCTCTGAAGATTTTTCAACAAGGCATTGTTGCCAATATCAGGGTTGTTTACCTCCTCTTACATCAGCGTGGCCGCCCAAGCGTGCCCGTCCATGCATGTACAGTAGATGTGCGAAAACACCCGCCCATGAGTAGCAAGCCGGAGCCGCTTGTGTGCGAGCACCTTCATGCTACTGTGCATGCACAGCCGCATTCATAACAGGAGAGAAGCGTGGCCTATGATGTGAAGGGGGGCACGGCACGCTGACTAAGGGACTAAGGGGGGACATCCGAGCACGGCGGGAAGCCTCAATGGAATCTTGAGGCTTCTTTCTGTTTAGGTAAATATCTCCTTTTGGACCTGAGCTTCGGCTCGGATTCCCTTTAAGAGAACTTTCTATATGTAATTTTAAGGTAAGTTCACGCTTGCCTAATAAGATTTGAATCCAGCAGGTATTCAGATAAAATCCATTGTCCCCTTCTAGCAAAATGATGTTTATTGAATAGAATGAAACGTCAGCAGTAAAAAGGAACAAGGTACTCAGTGGACTATACTTTCATGGCAAAAGTGTATGACCTACTAACTCCCAGTGTTTTCCTGATTGACAACAGTGACAGATTGGTCTCCTATGAGACTCGTTATTGCTCTATTCAGTCGAAATATACACTACCATATGTTTTATTATGCTGTGTCTGTTATATACCACATCCTTGTATTTACAATTCTGTTTGCTCCAGCATCACAGGCACTTCTGGCTTCTCTTCCAGTGACATTATCAGCACTGATACTTGTAAAATGTCATGCCATAGCCTTTACAGAGGTAAGCATCCATAATGAAGCCTGTTCCTGCTGCTGAACAGCCCAGATGATGCACAATGATAGTCAGAGTGTACTCATACTCTGGGCATCTGGCTCCCCATGGGTGCATTTTGGCCTTTTTTCAGAAGAGCTGCATAGTCAGAATGTTATTGGGCTTGAGAGTAACAGAGCGAGAATCACCATCGTATAGCCATTTACTAAGGCATTTCCAGTGACAGTATTAAACTCATGAGGAACGAGCAGAACAAAATTTTAAATTTCAATAAGGGAAATAGAGACCAAAATCTTATGATGTATATTTTGAATTGGAACTTTCTGGTTGGTGATGTTGAGAATTTGCCATCACGCTTCTTAAAGCATTTATAAAGTTGTGCCAAGCTTGTAACAGTCCCGCCCCAGACATGTTTGAAATAGGCACAGAAGACTGTGGAGAGCCACTACTATTGGCATCTCAGGTCACTTCATATGATCACACTCTGACCTCTTCATTAGCATAGAGGTCAGTGCATAACATAATGGTGGTATGGCTGGACCCCCTTATGCTATGTACACACAATGCAATTTCTCGTCAGGTCAATGGGTAATCTGGTGGGAAGTTGTGTCTTGTGTACATGTCTAAACTGCTCCCGACCATTAACGGGATCAATTTTCAGATCATTACTTCACAAAATCAATCCTGTAATTCCAGTAAAACATATTTTCAATGTAATTGCTAAGTATGAATTTGCCTTCTTAAAACAGAAGGTATTACCAATAATTCAGCTTTAAGTGAGGAAGTGTAGTTTCCCATGTTGCATCACTCCTGAATATGCAAATCATCTCTTTATGCCCCTGGAAGCCATGCTGCATATCCAGAACCGCTGGTATATAGGAAGCCTATAGCTTATACATTTTACAGAGCCAAAGTAATTCAACATGCATACAGTCTGTTTTGGAGTTTTGCTCCTCATTAGTGTATGGCATGGGCTAATACGATTCTATGGAATAGGGCTTGGGCCTGTGCTACAGAGCAAAGATTGATTAATATTAAATGGGGCCCTAGGCAAGGTAGTAGCTATGACTCATTTTTATGGTCCTTTTGGTAATAGGAGGTGGTAGAGTGGTCAATTAAAATGGCTTTTGGGCCTCTTACACCTACTAGGCCCCAGGCACCTGCCTTGATTGCCTTGTGGAGGATCCTGCTTTTCCACAGAGTACCCAGACAGCTAATGGTGACCCAGAATCACTAGGAAAGTATAAGGGGCCAAAAGAGACCAAAAAGCACCTTAATTAAAAGTGATGATAAAAAGTGATGCCTTGAGAATAAAGTTGAAACTAATAAAAAAATGTGTTATTTTCCCATACCATAACACATTTCTGGAATCACCAGGGTCTCTTTCACAAGCAATAGATCAACAGAGCATAGCACACAGTAGAAACTACACAGAATACACAACAGACAATGACCATTGAGAACCAAAGTTATTTTCAGAAGAGCTCCATCTCATGAGAACATTAATGAGTCGGGCCCCAAATGTTTTCAGTTTTCTTTTTTAGCTCATGTCCTGTATCCTTTAGCATGACGTAGTAAAGATATCCCTTTTATTCAGAAGACTCAAAGAAAAGCCAATGTATGGTATGTACCTTATTAATACTTACCAACCCTATAAAATAATGAATTTCAAACATTCAATTGCATAAAGATAAAATACAGTTCTATCAATGGGTGATACACGTCATAAGTACTCACAGCCAGGTACATTGCTCCATATACACTGAGAGCTGCGTCTTTGGATGGAAATGTTCTCCTTGCCTTGATGACAATATCCGGGTTTCCCGTGCAAGGGTTGGAATCCGTGATGAACTGTGTAAGCTGGTGGCAGCCAAGTGCTGTGTAGTTTGGTTTGCAAACTGTAAGAAAATGTGGTGCCAAGTTCCCTGTCACAACTTGTCCCGCATTTACAAATATGTCTGTAGCAAATAATCCAAAAGTATAAATTCCTGTAAAACACAAGATAAAATAAACTAAAAAAAACAGAAGTCCAAGAAATAAACATCATCTAATTATTTAAAATTACCGTATATACTCGCATATATGCCGAATTTTTGACCCCCAAAAAGTGGCCCAAAAGTGGGGGTCTTGGCATATATGCGAGTCATGATGCTAAAGTGACCCCCCTCGCTCCGGTATGTGCCCCCTCTGCTGGAGCGGTACATGTAAAAACTGTTTTCCCCCCTGCGGTATCTGCCTCCTCTCCGACTGGAGCGGATTCCTCCCCGAATCTCCTTCCTGTGATTTTCAGAGCTTTCTGCACTTACTTGTCCAGTCCTGAGCCCCCGTAATGGTGTAGAGTGGTGCCGAGTGCCAGCGTCACATGTCCGGAGCCCCGTAATGCTGTCTGCGGGTAGAGCAGAGCTGAGTATCAGCATCAGCATGTGCGGGGATTCCCTTCTTCTCTGACACTCTCACTGTGTCTCATATCTATCCATCTAGTGGCGTCTTGAGACACAGTGAAGAAGGGAATCCATGTGATGCTAATACTCAGCTCTCCTCTACCCGCAGACAGCACTACGGGGCTCCGGACATGTGACGCTGGCACTCGGCACCCCTCTACACCATTATGGGGGCTCAGGACTGGAAAAGAAAGAGCAGAAAGCTTTGCAAATCACGGGGGTAGGGGGCAGAGACTCGGGGAGGAAACAATTATATGCATGTACCATTCCAGCAGGGAGGGGCACGGACATAGCGGGGGTACATCATTTTTAAATAGCCACAGAGGTACTAGGGTGGGAGGGGGTGCATGGGCACAGTTGGGGGGGAAATCACATTGAAGAGAATCATTCCGATCCCTATTGTTTTAAATAGCAAGGGAGGCACCATTGCTGTTCTCAGTCTACTGTAACAAATGTATTCTTGTGACAAGTTTGTAGGACCTGCTTGTCTTTGCATAGCAGGTCACTACTAAATACTCTGATCACAATGTGGGAAGGGGGTCTGCCTAACATTGTTGGGCACACATGGCTGTGGGGAATGGGGCTGCCTAGTATTGGGGTCACATCTGGCTATTTATACTGGGGGTGGGGGGTGGGCTTATTTGCGAGTCAATTACTTTTTCCTGCTTTCTGGGGTAACACTTGGGGGGTCGGCTTATATGCAGGTCAGCTTATATGTAAGTATATACGGTACCCTAAAGCAAGCTTTTTAAAAAACAACTGAGATATCTATTTAGAGGAAAGGCTCTAGATCCCATAGAGCTTTCCCGGTCCTCTTCTCATGTCCTCATTCCCCCGCTGTCCCCCAGTAAAAATGTTCAACCTGCAGACTGAATATGTCTTGGGCCTTCCTGGGAAAGGCTTTGGAAGTACTTGAGTTTCCGAATACTTTTAAAAAGCGAGAGATCTGTACTGCACATGATTGAGTCTGAGTTCATACGTGCACAGTATGGATGTGCCCATCCTTAGAAGCACTCGTGGACGGGAGTGCTTCCCAAACCTTCTTCTAAGGAGTCCCAAAGGTGAACAAGGGACAGTGATGGAAAGAGAAAACAGAGAGATGACCGGCAAAGCTCCATGGGATACAGAGACCTCCCTCTAAATAGGTATCAAACTTTTTTTTTTAAGCTCAGTTCAGGTTTGATTAAAGAAATAAGTCTCAAATAAAATGCACATTGATACTGTTCAACAAATACATCAACATATTGCTATGATTCTCCATGTAGAAAGGAAATCATACATAAAATGACAGGTTCCATTTTGCTTATGTTAGTCTTTCAAATAGGCCATATGTATTCTGTATAATGTGGTCTATATTCATTAACGTCCTAAACTAGATAATGGAAACCAATTTAACAAATAAGCTAAAATATTTGTGCTTATTCATTTAGGAAAAAAATAAAAGTTAATTAATTGCGCATGGAAACTTTTGTGACCTTTGCATTCATCAATTGGAGAACAATCCACAGACAGCAAAAACTGTAGTTTAAAGTGAACCTGAATTGAAAATAAACTTATAATTAATTCTATGTCTAGTATGGATAATAAATAGGACATTTACAACATGACAATGAGTCTCATATTTTTTCTTCTGGTTTAATTTTTAAGATTGCATCAAACTGTCACAGTTGATATTTAGAATCCACACTCTGCCTTGTTAAGCTGAAAGAGAAAGAGAAGTAGTGACCCTTTGAACTTAAACCTCATTAGAAGCCTTGTCTCATTGTTTCTCAGCCTCTATTTACTTTTCAGGAAACCAGACTGAATTTAACAAGCTGTGGACAAGCTCTTTTTTTTTTTGTAACACTATTTTTTATTTCGATTATAAAAAGAAAAAGTTTACAAGTGCAGGTACATAGCCAATTATCAACTTTTAGTACAGAGTAGTACACAATAGGTAAAGTCAAAAAGTGGGGGTACAGGGGAAGTGTACGGATAGTATATCAGTGTCCAAGTCCATATTGTAGATCGAAATATGATAGGTGGCAAAAATCAGGCCTATTAATAGAACATAATGCAGAGTTTCACAAAGTCTATGCACCTGTAAATATAAAGTTGAGTATTGGGTAATAATCAATTTAAACTAAAATCAAAAACAAAAGACATTAACCCCTATATTTGGTCAAATAAACTAGTAAAGGGAGGAAGATCAGATTGGTTCTAGTACTTTTTACATAGCAATGAGTGGCCAAAGTGGTAGATCAGGATAAGTCCTAGGGTTGACCCTAGTATATAGGAGTACCCAGGAGAGACTAGTCATTAGAGAAGTGGCTTTCCCATGGACCCCAGATTTTATCAAAGCGTAGTTCAGTATCCCTTAGAGTAGCGGTTAGTTTTTCCAAAAGTTTGATCCATTTGATTTTTATAAGAACTTCTGAGAGTTCTGGGGGGGCAATTTTTTTCCAGTTAGAGGATATGGATAGCCTTGCGGCAGTAAGGATACGAATGATTAAAATTCTTTCAAATGTATGGGTCTGGGGGAGAGATCTACCTAGAAGCATATAAGTGGGGTCCAGGGGAATAGGCACCTCCAAGACTTGATGGTAAATAGGAGACACCGAGAGCCCAATATAGTGTAGTATGTATTGGAAACCGTGGATAAATGTAAGTGTGAGATGAATATACTCACAAGTGTGGGTTACCTCTTAGGCAACCACTGTAGATGCAGGTGAGGAGATTAGACCTGTCCTCAATCAGGATTAAGATGTCGCTCTCTGTAGATCAGGAAAGTAGGGGTAGGTCACCCCTTCACCAGGGGTGGACACAGTATTATCGTAAGAGAACAGAGGCGCCAGCAGGATAAAAGGTAATAAAAATTTTAAAATTTGCTGGGAGGCAGTGGTGGACTTACCTCCGGAAAGCAGACTCAAAATACTGTCTGAATTAAGCAAATAAATTTATTATTGGTACCCCAAAAGATGCAACGCGTTTCGCAGGCACAGCCCGCTTCATCAGGCAATAAGATAGGGGACAAACAGTAGCTCGTCAGTAGCACGAATGGCACCTCGGGGTACCAATAATAAATTTATTTGCTTAATTCAGACAGTATTTTGAGTCTGCTTTCCGGAGGTAAGTCCACTACTGCCTCCCAGCAAATTTTAAAATTTTTATTACCTTTTATCCTGCTGGCGCCTCTGTTCTCTTACTATAAGACTTGATGGATTTGTTTTTGGATCTCCGACCAGAAAGAAGACAAAACTGTGCAGGACCAAAATATGTGGTCTAGCGTTCCTTTGAGGCCGCATCCTCGCCAACAAAGGTCGGAAGATGATATATACTGTATAGGTGAAACTCAAAAAATAAGAATAGTCAATGTATCCATTAGAAAGTCCATTTATTTTAGTAATTCAACTTAGAAGTTAAAACTGATGAATGATATAGACTCATTACTTGCAAAGCAAGATATTTCAAGCCTTTATTTGTTATAATTTTGATGATAATGGCTTACAGCTTATGAGAACCCCAAAATCAAAATCTCAGTCCTTCAGAATATTGTGAAAAATGTTCAATATTCTAGGCTCAAAATGTAAGATTCTAATCAGATAATTACTGTAATCGATGCAAAGATGCAAAGAGTTCCTATTTCATATATTAGTTTCACTTTTTAAGGTTGAATTATTGAAAAAAATGGACTTTTTCCCAATATTCTAATTTTTCAAATATCACTTGTATATAAATATATATAACTAGGTGCACAATGAATGGACACATTCATTTAATACACATTTTAACTTTGAAAACACAAATGGTCTACTTCATTCTGTATTTTAACAATCTTATTTTTTTGCATAATTATCCAACAGGAGATTCCCATAAATTGCTAAATGGAGATACCAAGAATTATGCCTTTACGCAGCCTAAAAAAACAACATGGGGTACAAACAGGGTTGATTTGATGCATCATGTAGTCTGTATTATTAGCAAGTTTTAATAAACAAATTAATTAAGGATAGTGCTAATTGCTGGAAAAATGAGTACTAAATTGATGTTTAGGAACTTGTAAATAAGGCTCTCATTTCATAGAATGCTAAGATTTCGAAGTAATTAACATCTGCTAATTGGCTCTACAAATTAACATAATACTTATTATAAAAGTTAGCTGTGCTAAAATCTGCCCTCTTTTCTTAAGTACTGTGCTGACTATATTTCATCTGTGCCATCTGAGCTCATAAGAGCTGTAAATGTAGAAAATGTAATTAATGAAGAATACAGTGTGAATTAAATAATACACGGAGTATGTTATGGATAACACCATGTTCAATGCCAGTCTTTTACATATAATACACTCTAGAGAACATGTCACTTCACATTTTCAGCAAAGATGATCGTCTATAGAATTATCATATATTAAATAGAACCAAGGAGAGGTTCACCTTCATATATTCTGAAATTTGTTTTATACAAACCGTACTATAGTACTGCCTTATTGGAGCCACAAGAGCCAACTGTAATTTAATTAGTATATTTTTAAAAAAGCTGAAGCTGTGATTTCTACGGCTTTCACTCACAGCTCTGAAAAAGGGACCCTGTTGTCACTCTTTTGTACACAGTAAACTCAGATTTGTGAACCAAGACATATATGTTGCCTTTGATTCTTTATCACATTGAGCATGGTAGCATGAAGCAAGTAAAGCAAATGGACGAGAGGTGCTCTACCATGGGCTGAAAGTCAGAAGCAAATGCCAGGCAATTACACATGCGATTGCTGTAGTTTTATAATCTGGACAGCAAAGGAAAGGGTAGGAGGTCATTGGTTGTATGTGGCAGAGAAAGGTGCGAAGGCTCTAAATGGTGATTCTGGTGGTGGTGGAGATCAGTTGATTTTGTCTGTCTGTTTTGCAGCAGCACTACAAATGAGTGAGCAACTGTAATATTTGAGAACCTAAGGATAGTTGTGGATTTGGGTTTGTCACTAGAAGAAGCAATAGAGTGTGCATGTTTCATGGTGTTGGCAGCGGAACTGAAGTTTATTCACAGTATCATGCTATGTGTTTGTTTCTTTACTTTTAGGTAGGGATGGCAATGCTTAGGATAACTCATTATTATTATTGATTGTATTTATAAAGCGCCAACATATTCTGCAATGCTGCACAATAAATACATACAATGATACAGAGGATTACAGACATAACGTAACAAGGTATTACAACGTACGACAAAGTAATACAAAGCAAACGGTAGAAAATACATGATTTTGCGATTTTAAGTTGGTTAGTGTAGGACCAGTAATACAAGAATGAGGGGGTCATAGGAATGGAGCACACAGTCATGTTGAATACACTAGGGGGTTGATTCATTTCTAAAGCAGCACAACTTAATGAGATGAGCGCAAGTTATGCGCAAGCTATGCGAGGTAGTGCAGGGTCAAGTGACTACGCGAGGTAGTGCAGCATAAAGTGACAGGCAGCCTATTTGGCCAATCAAATTGCAGGGATTATGTCCATTAAAGCCACTGGACCAGTCGAGGCTCAGGATAGGTTCAGAGGAGCGGCCGTTACTTAGAAGAAGCGTAAGTTAGCAGCGCACACTACGCTGCACTACCACGTGTAGCATGCGCATAACTCGCACTTCTCTCATTAAGCTGCGGTGCTTTAGCAGTGCACCTTAATGAGTAAACCCCTAGAGAAGGAAGGACCCTGCCAAAGGCTTACAATCTAAGGGAGAAAGGATAACTCATGGAGAAGAGAAGAGAGAAGCATGTAATCAGTTTAATGAGCAGATAGATTTGTAAGGCTCTGATTTGCTGGGATCTCTTCCTGGTTTAACGCATAATCATGACCAACAAATCAGAGCCTTACTAACTCATCAGCTGATCAAACTGATCACATGCTTCTCCATTAGTTTTAAGCACTGAGAAGCAACCGCATCTGAGTTACTTTGAAAATGAAAAATCAGGGAAACAAAAGTCACACCTCTGCAGAAAAACAAATAATCATAAAAATATTAATAGATAACATGATAAAATAAAAAAAACACTAACCGCAACAACAATTCATTACGTTATAGTCTTTAATTACATTGAAATAATAATAATAATAATAATAATATGTGTTAAATATTGTTTTATAATATTTTTTGTCTCATATATGAGGTTAACTATTTGTCATGAAAAGTAAGTCCTACCTGTCCTTTATAAAAATCATGCTAAGACTATATGTCAGGGGCAAACCCAGGATTTTGAAGGGGGGGATTCCACGAAAGGTCTCTTTCAGAAAGCCGCTCACTACTGCGCATGTGTGCAATCTAGACCACCTGGCTGGAACCTAGCACAGAGGGTGAGTGAGCTAGGAGGCGCAGTGATAAGACAGGACAGTGGATTGTAAACAGGGGTGGCTTCCAAGATGTTTTTTTTTTTGCGGGTGCTATGCAAGTGCTAGATCCACTGCAGGGGTAGCTGACGTACGGCATGCGTAGTGCGCCGCGGCAAAAAATTGGCTTGTCCGTGCACTGGAAAGTGGGCGCGGTAATGACGGGTTAAGAGCAGGGCCCAATGCTCATGAATTTAGCAGCAGTTAGAAATTCACTGACAGTGGACATCAACAGGAAACTTTATATGAAGCCCCCTCTCCTAATAAAAAGGATATCCTACATACTATGCATATAGCAGAGATCAGGGCCGATTTCTACTTTTTAACACCCAAGGCCAGCTATCACCAGCCGCCGCCCCCCCCCCCCCCAACTTACACATCTAAATGAGGCCTGTACATGTGTTTTATTATAGCGCATGGTATGCTGTGTCAATTGTATTTTCCTCCTACAGCCCCCAAAATATTAATTTAATTGGCCCGCCACAAAACTGGCCTAACTATGACTATGATAGGATAAGATTTTGAGCACCTTTAAGGACAGTCAGTGACATGACTATGTACTCTGTAATGTGCTGCAGAAGATATCAGTGCTATGGAAATATACAATAACAATATGGTAGGACATTAGACTATGACTATGGTAGGATTAGACTGAGCTCCTCTGAGGACAGTCAGTGACATGACTATGTATTCTGTAAAGTGCTGCAGATGGTGTAAGTGCTATTCAAATACATATTAATAATAAGGTAGGACATTAGACTATGACTATGGTAGGATAAAAGTGTGAGCTCCTCTGAGGACAGTCAGCGACGTGACTATGTACTCTGTAATGTGCTGCAGAAGATATCAGTGCTATATAAATATACATAATAATATGGTAGGACATTAGACTATGACTATGGTAGGATGAGAGTGTGAGTTCCTCTGAGGACAGTCAGCAACGTGACTATGTACTCTGTAATGTGCTGCAGAAGATGTCAGTGCTATATAAATATACATAATAATAAGGTAGGACATTAGACTACGACTATGGTAGGATTAGATTGTGAGCTCCTCTGACGACAGTCAGCAACGTGACTATGTACTCTGTAATGTGCTGCAGAAGATATCAGTGCTATATAAATATACATAATAATAATATAGTAGGACATTACACTATGACTATTGTAGGATTAGATTGTAAGCTGAGGATAGTGAGTAGAGATGTCGCGAACCTCCGATTTTCGGTTCGCGAACCGGGTTCGTGAACTTCCGCAGAAGGTTCGGTTCGCGGAAAAATTCACGAACCGCAATAGACTTCAATGGGGAGGCGAACATTGAAAAATAGAAAAAATTATGCTGGCCACAAAAGTGATGGAAAAGATGTTTCAAGGGGTCTAACACCTGGAGGGGGGCATGGCGGAGTGGGATACATGCCAAAAGTCCCGGTGAAAAATCTGGATGTGATGCAAAGCAGCGTTTTAAGGGCAGAAATCACTTTGAATGCTAAATTGCAGGCCTAACGTGCTTTCAAACATCTTGCATGTGTATACATCAAACAGGGAGTGTAATTAGAGTACTGCTTCACACTGACACACCAAACTCACTGTGTAACGCACCGCAAACAGCTGTTTGTGTAGTGACGGCCATGCTGGACTACTGCGCAACATGGCGTGATTGCTCTTCCTCACTCAGTGATGTCAGGTAATGTGTGACTTCCTTCTCAACTTTCCATGGCATTGTTAAAAAGCTTACGTTTTGTTTTTAATTTACATTTTCTACTTGCTGTGTACTTGTTCAGTACCGCTACAATGAGAATCCTGTGGAGGCGGGCAAGTCTGCCATTGTGACCCCGGGTAACGGCTGGGGAATGAGAGGTTTGAATCCGGTGTGGAGCCTGAGCAACGGCTACCACTACACATCCAAGGAGGGCAGCGAGCAGGCATGCACGCCCGCCCGCCCCGAGGTAGTGACCAAAAATAACAATACAGGAGGCGGACTTTCGAGGCCCTGCTGTGTATTTGAAATGAATGTACTTTAAATCCTTTAACGAGAACCAGTTATGGCGGGCAAAGATGACACCACATTCCTTTCACGAGAATCATATGGAGGCGGGCAAGTCTGTCATTTGTGACCCCGGGTAATGGCCGGGGAATGAGGGATGGAATCCGGTGTGGAGCCTGAGAAACGGCTACCACTACACATCCAAGGAGGGCAGCAGGTAGGCATGCACGCCCGCCCCGAGGTAGTGACCAAAAATAACAATACAGGAGGCGGACTTTCGAGGCCCTGCTGTGTATTTGAAATGAATTAACTTTAAATCCTTTAACGGGAATCCGTTATGGAGGGCAAGTCTGCCATTGTCACCGCGGGGAATGAAGGTTGGATTGCGGCCCGAAGTGGGAGCCTGCTGAGACCCATGCTGTAGCTGCCCTGACCGTGCTTTGCAGACCAGGCATCTGTGGTCAGATGGACCCTTGAGCCAGCGGAAGACAAACCAAGTCGAAAGCATTTTCCAAGAATGTTTTACGGAGGGCAAGTTTTTTTGCCCTTTTTTTAAATTTTTTGAAAATGATAGATGGTTGTATTTTTAAATTGTTTGAAAGTTTAGATGGTTGTATTTTTAAATTGTTTGAAAGTTTAGATGGTTGTATTTTTAAATTGTTTGAAAGTTTAGATGGTTGTATTTTTAAATTGTTTAAAAGTGTATCCATTCTTCCTCCCCCCAGCCACGAACAATACCATGGGAACGTGGAGCAGCAGAAGCCCCCTGTGACGGCTGCCACGGTTGTTCTCCGCTGCTTGTCTTTTGAGGGGTGCTTCTTTTCCTCAGGTGTTCTTGCCATAGCTGTTTGTGCCTTCTCTCCAGGTGCCTTCGTAAAGCACTTGTCCCTACGTGACAGTTGGCCTTTCCACGGCTCAATTTTTGCTGGCAGAGACAACAGATGGCTTTGCTCCGATCTGAGACACACACGTGAAAAAATTTCCAAACCGCTGAGCCCCCCTGGGCTGATGGCGCTACGGTGGCATCAGCAGCTGACGTTGAAGGGCATGTTGGCTGTCTGGCCATAGTTGGCGATACATGGCACCGGACACTGCCCCCAGCTGTTTCTGAGGACGAGCTCCCTCTGCTTCTATCATGGAGTCGTCTCCTCCTACTCCTCTCTGACTCCTCCTCTGAACTGTCCCCCTGGTCATCTCCTCTACCGGGAACATATGTGGTATCCGTATAATCGTCATCATAATCCTCCTGGCCAGCTGCGCTTTCCTCAGACACCTCCTCAAGTGCACCAACTTCAGGTGGTCCACCATCATCCCCATCCACACACGTTACGTCCATACTATCGCCACCTAACTCAGACGTATGAGGTGGTGTACCTGCGCCTTCTTGTTGTTGTTGCAGTAGTGGCTGGGAATCAGTGATTTCACCACCACCACCAAATAACTCCTGCGAAGTGTCAAATGCAGCGGATGTGGTGCTTGTTGTAGCGCTGGTGGCTGCGGGAGATGAGGTGTTCTGTGTTAAATACTCAATCACCTCCTCACGATTTTGGGAAGTGATGGCACGTGCCTTCTTCTGAGCACTGTATTTTGGGGCAGGTCCGCATGAAATCACAGCAACACCACCTCGCACAGCCACAGACCTGCCGGTGCCTGGTGGCCTTCCTCTGGGTCTGCCTCTACCTCTTCCTCTACCTGGTTTGTCCATTTTGTCCATCTCAGGGGTATGCTAGCTATATGCAGTGAGGTGGGTTCTCACTCAACACAACAGGTAGTTAGATGCAGTGAGGTGGCCAGGTGGGTTCACACTCAACACAACAGGTAGTTAGATGCAGTGAGCTGGGTTCACTCAACACAAGGCTAGGTATATGCAGTGATGAGGTGGGTTAAGTAAACACAACAGGTACTGGGTAGTTAGATGCAGTGAGCTGGATTCACTCAACAGTAAAGGTACTTAAGATGCAGTGAGGTGGGTTCTCACTCAACACAACAGGTAGTTAGATGCAGTGAGCTGGGTTCACTCAACAGTAAAGGTACTTAAGATGCAGTGAGGTGGGTTCTCACTCAACACAACAGGTAGTTAGATGCAGTGAGGTGGCCAGGTGGGTTCACACTCAACACAACAGGTAGTTAGATGCAGTGAGCTGGGTTCACTCAACAGTAAAGGTACTTAAGATGCAGTGAGGTGGGTTCTCACTCAACACAACAGGTAGTTAGATGCAGTGAGGTGGCCAGGTGGGTTCACACTCAACACAACAGGTAGTTAGATGCAGTGAGCTGGGTTCACTCAACAGTAAAGGTACTTAAGATGCAGTGAGGTGGGTTCTCACTCAACACAACAGGTAGTTAGATGCAGTGAGGTGGCCAGGTGGGTTCACACTCAACACAACAGGTAGTTAGATGCAGTGAGCTGGGTTCACTCAACAGTAAAGGTACTTAAGATGCAGTGAGGTGGGTTCTCACTCAACACAACAGGTAGTTAGATGCAGTGAGGTGGCCAGGTGGGTTCACACTCAACACAACAGGTAGTTAGATGCAGTGAGCTGGGTTCACTCAACACAACGCTAGGTATATGCAGTGATGATGTGGGTTAAGTAAACACAACAGGTACTGGGTAGTTAGATACAGTGAGCTGGGTTCACTGAACAGTATACAGTAAAGGTACTTAAGATGCAGTGAGGTGGGTTCTCACTCAACACAACAGGTAGTTAGATTTAGATGCAGTGAGCTGGGTTCACTCAACACAACGCTAGGTATATGCAGTGATGAGGTGGGTTAAGTAAACACAACAGGTACTGGGTAGTTAGATGCAGTGAGCTGGTTTCACTCAACACAAAGCTAGGTATATGCAGTAATGAGGTGGGTTAAGTAAACACAACAGGTACTGGGGTATATGCAGTACTGGGTAGTACAATGTGCAGCTCCCTGTCACACACACAGGCAGTCAGTCACTGAATGTGCTGGGCTGCTGGCAGTGGCACACACACTATCAATTAGCAAGGCTGTGCATGCAACAAAAGTGTCAGAAAAAAAAATGTACAGGTTGAGCTCTGAAAAGAGCTGTTGCTGGGTGCTTTAAAAGCAATATTAATCAGTCAGGAACAAGCAAAGCAGCCTAGAACCTAACTAATCTGTCCCTAAGAGAAAAAGTCTGCAGCAGCTGCCCCTTTCCTCTCTCTAGCAGGCACACGAGTGACTGTAATGGCCGCTGGAGGCTGCCTTATATAAGGGGGGGTGGGGCTCCAGGGCTTACTGTAGCCTGAATGGCTACAATGTGCCTGCTGACTGTGATGCAGAGGGTCAAAGTTGACCCTCATAGTGCATTATGGGGCAAATCGAACTTCCGGAAAAGTTCGCCTGGCGCAAGTGAACGCGAACCCCCAATGTTCGCCTGGAACCGTTCGCCGGCGAACCGTTCGGTACACCTCTAATAGTGAGTGAAAGGACTTTGTACCCTGTAAAGTGCTTCAGAAGATGACAGTGCTATTAAAGGGAACACAAGCTGAAGCTTGGGTTTAAACAGAGATATCTACTTAAAGAGAGGGAAGCCTCAGGATTGTATTGAGGCTTCCCTCCATGCACCGATGTCCCCTCCTTTAATCAAAGTGACCCCCTTCCACATCGTGGCTGCGCTCCTCTTGCTATGAGTGCGGACACACATGCGCAGTAGCACCGCACGTTGTCGCTCCTAGCAAAGCAGCTCCAGCTTACTGTGCTGATGAAATAGGAGGAAAGCAGCCCTAACATGATTAGTGGCAATCCATTGTAGCCAATCTTCTGGAGAGCTGCGGTCAGCGACGAGGGACATCAGAGCACTGAAGGTAGCCTCAATAGGATCCTGAGGCTTCCCTCTCTTTAGATAAAGATAATTTTATACCTGGCTTGGGTACACTTTAAATACATCGGCATAAGTTTACAGACAGTGAGGGCGGATAAAGCATGAAAAAGAGAGTGGATAGAGAAAGCAATAGAGGGGTTGGCAGGGAAAGTGAGACAGAACAGCAGGCATAGAGAAGTTGAAAGGAATGGTGGGAGAGCTAGCCTAGAGGGAGAAAAGAGAGAGTGCAATAGTACAACTATTAGTTAGATTACAAGTACAGTATATGCCATATGTACTATTCTATTTGCAGAGTCAGACCATAATCATTCCGCTTTTACAGCCCCCCATCCAACATAAAACACACACACATACACACAAATCCCCCCCCCCCCCCCCAGTGGACACACACACACCCCTCCCCCCTCCCTAGTGGTCTCACTCCAAACATATTGCCTTGCCTCCTGTAAAGCAAACATACTGTGAGCTCCGTACTGCAGATCAGCCT
Source organism: Hyperolius riggenbachi (assembly GCF_040937935.1). Lineage (NCBI taxonomy): Eukaryota > Metazoa > Chordata > Amphibia > Anura > Hyperoliidae > Hyperolius > Hyperolius riggenbachi. The sequence continues at coordinate 110,244,614 of NC_090651.1, forward strand.
GTCAGTGCACTCAGCCCCACACATGCCTGGCATTCCTGACGCTGCCTGCGGAGTCCGGGCTGCACTGAGAGGGAAAGGCTGCAACATGATTGAATACACAAGAAGCACAGAGTGTAAATGCACAGAGGGTGATAACAATTGCAGAGTTGCAGGCACAAATGATGATACACGATCTCAATTACCACCCCAGCACGTTCTTCCTCCCCCTGTGCAGAGCTGGCAGCGGCTCTTTCACATTACCTCTCTGTGCAGGCACTATTCCCTTCCTCCTTCAGCAGGTCTGGCTCTATGCAGCTCCATTTTCCCATGATGCCAAGGGGAGGGACGGAGAGCCAATCAGACCTGCTGGAGGAGGAAGGAAGTAGAGCGTGCAAGGAGAGGGAAATGTGATAGAGCCACTGCAAACAGGATCAGATAGCCTCCCCGGCCTCTGCGGATATATCTACTCTATATCTACCTGACAGCAGCCGCAGGGGTGGTGGTTCCATACACCCGGAATAGCCCCTTCGGTGCGCCAGTTTATGTGTCAGATAAACTGTTTAAAGCGGACATGAACTTGCATATGACACAAGGAAAACACAGTAAAATCCACCTTGTGTGTCTTTATAGAGAAGAGCCCATCTAATCCCCCCTCATCTGCAAGTAATCACAAGTGAAATTTGAGCTCTCAGCTGTTTTAGCTCCGAAATGTGGTTGTCTCGGCTGACACAGCTAATATATAAACACAGGAGGTTAACCCTTTCTCTCCTTCCATGAAACCAGGAAGTATACACACTGACGATTTATTGTCAGTGTGTACATAACATAAGTTATTATGTTGTTTCTTATATTTTATAGTAGAGAGTAATTTCTGAGTTCAGGTCACTTTAAGGGCTATATTCAGAGAAAGGGTCACATCACTAAAAGGGAAAAATGCTTCAGAACTGAGAGAAGATTGGCAGAAATGAAATGGTTAAGATATCAAATATCATACCACAGGAAGTAGCTATGACAAATTCCACATTTCCATTTAAAAGGGGTTCAAGGGGGCTCTTTTTACTTTGATGAGCATCTGGAGCTATAATTATTAGCTGTAGGAAGGTGATACCTTGATCCAGTCAGAAAGATCATTTTTAGCCTTGTGGCTTTTCTTTTTTCTAGATTAAGGTATAGCGAGGATCAAAGGTTGAACTTGATGGAACCACGTCTTTTTTTTCCAGCTCAGATAACTATGTAACTATGTACACAGTGCAACGAACACACAAATCATTTTTTATTACCAACTCTTTAGTGAATTCTTAAGAGCATTCTGGGGAAAGGTTAGTTTCGTGGGTAATATAAGGAGCTTAGGTAGTGTACAACTTCACTCAGGAATTCCACTGAAACAAAAACTATGGACACATTTCATCATAAACATGATTCCACACTTATCTTTTGTTTTCTCAGCTGCAGCTCTGTTCAATGGGAATTCCTCTGTGACTCTCAACTTACTATGAAGTCTATAGTACTGCCTGCCTCACTTCTTGATCTTGCTTTCTGCTATAGTGTAAACAAACTCCCAGCAAGAGAGCAGCAAGCTAGGGAAGAGACTTCACAGCGGAAAATTCTAGCAAAATCATAGTTAAAGTGACACTGAAGCAAAGAAAAAAAAAAAGATATAATAATTTGGTTGTGTAGTATGGATAATTACTAGAACATTAGTAGCAAAGAAAATATTCTCATATTTTTATTTTCAGTTATATAGTTTTTTTTTATAACATTGCATTATTCTCTAATATTTGCAGTTTACACACTATACTCAGTATTCTAAATGATTTCACAGAGCAGGCTAATGACCTTTTGAACTTTCGTCTGCAGAAAAACAAAATACGTAGAGATCAGTGGCTATTTTGCATAGATAACTGGAGTTTCTTAACTCTTCCTCTACTGGAAATAATATTAGACTCATATCTCTGCTACTAATGTTTTATTTCTTAGCTGTACTACACATACAAATCATTAAATCATTATATCATAAGTTTATTTTCATTCAGATTCTCTCTAACTACCTGCCGACTGCCCCACGCCAATGGGCATGCCCCAGGACCACCTAACGCCAATTGGCGTTAAGTCCTGGGGCTCTGTTTTGCTGGAGATCACGGTGCAGGCTGCGCGTGCATCTCCTGCTCGGGGGCGGAGCTCCACCCCGCCTTCATTCTCAGAGCGGCGATTGCCGCTCGGGAGACTGTTAGAGGCTTAAACTGCTATCTTTACATATTGTACAGTGCTGCGATCAGCAGCAGCGCTGTACTGGGGACAGCCATGTGACACGGCTGTTGCCCGGGGGGACAAGAGAGCAATCGGCTCTCATAGGCAGACGCCTATGACAGCCGATCGCCATGATTGGCCAGTTGTGGGGGGCGAGGGAGGGGGGAAAATAATAAAAAAAACAGTATTTTTTATTAAAAAATAAATAATATTTGTTAAAAAAAATAAACACAAAGGGGGCGATCAGACCCCACCAACAGAGAGCTCTGTTAGTGGGGGGAAAAGGGGGGGGGAATCACTCGTGTGCTGTGTTGTGTGGCCCTGCAGCTTGGCCTTAAAGCTGCAGTGGCCATTTCAGCAAAAAAAGGCCTGGTGTTTAGGGAGGTTTAACACTGCAGTCCTCAAGAGGTTAATGAAAGTCTATAGGCCACAAATCACAGCTCTCAGCAATGTGCAATGTACACGTTTTAAAATCACACAGCACATTGGTGTTTACAGCAATTTTTTGGAGCCGCAAAAAAGGTTGTGTTTTGTATTTTTGTAAAAAAAAGATATGATACTGTATTTTTTGAATGGTTGAAAAGGCAGGTTATTAAAAAATGCAACACACAAACACATACAAAAAAATGCAATTCCAAAAACACAAAACGCTGAGAAAAGCAGAAACGTACATGGCAGAAAACAAATGCTTTTCTGCAAAAACAAGTGTGTGCTCAGTCTTACTGTAGAAAAAAAATGATTCAGGGCCATTTTTTATAGAAAGCATTTAAGAAAAGGACTGCATTTGGCCCACAGTTTCCTTTGATTTGGCAACCATTTAACCTCTGAGCACATGAAATTAAAGAAGAGCCTCCACTTCCTGCTAACATCACCTTAGGGGGGAGCTGTGATTTAACCCGCTGAAAAGATTTCTTTCAGCCAATCCCAGAGAATCCCAAAAGGTAAGTGAGGTGCGCTGAAGGGGTGGAGTCAAGGTAAAGAAAAGCAAAGACTGGGTCTTGACCTGGATTTGGGCTGATTGGCCAATCTATTACAGGTGCCACAAAATAAAGCAAGATCTTAGATATATCTGTATCGCTTTGGCGTCAAGGTAAACTACTTCTCTGTGCAGGAGGGGAGAATAGTCTCTTGGCCTTCTGTCTCTGATCCTGGATGGTTAAGGAAAGGGAGGGGTCTGTAATTTGGTATGTAGAAGGTCTTGGGAAGATGTACTAAGGCTAGGTACTAATGAATTTATTGTGTGAATTGTTCCCCATGGCTTATGTATATTGTATTATATGTATATTGTAGACATCTTGTGTAAATATTGCTTTCTGACCTTGAGCAAAGGCATACATTGAAAATATGGACTTACCCGTAGCCCGCAAGGTCCCCACGACATCCTCTTGGTCCCTTTTGTGGTCCTGCTAGCGGCTTCGGTAATCCGGCTACTTTGGCTAGTCGCTGTAAACGTCCTGTGCATTTGCGGTTCAGTCTTTAGTGAGCCGTGCATGTGCAGGACACTAACTGCGGCTGGTGTGATGAACACGTCGAGTGTGCGCACCTGATTACTGGAGCCACCAGCAGGACCAGGGAAGGGACCAAGTGGATGCCAGGGGACCTCACGGGCTATGGGGAGCCGGAGGAAGCCCCAGGTCCAGATTTTCAATTTATCAGGGTCAGGGTCCCTTTAAGAAATAAATAGATAAGACTTATCAAAAGTAAAACAGGCAAGAAGTAGTGAATTAACTGGCAATACATGATGAGGTCCTGAACTTTTCCGCCCTCTATTAGAAAACAATAAGTCCTGTTTAAAGTAGTTTTTGGTACACTAGAAATATTTTCTACAATCTAAATAATCATGTTTGCATTATACTTTTTTTTCTTTATCTGTGAATCAGAGCCATTTATGGCTATTAGTCCTATTGTGGTTGTAAGAAAATCCATTCAGTAATTATAATAGTAGACATTGATCAAAAATGCAATTAAAATGTAATTTATGAAAGCCATTAGATTATTAGACTTGACATAAACTCATAAATTGTTAAAGTGAATTTCAAGGGAGAAGGAAAAACTTCAACTGTTCATAAGGATTGCATACTTGTTTTTTTTTTTTTAAACAGGATGATATTGAGCCCTAATCTGGTACCTGAAGTACACCCAACTGGGACACCTCCAAACCCTCCCTTTCTTGCATTTGGATTGGTATATTGGCATATAGACTACAAAATACAATGGCTGGAGGTGGTGGGGATATAAGGGTTGTTGCCGGTCTTTAAGAAAGTCCAGGTGATTTTCCACAAAAAATACGTTGTCCGAGGTTGTTGAGTTTTTTTCCAAGATGTCAGTATACAAACTTCATTTGTCAGCAGGGTAAACAATGGATTAGTGGTTAACACTCTCGCCTTGCAAAACTTGGTCCCTGGTTTGAATCCCAGCCAGGGCACTATCTGCACGGAGTTTGTGTGTTCCCTGTGTCAGCATGGATTTCCTCTGGCCACCTCCCACATCCCCTAAATTGACTCTTGACGGCAATACACACACTACACGATACATATACAGACATGTGACTATAGTAGGGATTAGATTGTGAGCCCCTCTGAAGGGCAGTTAAGTGACAAGACAATATACTCTGTACAGTGCTGTGGACCGTGTTGGCGCTATATAAATGCTAAATAATAATAACAGTGACACCCTTTGTGATGCTGCCTTTGCCATCCAGCTAGTTGGTAATGGTTAACAATTTTATGGAACAAAAACATATTTGGACTTATTTGTATGAATTTAGCATTTTTTCCAAACACAAACATAATCCCTTTTGGTAAGAAGCTTCTGTACATTATGCATTGACCTATGTTATTAATTTGCAGATCAACATACAGCAGGTATACTCAGTTCCACAAGGAAACAAGATATGTAGTACACTTGTCTCTACTGCTAAATTGAATCATTAATTTTATTTTTTGTAGAACAGATTTTGCATTTGAACAAAGAATGTGCACTCAGAATTTCCCCAGAGCACATAATTTACATACAGACCATGAAACAAATGTCAGAATATTAAATAAAACTGTGCATGATCTAACTTGAAATATATTCAAGGGCAGCAAATCTCAGTAGCGCAGTGCCTTAACACTACACTAAAACATAAAAATAACAACAACAAAAACTCACCAAGAAATCTGACAGTTCTCCGAACTAGTGGATTAATATAGCAACAGTCTCCAGTTAGAAGAGTTTTCTCCTGGTTCTCAAAGTCCCTCGTTGCTACCTGTAGGCAGAAGACTACCGTTTCTCCAACGATGATCTAAATAGGAAACACAAAAATCAAGACGGCTTTAGAAAGTGAGTAAATGACATCTACATTTTACAATTACTATTATTCTTTATTAATATGGTATTAGAACCTTTCATTGTGCACTGTACAAGTAAATAGCTTACATACAAGGTACACAAGGCAAATACAGATTAAAAACACAGTTGTATCATTGTCTCTCTCTCTCTCTCTCTCTCTCTCTTCTCTCTCTCTCTCTCTCTCTCTCTCTCTCTCTCTCTCTCTCTCTCTCTCTCTCTCTCTCTCTCTCTCTCTCTCTCTCTCTCTCTCTCTCTCTCATAACAGTGGTAAAGGAGGTTGTCTGGCACTTTTGTTTTTTTCTTGGAGACGACCATTTTTGATTAAAAAAAAAAAACCAAAAACATCTAAGCTTATAGCCAATATGTAAATATTTAAATAATTGTACTCTGAGGAAAAAGAAAAAAAGAACCAGATAAGCTGCACCAATTTACACACCTAATAAATTTATTATGCACATAAACAAATCCAAATCATAAAAACACATAAAATCAAGGAAAGGGGAGGGATGAGGGCATATGGGCTGTGGAAAAGTTGGGGCCAAAGTAAGGTACAAAACAGATATGATAAATTGTACATTACAGAGTTTGTGCACAAGGGACAAAGGTGTATAAATTAAATTAGGCTGGAGGGTTCACAAAAATCTAATGGCGACCCTGGTATCTGTCAGCAAATAATGTAAATACAGTGCAACAATGCAGCCAAAAAAATGTCACACTTCGGGCCGTGGGCCAAATCTGGCCCTCAGAACCATTAAATGTGGCCCCCAAGTGGTGTTTGCAGGATGTTTGGCACACTCTAGACCACCAGGGAAGCTATACTGGAGGTGAAGCCCTAGAACACCAGGGAAGCCTTATGGGGGAGGTAGGAGGAAAGCACTGAACACCAGGGAACTGTATAGGGCAGGGTGGGGGCTTCTAGACACCAAGGAACTGTATTATGGAGGGTGGGAGGACCACTAGACACTAGGGAATTGTATAGGTGTTAGATGGGGGCCATTAGACACCTGGGAACTTTATAAGGGAGGAAGGTGGCAAGTAGACATTGAGGTTGGCCCGCGACTAGGCCCCAGTGTTCAATTTCGGCCCACTTTGTATTTTAGTTTGACACCCCTGATCTGTAGTAGGCTACACAAAACTGGCACTGTGCAAAAATGCATGATCTGCGGTAGAAGGGGTTAAAAAAGTGCTGGAGTGCTATGAAAAAAATCCCAAATACATCAATAACATTTCATATACGGACAAGTATGTTTCAATAAGGTGCTTTAATGCAATAAATAAACAAATAACCAATTAATGAGTTCATCTAAAGATGACAAGACATTTATATTGGGCTTTTCTCCTTGCGGACTCAAAATGCCAGAACTGCAGAACTAGGGGGCGCACTGTACTGTATACGTGCTGGCTTACTGTACAGGAAGAGCTGAGATATGAACCCTGATTTCCTGTGTCAGAGGTAGAGCTCTAAAGAAAACAAACAAATAATGCAGCAATAATGCAACAGGAGTATCAACTGTAAACCCAATCAGTCTATGCTGCTTATTCCATGTCAAAAATATTAAGCCATCTATTATTATTATATGCGCCAACATCCTCCACAGCATTGTACAAAGTACATTGTCTTGTCACTTAACTGTCCCTCAGAGGGGCTCACAATCTAACCTCCACCATAGTCAAATGTCAATGCATGCATCGTCGTCTAGGGCTAATTTAGGGGGAAGCCAATTAACGTATCTTAATGTTTTTGAGAAGTTGAAGGAAACCGGAGTGCCCAGAGGAAACCCACACAGACACAGGTAGAACATACAAACTCAGTGCAGATAGTGTCCAGGTTGGGATTTGAACCGGGACCCTGTGCTGCAAGCGAGACTGCCATTATGCCACTGTGCTGCCCCATAAACAAACGACATAACTTTAATGGGGTATAAAGGACTCATCTAGTAGAAACTATAGATATTTGTAAATGTAACACCTAAATGCCACACCGATTTTGATGCAAACACACAGTCTGAAGTAGGGTGTCTTCATCTTCCTTTCCTTGTCCAGTTTGCCGGCACTAGATGACTAACAGTGCTTGACTGGTAGTAATTTAAACCCAGACCAAGTAAGAAAGCTACTTCCTTTTCAGATTGTCTGAAGTAGGGTGTCTTCATCATTCTTCCTTGTCCCATTTTCCAGCAGTACATGATTAATAAGCATGAAATAAACTATTCACGTCTTTCACTGCATACTTAACTTACTACATATATTCTCCCATGGATTCCTTTCACAGTTTGGTCTAACTTGTCATTCCTTATGACAAATATGCTTGATTTGGACTTGGAGTCACTATTATAGTAAACAGGTTCATTCATATTTCTCCCGTTAGAAATAACCTCCATTAAACAGAAGTGATCCCCCCCAAAAAAAATAAATAAATAACATATTTTTTGGTCTTGGACAGAGTGGGAAATTTTTAAAATGTCTCTTACTTTATATTGGCACAGACTAACCAGCAAGCTCATGGTGACCCAGAACTCATTGGAGTGTGTAAGGGACTACAATGGCCCTCAAAGCCCCCTTACTAAGATGTTAAGAAAAACAAAAGTTTGCTTTCCTAAAACAGAAAGAATTTGCGATAATCCAGGTTGGAGTGAGCTTGAGATGTCTCCCAGAGCATCACTGCTGAATATATGCAAATTAAACATTGTACCCTTATATTGTTATTTTAGAGTTGGTTCCAAACAACAGGTTATTACCAGGACAGAGAGGATACATAACATTTCCTGAAGAATATAATAATAAAATATATATAGAAAGCATTTTTTTTGTACAATCAGGGTTTTTTCTTTGCAATTTCCAGGATTTTTTTTATATCTGTCTGTTTCCCCATTTCAGGGGTAGGTGGAAAAGCTTACCAATGGGGACAGAAAGCAATAAAATCTTGACAAACCCTCAATTGTCTTATCTTTCACAAAGCCGTAAGAATTGCTAGAGTTCCATTTAAATGTAAAGTTTATTATAGCAACTGTTACAGTACAATACTCACCTGAAAGAAACATACTTCTCCACAGAGAAAGACTCATCCAACTGTGCTAAGGAACACCTTTCATGCTATTTTTGGATTGTCTATATTTTCTGAGCCGTTACTTGCAGCAAGTTCTAATGCCAGCACAGTGACAGCTGTTCACTTCACAATGAAAGAAGAAATGCTGGGTTGAGATTTTTTTTAAGAATTATGTCAAATTGAGATTTTAAAAATTGGTGGAAACCTCGAAGTTGGCAACGCTATACATGTCACTGTTGACACAATGCTTATTTTTCTAGCAGTTTAACTCTGCAAGAAATATATGAGGAAATATATGACTTTATATGGTGTTAATGCCATAACATGTGCAACTGACTCAATTTGTATGCCATGGTTCAAGATGAAAGCTGCACACACCACCCGAGAGCCCTATTTTTTGAAAATACATTTTCATTCAGTTTGGTAGGTTTTTTAAATTGAATATCTAATCTCTGAACATGAACCTGAAATGATGTTGAAAGTATTAAACTAAAAATGGCCTCATGTTACAGGGTGCCTTTACAATATTCCACTTGAATCTTTTCTCCCTGACCCCTTTCGAGTTTCAGGCAAACTTAAAGAAGATGTCTGGAGTAGTCCGAAGGCCCTTTTAGAAAACAAAAAGACACTGTGATCCCAGGAGCCCTGTATAGTGTAGTAATTTAACAACCCCAAGTAATGCAAGAGGTATGTACGTACGTGAGGTACTCATAAATAAGGGTCACAGCACTAGCAACCATTGTGTAAGACATGTGAGATGTCTATCTTCACTCAGGTCTTATGGTCTTATCTCGGCTGGAAGGGCTGCACTCGAAAAATAACTGTTACAAGTTCTAAAAGAACTCTGAGCCTAGTCCCAATACAAAAATGGGGGTAGGGGGGATACACTGGGAGGGAAGAAGCACCCAGAGAGAATAAAAACAGATAAAATCTATTGAAAAGTACATAAAACACTTACCTCAATGAAGAAACTTGTGTGAGGTAAACAAGCAATTTTTTTAAAATTAATAATGCTTTTTTACGTCTGCTCAAAGCTGCTGCAGAGGTTTGTAATTAAGAAAATGGGGTGTATGCAGTAAACTGCATTCAGCAGAATTACGTGCATAAAGCCTTACCACATGTTGAGTATAGGGGTAATGCACTGCATGAAATGTATTACATTCTGCTCTAATCATCTTGCAGTAAGGCTTTAAAGTCAATGGGAACCAATTAATTAAAAGAAAAGCCAGATACTTACCTAAGGAGAGGGAAGGCTCAGAGTCCTAATGAGCCTCCCCTCTCCTCTCCCGGTGCCCGTTCCAGCGCTGGATCCCCGTAGCAGTATTTGACTAAATTGGTCAAATACTGCTATTTCCGCTGCCGAAAGGAGGCTTCGACAGTCTTCAGGAGTACTAATGCTCCTGAAGATGGGCCGCTCCAGACTCCGCACACACAAGTGCCCTCTATCACGTACTCATGCTTGCGCAGTATGGAGCCACCTGTCTTCGGGGGGACTCGGCTCCCGAAGACTTCTGAAGTCCCCCGTGATGGGGGATTTGAATGGAGGAGCTGCCGCTGCTACGAGGGCACTGGGAGGGAAAGCGGAGGCTCATTAGGACCCAGAGCCCTCCCTCTCCTTAGGTAAGTAGCTGACTTTTTTTTTAATTAATCGGGGTCCCATTGACTTTAAGCATGTAACTCTGCTTAATGTAATTTACTGCATACATCCCAATGTCACTTGCCCTGCAGAAGTGGTCAAGGACCTGAGAAATGCATTGCATTTTAGGTGTCAACAAATACTTGTTTGCCTCACACAAGTTTCTTCATTGAGATAAGTATTTTACTTACCTTTTGGGTGGATTTTAACTGTTTTTATCCTGTTTGGGGTGCCTCTTCCTAGTGTGTTCAGGCAAACTTGAATGTCAGGGCAGTCACCCAGAATTTGCCGCAAAAGAGTCATACTCCTACAATGTTCACTTAAAGATTGGTGTAAAGCCCTGGACACCTTCCCTTGCTGTATAAATGTACAGACTGGTAAGCATAAGGTGGGAGGGGACTTGTGTCACTCTAGGGATGAAGAGAAAGTTGACACCACTTCTGGGTCAAGTACTTTGTGACTGCTATGGCGGTTGGATATAACACTATACTAATGAACAGGAAGAAAGGATCAGGCAGAATGTGTGTACGGGTATCCTACTTTATAATCATCATACATACTCATCATAAATCACATGTTCTCTTTCAGAGGTGGCTAATGGATGGTGTTTGTCATCAAGCAATGATGGGTATGCTAAGTTTTACAGAGATAGAAGCTAATTTGTCTTAGTTGGGCAAAATGCTTGAGGTGCAGACTGTAGTATGGCTTCACTTTACATCTAAAATGTTTACTTTAATTGCCCAAAAACTTTAAAAAGAATCTGAAAGCGAGTCAAAATCAAGTTTAAAATATTCATAATTATTTTTTTCTGTTACATTTTGCTTTGCACTATAAGTAAAGACTCATTTATCACTGATCATTATAACCCTGGCAATGCACATTTAGGATGGTTTTACATACAGTATATTTTTTGCATTGTGGTGGGGATGCGATGCGCCCCCCCACCCCCCCCCCGCAACACAAAAAATTACAAAGTGTGCTGAGTGTGACGACAGGGTCATATGCATGGTGCCACCCCCCCCCCCCCCAACGCACCGTGCTCCGTTCCATTACACTACATGTGTCGCCCATAGACTTACATTACCCCAAGCATTGTGCTTGCAGTAACACGCTGTTGCCCTTGCAAGCAACAGCTCGGAAACTTCCGCTGCACTGCAAGGGACTGCAATAAGTGTTAACGTCTCCATAGACTTTTATTGCTTTTGCGTCCCCTTGCGGCAAAATAGGGTAACATAATGTAGGAACTACCTGCTAGTGTAAAAGGAGCCTTAAAGGGAACCTAAACTGAGAAGGACATGTATTATTTTAAGAGGAAAGATACCAGTTGCCTGACTCTCCTGCTGATCCTGTGTCTCTAATACTTTCAACCACAGCCCCTCAACAAGTATGCAGATCAGGAGCTCTGATTGAAGTCAGACTGGATTAGCTGCATGCGTGTTTCAGGTGTGGGATTCAGCCACTACTGCAGCAAATAGATCAGCAGGACTGCCAGGCAACTGGTAATGCTTAAAAGAAAAACATCCATATCTCTCTCAGTTTAGGTTCCCTTTAATAAAGTGGGGAAAAAAATCTGACATAACATTCAGTAAAAATGTGTTTTCCTGTTTTTTATTACCCACACAGTTATCATACAGTATTTGTTTTTATGCACAAGTAATATTGTCTATCTACAAATTAAAAATTCCCAAAGAACAGTGTCTCTGAAAGCTAACATTGTATTTTATTGCATAGCTGCTGTATCTATATATTAAAATCTATCTAGTGATAACTTCTCAGGTCTTTCTGCTTCTCAGCTCAGTACAGCTCAGTTTCAGCAGTTTGCTTATGTTTACTAAATGTATCTGACACAGGAATGTAAACCAAATGTAATGTTATCACCTCTTTGGATGTGGTCAGAAGCTGCCCAGTGCCCACTGAAGCAAGGAGCTTTCCACTGAAAAACAAAGTGCTGTGTTTAACTGTTTCAATGCTGGTCTGCTTCATTTTTTTTTTGGTAGTAGGTTTTATGCCGTAAATAATCTTGAGCAGAGGAAATGCTGAGTGTCATACCACTTTAAAGTATGGATGAAAACAAGTATTTTTAAAACATATCACTTGAGATCAGAAAATGCATTTGTGACATCTGTAATTTTAAAATGCTTTTAAGTTTTATTTAATCATCTGTTTCCATAGGGATGATAAGGGATTGTAAGTAGCAGAGATATGCTTATCATTTTACACACTCTGCTGCATGGAGATCATTTCACAGCCTTACCTATAAGACTGGTTGACACAGTGCTAGTCATGTGACTGGAGAGGGAACACAGCTTGTGGGCACCTCTCATAATCCTGGACCTCCGATCTACAGGTACAGTAGCTAAATGCTATTATTTGCTTCAAATAGATCAAATGTTTCACATGATAAATGCATGGATGCCATCAACTGTCTATCAATAGATATACTGATTAATTGTTGATTGGGAATGTACATTCTTTGTTCTAAGGAACACAGGACATGAGGGTAAGTGGGGAGTGATTAAAGGATGGAGAGCTTTGTAGTGCACCAAGACCTACAAAGCTAGTGGTGGTGGCAGCATTCCAATGAATAATTTATCAGATCTGTCCTGGAATTTTAATAAATACCTAATGGCACAAGCTGATAATCCAGGGAAAAGCAGTATCAGGAAGATATCAGTCATGTACATGATCAAGCCTAAATCATTTGCTGTATGCCTGGTTTTATGCCTCGTGCACAGTGCTGCTCGGATACCACTTTTCACTATCTGGAACTAATTTGGATCCGGATACCCAGATATTCGATCCAGGTCCAATATCCAAGTTCAAAATTTTCCAATCCAGATCCAAATCGGATATCCGACCTCAGTATCCGGGGTATCCGGCCGGATCGGATATCTGGATAGAAAAGCCGGAAGTGCCCTTTAAATTGCTTTAAAAAGGGTTTTTAGGGTAAATGAGGCATGTACCATCATTATTTTGTAAACGGGAACACTAATTAATGATGTGAGGACCTAAAATCCCCCACCCATCCAAAAAAAATGGCTGTCAATTAACATAAGGCCTAGGTTCCAGACAGCGGTCGTGCAGCCCACATTGTGTCCAAAGTCCAACCGCACAACTGGGACATGACAGTTTTCAGCCAAGACACCTCCAATAAAATCACGCAGCGATTGTGTTTTGGGTTAAATATAGGTGGTAGATTAGTGGCCTGTGGCACCCTGGCCTGGCGGTGGGAGCTGCACAGGCAGCAGGAGCAGGGAAATGCAGCAGCAGCAGGTGTAACGTGTGCCAGGAGCATGCCAGACATGGCACGTGGCAATTGGCACTTAGCACGTGTCACTTGGCACGTGGCACTTGCCAAGTGTCACGTGGCGCTTGTCACGTGGCACTTGTCACGTGTCACGTGGTGGCACGTGGCACGTGTCACATGGCAAGTGCCAGGTGACAAGTGCCACGAGACACTTGGCAAGTGCCACATGACACTTTGGCAAGTGCCGAGTAACAGTCAGACAGCAGAGGAGAAGACACTAGTGCACACTAACTATGACACTGGCACTGCTCACAGCACAGCAGTTCTGTAGAAAGCTAACACAGTGGTACTACTACTCTAACAACTACTAGCACTGACTGCTGTACTACAGTACTAACTACACAATAACACAGTAATCCTATCACCTAATCGCTAACCTAACCTATACCTAAGGCTAATAGCTGACCAGCAGGCAGCAGCTGGCCTGGTCTGTGCACAGCACACACACAGACACATAGCAGCTGCATGCAGCACACACTGACTGTCACACAAATGACATCAAGCTAATTAATGATTTAACAATAGTGTAGTGATAATGAAGGGGTTAATCACTGAACAGCTTATCACTGTGTGTACAGCCCTTGGCCCAGCAGCACTGGAGCACACACTCTAACTGTCACACTATGAGACATCAATCAATCTAATTAACGATTTAGCAATAGCGTAGTGATAGTAGTGAAGGGGTTAATCACTGAACAGCAAGTTTATAACTGTGTACAGCCCCCTTATTAGGCCACCACCAGCACTGGAGGATGTCTCTCAGTGAGCATTCTGCAAACTAGGACGATCTGTCTCATCATGGAAGCCCTCCTTATTATCCAGAGGGGATGGCCAGTGTTCCTTTCTGTGATTGGGTGCCAGGGCTTAGGCTGGGAGGGCTCAATGAGGTCAGGTGGGGCTGGCCAGGGTTCCCCTCCGTGATTTGTTGCTAGGGCTTCTGCTGGGAGCCCTCTGATTGGCTCCTGGACGTCATCACCTAAGTTACAGTATTTCGGATCCATATCTGGGTTATGCGGCCAAATATCCGCAGATAGTTATCCGGATTTGGGCCCAGGTATCTGGAATCCGAATCCGGTGGGATATCTGAGAAAAGTTCGGATATCCTGAATCCGGATGAGCAGCCCTGCTCATGCACACCATGCAATTTCCCGTCAAATAGACAGGTCAAATGGATTATTTCCATCTAGTCCAATCTGATTTTCGATTTTTTTCTGATCAATTTTGTATAGAAGTGTTTAAAAAAATAAACCTTTATCCTCTATTACTTCTCAAAGCTTGTCCGAGCTCATGTACAGTATGTTGCTTTCATGATACTTCTTAACCTCCCTAGCGTTCTGGATGAGCTGAGCTCGTCCAGAGACGCTGGAGGGTGCCGCTCAGGCCCCGCTGGGCCGATTTTAATATTTTTTTTTTAAAAAACACGCAGCAAGCACTATGCTTGCTGCGTGTTGGAGACGATCGCCACCGCTCGCCTTTGATGCGCCGCTATCCGTCGCGTAACGAGCGCCCCCCCCCCCAGACCCCGTGCGCTGCCTGGCCAATCAGTGCCAGGCAGCGCTGAGGAGTGTATCGGGTCCCCCTGTAATGTCACGACGTCGCCGAAGTCGATGACGTCACGACGTGGGTCACCATGGCGTCGGGGGAAGCCCTCCAGGAAATTCCATTCAGAACGGGATTTCCGGATGGGCCATTGCGCCGGCGGCGATCGGAGGGGAGGGAGGGATGCCGCACAGAGGGGGCAATCATGTAGCTAGCGCTAGGCTAGCTACATGAAAGATAAAAAAAAAAGTGCAAAAAACATTCGGAATCAGACCGCCAGGCAGGTTAATGCATGAAAAGATTGTTAGTTTTATATATTAATTAAGTCTGGCTGCTTTCTCTTAGATTGCAACCAGGCTCCCATCTTGTTGATTGCAACTTTCTCCTTGTATTGATTGCAGGCTAGCTCCTGTTTCATTTCTTGCAGTCTCGTCAGCTTATTCGGAAAGTCTCTGGATGAGATTTAACCTCTCCAAGCTTTTCTGCTAAACAAACTTCCTTCTGCCAGCACCGCTTCTCTTTATAGACTCAGACAGCAGCCAGACGTGGCTCGTCATATCAGCCATGGTGGGAAATTTAAGTAAGCACTGCAATCAGGAAGATAGGAGCCACGCTGCAATCAAAGTTCAGGATAAAGAAGGGGCTCCTTGGGAAGAACATTGAAGACTCCTAGCAAGTTACAGGTGATAAAATATTCCCAGTTTTCCCACAAACTATGTCTTTATTGACTAGCTTCTATATCGCATACACATTGACCAAGAGGAACATACACCAAATAGTGTTGTCAAGAGAGTAAAGATTAGGAGTTGTCCAAAGAGTAAAGACTAATCGTGCAAAGCATAATGCATTCATATACATGTTAAACCTTCTGCATAGTTTTTGTCTCTGATTTTGAATACATGTTTTGATCAGTCAGTAATGGCATAAGTAGCACAGTACTTGTTCCACTAGGTTGCATCCCTGCCCAAGCTTTAGGCTAAGAGCGAGGTATAATCAATACTATTTTAAGTAGTCATTTCGATGTACCCAGACCAAATGCTGACAAATAGTATTAAATCAGGAACAGGCAATCGGCCTTACAACAATCAATTGGGCAGTGTCAAAATCAATACTCCAAGATTGTCTATGTCACTATCTATTTGATTTAAGAGGTGCACAGCAGAACGTCAGTTTAATGGCAGGAAACGCATGATACCTCATGATAGCTGTCCATGTCTGATGCACATTTTGTAAATAGACTGCTTCCTTGGAGACATACAGCTAGTCACAAGCGAAAGACATTCTTTCAATGGTAAATTGCTAAAATAACTTGCAATGTACAGTATTACAAAACATTTTATGCAAGTGCAGCATTTATAAAGAAAAGGTAGAGAGGTGGGTTCCAATGAATTTATATCACCACAGTGGATCCATATCCAATGTAAGCAGGCATCATGCAACCAAAGAAACATCTGGGGGAAGAAGAAGGGATATAGAGGAAGGAAAGTGTAGGGGTGGGAGTGGGTAGTAGGGGTAGAAGAGGTGGAAAAAGTAAGAGATGAGACCAAATATAGAGTGAGATGAAACATAGAAGGGAAGAGGGGATATAGATATAGAGGGTGGGCAGACAAGGGAAAGCAGTAAATAGAGAGAGGAAAGATGAGATAAGGAATGAAAAGAGAACAGGGGAACAACTAGAAATTACCGCCCCCCCCCCCCCCCCCCCCCGCCTGCAAAACTTTTGATGGGGCCCCTCCCACCAAACCTCAAACCTGCAGAGAATAGAAAGCTTTTTCTATCTGTGCCCAGCCTCTTCAAGCATCATTACAGGACACAGCACTTGGGGAGGGGTAGAAAGGCTGGGGTACAAAAGAGCTGTACACAAAACCCTGCAGAACACTGAATAGGGACTGACTACAAATCTTTGCCTGCAAAATGTTGTATGATTCCATATCAATGGCTGAGCAGATGCAGTCATTAGAACAATTGTGCATAGCACAAAAAACCTTTTCTCTCCTTGTCCTTAGTTGTCAGTCTCTCAGAACAGGCCCCCCCTGTGGCTGCATCCCTTGCTGGGTCTATTGTTACACCCCTGAAAGAGAATGGTCTATGGGACAAAAAGGAAGGAAAGAAAAAGTGGAAGGTGAGATGGGGGAATGGGAGAATGAACAGAATGAAAGCTGACAAACCAGTGGACAAGTGTGTAAAATAAACCAACCTGCCTAACCTATACTGGGGTAACCTACCCTCCTAACCTGTACTGGTGGAACCTACCTGGTTAACCTATACTGTGAGAACCTACCTGGCTAGGTTATACTTCAGGAACCTACCTGGCTAACCTATACTGGGGCAACCTACTTGGGGAGCCAACCTCGCTAATCTATATTGGGGGAACCTACCTGGCTACCCTATACTCGGGGAACCTACCTGGCTAACCTATAGCGGGGGAACCTACCTGGCTAACCTATACTGGGGCATCTATACCTTGGTTCATATATAGGGGGCACCTATACTTGGCTACCTACCTATACTGAGGATGTTTTTTGGGGGGAGTTGTACCACAGCTATAACATGCGGTGCAAATTGTTGGCTGCTTGGCAATCATTTCCAAATCTGGTTGGGAGGCGCATCCTCACAAGTTTGAAAAAAAAGTCTAAAGAACACCATAAAGGGCAATGTTTACCTTTAAGGCAATGGGAACTATACAGTAACTATGATCATGTATACTCAGCAAGCTAAAATGACTGAAAAGAGTAACACTAATGTGATGCATCCATTAAGCACACATTTGTAGTGCACAAATTGGATCTAGAAAATCATTGCTAAGCGGTTCATTTCATTCAAAAAAGGGCACACTGACATGTGAAATGGGGTCATTACATTACATCCACCTACACTGGCTTCCAACAGTACAAATACAATTTTGTAGGTCGTTAATTACACTAATAACAGTCTTTATAGGGCTTTCTCTGCAGAAGTACTCTAGAGATGTTTGGTAGGAGAGTTTCTTCTACCTGTGATAATGGAAGTTGTGAAAGCACTGAACAAGTCTTGACCTTCAGTGATATACTGTTAGTAGCAGACAAAAACATCACACAGAAAAAAAAACATTATAAAGCTGCAGCTTCTGATTCCACAGCAAACTCACAGAGACATTTCCCCATTCAGGTTGCATTTTAAAGTTTATCATACTCATCAACAGGCTGCTAACTTCTACCAGCACCTAAACTGACCTCTCCCTCCCCAGCACTCCCAGTGATCTCTCCCTCCCCCAGCACCCCTAATGACTTACCCTTCCTGCAGCACCCACTCTGACCTCTACTTATCCCAACATCCACCCACACCCTTTCCCTCACAGCTGGCACCCAGTACTCACATGACACCAAGTACCTGCACCTAGGCCTGACATTGCACCCAGTAATCACACCTGCACACAGCCTCCACATGGCACCCACTATCTGCACCAAGCACCCACTTAACCAGTACCCGCACCCAAAGTACCCGCATTTAAAACCAACGTGACACCCAATGCCCACCCAGTACAGGCATGGCACCCATGTCACACCCAGTACCTGCACTTAACACCCACATGACATCCAGTACATGCACCCAGATCTCACATAGCACTAAGTACTTGCAATGAACACCCGCATGACACTCGATACCCACCCATAGCCAGAACCCACATGACACCCTGTACCCGCACCAAGAACCCACATTGCACCCATCATCTGCATTTAGCACCCACGTGACAACCAATACCACCCTAGCCAGAAATGAGGAGGGGGGAACGTACGTCCACCGGTGACAGGTCAGAATCCACACAATTTAATGCAGCCAGCGCTGTGCATTGTGACCATTATGTATGTATGTGTTTACATGTTTTTTCAATCTTATAAATGTTTATGATAGTGGTATTTTAAACCATATACAAACTTGACTCTTAGCCTTTGACAATAACCTGATGCCTACACTGAGAGCCAGCATGTTAAGGCCAAAACTACTAAACTGCAGTGGTGCCAACATTTATTTTAGAGAAATTAGTTCAATTATTTAGCTTCACTTTTTTGAGAACAACTCTGCAGCTGAGCTAGAGCTAAGATGTACTTTGGGATCTGACAGCTGCTATCCTTCATAATACTTTCCCAGATGTAGGGAAAAAAAACTAGCCTGTCTAATTAAACTTCAATAAAGCCAAAAGTGATTATTCATTTTTTTATTGTTGCTTGTTTGTAATGTTATTTCTGCTCACACAAGGGTATCATATATTAAGATGTTATTCTTGCTCACACTAAGGCACAGGGCTCAAACTACAGTAATGTGCAGGACTCTGCCCTTCATCAGTGAACATGAGCTGTCTTCTTAGTTTTATTTTTGAATATAGAATAGAATTAGCCATATAAAATTTTATTTAATGACAAGCTATCAGTAATTAAAGGACCACTATCGTAAAAAATTTTAAAATGTAAAATACACGTGGAGACATATGTATAAAATGTACACTTGTTGCAGAGTAAAATGTACTATAAATGATATTTCCCCTATCTTGCGTTCTCACTTTTGTCACTTACAATAGGCAGTGAAAATCTGACATATCGGACAGGTTTAGGACTTGCCCTTCTCCTCCTGGGGGATTCTTAGGGTTTTGTTTTCAAAATCACTTACTGAATGACAGTTTCTCAGTCCAACTGCCAAAATAGTATGTAAGCGAGTAAGGAGGTTGGGCAATATCCTTATATACTGTAGATCCTTTCCATACAGTGTTTTTTTAAAGACTAAAGGAAATACAGAGAAAACCCCATAAAAAGAAGGACTAGTCCAAAATCTGTCATATCTGTCATATTTTTATTGCCTAATGTGACAGCAACATAGAAAAAAAGGTAATTTATGGTTTCTTTACCCTGGGATAAATGTACTTCTTATACATATTTATTTTAAATTTTAGATTTTTTTCATAATAGTAGTGCTTTAAGAGGAATCAATAATAAATGGGCATTTGCAGAAAATATTCCAAGAGGAGGGGGAAGTTGTAACATCCACGGAAGCAGCGGCTCTGCAGCCGCCTCGCTTCCCTTGCTCTGGGACTTCGCCCGTTCCTCTGGCATCTAGTACGCCGAGGACAGGGTTGTTCATTGCTCATAGGGTTGCTGTATCGCGCGGGCGCGCGCGGAGACAGGACCGTTATGTGGGGAGGAGGCGCGTCAGCTGACCGGCTGACGTCAGAGGAGACTCGCGGCGCTCAGGATTGGCTGATTGGTGGTGGGCGAGGATGTGGGGTCTCCTCTGCTTCAAAAGCCTTCAGTCTTCACTCCCAACCTGTCTGCTGTTGCGAATACTTATGTGTTAGCGCTCAGACCTTAGATAGTATCCGGTGTGCTTTGATCTGGGAGTAAACCAGGGATTTCACACAAGACTAGGATTATTGTATTATTGTATATTTGATATTCTGTGTATGACTCTGTCTATCCTCTGACCCTGCTCTTGCTAATCAATTCTGTACTTCTGCCCATCTGACTCTGTTGCTGAACTCTGCCTGATATCTCACTACTCTCTTGCCTGTCGATTTTGTACTGTACCTGCCCGCCTGTTGCTGATCCTAGCCTGTCTGACCATTCTACTCACCAGTGAGCCCTGTCACTGGTGAGGTGTTCTTTAATAGTACCCACCAGCTCCTCTGGTGAGGTCTAGCAAAACTATTCAGTTACTGTGTACCAATAGTGCCCACCAGCTCCTCTGGTGAGGTCTAGCAAAACTATTCAGTTACTGTTGCACCAAGCTCTATACACCTTGCTAGCTATACTTGCATTATTGGTGATTCTGCAGATCACCACATAATCAGGTATAGCGTCTGTATTATCGGTGATTCTGCAGATCACACATAATCAGACGTCTGTGTTGCTACACCAAGCGTTACAGAACAGCAGACCAAAATATTATGGGCACACTATGCAATCGGGTTTAACTTTTGACCACGACCGTTAACGATCTCATCAAGACAGTTAACATACAGCAGACTCATGGGGGAGAAACCGAGAGCCCAATATGGTGCAGTATGTTAATATGGAGAGGTCTGTTGTGAATAAATGAGATGATTATACTCACAAGGGTGGGTCGCCACAAAGGCAACCACTGGAAAGGCCGGCGGGGAGAATTGTAACCTGACCCCGCTCAGGTTAAAAAGTCGCTCTCTGTAGATAGGAGAAAATGGGGATACACCCCTCCACCAAGGGTGGACTAGATGATATTGAAATATGATAACAGAGGCACCAAGCAGAATAAAATTAGTTAAAATTGTTAAAAAGGGGGAAGTGGGTGGACTCACCTCCCTTCTGAAAAAAATGGCCGGACAATGGACAGGTTACTTACAGTCTAAAGTAACATTTATTAGTAACTCCAAAAGTGCAACGCGTTTCACGGGTAACAGTCCCGCTTCTTCAGGCAAACGATTATTTGGAGGGTGCAAAATCAGGTCATGAACCAGGTAGAGCGCCTCTACCTAATTTTATTCTGCTTGGCGCCTCTGTTATCATATTTCAATACAGCAGACTCAGATTGACCAGCTGGCTGAGACAATTAACCATCTTAAGGGTCCTAATGCACAAGTGTGCTCCCCTCCAGTCATT
The DNA here is from genome assembly GCF_040937935.1 of Hyperolius riggenbachi. Classification (NCBI taxonomy): domain Eukaryota; kingdom Metazoa; phylum Chordata; class Amphibia; order Anura; family Hyperoliidae; genus Hyperolius; species Hyperolius riggenbachi. The sequence continues at coordinate 110,266,300 of NC_090651.1, forward strand.
GAGCCCAGGATGCCCCCTCCCAAAAGATTCTCGGGGCCTCGCTCTGATTTTCGAAATTTCAAGCACCGGTGCTTATCATATTTTGAGTTACGGCCAGTATATTAAGGTACAGAGAGTCAAAGGGTTCCATTTATAAAGACCTTATTATCTGGGGATTCCCAGTCTTGGGCCTACATTCTCCCCGAAGGTAGTGAGGCTTTGGCCTCTGTTCAGGATTTTTTCAAAGCGATGGCAGTTATATATGACGATCCCAATTTGGCTACGACATCAGAGAGGAAACTTAAGACCCTCAGACAGGGGCATAGCTCTGTAGAAACTTACGCTGCTGAATTTAGAAGGTGGGCGGCGTCAGCCAGATGGGGGCAGTATGCTCTTCTAGATTGTTTTTTACGGGATTGTCTGATGCTGTAGCCGATTTAATGTTGGGTCACCCTGAGCCTAAGTCCTTGGATGAGGCCATATCCTTGGCAATCAAGATTGATCAGCGAGTTCGCCATCAAAAGCAGACTCGGGGTAAAGTCCCAGGGAGGATTGCTCCTGGTACTTTCTCGCCTCCTGTTCCTTCTCCTCCTCCTCTGGATGAGCCAATGCAGATTGGACAGGCCAAACTCACTGAGGTCAAAAAAGAACAGGAGACGTGCTGAGAGACTCTGTCTTTATTGCGCAGAGAAAGGGCATATACTGTCAAATTGTCCCAGAAAGGCGGAAAACTCTATCGCCTAGGTGTAGCTGGAGGTACTACCCTAGGCGATCCAGTCTTACCTCTAAAAAGCAATCGTTTACTTCTCCCGTGTTCTATTGCCTGGGAGGGTCGAGTTCATTCCACCCAGGCCTTTATAGACTCGGGTTCCGCAGTTAATGTAATGGCCTATAATTTTGCCGTGAAATTTGGTTTTCCTCTCCTTTCTGTGGGACGTCAAGTAGTGGTTACCGCAATGGACGATTCATCATTGCAGGGGAAACAACCACTCACTCAGACTCCTGTGTTAGTATGTCAGTTAGGAGTGTTGCATAAAGAACAAATACAGTTCCTGGTTCTCAAAATGTCCACCTTCACTGTAATTCTGGGTATGCCGTGGCTAAAGAAACACTCCCCTCAGATCGACTGGAGTTCCAGACAATTATTAAAGAGACACTGAAGCGAGAATAATTCTCGCTTCAGAGCTCATAGTTAGCAGGGGCACGTGTGCCCCTGCTAAAACGCCGCTATCCCGCGGCTAAACGGGGGTCCCTTCACCCCCACCCCCCCCCCCCCCCCCCGCAAAATCAATGACCCAATTGGTTGTAGATTTTGCTGCTCCTACAGGCAAGGCTAACGGCTGCAGCCCTGCCTCTAGTCGCGTCTATCAGCGGCGCATCGCTGCCTCTCCCCCGCCCCTCTCAGTGAAGGAAGACTGAGAGGGGCGGGGGAGAGGCGGAGATACGCGCTGACAGACGCGCGTGGGGCAGGGCTGTGGCGGTTAGCCCTGCCTCAATACGGAAGAGATCCCCGGCTGCTCGGAGGGGATTTGTGAGGTGAGGGACCCCCGTTTAGCGGCGCGATAGCGGCGGTTTAGCAGGGGCACACGTGTCCCTGCTAACTATGAGCTCTGAAGCGAGATTTATTCTCGCTTCAGAGTCTCTTTAAGTTGGTCCTCCTATTGTCGTCATCATTGTTTGGAGAAAGTCAATATAGGCGCTACCGAGATTCAAGTAGAGGGGGTGTCCTCTCAGTCCTCTGACACCTCTGATATTTAGACCTGGAGGGATTGGGCATTGGTGCTGAGCCCTTTTCAGCAGGAGGTTCCCAAAGGGAAACCAGATGGGGTTCTCTTTGTGCCACTCCAGTTCAGATTCAAGATTCTACATGTTTTTCATGCCCATAAGAATGCAGGTCACCTAGGGGTTGCCCGCACGCAGGAGTTGCTAGACAGATGTGTCTGGTGGCCCTCTATTGTTACCGAATGTAAAGAGTTTGTTGGAACCTGTTCTGTCTGTGCCAGGAGTAAGTCATCAAGATGACCTCCTGTGGGTACACTACAGTCACTACCGGTGCCTTAGCAGCCATGAACTCACCTGTCCATGGACTTTGTGGGTGAACTGCCCAGATCAGATGGGAAAACGTTCATATGGGTGGTAGTCGAAAGGTTTAGTAAAATGGCCCATTTCGTTCCCTTGGACGGACTCCCCTCTGCACAGGAACTGGCTGAGCTTTTCATCCACCACATTTTCAGATTGCATGGTATTCCTGAAAATGTGGTGTCAGATAGGGGAGTCCAGTTTGTTTCCAAGTTCTGGAGGGCCTGTTGTCATCATCTGGGTATGAATCTATCGTTTTCCTCCGACTACCACCCACAGACTAATAGGCAGACCGAAATGATTAACCAGTCCTTGGAACAGTTCCTTAGGTGCTACGTGGCAGATGCTCAGGTGGATTGGGTCAAATTTCTACCTTTTGCAGAATTTGCCCATAATAATCTGAAGAATGCTTGCTCGGGGTTCTCCCCATTTCAGGTTGTAACGGGGAGATCACCTACATTTTCCCCACTGCCCGTGGCATCATCTCCTTTCCCGGCTCTGGAAGAGTGTCAAGGAACATTGAAAGAGATCTGGGGTATGGTCAAGAGAAATCTTAAGAAAGCCTTTGCGACCCAAAGAAGCAGGCAGATAAGAGACAATCTGTAGAGTGGGCCTTTGTATCAGGTGATATGGTGTGGGTGTCTACTCGGCATTTAGCTTTAAAGCAGCCCTCTGCTAAACTGAGTCCCAGATTCATAGGCCCATACCCGGTGTCCAAAAGGATCAATGATGTTACGTATGTTGTTTCACTTCCGCCCACTATGAGAGGTGTTAAATCTTTTCATGTGTCCCTCTTGAAGCCCGCTGTGCATGTGGATTCCTCGGCTGGTGCGTAACTCCATACAGTACCTAGTTCACTGGAGGGGGTATGGCCAGGAGGAGAGATCTTGGGTGCCGGGTTGTCGCATGCATGCAGAGAAACTCAGGGATGAGTTTCATAGGTTGCATCCTGACAGACCTGGTGGACCGTGTCCGGAGTCCACGCCTGAAGGGGGGGGGGGGGGAGAACTGTAACATTCATGGAAACAGCGGCTGCGGGCACGCAGGGTGTCTCCGCAGCCGCCTCGCTTCCCTGCCCGTTCCTCTGGCGTCTAGTACGCCGCGGACGGGGTTGTCCATTGCTCATAGGGTTGCTGTATCGCGCGGGATCGTGTGGAGACAGGACCTTTATGCGGGGAAGAGGCGCGTCAGCTGGTCAGCTGACGTCAGAGGAGACTCACGGCGCTCAGGATTGGTTGATTGGTGATAGGCGCGGCGTGGGGTCTCCTCTGCTTCAAAAGCCTTCAGTCTTCACTCGCAAACTGTCTGCTGTTGCGAATACTTATGTGTTAGCGCTCAGACCTTAGATAGTATCCGATGTGCTTTGATCTGGGAGGAAACCAGGGATTTCACACAAGATTATGATTATTGTATTATTGTATATTTGATATTCTGTGTATGACTCTGTCTATCCTCTGACCCTGCTCCTGCTAATCAATTCTATACTTCTGCCCATCTGACTCTGTTGCTGAACTCTGCCTGATATCTCACTACTCTCTTGCCTGTCGAGTTTGTACTGTAGTGTTGATCGGATACCTCATTATCCTATTTGAGTTTGGTCGAATTCGGATAGTAAACTATCCGAATTAACTCGAAGTTCAATATCCGATGTAATCGAATATCCGATTCGACCTCGGATATCCGATGTCACTATCCGAGTCTGTATTCGAGTAAAATATTCGAGCTGGCCTTAAATAGCTTGTAAAACTTGTATTGGAGGTCAATGATGCATGAAACCACCTTTTTTATGAAGAAAAACATCAAGTGATTATGTGGTGATGTAGTAGTTATAAAAAAGGTCTCAAAAATAGTAAATTAACTTCATGAAAAGTGTTTGCATGAGAAGGTGTGTCCAAAATGGTTGTTGTAACAGTCTTCATTTACGTTGTCTTCATCTTCTTCTTCTATATCTTCTTCTTCCTCTTCTTCTTCTATATCTTCTTCTTCATCTTCTTCTATATCTTCTTCTTCATCTTCTTCTATATCTTCTTCTTCTTCATCTTCTTCTATATCTTCTTCTTCTATATCTTCGTATTCTATATCTTCTTCTTCTTCTTCTTCTTCTTCATCTTCTTCTTCTATATCTTCTTCATCTTCTTCATCTTCTTCTATATCTTCTTCTTCTTCTTCTTCATCTTCTTCTTCTTCTTCTTCCTCTTCTTCTCTATCATTATCACCTTGCTAGCTATACCTGCATTATTGGTGATTCTGCAGATCACCACATAATCAGGTATAGCGGCTGTATTATCGGTGATTCTGCAGATCACACATAATCAGACGTCTGTGTTGCTACACCAATCGTTACAGAAGATTTTTAGAGTACCACAAAGAGGATATTGGCAGAAACCAAAGTTCCTCTATTAATATTATTCTATATTTGATATATCAGATTTTTTGGGCAGAAAATATTAAATGAATAGCAAAGTGCATTTAGCTGTGAACTCATTTAGAGTGTTGGATTAGAATTAATGTACGCAGCATAGAAATGAATGAATTAATATAACCAGTATTTCCTACTCAGTATTTGTTCTGCTTTCCTCAGCAAAAGCTGACAAAAATCCTCTTAACTGTACAAGGCAAGACAGAAGTAGGGGAGGGCAGAACACTTATAAAATGTCTCTTAGGTGACAGAGGAAATCACATTATGTAAGTGTATAATCAATCACACTCACACCTACGAAACATTTATTGAAGACAACACAGTAAAAACCACTTACTGACATAGTGGATCAAGGACAATGTCAGAAGACAAATGGCAAAGCGTAATGTGCTAGAAGACACTGCTTAAAATACAAAGTTCTGTTTTCCAGTAACGCAAGTGAAGTACAGTACAGCAACTTTTGTCTTCAAAGCTCAATTCCATGAAAAACTATTATTCAACCTTTCCACTGTGAAAGGCTACAGAAAGCAAAACCCTGCTTGTTATTGTTGCAGTTTTGTATAGTCTATTGTAGTATGTAGTGCTAGCACTGCTTATGGGTCATTTCTTGGTTAACAGGTAGAGTGCGCATTGCAGCACCACCGCATGAGTTGGGCGCTAGGTGGTCCCACTTGTAAAAAATATTGGTAATGGTTGTGCGCTACCCGGCTCCCATTTTCATTTGAACGCTCTCCTCCTAGTGCCTAAAACGAACCACCCACCTAATACCTAATACTATGTATAGGATGAAGGAGGCACTTAAAGAGACACTGAAGCAAAAAAAAAAATATGATACAGTGAATTGGTTGTGTACTATGAATAATTACTAGAAGATTAGCAGCAAAGAAAATATTCTCATACTTTTATTTTCAGGTATATAGTGTTTTTTCTAACATTGCATCATTCTATAATATGTGCACAAGGTGGATCAGCGCAACACCAGGCCGCCTCCGAATGGCCTCCATCAGAGATGCGCTGAGCCCCCCCCCAGGAACTACAAACGCACCTTGAACCCAAACAGAAGCTCTGCATATACACCAAAAGCATGGCTGTTAAGTAGGAGCAGCTGACCAAAAACGAATTACATTAGTACATAGCAAGGAAATGAGCAGCGCTACTTAAAAACAGACTAGTGCCTACCTGCAAAAGAGTGCAAGCCCCACTTGTGGGGTCGAATACACACCGAGCATACACATGACCTGTCTACCACTAGAGGAGGATGTTGGTTTCCATTAAAAGCTTGCATGCAACCTATTAAGTACTCGTCCCTCCCACTGCGAAGAAGTCAATCCTCCATGGGAGGGGCCTAACACTAACTAAATCCTAACCTATGTATATGCATAGCCTGGGTGCGGCTGATCAAATAAAATTGAAAATTGCGCACAAGGTGGATCAGCGCAACACCAGGCCGCCTCCGAATGGCCTCCATCAGAGATGCGCTGAGCCCCCCCCAGGAACTACAAACGCACCTTGAACCCAAACAGAAGCTCTGCATATACACCAAAAGCATGGCTGTTAAGTAGGAGCAGCTGACCAAAACCGAATTACATTAGTACATAGCAAGGAAATGAGCAGCGCTACTTAAAAACAGACTAGTGCCTACCTGCAAAAGAGTGCAAGCCCCACTTGTGGGGTCGAATACACACCGAGCATACACATGACCTGTCTACCACTAGAGGAGGATGTTGGTTTCCATTAACAGCTTGCATGCAACCTATTAAGTACTCGTCCCTCCCACTGCGAAGAAGTCAATCCTCCATGGGAGGGGCCTAACACTAACTAAATCCTAACCTATGTATATGCATAGCCTGGGTGCGGCTGATCAAATAAAATCGAAAATTGAAAATTGCGCACAAGGTGGATCAGCGCAACACCAGGCCGCCTCCGAATGGCCTCCATCAGAGATGCGCTGAGCCCCCCCCCCAGGAACTACAAACGCACCTTGAACCCAAACAGAAGCTCTGCATATACACCAAAAGCATGGCTGTTAAGTAGGAGCAGCTGACCAAAAACGAATTACATTAGTACATAGCAAGGAAATGAGCAGCGCTACTTAAAAACAGACTAGTGCCTACCTGCAAAAGAGTGCAAGCCCCACTTGTGGGGTCGAATACACACCGAGCATACACATGACCTGTCTACCACTAGAGGAGGATGTTGGTTTCCATTAACAGCTTGCATGCAACCTATTAAGTACTCGTCCCTCCCACTGCGAAGAAGTCAATCCTCCATGGGAGGGGCCTAACACTAACTAAATCCTAACCTATGTATATGCATAGCCTGGGTGCGGCTGATCAAATAAAATCGAAAATTGAAAATTGGGCACAAGGTGGATCAGCGCAACACCAGGCCGCCTCCGAATGGCCTCCATCAGAGATGCGCTGAGCCCCCCCCCAGGAACTACAAACGCACCTTGAACCCAAACAGAAGCTCTGCATATACACCAAAAGCATGGCTGTTAAGTAGGAGCAGCTGACCAAAACCGAATTACATTAGTACATAGCAAGGAAATGAGCAGCGCTACTTAAAAACAGACTAGTGCCTACCTGCAAAAGAGTGCAAGCCCCACTTGTGGGGTCGAATACACACCGAGCATACACATGACCTGTCTACCACTAGAGGAGGATGTTGGTTTCCATTAACAGCTTGCATGCAACCTATTAAGTACTCGTCCCTCCCACTGCGAAGAAGTCAATCCTCCATGGGAGGGGCCTAACACTAACTAAATCCTAACCTATGTATATGCATAGCCTGGGTGCGGCTGATCAAATAAAATCGAAAATTGAAAATTGCGCACAAGGTGGATCAGCGCAACACCAGGCCGCCTCCGAATGGCCTCCATCAGAGATGCGCTGAGCCCCCCCCAGGAACTACAAATGCACCTTGAACCCAAACAGAAGCTCTGCATATACACCAAAAGCATGGCTGTTAAGTAGGAGCAGCTGACCAAAAACGAATTACATTAGTACATAGCAAGGAAATGAGCAGCGCTATTTAAAAACAGACTAGTGCCTACCTGCAAAAGAGTGCAAGCCCCACTTGTGGGGTCGAATACACACCGAGCATACACATGACCTGTCTACCACTAGAGGAGGATGTTGGTTTCCATTAACAGCTTGCATGCAACCTATTAAGTACTCGTCCCTCCCACTGCGAAGAAGTCAATCCTCCATGGGAGGGGCCTAACACTAACTAAATCCTAACCTATGTATATGCATAGCCTGGGTGCGGCTGATCAAATAAAATCGAAAATTGAAAATTGCGCACAAAGTGGAACAGCGCAACACCAGGCCGCCTCCGAATGGCCTCCATCAGAGATGCGCTGAGCCCCCCCCAGGAACTACAAACGCACCTTGAACCCAAACAGAAGCTCTGCATATACACCAAAAGCATGGCTGCTAAGTAGGAGCAGCTGACCAAAAACGAATTACATTAGTACATAGCAAGGAAATGAGCAGCGCTATTTAAAAACAGACTAGTGCCTACCTGCAAAAGAGTGCAAGCCCCACTTGTGGGGTCGAATACACACCGAGCATACACATGACCTGTCTACCACTAGAGGAGGATGTTGGTTTCCATTAACAGCTTGCATGCAACCTATTCTATAATATGTGCACATTACACAACACTCAGCATTCAAAATGAGTCTTTCAGAGCAGTCTGTAAAGTAATGACCTCTCCTCTAGCAGAGGAAAAGTAAATAGTCCAGGAGCAGTTGAGATAATAAAAGTCAGATAACAGCCCTCTCCATGACTAACTTAGTCGGAGAGCTTAATGGCTTGTTTGCATAGAGATAACAACTGGAGTTTCTCAACTCTTCCTGTACTGGAAACAATTACACTGATGTATCTGATCTTAATGTTTTATTTCTTAGCTGTGCTACACATACAAATCATAATATCATCATTTTTATTTCGCTTCAGTGTCTCTTTAAGTGGTGAATTATTTACACTTGAGTGCTTCCTTCATCCTGTACATTTGACCTGAGTGTGGAAGTGGTGAGCCACGGAGGGATTGTGTACTGGTGGTCCAGGCTGTGTTTCCTGGTATGAGAGACTGTTTTAGTACATTACTTCTTGGTAATGCCTAATACTAACCCCCTTGATGTGCCTGAAACTAACCTCCTCACCTAATACATAACCCAACCCTTGTATTTAAATTCCTAAAACTAACCCCCCATCCTAATTTTTAACACTTATCCCGGTGCCCAAACGACCGTTAGTCATTGCCGATAGTCTACAACCATTATTTCCTACAGTATGTAGTAGCTGACTAATATCAGCATTGGGTGCCTGAGGACTGATAATTAACCTCTTCCTGACCACATAACGCTGATAGGCGTCGTGAATGTGGCAGCCCCAGGACCAGGTAACGCCGAAAGGCGTTAAGAGTGGTGGGCGGAGATTAGCGGGGATCGCGCTCCATCAACAGTCTGCCAGCATTGAATCGCCGCTAGCAGACTGAAAAAAAAAGAAACGATTATGTATTTTGTTTGTACAGCGTTGCGATCTAATGCAATGTTGTACTGTAGAGGCTCTGATCATGATCCCCTCTCATAGGCTGATGCCTATGAGAGAGGATCGCCCTGATTGGCTGGCAGGAAGGGATTGTCAGATCTGAAAATAATGTCAGAAATAACTGATCTGCTGCATGCTTATTTAGGGGCTATGGCTAATAGTATTGGAGGCAGAAGATCAACAGGGTAGCCAAGTAACTGGTATTGCTTAAATGGAAATAAGTATGGCTGCCTCCATATCCCTTTTGCTTCAGTTGTCCTTTAATTTTCTGAAATGTCGTAATGAATAAAACAAAAAAATCGCAATCGCAGGACATGCAGCATTTTGGGAGTGCTTGCACTTCAATGTAAAATATTGAAGCGCTGACAAATTGCTCATGAATCGCTACACATAGCGATTTGTTTGTAATTTTAAATTACTGCAAACTGTAAAAAAAAATAATAATTGGAAATGACCAATCAGATTTTAACCACTTTACCCCCACGCGTACGGATTTCTCCGCCCCTTTTTTCCCTCCTAAAAAACCAGGGACGGAGAAATCCGTACCTTCCGCGCTACCGCCGCTGTCCGCGCTCCCGCCGCTCGTGCGCGCGCACCCGCCGCTCGTGCACGCCGCCGCCCGCTCGCCCGGAGATCAATGAACGGGAAAATCCATTCCCGTTCGTTGATCTAAGCCCCCGCAATGATCTGCTGCTATTTTCAGAAACAGCGAGATCATTGTGAGTCTCCCAGCCTCCTATTGCTTCCTGTAAGCGTCCTTCCGGACGCTTACAGGTCGCATGTAAACAAACACTCTGTGGCCATCTTGTGGCCAAATAGTAAACTACACCCTAAAAGCATTTTACATATACAAACATTACATTTACACAATAAATTAACTCATTACCTCCCACACTCCCCAATTTTTTTTTATTTTATTTTTTTGTAATGAAAAAAAAAAAAAATACAATAAAAAAAAAACATAAATAGTTACCTTAGGGACTGAACTTTTTAAATATTTATGTCAAGAGGGTATAACACTGTTACTTTATAAACTGCGGGCTTGTAATTAGGGATGGATGCAAAACTGAAAAAAATGCACCTTTATTTCCAAATAAAATATTGTCGCCAAACATTGTGATAGGGACATAATTTAAATGGTTTTATAACCGGGACAAATGGGTTAATACATTTCATGGGTTTTAATTACAGTAGCATGCTTTATTTAAAAACTATAATGGCCGAAAACTGAAAAATAATAATTTTTTCCCACATTTTTTCCTATTTCCCCATTAAAACACATTTAGAATAAAATAATTCTTGGCATAATGTCCCACCTAAAGAAAGCCTAATTGGTGGCGAAAAAAACAAGATATAGTTCATTTCATTGGGATAAGTAATAATAAAGTTATAGATGAATGAATGGAAGGAGCGCTGAAAGGTGAAAATTGCTCTGGTGGTCAGGGGGTAAAACCCCTCAGTGGTGAAGTGGTTAAATTACTAATCGCAAATCCCAATAACAATCAATGGCAAAAAAAGCTTACACTTTTTTCAAAAATTGCTACCAAAATTGCGGAAAACGCTCATGAAATCACTTACAAAATGCTAATTTGGAAACGCCAGCAATTGTGCTAGCGATTTGCAACTTGTAGTGAGTTCCAGGCCTAACTGTTTATACAAAAGCTGTAACATATAACAAATATGAAATAATAAAAAAAAACATTATTTTATCATTTGTACAGGAAGAAAACGTTGTTTGGATCTCTAAAACATTGCAACATTGAGCCGTTTGTAAGTAGGGGACTTTCTGTAACAATGTTCAGACAGTAAAGTGCATCCAGCTCTCCTACTGTAAAGAGGTATGAAACTAAAATATAATCAATGATCTAAAGCAATAAACAAAGGCACATCATAAAACTAATAGCAAAACAAAGATATAAATGGTTTTGAGCTATAATAAGCTGTTCAAACAATGTAGAGTAGCTTCTGCTGTCTCCGGGGGGAAAGCAGAGAACCGTTTTATACTTTGTGTGCATAAGAATTACTTAATTACAAGAGAATCTAATAATGTGTCTTCCAATTGGCAATGTTATTAATTAGCTTCAGTGAACTATAAATATGCCTTCAAGTGAAATAATATTATTTTGTTGTTTCAAAAAGTTATCATTCACCTAGGAAAGAGGGCTGCCTTGGGAAGCCATTGACATTAGCATGTATAGCAGCATCATAGCTTGTTAGTAGCTACAGACTCTATCCCTTCCTTGCACAGAGAAGCAAACCTGCCACAATGAAAATCATGCATATTGAGCTATATAATTCCTGCAAACACACCATGCCTATTAAAGAAAAACACAAAGGTGTCTGGAATAACCCAGACTTCAAATCCCCTGCTATTGATCATCATTGTCCTAAAGTCAACACCCTAAACTAACTTTTTTATAGATCTGAAGTCAAACCTATTACAGAATACTCAGATTGCATATGGAGACCCAGAATCACTAGGATCTAGCATCTCCTCTTGGAACTCTAGAAGTTAAAGGACAACTATTAATAAACATATTTTTAAAACTGAGATTGGAACAGCTTGTCTTGGTGTTCCTATATAGTTCCGAAATAAATCTCTCCCTTTTTATCTTTTCCTTTTATTTTATAAAAACGTTTAAAAAATCTTTCATTCACTCATTGTGTTGTTGAGCAGTTGGTGGTGGTGGGTTGGTGTGTGTGTGTGTGTGTGTGGGGGGGGGGGGGGTTACCTCTCCATACATCTGTTAACTCTGTGTGTACTTTTAATCTGGTGAGACCTGTCACATGCAAGATATATAAACTGTTCAGTAAGCCAGCATCTATTCAGTAGGAGACCTTGAGTAAGACTTTCGAACACTGCTACTGCCTATAGAGCGCGTCCTAGTGGCTGCAGCCCTGGCGCTTTGAGTCCACCAGGAGAAAAGAGCAGCACAAATATTATTTGTCTTGTATCCTTTATCTGCTGCATGAGTAACCATTCTCTGCACATTTCACATAAAACACAGACTCCCCTCTGCTAACGGATCTTTCCAAGTTACACTTAGTAAAGTAGAGCTTTTGGCTCTGATATTTATCGTGAAAAGTAGAAAAGTGCTTACACAGCTATTAAATAATACTTAGACATTATTTGTACATTGTAACTTTACAACACTTGGTTACTGATAGTTGCCCTTTAATGTGTTGCTACTAGTCAGTGATGTAAAAACTCACAGTTATCCAATCCCTATTCAAATTAATTAATCATGAAAAAGTAAATCACATAAACAGCTTGTATTATAAACAATGTTACAGAAGACTGAAGTGCAAACAAATATAATTCTTATAATGCAGGTGAAATGACTGACATATGAGAATATTAAAATACTACACTATGTTGTTAAAGGTTAATTAACAAATTGTAAAAAAAAAAAAAAACGTCTGGCTTTCCAACTTAATGCAGTGCTGCTGATTAAAATAATAAATGAAAATTAAAAGGGCATAGCATATTAAATACATGCCCAGTGCAAATCTGAATGACTACTAGTCACTTATCAAGCAGTAGGAGAACAGAGGCGCCAGCAGGATAAAAGCGGATAAAAACTTTAAAATTTGCTGGGAGGAAGTGGTGGACTTACCTCCATAAAGCAGACACGAAAGACTGTCTGAATAGTAGCAATCACATTTATTAAATAGTACCCCAAAAAAGTGCAACGCGTTTCGCAGGCCCAGCCCACTTCATCAGGCAATAAACGTGGGGACAAAACTGTAGACAAGAGACAGTACATTATGCTATAGTAAATTCTGCAGTTACAAATTTGCATATCAATATATTGCATAACATAAAGCATACCATATGAAAAATTGCTTCGTGGAGATAGCATAAAAGAGTTAGGTGTGCAAGTAAACAATAGGGGGTAGAGGCTATGGTGCTCGCGATAGTAATGGGTTATGGGGTGTTTTTTACACAGATTTGCAATGAGTGGTATTGGTAATGGAAAAGGGTATATGTCAGCAAGAGTAATGGGTAATAGAGCATTGAGAAGAGAACAGGGGGCCAGAAATACAGGGTAAAGTGTGCAAATAAAATAATATAAAGAACTGACCAGAATTTCGGCATTAGCAGGTGTAGCGCCTCAGTGAAGTGGTGAGGACACTCAACTCCTTATATATACACAGGTTCTTGCTAAAAGGGCCAATTGGATGTGTGGGAGGTGTAAGGTGGGCGGGGTTAGGGCGAGTGTGCGAGCAGCCAATGGGCTCTCGCCACCTGTGTTCAGTGAGATGGATTTTTGGGAAGGGTGGGCGGGGTTAGGGTGGGCTTGTGAGTAGCCAATGGGCTCTCGCCACCTGTGTTCAGTGTATTGGGTAGTTGGGGGGCGGATACAGGTATCATGGTGACCAAATGTGCAGATGAATAGTGTACTGGCTGAATAGAGTACTGGTTAAGGGCACTGCCCTTGACATGGGAGACCAGGGTTCAAACCCCGGCCAAGGCCAGTGGTGTTTGGATGCTGTAAATGGGCAAAATAATAAATTAAGTAAAAAAAAGAATATGAAAAGGTCTTTTTCGAGAAGTAAATAAATATAATGATTCGATCCAGTGGGAATATAATTAGTATATTTGACAGAGGGATTGATGTGTAAAAGTATTTAGCTGCCATCTAGTGGACCAAAAAGTTATGACCAGGTCCTAAGACACATGCATAAATAGACATGTAAGAGCAACATAAAAATTAATAGAAACATAATAAAAATATAAAAAAAAAAAAAAAAAAGAAAAAGGTCATACCAATAATAAGCAGATATGGATCGACTTAATAGTCCTGGACAATTGTAGCAATGGGTAAAAAGCACATAACAATCAAACCAAATTACACTTTTTGACATAAAAATATGTAAAATAATGATCAAGCCAGAGGTGTAGTTGTAAAAATGGACAATGTTACACTAAAACTTATTGGGACAAATAAAATTCAAATACATAAAAAAAGGAATGAAACAAGATAAAAAAAGAGTAAAAGAGAGCGGCCAAGATAAAAGAAAAACAGTATAGGAGGTATTTTAGTAATTTTTTTCCAGAACTTCATTGAGACCCTCAGGGCTGAGGGTTCTTATAGTTTGTATCCATAACATTTCATATTTTTTAAGTTGTTCGAATGCGTTTGATGAACTTGCATCAATTGAGTCAATTAGTGTAATGTTAAAGAATTGTGGGCTGTTGGCGTGGTGAGTGCAGAAGTGCCGTGATACGCTGTGAAGGGGGAATTTTTTAGTGATGTTTCTTTTGTGTTGTCCGATTCTGCTGCGGGCCAACTGTGTAGTCCTCCCCACGTACTGGAGTCGACAGAGGCATGAAATGAGGTAGATGACAAATTTAGATTCGCAGGTGAGGTGTTTTTTTATGGGATATTGAATACCGGTACTGGAGGACACGAAGAATGTGCTGGTGTTGATAAATTGACAGGCTGTGCAACGGTTTTTGTTGCAGGGGAAACAACCAGGCTCCTGTGTTTGCAGGGTGGTTGGTTGGTTTGGTGTACGTAGTTTTCTTGGCGCTAAGAGATTGCGGAGATTTGGTGCTCTCCTATATGTAATTGATGGTGTTGTGGGTAATATAGGTCGTAGATAGGGGTCTTGCATAAGGATGTCCCATCGTTTTTTTAGGATACTGCGGATGGACAGATGTTGGGCATTGTAACGAGTGATGAATCTGGGTGGGCATGTAGTATTAGTAGGTTGTTTGGTAGTGGTAGGAGGGTTGGGAATTTGGCTCTGTATTTTGCATCTTTGATCAGTTTTTTGGGGTAATGGCGGTCTGTGAATTTTTTGGTAAGGATCTCGGATTGAATGTCAAATTGTGATTGGTCCGTGCAGTTCCTATGTATTCTTCTGTATTGACTGTAGGGGGTGTTAGTAATCCAAGGGTGGTGGTGAAAGCTATTGAAATGTATGTAGTTGTTGGCATCGACTGGTTTGAAGTATGTTTTTGTCATAATGTGATTTGATTCTATGTATAAAGTGAGATCGAGAAATTCAATGGAGGAAATGTGGTGATGGTGTGTGAATTGGAGTCCTGCTGTATTAGAGTTGAGGTAACTGACAAAATGTGGAATGCGTGAAGCGTCGCCTTTCCAGATGAAGATTAGGTCGTCAATATACCGCTTATATAGTACAATGTTGTCAGAAAACGGATGATGTGTGGATAGTTTAAGTACTTCCAGGAGCCCCATTGTAAGATTAGCATACGAGGGGGCGAACGAGCTCCCCATCGCGGTCCCACTCGTCTGATGGTAAATTTTATCATTAAACGTGAATATGTTGTTTTTTAAGATGAATTCTGCTTACTTATCAAGATAATTGCAATATTATAAAAATACATAGGCTTCAATCCCTAAATGGCTGTTTGTAAAAAAAAAAAAAAAAAATCAAGCCGGTAAAATACCGGATTTGGTATTATAGATTTTTTTTCTAAATTAAAGATTTTTACAGGTGTGGTAGAAGTTCTGTAATTTTCCAGAAAAAAACATGGCTTCAATTTACTAAGATCTGTTTGATAAGCAGTAGAAGTGTAGCCAGCTGTAGGGTAAGTCTTGGCAGCAAGCAGTGTTCTGCTACAGTGATATTCTCCTACTTCCGTGCTGTTACACCATTATAGTAGTAAGAGGCATCCCTTTAGATGTGCATGCCCCCGTCTCGTCCCCCTGAATCTATCAGTCTTCCTCAACACTTTTTTTTAACAGCCAGAGTTTAGATGAACTTACAATAAACAAAAGACAACCATGCTTGGATGATTATACCAGTTGCGCCTCTGCATCTTGAAACAGGAGTCTAAAGGGTTATGTCTAAAGAGCTGTAGGGAAAACCTCTTTCTGTGCTTGCTCTCTCTTCTTTGCAGCCTGGGGGAGAGGAACATGTCCCACCCGGCAGTATTTGTAAAGATCTGTACAGCGCACTGGCTCAAACGTCAGTACTTTAATAAGAGTGTGATCACACATGTTTTTTGGTGCACAGTAATACAGGAGTACTCCTACGTGATAGCCCTTGACTGTAGGGACTATCACTGGTAGATTGGTCGTACAGGCAAGGTTGGTAATGGTTCGGTCAGAGGCAATACAAAATTGTTAGACAAAAGAGTAGTGGTAAACAGGCAAGGTCAATAACAGGTCAGATGAGCAAAGGTACAAAATCAGGAGGCAATATCAGAGTCAGGGTCGGTCCGGGGTTGGCAACAATCAGATAGGCAGAGTACAAAACCGAGAGGCAGAGAGCAGAGTCAAAGAATTCAGGCTGGAAATCGGCAACAGATCAGATAAGCAAAGTACAGAATCGGCAAGCAGGAGAATAGTCAAAATAACAGGCAGAGTTCAAACACAATAAGAAATACAATGGTATTGAATGCTACAAATTACAGCTATCAAAGGTCTGAGCGCTAACACTAAAGCATTTGCAACAGCAGACAAGGAGCAAATGACAGGTAGCTCCTAAAATACTGAGGAGCACTCACCAGCGCCGCCCAGAAGCCCAGCCAATCAGGAAGCAGAAAACTGTCAGCTGACCACCGGGTCAGCTGACACGCTTCCTCAACGAATAAGTGCGGCGGCCCGATGCATGCCCACACCACCACTCAGCCCAGACTTCCCAGATGCCGGTGGGATGCCGGTGGGAGGCCCGGAGACGCCATGGCGGAAGACGCCGTGATGCCTGATGCGGAAGCGCCGGCTGCGCCACTATCCGCATCCTTTGCCGGCATAACAATATTTCGGGACAAATGAAGGAAGTAGCAGGATGGGGTGGCTCCTTCTATTGGCTGGCTCCTTTTGCCTGTAACATTTAATGCTCATTGTTGGTTACCAACAGCCGTAGCCTGGGAGATAAACATCTCACTTTGTTTAATGAATGCTCTAATCTTTGTGAATTGACATTTACTGACATGTATCAAGGTATTTACCACACTGGTCGATAACTGCAGCTTGCCATGCAGTAACAGCCTTTAGTGAATTAACATTTGCTAAGATGTTGTCAAAGTGCAGGTTACTGAAGGGAAAAATTAAGTAAAATGAATAGAGTACTTAAAGGACACCTAAAGGGGGTATAGAGGCTGCCATATTTGTTTCCTTTTGAACAATGTTTGTTCTGCATGTTTGTTCTGCGTCTTTGGCTCAAAGTTTTGAATGCAGAAGATCAGCAGGACAGGGAATTTGTAATGTTTAATGTAGACATGAACTCTTGCACAGGACAGAAGGAAAATAGAGAAAGGCACCCTGTATGAACTTAGAGAGTTTATCCTGTCGAATTCCTCCTCATCTGTGACTAATAACAACTGTCATTTGATCTCTTAGCTTTGCCAGCTGGCTGCCTTGGCAGAGCAGCTAATTTGTAAACAGTATGTTAACCTTATGTCTGCTTCCATGAAAGCAGGAAGTAGACACACTGCAGATGTATTGCAGAAGTTGTATCAGCTGTAACAAATAAATGTTTGTTTTCTTTAAAGGTTATTATGCTGTTGCTTATCTTTTAGAGCAGAGAGAAAGTTCAGGAATGAAAATAAATGGAAATAAATATGCCAGCCTCTATATTCATTTCACTTCAGGTGTCCTTTGATTTTTCCTATACAGTAGGATAATGAAACCACCCAACAAGGAGTAATAGGCTGCTTAGGAAATCAATGAGCTGGAGCTATGCTTGAACTTACAGTAAAAGGTAAAATGTACATATTACATCATTGCACAGTCACTTTAGTCACTTAAAGGGACTCCGAGCAGTGCAGAAACTATGAAAAGATGCATATCATTTTAAAGCTCTCTTTCTCCTCTTTCTAATGATATATAAACCACCACCCTACGTCTTTTAGTTTTCGCTATTTTTGCGATTGAAATTGCCGCGGCCGCGATTTCGATCGCGAAAATAGAGAAAACTAAAAGGCGTAGGGCAACGATTTAGGTGTCGACACCTAAATTGCCCTACGCCTTTTAGTTTTCTCTATTTTCGCAATCGAAATCGCTGCCGCGGCAAATTCAATCGCGAAAATAGCGAAAACTAAAAGGCGTAGGGTGGCGGTTTATATATCATTGGAAAGAGGAGAAAGAGAGCTTTAAAATGATGTGCATCTTTCCATAGTTTCTGCACTGCTCGGAGTCCCTTTAATCTGAAATAAGGCACATAAGTACCTCAAGGTAAAAAAAAAAAAAAAAAATACCTATTATGCAGCCTCAAAATTAATTGTTATATAGATGAAAGAGATGCATCATGGGACTTTATCCTTTAAAGGAACACTATCTCGAAGACTTGTAAAATTGAAAACAAATACATATAAAATGTAAATTTCTCACATAGAAAATGCACAATATATTATTGTATTCCAATGCTGCTGCCACTTACAATAAGTAGTAATAAGCTAACAGATCTGAACGATTTTGGACAGGTCCATCTCCTTATGGGCGATACTCAGTATTGACTTTATTCTTTACAAAAACACTGGCTAGAAAGGATCTACACAAAAATGTCAGCCAGCCTCCCTGCTATTTGCCTACTATTTTGGCAGTGGGAGTGAGTAGCTGAAGTCCAGTAAGTGCTGTTGAAAATAAATAACTGAGAATCCCTCCCTCGGGAGGAGATAGACTAGTTCAAAACATGACATATCTGACAGATTTTCTCTACTTACCTAAGTAACAATGACATAGTAAAAAGTAATGTATAGTTTAATTTTATTATGGGAGAAATGTACATTACTTGTCATATATTTAAAATTTTTCGCAATAGTCATCTTTTAGAACCGGAATTAGATAAAATCCCTGTATCAGTATTCTATTTATTCTGGAAAATGCAGTCAGCTCTCTATATTTCTGCCCTTTTAAGAACATATTCAGTCTCTTTTTTAAAGTTATGCAGTGTACCCAATAGAGACAGTTCACGATGAAGAACTCTTTCCACAGCTGAAGACTGGGCTTTTTCTTCCTTTACCTTCAAAGTGTTCCTTCAGGTCTATTGTGGTGACCTTAGTGAGAAAATGTTAATATTCCCTCTTAAAGTTGGCTTATCAAGGGCAGATACAGCTATTTCAGCAAGCCTTTAAGATGCTCAGTGCATTTTACTTCCTTCTCCGTGTTCCTCAGCGACAAATCTTCACCGCTAAGGAAAACTAAGAATGCTGGCAAAGCCAAAAGTGCAGTTGCTGATCTGATTGGGTCGGCTACACAATCTGGTGAGCGTATTTTGGGTTTTAAGGATGCTCCAGGGCCGTAAATATTCGTCTATGCAAGTTAATGAGAAATGAATGGGCAGAGAAAATTGCTCTGGTCCTCAAGTGGTCACAAGTTAAGAGACCTTTTAATGAAGAGGCAATCTGCCGAGCAAGTTATGATAGAATAAGCTTATCTGATATGGACTGGAGATAATACTGTTACTGTAGTGGAACTTTTGCAGTAGAGTACCTATGTGTTGTGAGCACCATACTCTTTTGATATCAACAATATTTAAAGGGACATACACACCCTTTTTGGTGGTGGCGATCCAAGAAAACATATACCCCCCCCCCCCCTTTGTACAAAGAGAGCTAGGTTTTGTGAAGTTTGACATATTTTACTATTTATTTTAATTATCTGGTTGATGGTAGGAGCGCACTGTTCTTTTTAAATTGGTATTTTACTTCTTCTCTGCACTTTTTCCATACATTTCTTATAACATATCCTGTTTGTGAATAGGTGTACAAAACAATTGCATATTCAGGCTGTGGTCTCCTGATTTTTGTTTGTACAAGGGCAAATTGTATATCTTTCCTTAATACAATCAACAATCTTAATAGCTCTGGAAGCTGCACATTGCCACAACTGTTATTCAATCTATTATCTCCAGAGAGTAGATACTTTTCTGTCACGGAGCCCGCTAATATAACCCCTCTTAATTACATTCAGCATTTATGTTTACAGCTCTAGAGTGCTTAACTTTACATTTATCCAAACTGAATCTCATTTGCCATGCCATTATTTTGTCTAGGTCACCTTGTTCTTCCATGGGTTGTTTTATAGTACAAAATCCTATGTCATTAGAAAACACACAGATAGTATGTTTAGGGCGTATATCCACTAGGTGCCACGTCCGTTTCCACTTTGTTGCAAAGCCACAGCCCAAATTGCTTAGCCGTGCTATGCAGGCCTATAGGGATTCAAGTGTGTGCTGTGGGAAACTGCAGCATGCTGTCCAAATTGCATCGCAGTGCGATTTGGACAGCAAGCAATAGTAGACCTGATTCTCCTATGGGGAAACACTGCAGATTGGGCCCTTAATGTCATAATCTAATCCCCATTTATAAATGAATTCACAGGCAATGTATGGAAATGTTATAAATACTTAGGCCAGGTACATAACACACGTTACAGCAAATAGCGCAACTCTCATTAGCAAGGTAGTGAGCATGTAGTTAGCATACCTCTCATTGCTGCGCTACTTGCACAGCGTGCTGGGGGGAAGATCTCCCCCCAGCACCTCCCCTTAACCATAAATGGATCCACAATAACCCAGGTAAAGTCAAGTTTCTTGGGTCCACAATCTCACACAACCTAAAATGGGACAACAACACTGCCACTATTGTCAAGAAAGGGCAACAGAGGATGTACCATCTACGGCAGCTGAAAAAGTTTGGCCTACCTCAGAATTTAATGGTGCAGTTCTACACTGCAATCATCGAATCCACCATAACATCATCTATGACTGTATGGTTCGGCTCCTGCTCAGCATTAGAAAAGGTGAGGCTGCAGCGCATCATCCGATCAGCGGAAAGGATAATTGGCTGTAGCTTACCTTCCCTGCAGGATCTTTACACTAGCAGGTGCAGAAAGAGAGCAACCAAAGTTGCCTCTGACCCCTCTCACCCAGCTCACTCCATCTTCCAGCTCTTGCCTTCAGGAGTAAGATTCCAGTCAATCGCTACCAAAACCTCTAGACACAGGAACAGTTTTTTTCCTCAAGCGGTAGCCATACTAAATGCAGAACCCCGCTAGAGCTGCTAGGACTTGAAAGTAATCAGCACAGAACTGTAAATGAACAATTTGCACATTGCTTACTGCCACTATACTTGCATAATGTCCTTGACTTGTAATATACACACTGTCTGTCCTGTCTGTCCTTGCATTGTTTTTGCTTGTGTTTGTTAAGCAACTGCCAAGACAAATTCCTTGTAGGTGCAAACTTACTTGGCAAAATAAAATTGATTCTGATTCTGATTATGTACCAATATACCCTAAGTATTGGTAAAATTGCTGTGCCATTAATGTGTTCATGATTTTTTGATCAATAATTTAGCATATGTGACTAGAGCAAAGGGTTAGGAGGAGTTATTATAATTAATTGTGAAAGCATGGGACTTTAACGTCAAATAATATCATTGACCATTATTCATCTTAATCATCCCCAATTCTGAAAAAAAAATTGTTAATTCAGTAACACATTTTTCTTAATGCTCTGCTTATTTTGATAGTAAAGTTCTGTGCCAGATTAATAATAACACTGACATTTCCCAAATGAATTAACATTCTTCACTATACGAGCATATAAAGTTTTACTCTATTATTAACTGGAAATGTTTGCCTCTGAGCAAGTGAGCAGCCTGTTTAGTATCAGCCTCAGCTGCTATCAAGCAATCGTGTTGTAAAAATGACTGAGCCCAGCTAAGAAGAGGCCTTTCTTGCAGAAGCCAGCACCCTAGGGTTTGTTACAATGACATCTACATAACTATAAGTGATCTCGTCCCCTCCTCAGTATTGTGTTTTTTATTTATGAATATGTTTTCCAGTACGCTGATCAGGCACTTATTATCTATCTCAGGCAGACAACCGTAAAGAGCATCCAATACAACATGCAGTTCTTTTAGCTGAAGATATTCTGTAGGGGACTGATACAAAATTGCTAAATGAGCAATAACCTATACATCGTGTCATCCCCGTTAGACAGAAAATCGAGCAGAAATACCTCCTGACGTTACTGAAGTAGAAACTAGATTTATCTCACCACACAGTCAGCCCTGAACATGTTTATTTCTGTGAACAAGCAAGTCTCAGATATACTTCTGCAACCCTTCTAGCAATAGAAGTATTAGTTCATATTCAACCCATAATCACATCAATTAAGTTCCTTGACATTACTTTTTAGATATAGGACAAAAACATGTGGGTGCTAAAGTATACCATCAATGCATAAGCCATGCAATTCACTTTTTCTCCTAAGTTTTCTCCTAGGAGAAAGTTTTTTATTTACTGTTTAAAAATAACTTTTCAGCACTCTTTGGTCAAAAAGTACCAAAAAGTAGCTTCTTACATGCTGGTAGCTTAAAAGGCATTTTATTGATATGGTGTGAAAATACCACCTATTAGAAAGCTCAGGTAAAAAAGTGAATTGCATATGGACCCTTGTCAATTAAACAGAAGCTGTCAGCCATACTATCTCAGAAAAAAAAAAACCCCACAATATAAGTAGATACATACTTGCTCTACTTACATAACACATGTATTGCACTGTCCACATTTTAGTGATTTTTCTATAGTAAAAAAAGAGAAAATCCTTCTCAGGATTCTCCATTTTAACTGTGTCTATCTTAAAGCCAATCCTGATGTAATTTCCTCCCGTACTCTCCTCTGCCTGACTGTGTATGCATTGCCCAACCTCCTATCAATCTTCAGGCACTCTCACTCAGCTCTGCAATAGAAAGTGCATTGTCTCAGCATAAGAAATGTTGGCCAATCAGAGAGGAACAGAGGTGTGGGAGGGGGAAAAAAGGAGGGAAAGAGGCTTCAGACAATCAGGCTGCATTAGTTAAATCTGAGGGGAAAGTAAAGAAGCAAAAAAACAACAGGTAAACTGGGGAATGATCATTTATCAACAAGAAAAGTAATAGGGATTTTTAACTTTTGGATTGCCTACTTAGCATCCTTCTAACTTTTTTAACAGATAAAAATAAAGAATTGATTTTTGATTGTATGCCCGACAGTTTCACTATAACATTAAAATAGCTTTTAAATCCAAAGCAAGCAAACAATACTCAAAATCATTTTGATAGTACTTTTTCACCTAATTTTGGTACTTTTTGCAGTTGCAAAGTGTTGAAAAGTTATTTTAAAGAGAAGATGAAAAAAATTGTCCCAGTAGTAGTATAAAATTATTTATAATTTGATGTGGTGCTCTTCCAGCCTTCGCATAGATCACACTGATGATGACCAAAAAGACTGACACAGTAAATAGTAAAACTGCCTTGACCCAGCAGTCTGGATACACAGGTGGCTGTGGGGTATACAGGATTTATATGAAGAGCTCCGTCCACTACACTTACAATAGGATTATGAAGCTAATTCAGAAAATGTAAAATGTTATACAATGAATGTTCACAATAGTAAGAACGCTCTCAACCCTGGGTCCAAAGTGGATGAGAGCCCTGGATTTGAGTAACATTGGTGTTGTTAACGTATGAAAGTTGCTGATTAGTGAATTAAGTGGATATCGCCATTGATGTGTTTCCCTGTATCATCGTGAATGGCGGGAGTGAAAGAGGATACAGGCTATGATACTGCTATGATCCACTGTTATGGATGAGAGTTTGCCAGCGCTGCAGATCTAAGCAGGATTATATTTTATGTGACCTATTGCGAGATTATATATTACACTATCGGAACAGTACTAAAAATATATCAATATCACACTTTGCCCATAGGGCTCAGGCCACATAGGTACAAAAGAGGGTGATTACAAAGGTAATCTTATATAGGTAGAAAAAAAAAAAAAACAACGTTTTGTAAGAAATAATACCTTTTTTTTCGTAATACCCCCACTTGTGCAAACACATATCTAAAAAAGCAAGCAATGAAGGCTCATGTAGAATGACACATTTGTGCGCTACCACATGTGATCCAACGGCAGTGTAGAGTTCTGGGGGATGAGGGTCTTTGATGATCCCCCCCACCTATATTATCAAGTGGGGTGTAGCTATCTCCTCCCACCACACTCCACTCTGTTTGTGGCTGAACATGAGTTAGATATGTGTTTGCACGAGTGAGGGTATTACGAATCAGACACCCACCACGTATGCATTTTTAAGATTACCTTTGTAATCACCCTCTTTTGTACCTATGTGGCCTGAGCCCTCTGGGCAAAGTGTGCTGTTGCGAGATTAAGCAGAGCAAGATTTAAAGAGACCTGGGCTCAAAACTGGACACTGGTCTTGTGTATAGTGAATACTTGAACCCTACTATGGTGTGGTAAACTTTGGAGGTGCCCTCATACTATCTGCATTGATTGCTTTTTAAAAAATGTATCTTCATTAATTATCTATACTTACTGTTTTCCCATGCTTTATCTCTACTTATCTGTCTTAACTCATTATTTAGCTCTGTTTATGTCATCAACTCTCTTTATAGATGGAATGAAAAATAAAGGTAGCCATATACTTATTGATCATTCTGATTGAATCTTCCAAAAATCTTCTGCACAACATTTCCTAACAATCAGATTATATTGATTTGCAATCTGAAAATTTTGTTGATTGATGGTCCATTCGGTTGCAGTGCATTGAACAGTGCAACACTGTGGTTTGATCTGAAATCTATTAAAAATTCATGTGCTGTGTGTGATCGGATTGATCCCCCACTGATCAGATTCCAATTGAAGAGGTATGAATTGAATTCCACATTAGGTGGCAATTCATCAGTGTATGGCTTAACTAAGGTGAGATAATTCATATGATAAGCTTAGTGAGCCAAAACCTGTATATGTTGAAAGATTAGTTGTAAAGTGATACAAGATGAAAACATTTTGTTCCACTAATTATTTTTCGCAAATAGGAAAAAAATTAGTTTTAGTTATTTACTATTGCAAAAATACAATACAAATTTTAACCTCTTTTGTCTTTTAGGATGCCAGTGACAACACAGCCCCATAAGCATTTTTTGACCTTGGTACAGGATAAATAAAAAATAAAGGTTTTGTAGAGTTAACTAGCTGATTTTTTCCCCTGTGGCTTTAAAACTGCACTATAATATTAGACACGGGGTCTATTTGACTGCTATACATAATTAAACTTAAAAGTAAATCATTATTCACACTACAAAATGCATTTGCTAAGTGCTTAGCGCCTGCAATGTTGAAAGGCAATTTCAGAGTGATTTGTATAGGAAAGTGCATTTTTGCACATTTGTTTAAGAAAAAATCACTGTACAAATGGTACAGGCAGCACATTTTCGATTTTATGAACATTGAAACACTGCAGCAAGAACCGTTCGACTCCTTATAGGGTGACGCCGCTGTAGTGATTTGCCAGTCGCAGGAGATTGGCAAACATAGCACAATCGTTTACAGTGTGAACCAACTCTTATTCTTCAAAGAGCCTATGGCTTTTTCGTCTAACATATTTCAACTGCCTCCTAAGGAGCATAGTGCTGTGCAGCTCAAATATTTGCCAAATATGAGAAAATGGTCAGATAGATTTAGTTCATGTTCAAAACACTGCAAAACTGATTTTGTAAAAACTGCCATCTCATCTCTAGTAAGACTAATTGCGATCTATTTTAACAAGACAGATGCTGTATCTAATTATATCTCATTGGAAGTCTTTTAGGTTTACCATTCCTTTTAGTCAATCTCTTCATGGAGAACTCTTTAAGTTTCCTTTATTCATTCAAAGTAGGATAAGTACATGCAAATCTCAGTCACACAGGAAGTGAAAGTGGCAGATAACGAATCATATCACTAATTGCCATGAAGTTAACCAATAGCTGTGTTAGTTATTCAGTTGCCAGCTAACTGATTGGTGGCTAGTGGCTTTGATTTGCATGCTGTATACTGAGATTTCAAAATGAAACTCACTTAACAGGAATGGGGTCATGTATACTAGCTGCACATTGCTCATAAACAATTAGGGGCTTAAAATCTCACCACAACGGGTTGTAAGCTGCTTATATGATTTCTGTATCAGTTTGTCCAAATTAAAGGTCTAATTAAAGAAACATTATCAAACCAAGTGTTCTAAAATAACAATGTAAAAATAATGTCTAAGTAGCTGTGCAAACATTTTCCTACTTTTCATGTTAAATATCAGAGGCAAAAGTTTTAATTCATTGTGTGTACATTTTAGCTACGTTTGGAATATCTCATTTGCAGAGGTATGAATCTCTGCAGTCTGATATGCTAAGAACAGTGTAATATTGACACAGAGTTACATTAAAAGCCTGTCAGGTGTCAAGTTTCACACACGCAATTGTTGCACATAAGATACATTTCCTCTACTCTCTGCAGAGAGTTCAGTCAGAGACAGGCAGAGCTTTCTCTCTCGCACACAGGGTTAGTAGATGCACTGTGAGGGAATTCTCCCTCCCCTCATGGCTCACTCTGCCGTCAGATTAGAGCAGACTGCCGTAAGAAAATTGTGAATAGAATTAGGTAACAGTAAACAAAGATATAAGCATTCAAATGTATACACCAGTACTTAGCAGCACTTCCCAAACATTTCTTATCTCAAATGAAAAAAACATGTTAATCGATAGTGTTCCTTTAAATCAATAAACTGAACACCTAAATTCTAATAAACCCGTACAGATGTTCCAATAGAACTACATATGTCTTAAAAAGCAAAGATAATGCAGAGTGTCCAGTGGTTGTTGAACGCCAGGAACTGGGGAAAAAAGAAAAACAGAGGGCACCAGGAGCACCAATAATGTAGTACTTTCAGGTAATGAGATACACGTATGAAAAAAGCCACTAATTAAAAGTGTATGTTGCTATAGGCATCCACAATATCAGACCTGTGAAGAATTCTATCTCCATGCAGATATGATGATTTCTTCCTGGTCTGGTGAGTTGAACTCCAAATAAAAATAAAAAAAGGACCACTGGATAAATTTCCTAGGGATAATAAAACTATACTTGGTGGCAGGAGGCATCCAAAGATATTCAAACAGGTTGTATATGTGACTGTACAAATAGTAGTAAAGGAACAGTTTTACCTCGGGTTGGAGGTTTAAGAGAAGGTTTAAT
This sequence comes from Hyperolius riggenbachi, assembly GCF_040937935.1. Lineage (NCBI taxonomy): Eukaryota > Metazoa > Chordata > Amphibia > Anura > Hyperoliidae > Hyperolius > Hyperolius riggenbachi. The sequence continues at coordinate 110,293,324 of NC_090651.1, forward strand.
TTGATACCAAACAAAGATTATGCATTTCACGTGGCCTGCCTGACCCGCTTCTTTAGGTCAATCACAAATAGTGTCTTTGCCATTAACAGGACAGACTCTGAGAAATCCTTGTTTGGTATCAAATAAACCTTCTCTTAAACCTCTAACCCGAGACAAGGCCTTTACCATTTGTGCAATCATTAATGGGGCATTATTGGGGCACCTCCTTCTATCCAGTAAAAAGCACAGAGTTTTCTTCAGTCAATACCATCAAACATCCTTATTTACGTAGAGACAATTTTCATTGTGGCGTAGAGACAATCACTTCACCAGTGCTCCCTTTGATCAAAAACATATTAATGTTCCAGGGGAATTACTAGAAAAAAATGAACATCAATAATATTAGAAAAAAAAATATTTCATTAACATTTTTTCAGCCTAGTACCATACCAGTACTGTACTGCTGTCCACCACTGACTACTAGTATTAGATCCTTTAGGCTAGTTACACACCAGGACGTTGCGTTTAGGGGACGTTATAGGGCACATAACGTGCCCCTAACGCAACGCCTGGGCTCTCTGGTGTGGACGTCGGAGTGAGCCACGTTGTGCAGCTCACTCTGGCGTCCGTGATGCCGTGATGCGTACTCTTGGACGCATGCGGCATCACGTGGTCCCGCCCGGTCAATCGCCGCACAGAGCGGCCGCTCCAGGAAGTAAACACTGCACGTCACTGAGTGCAGTGAATATTAATTAGCCATGTGCCCGGCCGCTCTCCCCTCCTCCCCAACATGACTGAGCATGTGCAAACAGTCTAACGCGGCTTAGCCGCGTAGAACGCACAGCATGCAGCACTTTGCTGCGTTACAATGTAACGCAACGTGGGCAGTGTGAACAGCCCACTTGTGTTACATTGCTGTGCGTTGGGGGAGCGTTACAGGCTGCACTAACGTGCGCCTGTAACGTCCCTGTGTGCAAGAAGCCTTAATCCTGGAGAATGGATTACCCTTCTTCTTACTATCATCAGTGATATTGTATAATTTTTGAGAGATCACCATATGTACAATTATAAAATACATTTTTACTGCAACATACCCAAATCCAGAGCAAGCTTCATAAATATCAGCCCAGCTCTGTCCCTTTGGCAATGTCTCTGATTAAAGCTATTTTTGTCTCATTGGTGGTAATGTATGCTAATAAAACATTTCTGGGACATGTATGTTTATGTAAAGCAAAGCTTGCTTACACTTGGTAATCAGATATGATATCCAAAGATAACGTTCATTTGCAGAGATGTCGCTTGAATGTTTTAGTAGAAAAGTCTATATGTTTATAGATCTGCATAGAGAAGAGAAATCTATGCTCTGGTATTATTCTTAACTGACTTAATGCATTTGTTTTTGTTAATAATAAAAGTTCATTTATTGACACATTGCAAAGAACAATGAAATGTATTGGGAAACTGAAAATCCCCGTCCACAGCAGACATTCAGTTAATTGTGTTAGGATCATTGCTGATGTAGTAAACAGTAAACACTATGCAATCAAAACATGATCTTGAAGCTATTGAGCACACAGTTTGAGTTGTAAGGTTTTTTTATGTGAAATTATGTCAGTATTTGCTGCCCCATCTTTCTAAATGGAGTAATCCGAGTGGAGGTTCCAGAAGTGACGTGAGTGGACTCAGAACTGGAACTTACAGCTTCAATAGTACCAGGCATCTTTTCACCAATCTACCTTTAAAAAGGTGTTAGAAATGTTAAAGTAAACTATTTTTTAAATGATGGCAAGACGTAGATGTAGATGTAGTACAAGATCTGAAAGAACTTGTTTTTCTGCAACTGGCCAGTAGAAGAGCCTTTATAGGACTGGTAAGGATTCATAATGACCCATCATCACTAGTTCATTGAGCTGATAGGTATCTCTAGTGGCAGATCAACTATAAACAGTCAACATTTTTATGTTGAAATGTTGCACCCTGTCCATTACAACATGTATGACTTGTTCAGGTGTCAACAAACCTCCAAGTTTTGTGTTTTTACCAATAATGATGTAAAGCATAAACCAGCCATAGGTGCCACAGTATAGGTTAACCATCTATAGGTGCCACAGCATAGGTTAGCCAGCTACAGGTGCCACAGTATAGGTTAGCCAGATATAGGTGCCCCTTCTGCTCCCCTCCCTCCCTCTGCAGAATGCTAGTGGAGCAGTTACTAGAAGAGACTCACCGGCTCCCGTTGTTCAAGCGATGATCTCCATTCAGCAGTGGTACAGCGTCCAGCGCCGTCTCCATGGCTACAGCACAGAGAGACCCACTGTAGCTATGGAGACGGTGCTGGACACGCTGCCGCTGCTGAAGATTATCGCTGGAATGTCGTAAGCTGGTGAGTCTCTTCTCGTAACCACTCCGCTGGCACTCTGCAGAGGGAGCGTGGGGGAGCAGAGGGGGCACCCAAAGAGCCACCTTTTATACATGGCCCGCCTATAGGCACACACCTAAACTGCCTATAGGTAAATCCAGCCCTGTTGAACAAACTACTAATTACAATATGAGAGACTGCATTTTTGTGTTTTTTTTCTGTGCTGTTCAACACCTTTATAGTAAAAGTAAATAGTTGTCACAACAACTATTAATATGCTCATATTACAAATTGCAAGAAACAATGCCCAAGAACTCACATACGTAAACTCAAAGACGCAATCCCCCCACCCATACAAGGAGAAAAAGATAGGAAATTAAATTTCCATTCCTTCGTTTAGTGAAAAAAGTGCACATTTTCTAGGGAATAAAATGCTTAAGGTCATCCTACAAGATGTACTGTAAATGCCATAGTAAGGTGTGGAAATAGCTATAATTGTGTGTCTGTTTTAAACACTGACTTCCTGCGAGCGAGTTATAATAGCAGAATATACTCACCGGCATTCTCTAAACTCTCTTTGGCTTCTGTAGACAAAGATTATTTATGGCTAGAGGCTTACTCTAATTTTCAAAAACGGAGTGTAAAACATTAAAATGGAAAGTAAGAAGGCGAAACAGCAGAACAATATGGATTTAGGGAGCTCAGTTACATCTCTTTTTAGCTTTAAGTGGAAGAGAAAGGTTTTCAACCAGGACTGCTGACACTGTGAGGAGAATGAGGTAATCAGCTCAGCAGACACTGCAAGCATTGAGTAACATGCAACGCAAGTGGTGCATGTATATATCATGTTACGTAGTTTGCCTAAGTCGCTTCGTAAATACATAAATGCTGGTAATCTTGACGTGTGCTATTTGCACAAGTTAAGATTAACATTCTTTTCTAAATCAACCCCTTTGAGGGGTGAATGGAGAGGGCCTTTTTCTTAAAAAAATTGAAGATATTGGATAGGCTTTTTTAAAATTTACAAGATGGACATTTTAGAATGCTTGTGGAGCTACAACACCATCCGTCAGTAGATAAGGTGATGTGCCAGGCTAAATAGACCACCACTCCAACAAGAAGAAGCCGGCACCATTTATGTAGTTATAGCTTTAGATTTATTATTGCAGTACTGTAACATATATCGACGTTTCGGAGCAGTTAACAGCTCCTTTATCAAGTTGTGACAGACTGACAAGATATGACACAATTTCATCAGTTTATATACCTCACCTAAGTTTCAACAGCAAATCATAGGCTGTAACTATTTACCCTATCGGCGCACTGCCAGATAGAGCAGACCTGATGGGATATACCCATAAGGGTAAATATTTACTGCCTGTGACTGGGTGTTGAAACTTAGGTCAGATATATAAACTGATGAAATGGTGTCATATGTTGTCAGTCTGTCACAACTTGATAAAGGAGCTGTTGACTGCTCCGAAACGTTGTAGATATATGTGACAGTGCTGCAATAAAGAATTTAAAGCTCTAACTATATTGATGGTGCCAGCTTCTTCTTTGAATTACAAGATGTATATTTTACTAATCTACAAACATCATGGCATTGGCAGCCGCTAATAAAATAATGAGTGCAGCTACAGTATGTAGTATGTATTACTTATATAGCACAAAACTTAATTCATTAGTATTATATGCAGAAGGAAGCAGCAGGATAGCTTTAAGATGACTGTAAACAATGCAATTATTTGTGTTTACGGCAGATCTGACAGCAGTTGTGTTGTTATAGTGTTGCGTCACAGTAAAGCGTACCGCCTCTTCCACCTACCACTCAACAGAACTGAACATGTCTTTACTAAGCTCAGCTAAATTATATACAAAGTAAGCGTAATGATTATCAGATCATGCTTTGCACATTCAATAATCATCCAAACTGTGTGCCCAACCCAGGGCTGTTCACTACCAAAACAGTCTATCTAAGTCTGGGGCATATTTAGAAGGTCATATCCATAATTCCCCCTTAAATGCAAGATATCTGGTGCCACCTCTTCCCAATCTAAGCACAGCAGCTCCCCTCTTCCTCACTCACCCTCCAAGCAGATGAGCTTTCTGTGTCCCAAATGCATGACCCCCTTCAAGTACCATCACTCACCTTTTCACATACATGCTCCCACCCACTCCAAACTCAATAGCCCCCTTCTCCATTTCCATGCTCCCTCCAAGCTCAGCAGCCCCCCTCCTCCCTATGCATGCCCCCTCCAAACTCAGCTTCCCCTCCACTCTATTCATTCTTGTTCTTCCTTTGAAGAAAAATACAGCTCCCATCTTTTTGGCGATCCCGTCCCCAAGCACAGTTGATCCCCTCACCTGTTTCTCCACCATTTCTATGCACATCCACTCCACACTTTTTTGTTCACCTCCCTCTTACATGTACAACAGCTTCTCCTAACCATGTGTAGCTCCCATTTCCATAGACAGCAGCTCTCCTACCTCTATGGATGATTGTAATCTACTAAAAAAAAAAAAGCCCCCTTACATGCTATGTTATGGGGAATAGTGGGAACAGAGGAAGACAAAAAGGACATTTTTTCAAAAAGACTGTAGTTTTTCAGAAAATCGATTTAAAAGATTCAAAGGGAAAAAAATGTAAATGCAAAATTTTATTGTACCGAGTTTAAAAAAACATTTTTCCTTTGAACTTTCAATCTGCATGCTTATTCGGGGTCTATGGTTAAGAGTATTAGTAACAAAGGCTCAACTGGAAATCCAGGTAATATGCATTGTTTAAAAGGAAAAAAATGTCAGTCTCCATATCCCTCTTAGTTCAGGTGTACTTTGCGTTTTTACCAGCGTTCCACTTTAATATACACTTACCAGTGTTTGCAGTTATACCACTGTGCCTCTTAATAGATTTGTAAAACCGCAGTTGTGTGATGAAGCAGTTCCAGTTGGCCAAGGTAAATCAAGTTTTCTATACCACAATAAGTTCCATCTTTTTATGACCACCCAGTTACTGCTTAGGGACCTAGAGGTAAGTGGTGCATAAATATCTCCCTAACATTGTAAAAAGGCCCTTTACTGCATACTAATAGGTTTCCATGGAGAAGATCAGAAGTACAGCTCTCATTTACCCATAATGAGCCATCTTGAAAAGATTTCAAAGTTAGCATGAAAGTTTAAAGCCAGTCTTTAAAGTATACACTGTATTAGTTGCTTTCTTAAGACTATTACTGACTTTGTCATGATAGAGGCAAGGCTTAGCCTACAGACTATTTACTGGTTCAATGTTGCACAACGGATCAGGGTTCGACCAACCATAAAATTCTTCATTCATCTCTAGAAGGACTTACAGAAACATAATATTTTGGGCTGACCGGCCGCCCTTTCTCAAGTGCCCAGTGCAATGAGCTAACAGTCCAAACTTATACGTAAAACATACGAGCCAATAATTCTGGGCAGGCATCAGCTGCATGTATAGTAAATGAGTGCAATTAACTCTTCCATTTCTAAAGTGGAGCAGCAACAATTGAAAACAATACATTTATAGAAAATATGGTAAAGAAAATAAAATCCACTATGCCTAACATTACAATAAAATATTCAAAAGGTCACACACCAGCAAAGCTGATTAATATTGTGGCCGGTTTCCTGAAAGTGTTTAGCAAGTGGTGGTTCAGAAAGTTTTTTCGCCCCTGCTTTGTTTGCTATTCCAACTGTGTTGGTGTACCACGAATGGTGTTTTTATGTTCATTAAGTACAGGGGCGTAACTTGAAACCACTGGGCCCCCCTGCAAAACTTTGGATGGGCCCCCCTCCCCTTCCAACCCCCCCCCCCCCCCCCAACAGAAATTATGCAGGCAAACCCCCACAAAATGGAATTCAGGCACCCCTCACCCTTAGCCCTCAAAAAATAAATAAATAAATAAATTATGTAGTAAGTCACCCCCACCCTTCTCAGTACTCGTAACACATATCAGGCAGGCACCAGACCCTGCAGCAACGGCAGGGATGAGGAAGCGAAGCGTCCGAGCCACCCCCTGTCCAGCAAGTACATCTCCTCCACACTGGTCCTAGTGCCCGCTGCCTCATGCTACAGCACACAGCAGCATGATAGCAGCAGTGGGTGGTGGGCCCTGGGCCCCGTCTCAGGCGGCACAGCTTCTCCTCCCCTGGGCCCCCGCTCAGGCCTCTCTTCTTCCGGGACCCCCTGCACCTGCATGATTTTCAGGCTCTATAGTTACGCCCCTGATTGAGTCCTAACATCGATCTTCCTTGTAGCCTGGCCAACAGAATACAGTACTTAAAGTCCTGCACAATTATATACATCATTTGCATTTGCTAGTTTCCCTCATGAAGCCTCAACTCATGGTAACAGAAGTATCAAATTGGGATCCTTTGTTTAAGCATTGTTAGGGGTGGGGGTTTAGTGGACAGGATTCCCTGCTGCCTCTGGAAACCTAACCAAAAAGGTATTAAAGGGAACCAAGCAAAGAACCATTTTTTTCCTGGTTTCTAAAAGCTACAGGAGCTGCCATGTCCCCCCCCCCCCTCCCCTTCTACCTGCCCATTATTTATCCAGGGGAAGGTGTGAAGATAGCATCTGGGACTACTGTAAACTCTTTGAAGCACAGTGTCCAATATATACCCCCCTCTCCTCCCCCCCCCCCCCCCCGAACCTGTTACTAGCTATCACTAGTCATTCAGCTAGTACTTTAAATACCAGTTTCAGGCAATACTAGCCAATTGGTTATTAATAACCAAATGGCTAGTAGTTCGGTTAGCCGTAAAAGAAGTTTGGCTGTGAGTAGCCGATTGACTTCTATATCAGTAGTCAGAGGTGTTAGTGATAGGTATTAGGGGGGATGGTTAGTGTTAGGCTTTAGGAAGGTGGTTCATGTTAGGCATTAGGAGGGAGGGTTAGTGTTAGACATTAAGAGTGGGGGTTAGTGTTAGGCATTAGGAGGGAGGGTTGGTCTTAGAATAGGGGACTCAGTAAGTCTATCGTAAAATATTGGTTATATTAGATTACCAATATTTTCACTTTCAGTCAGAAATTTTCATTCCAGTCAGAAGTGGCACCCAATTCAACAGATGCCCTCACTATACAGTATGTACTCCACTTCCCTGCTCCTCTTGAAATAGGATGATCACGTGTTTTGGAGGCAGAAAACTATCTTTTAGAAATAATTAATCCTTTAAGAAGCAGCATTATGGGTAACAAATAGGGTGCTTAGACGAAATGGGATATGAGAAAGAATATGAGATTGTTTGTTAAAACTAAATGGTATACTCTGAACAACAACAGGTGAAATCATCTGCTAATGTGCTCTATTTTTCTACAATCTCTCTTAGATTACCAGTTTCCTATAGCATATCTTTTCTGGCAGCAGTATGGAGAAGTTACATTAGGATTTGTGTATGGTTGCCGACTACAGTAACATTACTCTGTTTTCCCTGTCAGAGAATGGCAGAGCTTGGTTCTTCATACGAGAGCTCACTTGGCCCGCTTTTTAGAAAGGCTTATATTCAAGTCCATACAAAGAAAAGGCAGAAAGAATTTATCAGTGGGTGCAGGCAGCCATACAAAATGAAAAGTCACAATAAAAATGATTGCCTTAGAAAATGTAACATTTTTTAGGGCTTGTAGTGCAGGAGAACTTGAACAAACCCCAGACCTTTTAAGAACCATGTATGTGTGAAATCTAAAGGTGAATATAAGTACATTAAAGAGGAACTTTAATGAATATAACTTAAAGCCCACCTGAAGCAAAAATAAAAGTATGTGATAATGAATTGTGTGTAGTACAGCTGAGAAATAGAACATTAGTAGCAAAGAAAAGAGTCTCATATTGTTTTTCAGTACAGGAAGAATTCAAAAACTTCAGTTTTTATCTATACAAAAGAGCTTTTCCGAGCTATCTAACCCAACTGGGTCCTCTTTTTTGAAACAAGAAACAGTGTTAGACAGTTGATCACGCAGAGTGCTCTGGGGCTGAAGGCTGCATGACATCATAGTCTGGACTAAACATCACTGGTAGGGAAGCGTTACATATCAATATACAGCAATATATATATTTAAAGGGAAGGTTCAGGGACTATAAAAAAAAAATAAAAATCCAAATCCACTTACCTGGGGCTTCCTCCAGCCCATGGCAGGCAGGAGGTGCCCTCGGCGCCGCTCCGCAGGCTCCGGTGGTCTCCGGTGGCGCACCCGACCTGGCCAGGCCGGCGGGCCGGTCGGGCTTCTTCTGCGCTCCAATCTGCGTCTCACTGGTGCGCGCTGGCGTCATCGGACGTCCTCCGGGCTGTACTGCGCAGGCTCAGAACTACTACCACGGGCTGGAGGGCACCTCCTGCCTGCCACGGGCTGGAGGAAGCCCCAGGTAATGGGGTTTTGGATTTTTTATTTTTTATTTTTATAGTCCCTGAACCTTCCCTTTAAGAAGTGTTTCTGAAGCTGCAACCAGGATAATCAACATATAAATGATAATGAACATAAGCCCTATCTCATACAGCCATATCAATCCCTGCTATGCACTTAGGAGGACCAAAAGTCAGAAACAGGCTGTCTGCACGTGGTGTTGGTGTGGCTCTGTAGAATGTAAAGCTATAGGCTTGCTATATACCAGCAGTCCTGGATGTAATCCTAGCTTCAGGGGCATAAAGAGATAATTTGCACATTCAGTAGAAGTGCCACAGATGTTTACTTAAAAAGACACTGAAGCAAAAAAAAAATGATAAAATGAATTGGTTGTGTAGTACGAATAATTACTAGAAGATTAGTAGCAAAGAAAATATTCTCATATTTTTATTTTCCGTTATATAGTGTTTTTTTCTAACACTGCATCATTCTCTAATATGTGCATTTACACACTACTCGGCATTCTAAATGATTTTACAGAGCAGACCAGTGAACTATTGACCTGTCCTCTGGCAGAGAAAAAGAAAATCCTTGACTGAAAGCTCAGATAACAACCTTCAGAACTCAGAGCTCTGTGACTTTAAAAGTCGTGGAGCTCAATGGCTTCTTTGCATAGATAACAACTGGAGTCTCTTAACTCTTCCTGCACTGGAAACAACATTAGACTTGTGTCTCTGCTGCTAATGTTTTATTTCTGAGCTATACTACTCATACAAATCATTATATCATATTTTTTTTTCCGCTTCAGTGTCTCTTTAAAGCTGAATTATTGCAAATACCTTCTGTTTTAAGAAGCCAATCACACTAATTAATCATTGATTTTTAGTAGGCTGGCTTTTCGGTCTCCTTTAATCCCCTCTACTTTCCTAGTGCTTTTGGGTCACCCTGAACCAGGGCCGTTCCTAGGGACCTTGGAGATCGGGGGCACCTGTGGGCACTAGGTGGGAGGGGGATATGCGGCGCGGCAAAATAATGGGCGTGGTCATGCAGTGAGTGGGTGTGGCCATGGGTGGGGCCAAACATACATGAACTTAGCAGCGGTGTAAGCTACAGATAACAGGCCTGCCCATCGAAATACTGGATGGGGCCCCCTGTCCTTTATTTAGATAATTTACAATCAGTATAGACATAGATCAAAGATGTATATGCAAATACAATTTTGATTGGTCAATCACTGACCAATTTTACCACCCCCATGCAGTAAGTGGGCCAACAGACAATTGATTTGATGAACAGAGCTAAAATTGGCTAATCAAAATTGTATGTGTGTACCAGGCTTTACAGCTAATACTGTACATACTGAAAGTAGCAGGGATCAGCAGCATACAATACAGCTGGTTTACAATCAGTAAAGGCACAGAGTAACACCTTATACTGTACACACCGGAGATCAGCACACAGTGAAGGCACTAGAGAACAGCTTATACTGTACATTCTGTAGGCAGCAGAGATCAGCACACTGCAGCTAGCTTGCCGAAAAATATGAGGGTTACGCTGCGTGGCGTGCGTAGCGCACCACACCGAAAAATAGGTGTGGCCATGGACCAGAATGTGGGTGTGGTCACAGGTGGAGACAAATTTACATGAACTTAGCAATGGTGGGACATTAGATTAGAACAGTGGTGGCAAACTTTTTGGAGGCCGAGTGCCCAAACTGCAACCCAAAAGTCACTTATCTATCGCAAAGTGCCAACAGCAATTTAAACTAAATACTGTAGAAACGTTTTAACACATACATGAACATTATGGAAAATCCAAGCTGAAAATAAACTGAAGATAAACAATTTCATCCATCCTACTCCTGAAAAATGTATTCATTTTTTTAGAACCTGCCAGTTTCATTTTCTGTTTTAAAAAGCTTAAAAAGTAGGTTTAATGCTATTGTCTCATATGATGATGATTCAGCTTTTCCCATAGTCTCGCAGTTAGCAATCATGTGACCCCCAACAAGACAAATTCAGCAATCATGAGGCCCCCTATCAAGACAAATTCAGCAATCATCAGGCCCCCAACATGACAAATTCAGCAATCATGAGGCCCTCAACAAATCATGATGCCCCCAACAAGACAAATTCAGCAATCGTGAGGCCCCCAACAAATCATGAGGCCCCCAACAAGACAAATTCAGCAATTATGAGGCCCCCAACAAGACAAATTCAGCATTCATGAGGCACATAAATAGACAGCATTTCACATAAATAGGCAGAATGCCCCCTTAATATGGTAGACACCTCTCACCTGGCTTCTGAATTCTCCTCTAATGGCTGCTGTGCCTGGCAATACTGTTTTTGGCTGGATTGGGGATGATGTGTGAGCTGAAAGGCCTGGCAGTGATGCTGTGGCCTAGCTGGCAGTGATGCTGTGGCCGATGCTGTGGCTGGGTTGGCTGGCGGTGATGCTGTGACCTGGGCTGGCTGGAGGCTGGCTGTGTGTGGCTAGCTGGCTCTGGCTGCACTCTCTCCCCTCCTCCACCCCAAACCCCCACCTGGCTAGTGACTATTGCTGGCTGTGTGGCTAGCTGGCTCTGGCTGCATTGACTCTCTCCCCTCCCCCTCCCCCACCAAATCCCTACCACTTGCAATTGTTGGTGCCATCTGGCTGCAGGCAGTGGCACCTTGCTTCCTTCCTTGTCCAGGACCAGTCACAGTGTCCAAGAGGTGATCTGTGGCATCTGGCATCGGCAGGCCAGGGAGAGGGCCCGGGGGTGTACTGACTGACTAAGTCAGCCACTCTGGCACGCAGTGGCACAGTCACCAGTCCAGACCTGGCTGGCTGAAAGAGGCACTGTGGGGGGCTCCGCTCGAGCTTAGGTGAGGCAGCGAGGCCTGCATGGAGCAGTCTGTGGCTGCACTGGCTGGTGTGCCTGATGGTCTCTGCCTGATGATCTGGCGGTGGGCGGAAGCTTTGGTGGGTGAGTACGGCGCAGCCAATATGACGCCATCCATGTGCTGCCTGGCCTGGGTCACATGCCGTGCAGGGGGCGGAGCTACTCCATGGCTCCAGTCCCCGGCCTTTCAATATGACTCCACGCCCCCTGCCAGGTGCTCCTCCGCTTCTGATTGGATTGGAGCAGGGGGCGGCAGGGGGTGGATTAAGGCAGTGGATGCTGTCATTTTTCAAATGTAATGTCGGGTGCCGGAAATTTATGCGGCCGCCGTATCGAGTGAACGGCGGCCGCGTTTGCTGAAATCTTGTGCCCATACATTCGGGGCACTTGTGTTGGGCACCCTAAGTCATAGATCAGGGGCACCCTAAGGCCAGATTCGTGGCACGGGCCACGATCAAATAGCACTAGTGACGCGCCCTGCCCTGAATTGTTTGTGTATTCAAATGTGATAAGGCAATGCAACTAAAGCTGTCTAGCATACTTTTGAAAATGTTGGCCTTTCCATAAACCTCCATATACATATATGTATAATGATCTTTTAAAACTTTAAAGCATTTATTAACTAGAAATAAAGTTAAAAATGCCTCTGATGTAATATCTTTTTTCACACACCGTATGGTATCAGCTGTGGACTCTGGGATTCATTTTTTACTGTTATGTTTCATTTAGGCCCCATTTACCGTAAGTCATAGTGACAGAAATCAAATGGATTAAGTAGTTGTCTTGCATGGTTCTTCCTAGATATCTTTTTAATATATCCACCTGGACTTAATTAATTACTTAACAAAAAGGAAGTCGTGTAGACAATTTAATTACAGTTCAAGTTCATTTGAATGAGAAGTAAACAAAAAAGGATATCCCACATGACATTGTTCATATCGGCTGTCCAAACTAATTTAAAGAAAAAAAAAAGTTTGTACTATAGAAATAAACTAGGTAAAGAAGATGTACAGTATGATACAAGGAGATGGATAATAAGATACATGTGCATACAGAACATGCTAGCTATAGGTACCTTTACTTATTTTAGCCATCGGGTCTTCTTTATTCAGCTTCCAACAACTAAGCATTGGCTGGATGGTGTAATGGTTAAGCAGTGTTCTCCCCGCAAAAAATTTCCAGCTGGGTGGAATGAAAAAGTAGCTAGGTGGGGTGCAGCGGGGAAATGCAGGGCCAGTGCAACTCTGCTTACAGCATAGGAGGATGACAAGGAGGCAAGCCGATGACAGCTGGGTGCTGACCAAAATTAGCCGGGTGGAACACACGGCTAAAAGAGCCTGGGGAGAACACTGGTTAAGGGTGCTGCCTCTGACACAGCAGACCAGGGTGCAAATCCCGGCTCCTCCTGTTCAGTAAGCCAGCACCTATTCAGTAGGAAACCTTGGGCAAGACTCCGTAACACTGCTACTGCCTATAGAGTGTGCCCTAGTAGCTACAGCTTTGGCGTTTTGAGTCTGCCAGGAGAAAAGCACAATATAAATGTTGTGTGTCTTTTCTAACCACTGCTTTGTCATCCTCTCATCTCAATTTACTCCACTGCCAGTAGCTGTATCACCCTCATGACAAATTATATTCTACAACAATTTGCTACCCTCACTGAGGCTAAATTATGCCAGTGGAGGTCACTTTGGCTGGTGGAAACACTGTTGTAAGCAATGTCACATGGGTGGTGAAATAAAGGAGACTCATGAGGTGGAATTTGGACCTTCCTCACCACAGTTTACTTCATATGCCTATGGTGGAGGGGGTGTTGGTAGTAACAACATTATTACATAAGCTACAGTATAGTAAAGCAACCACTAAATGTCACTTCAAAATGTTAAGTGCTGCAATAATCTTTACGGTGTTGCTTTTTCCTGTATTCATGCTATGTTCCTCTCTGTTCTAAGTAAGTTGCATTTCCTGATGGTGGTGCTTTGAGTCCTATGGGAGAAAGCGCTATAGAAATGTTATTGTTATTGGTGTTTGGTATATCTCTGCATGTATTTCTTCAGTTGTAACTTGTTATACTGGTTGCCTATCTTCCTGTACAGACCAAACTGCTCCATCAGGAGGAACCAGGGGTGGTGGGATTAGTTTGGTTGCAAGACACTGGCCAAGGAACGGTGGAAGGACCAGAGTGGTGGTAGGAGTAATGGTGGTGGTGGTGGGGGGGGGGGGGGGGAGATTGGGGAAGGTGAGTAAGGACACTCTCAATTTGAAGTTTAGTGGTTGAGCCCATTTTTACTTGTTTCTACTAAATTCATATTAAATTTATACTAAAAAAATGTTTTTCATGCAATGAGTACATACTGTACTAGTAAATGTTAATTGAATATATGTAGGATACGAAAGCACATGATTTCCATGATAGGAGGGATATATTGGAGTTGGTATACTAAGGTTCTCGTGATCTGTATAATTACAAATTCTTATGATATTCTGATTTGTAATGGATTCGTTGACATGTTTTTTTCGTGTCACTTATTCAGGTACTTATTCAGTTTTGGTCACAAACATGACAGGATGGTCTTTTGAGACTCCACAGTATACCCTTCTTCCTTATTTTCTGTCAAATTACTTACACGTTACTGAGCTACATATGTACAGAATGCCCTTGTGTCAGCCTGCTGACAAATCTATGCATAACAAATACCTAATGCTGTGTTGATGTATGCATCCGCATGTCGATGTCCTGTCAGCAACATTTACCTGCTGCCTATTTTGTTCTCGATGTATTTTATCTAGCATTATGCATCATGTTTTAGGTATGTTGAATAAATCACATTCCACAGAATTTTAACCTTTAGTTAATAAAAATATAATTTATTATGAATTGTCAAGTTGATCTGTTTTTAAGCAGTACAACAACTATGGGTTTAGCTTGCTTCACAATGGCAAACACTCCTTGGTGTTGTTCGTTGCATTAGATTCAGTGCTGGTCGTAATGGAGAAAGCTACGCTTACGGATCATTACGCGTAATTTTACGCTATTACGCATTACGAAATTACGCTTACGGCATAGACATTCAATTTCGGTACATGTCTGTAATTACGCATAGCACTTACGCAATTACGCGTAAGTATACCGTAATTGTAACGATCGGTGGGCGCAGAGAGTATCTGATTACCGGTGATCTGCAGTATCGCCGGAAATACAGATATATACCAGATTATAAGTGATCTGCAGTCTCACCGATAATCCGATATACAAACTAACCTCTGTTCGCCTGAGTAGAGTGTAGTGTTTTGGTGTAACAGTAACACTAGGAGGCCTAGGCCTCAGTGCAGCAAGGAGAACTGCACGTATTCCTTCCGCAGACCTGAGCTCTCCAAGACGGGAGGAGTCAGACTGACAGTAGGAAGGAAAGTCCGAGAGTGACACTCAGGAAGAAGTGTCACTAACAGGACTGGGAACCGCCTCCAATCGTGAGGTCGGTTCTCGAGGTCAGACAAGCCAGGTCGTACACACACGGACAGATAAAGTACAAATACAGTAGGCAAAGGCGGAGTCAAAGTACAGGCAGGGTTCGGCAACGGGGTATCAGATATATTGGGGTACAAAATCAGGAGGCAGAAACAGAGTCTTGGAACGAGCCGAGGTTCGGCAACAGAGTATCAGAAATATCGAGGTACAAGGTCAGAGTTCAGGAGGATAGTCGAGGCAGGCAAAAGTCATAACATATAATCACAATCAAACTAGTACTTTAGCTATCAAATATCTAGCTAAGTGTAGGATTACAGCTCCAGCTGGTCCCGGCACACTTCAGGGTCTGACTACGGATCTGGGTGCTCCCACGTATGTGATCGCACGCCAGACAAAGAGCAAGTGAACAACCAGCAGTATATATACTCTAGGACCTTTCCAGGACCTCCCTAATTGCTGGTCCAATGAGAGCAGTGGAATTTGTCAGCTGACCCAGCTGGTCAGCCGACACCCTTCTAACTGCTATTTAAACTCTGCCTTTCTGCTCGCGCGCGTGTAAGTCTGAATCTTGGTGGACTATCAGTCCCAGCCACACCAGTACTGTCATGCAATGTATCTAGTGCGGGGGTCGCCTCTGATGCAGATTCCGCCGTTCCCAATGCGGATTCCGCCGCACTGCCTATGCGGCATGCAGCGTTTTTTCCGCGTTGTGACGCCATGCTGGACGCGGAAACAGCCGCCTCACCTTGAGAGACGGCGGCATTTCCGCGTTTCCTTACAGTACCCCCTCCCCGAGGAGTGGACTCCGGACAACTCCTACCAGGTTTCTCGGGATGTAAGGCATGAAACTCCCTCCTTAACTCGTCTGCATGCATGCGTGAACCCGGTACCCACTGTCTCTCCTCAATGCCGTACCCTTTCCAATGTACGAGGTACTGTACCGAATTCTGTACCATGCGTGAATCCAATATCTTTTCTACCTCGTACTCAGGTTGGTCGTCCACCACCACAGGAGGAGGAGGAGTGGGACCCACATGGACTGCTGGTTTAAGCAGGGATACGTGGAAGGACTTTACCCCACGCATGCTGGCGGGAAGATCAACGGAATACGTAACGTTGTTGATCTTCTTGGCCACTGAAAATGGACCCACAAACCTGGGGCCCAGTTTATCTGAGGGCTGTCTCAGGGTTAAGTGACGTGTGGACACCCAGACCAAGTCTCCTGGCTGGAACTTCCACTCCAATGAGCGTCTTTTGTCAGCCTGACCCTTTTGACTCTGGAATGCCCTTTCCAGATTACTCTTCACCTTCCCCCAGATGACTTTAAATGCCCTGTGCCAGGCTTCCAGGGTTGGAAACGGAGAGGAGGCAACTGGCAAGGGGGAAAACTTGGGCGATCTCCCCGTTACCACCTGAAAAGGCGAAAATCCGGAGGAGGAATTTCTCAAGTTATTTTGAGCAAATTCTGCGAAGGGCAAAAATCTGACCCAGTCGTCTTGTGCCTCCGCAACATAACATCTCAAAAATTGTTCTAGAGACTGATTTATCCTTTCAGTCTGGCCATTAGTCTGTGGGTGGTAGCCGGACGAGAAAGACAGCTTCATGCCCATTTGGTGGCAAAATGCCCTCCAGAATCTAGAAATGAATTGGACTCCCCTATCCGACACTATGTTTTCCGGAATGCCATGCAGCCGGAAAATGTGGATGATGAACAGGTCGGCCAATTCCTGAGCCGAGGGGAGTCCTTTCAAGGGCACGAAATGGGCCATCTTGCTGAAGCGGTTGACTACCACCCAAATGACCGACATGCCTTCAGACCTGGGGAGCTCACCCACGAAATCCATGGACAAGTGGGTCCATGGCTCACTCGGGGCGGGCAAAGGCTGTAAGGTACCGACAGGTGCCAGCCGGGAGGGTTTACTCTTAGCACATACTGCGCATTCCCTAACAAATTCCCTGCAATCAACAGACAGGGAAGGCCACCAGGCACACCTGGCTACAAGATCCTGTGTTCTGGCAACTCCAGGATGTCCAGCATTTTTATGTGCGTGGAACATTTCAAGGATCTGAAGACGAAAGGGCAAGGGAATAAACATGACCCCTTCAGGCTTCCCTTCCGGGATGTCCTGCTGGAAGGGGCTCAACGTCTCCTTCCAGTCTTCCCAAGTATCAATTGCAGCCAGCACCAATTTTCGCGGAACAATCGTCTCAGGGACGGAGGCCTGTGCTGTTTCTGGCTCAAAGCACCTGGATAGCGCATCTGCCTTAGTATTCTTACTGCCCGGGGTGTACGTAATCACGAATGTGAACCTTGAAAAAAACAGGGACCATCGAGCCTGACGAGGGCTTAACCTCTTAGCCCCCTCGATGTATTCCAGATTCTTGTGGTCGGTAAAAACCGTGATAGTATGCTCCGCTCCTTCTAACCAATGACGCCATTCTTCAAAGGCTAGTTTAATGGCTAAGAGTTCCCTGTTGCCTATATCGTAGTTTCTCTCTGCTGGAGAGAATCTCCGAGAAAAATAGGCACATGGGTGCAATCTACCCTGTAAGCCTGAACGTTGAGACAGCACAGCCCCCACCCCGACTTCTGAGGCGTCTACCTCAACAATAAAAGGGAAGGAAGTGTCTACGTGTCTTAGTATGGGTGCTGTGCAGAACAGCTCCTTCAAGGTCGAAAATGCCTGTAGGGCCTCAGGCGACCAGTGAGTAGTATCCGCCCCTTTCCTAGTGAGACTGGTGAGAGGTGCAATAACGGTGGAGTACCCCTTTATGAACCTCCTATAATAGTTTGCAAAACCCAGAAAACGTTGCAACGACTTTAACCCCACCGGCTGAGGCCACTCCAGAACAGCGGATACCTTGGCAGGGTCCATAGACAGGCCCGAGGTGGAGATTATGTACCCCAGAAAGGCGACAGATGTAACTTCAAAAATACATTTTTCCAACTTGGCGTACAGCAGATTTTGTCTCAACTTGTTTAGCACAAATCTGACATGGACCCTGTGCTCGGAGAGGTTGTTGGAGTAAATTAG
Organism: Hyperolius riggenbachi; assembly: GCF_040937935.1. Classification (NCBI taxonomy): domain Eukaryota; kingdom Metazoa; phylum Chordata; class Amphibia; order Anura; family Hyperoliidae; genus Hyperolius; species Hyperolius riggenbachi. The sequence goes on from NC_090651.1 coordinate 110,311,411, forward strand.
TATATCGTCAAGGTATACAAGCACAAACCTACCCAACACCTCCCTGAATACCTCGTTAATCAATTCCTGGAAGACGGCTGGCGCATTGCACAACCCGAAGGGCATCACTAAGTACTCGTAATGCCCATCGGGTGTGTTGAAGGCCGTCTTCCATTCATCGCCCTCTCTAATGCGGATCAGGTTGTATGCACCCCTCAGATCCAATTTTGAAAAGATCTTAGCGTCTGTGACCTGCGTGAATAAATCGTCTATTAATGGCAACGGATAACGATTCTTCACCGTGATTTTATTTAGGCCCCGATAATCGATGCAAGGTCGAAGACCTCCGTCTTTTTTCTTAACAAAAAAGAAACCGGCCCCTGCAGGCGAGCGGGAGGGGCGAATGAACCCCTTGGCCAGATTGTCACGGATGTACTCCTGCATAGCCACCTTCTCTGGTCCAGACAAATTATACAGGTGACCCCTAGGGGGCATACAACCGGCACGGAGATCGATGGGGCAATCGAAAGGGCGATGAGGAGGTAACCTATCAGCAGCCCTGGGACAGAATACATCCGAGAACTCGGAGTATTGCTCGGGAACACCCTCCACATGTACCTTGGTCTGACCTAATACCACTTTTCCTAGGCACTGTTGGGAACAGAAGTCTGACCAACTGGTTAATTGTCCTGTCGCCCAATTGATCTGTGGCGAATGAAGCTGCAGCCAAGGCATACCTAGGACAATGGTGGAGGTGGTCATATGTAACACAAAAAAACGTAAACTCTCCCTATGCAGTACCCCAGTAATGACTTCCACCTCTGGTGTCTGGGACAGCGGACGGTCCCTTTGTAACGGGGAGTCGTCCACGGCAGTAACCTGGATAGGTGGTTTTACTGGGGTGAGAGGAATGTCCAACTTCTCTGCAAATTCGGAACTCATGAAGTTAGCCGCGGAGCCTGAATCAATAAAGGCCTCTGTGGCTTCAGATTTGTCCCCCCATGTAATCGTACAGGGGAGGAGCAATCGTCTTTCTTTCAGGGGTGCGAGCTGGGCGCCTAGGGTGTCACCCCTTATCACTCCTAGGCGGTAGCGTTTCCCGGCTTATCCTTATTAGGCTTAATGAGACAGTCTCGTACCCTATGCCCCCCTTCACCACAGTATAAACATAGTTGTTCCGACAATCTCCGTCTTCTCTCCACTTGGGTCAATTTAGACCGACCGATCTGCATCGGCTCAGGTGGAGGCAAGACCGGAGATGATGAGACAGAAGGAGACGGAGTTACTAGGGGTGCAGCGGGAGGCACTGTGTAAGAGGTCGGCCTAAGCCGATGACTGCCCCTAGTCTGTCTCTGATGGCGTAGCCTACGGTCGATTCGAATGGCCGATGAGATGGCCTCGTCGACTGTTTTGGGTTCGGGTTGGCTTAACATTAGGTCGGAGACCTCATCTGACAACCCAGACAGGAAGTAATCTAACAGGGCATAAGTGCCAAACCTGGCCGTAACTGACCACCTACGAAATTCGGCCGCATAATCCTCGACTGGACCCCTGCCTTGCCGTAAAAGTTTGAGCTTCCGCTCAGAGGATGCAGCAAGGTCAGGGTCGTCGTAGATTACGGCCATGGCCTTAAAAAATTCCTCTACCGAGGTCAGAGCAGTATCGGTAGAAGGCAGGTTGTATGCCCATGACTGGGAGTCACCAGACAGCAAAGTTTTAATAAAGGTGACCCGTTGGGTCTCAGTCCCCGAGGATCGGGGTCTCAACTCGAAATACGATAACACTCTACTCCTGAAATTCCGGAAGTCAGACTTGTGGCCGGAAAATTTATCAGGTACAGGCATACGTATGTCAGTACTAGGAGAGGATCGCACTGAATCAACTGACATCTGGAGGGTTTGCACAGAGCCTGACAGGACATCAATCATAGTCTTGTGGCTACCCAGCACTTGGTTGATGTTTTCCACCGAAGTGGCAAGTGCGCCCAGACGGTCAGTATGTGCGTCCATTTGCATTTTTTGGGTCTGGCGTTCTGTAACGATCGGTGGGCGCAGAGAGTATCTGATTACCGGTGATCTGCAGTATCGCCGGAAATACAGATATATACCAGATTATAAGTGATCTGCAGTCTCACCGATAATCCGATATACAAACTAACCTCTGTTCGCCTGAGTAGAGTGTAGTGTTTTGGTGTAACAGTAACACTAGGAGGCCTAGGCCTCAGTGCAGCAAGGAGAACTGCACGTATTCCTTCCGCAGACCTGAGCTCTCCAAGACGGGAGGAGTCAGACTGACAGTAGGAAGGAAAGTCCGAGAGTGACACTCAGGAAGAAGTGTCACTAACAGGACTGGGAACCGCCTCCAATCGTGAGGTCGGTTCTCGAGGTCAGACAAGCCAGGTCGTACACACACGGACAGATAAAGTACAAATACAGTAGGCAAAGGCGGAGTCAAAGTACAGGCAGGGTTCGGCAACGGGGTATCAGATATATCGGGGTACAAAATCAGGAGGCAGAAACAGAGTCTTGGAACGAGCCGAGGTTCGGCAACAGAGTATCAGAAATATCGAGGTACAAGGTCAGAGTTCAGGAGGATAGTCGAGGCAGGCAAAAGTCATAACATATAATCACAATCAAACTAGTACTTTAGCTATCAAATATCTAGCTAAGTGTAGGATTACAGCTCCAGCTGGTCCCGGCACACTTCAGGGTCTGACTACGGATCTGGGTGCTCCCACGTATGTGATCGCACGCCAGACAAAGAGCAAGTGAACAACCAGCAGTATATATACTCTAGGACCTTTCCAGGACCTCCCTAATTGCTGGTCCAATGAGAGCAGTGGAATTTGTCAGCTGACCCAGCTGGTCAGCCGACACCCTTCTAACTGCTATTTAAACTCTGCCTTTCTGCTCGCACGCGTGTAAGTCTGAATCTTGGTGGACTATCAGTCCCAGCCACACCAGTACTGTCATGCAATGTATCTAGTGCGGGGGTCGCCTCTGATGCAGATTCCGCCGTTCCCAATGCGGATTCCGCCGCACTGCCTATGCGGCATGCAGCGTTTTTTCCGCGTTGTGACGCCATGCTGGACGCGGAAACAGCCGCCTCACCTTGAGAGACGGTGGCATTTCCGCGTTTCCTTACAGTAATTCAGGTTATTACGTTATAGGCTTACGCGTAAAATCCTACTAGCAATTAATGCGTAAGGTCATGCTGCCAAGCGAAAAGTTGACGCATGGATCAATGTTAGGTAGCCGCCGACTTTAAGGGTTAATAGCAAAGCCCCCTTAAGTGCTAAGAGCCTCAAATTTGGAGAATATATTAAAGAGATCAGAAGGAATAAGAGGGAAATTTTTTTTTTCAAAAAGACCTTATAGTTTTTGAGAAAATCGATGTTAAAGTTTCAAAGGAAAAATATATACATTTAAAAACCCGCCGACTTTAACGGTTAATAGCAAAGCCTGCTTAAAATTTAGGAACACCAAATTCACAGGGTAAATTAAGGGGATCAGTGGGAATAAGAGGGACATTTTTTTTTTCAAAAAGACCTTATAGTTTTTGAGAAAATCGATGTTAAAGTTTCAAAGGAAAAATATATACATTTAAAAACCCGCCGACTTTAACGGTTAATAGCAAAGCCTGCTTAAAATTTAGGAACACCAAATTCACAGGGTAAATTAAGGGGATCAGTGGGAATAAGAGGAAATTTTTTTTTTCCAAAAAGACCTTATAGTTTTTGAGAAAATCGATTTTTAAGTTTCAAGGGCGAAAATGTCTTTTAAATGCGGAAAATGTCAGTTTTTTTTGCACAGGTAACAATAGTGTTTTATTTTCATAGATTCCCCCAAGTGGGAAGAGTTTTACTTACTTCGTTCTGAGTGTGGGAAATATAAAAAAAAAACGACGTGGGGTCCCCCCTCCCAGACCTCTTTAACCCCTTGTCCCCCATGCAGACTGGGATAGCCAGAATGCGGAGCACCGGCCGCTTGGGGCTCCGCACCCTGACTATACCAGCCCGCATGGTCCATGGATTGGGGGGTCTCGGAAGGGGAGGGGCAGCCAAGCTTTCCCCTCCCCCTCCGAGCCCTTGTCCAATCCAAGGACAAGGGGCTCTTCTCCACCTCCGATGGGCGGTGGAGGTGGAGGCCGCGATTTCCTGGGGAGGGGTTCATGGTGGCATCTGGGAGTCCCCTTTAAAAAGGGGTCCCCCAGATGCCCACCCCCCTCCCAGGAGAAATGAGTATAGAGGTACTTGTACCCCTTACCCATTTCCTTTAAGAGTTAAAAGTAAATAAACACACAAACACATAGAAAAAGTATTTTAATTGAACAAAAAACATAACCACGAAAAAAGTCCTTTAATATTCTTAATTAACCATTAATACTTACCTGTCCCTTTAAAAGCCAGTTCCCACGCAATATCCTCGGAAATATACTAATCAGTTACAATGTAACAAAGTTATTACAATGTAACAACTTTGTTACTTTGTAACACCACCGCACCCGACGTCACTCGCCGCTCACCCGCCGGCCGCCGCATACACGCTAGTCCCCGCCGGCTCCCGCCGTCCACTCCGCCCACACCTGTCACCCATATACATGCTGGCACCTATGGGTGCCAGCATGTATATAGGTGACATGTGGGAGAGGCGGGGAGGGCAGCGGAGCCGGCGGGGACTTAGCGTCCCTTCACCCGACAGAGCTCTGAGCTATATTAGCTCAGAGCTCTCGAAAGCATCTTTGTATTTGGGCTCCAAGGAGCCCCATTGGTCCTTAGCAGACCAATGGGGTTCCTTCAAATCAGAAGGAACCCCATTAGTCTGCTAAGGACCAATGGGGCTCCTTGGAGCCCAAATACAAAGATGCTTTCGAGAGCTCTGAGCTAATATAGCTCAGAGCTCTGTTGGGTGAAGGGACGCTAAGTCCCCGCCGGCTCCGCTGCCCTCCCCGCCTCTCCCACATGTCACCTATATACATGCATGGGTGACAGGTGTGGGCGGAGTGGACGGCGGGGACTAGCGTGTATGCGGCGGCCGGCGGGTGAGCGGCGAGTGACGTCGGGTGCGGCGGTGTTACAAAGTAACAAAGTTGTTACATTGTAATAACTTTGTTACATTGTAACTGATTAGTATATTTCCGAGGATATTGCGTGGGAACTGGCTTTTAAAGGGACAGGTAAGTATTAATGGTTAATTAAGAATATTAAAGGACTTTTTTCGTGGTTATGTTTTTTGTTCAATTAAAATACTTTTTCTATGTGTTTGTGTGTTTATTTACTTTTAACTCTTAAAGGAAATGGGTAAGGGGTACAAGTACCTCTATACTCATTTCTCCTGGGAGGGGGGTGGGCATCTGGGGGACCCCTTTTTAAAGGGGACTCCCAGATGCCACCATGAACCCCTCCCCAGGAAATCGCGGCCTCCACCTCCACCGCCCATCGGAGGTGGAGAAGAGCCCCTTGTCTTTGGATTGGACAAGGGCTCGGAGGGGGAGGGGAAAGCTTGGCTGCCCCTCCCCTTCCGAGACCCCCCAATCCATGGACCATGCGGGCTGGTATAGTCAGGGTGCGGAGCCCCACGCGGCCGGTGCTCCGCATTCTGGCTATCCCAGTCTGCATGGGGGACACTGGGTTAAAGAGGTCTGGGAGGGGGGACCCCGCGTCGTTTTTTTTTTATATTTTCCACACTCAGAACGAAGTAAGTAAAACTCTTCCCACTTGGGGGAATCTATGAAAATAAAACACTATTGTTACCTGTGCAAAAAAAACTGACATTTTCCGCATTTAAAAGACATTTTCGCCCTTGAAACTTAAAAATCGATTTTCTCAAAAACTATAAGGTCTTTTTGAAAAAAAAATTTTTCCTCTTATTCCCACTGATCCCCTTAATATACCCTGTGAATTTGGTGTTCCTAAATTTTAAGCAGGCTTTGCTATTAACCGTTAAAGTCGGCGGGTTTTTAAATGTATATATTTTTCCTTTGAAACTTTAACATCGATTTTCTCAAAAACTATAAGGTCTTTTTGAAAAAAAAAAATTTTCCTCTTATTCCTTCTGATCTCCTTAATATATTCTCCAAATTTGAGGCTCTTAGCACTTAAGGGGGCTTTGCTATTAACTCTTAAAGTCGGCGGCTTTTTTATATTATACGGGAGCGTAATATTACGCGATTACGGCAGACTGTGTAATTTCAATGGGAGTTTACTGTCTTACGCGTAAAACGTACGTACTGTTGTTACGCGTGAAACGTAACCCCACGGTCTACGCGTAATTAATTACGCGTAATACCGTAACCTTACACGTAACGCTTACGGTGCATTTGTAGTGCATTACGATGCGTAATTACGCTAATGCGTAATTTCGGCCCAGCACTGATTAGATTACATTCTGAATGGAAGCAAATGCAGTTACATGGTGCAAGTTCTCTAGACTGTGACTTTTTGTATGTGTTATACAATAGCAGCTTTGCACTTTAACTCCACAATGACCCACCTATACATGGCGTGATTTTTAAAGTGGATCTGAACTCAGAACTTCCTCTCTGCTCTAAAAGATAAGCAACAGCATAATACATTTGAAAGAAAAAAATATTTGTCACAGCTGATAAAGATCCTGCAATTAATCTGCAGTGTCTACTTCCTGCTTTCATGGAGGCAGACAAAGGGTTAACATTCTGTGTTTACAAATTAGCTGCTTTGCCGAGACAGCCAGCTGACACAGATAGGAGCTCAAATTACAGTTGTAATTAGTCACAGATGAGGGGGGAATTAAACAGGCTAAACTCTCTAAATACATACAGGGTGCATTTTTCTATGTTTTTCTTCAGTGCTGTGGAAGCGTATGTGGTGTGAGACACGCAAGAACGGCAGAGGGGCATAGACGCTGTGCAGCAGTACAATGTGCTAGGATGTGCTTGTGCAGTGTTGCATGAGTTCTTCCTGCAAGTGCAGAGCTGACCGATTCACTTTAGTGAATGGAATCAGCAGTGCATATCGGTGAGCGATTGTACGCGTTGCGTTCTGATCGCATGGCCATCTGCGCATTATGATGTGGATGAGCCCTAAGTATACAAAATATGGTAATATATTTCCCACACTGCTGCCTCTCTCCTGTTGCCTCTGGGGCACGGGTCAGGTTGCTGATAGCCGTTCTAATTCTGCTGTGTTTTTGTGAGCCAACTTCTGTGTCCCAGTGATGAAGCATTTGAGGTGGCATCAATATCCAACCTATTCACTCATTTGAATGAACCTGCCAGAAATCGATGCAGCAAATGATTCTCGATTGATTTTTGGCCAGAATTAATCATTTCGATGGACAGCCCCAGATGGAAGATTTTTCTTGATCAGTTGTGTGTCGGGAGGGCACCGCTTGCTGTGTTTGATTTTGTGATGACTGACGCAGCACAAAAGCTTACTCGCACCTGTAAGCTATGCATCTTCTCTCCACCACTCTTCTTCTAATCTCCTATCTCCTGTGTCATGTCACAAATGCTTGAGGTCAAACACTAAAGGCCTCTAGTGGTCAACTAAAGTACATGCTGCAGTGCCTGTAGTATTTGGCCTCTAGGGTTTATTACATGACACAGGCCCCCGGGAGAGAAGAGACAGGAAGAAGAGTCCGGCAGTGAATAGAAGATGCATGGCTGATAGGTGATTCACTGACTGTATGACAGGGGACCCGGCAGGCAGTGCGCACAGATTTTCAATAGATTTCATGCTGAAGTCTATTGAAAATCTGTGTGTAGTGCATGGAGGGATTCAATCAGATAGATCCCTCTCTGATCAGATAATGATCTGAGAGGAATCTATCTGTTGGGCCTTATCAACCAGCTTAACCTCTCCAGGCAATCATATGATAACCTCTCCAGGCAATCATGTGATAACCTCTCCAGGCAATCATGTGATAACATCTCCAGGCAATCATGTGATAAAGCAGTTTGGTATCAGACAGCTTTGTCTGCCTGCACCTCTCTTTTATCATTATGCAATCAGAAATAGTTAGCAAGCGATACAAACAAGTTTAAAAGAAAAATGTAAACAAAAAAAAACAACAACATCAATATTTATATTTTCATTTTAAGGTTCTATTTATCTCTGTTGCTTTCCCTACAGAGTAGTTTCTTCAATTCGCTTAATAATAAAGATAAGTATTCTGAGCAATACAAACTTGAAAGAGTTCAAATCCACTTGTGTATTATCCAGAACTAAAACAAAAGTTGTATTTTAAAGTAACCCTGTGAAGTATCTCTTTATCTGGCATGTAGGACATATAAGGCTTGATTCACAAAACGGTGCTAACTGTTAACACGGCTGTTAGCACGGGTTTTCGCACGTTCTACTGCATTTTTGCGTAAAAAATGATTTTCGTACGTTAACGCACATTTTTCACATGTGGATGGTCGAATTAGCGCGATAATGCAAATTTATCGTGTGAACGCGACCGTTTAACGCGCAAAAATTTGCATTAACACGCGCGAAAACTGTTATCACACGAAATTTCGCGCAAAGCACTTTTTACAGCGTGCTAACAGTTAGCACTGTTTGGTGAATCAAGCTTACATGTCACATGGGCTGGGGGAAGATAACAATTCAGTCCATAGTCAGATTCTAATGTGCAGTGCCCCTTTTGTAGCTGTATCCAGTGATGCTGAGGTAGTACGGTTGCGTGCTGTACAGTGCCAGATAAAGGACTAATGATCCACTTAAAGGTGACTTTAAATTGCAGTTGTTCTTGTCCTTTCAATCTCTTTAGAAACTGATACCACAGCAAACCTTAGCTCTGACAGCTTATGCATTGCCAATTTTCCTCCCTGAACTATAATGAAACTTTCCTCAGACACATTATTATATTACTGTAGCTCAATGGGAAATTGAATGCCTTATATATTGTGTGTGTCAACAGGGCAGGATAAATGCATGCACTTTTAATACATCTGTAGAAGGATTCCAGAAGCAGCTGTAAATGATTCAGCAGATTCTTCTCTCCAATGTGTCTAATTGTAAATAAGTGCAATCTGCATTCCGTTTTATTTGCCACCACTGCTACCAGCCTCCTCCATTTATTCCAACTGAATAGTTTACCGTCATTACAGACTATGAATTGTGGATACAGCCAGTCAGCAGGAAATGGACATTTTCCCTCAGTTGGAAAATTTAAACTATAAGATATTTTATGACATCTCTCTGCAGAAATGCATAGAAATAGGTACTACACTGCTATAGGATGATATAGCACGGAGGAGAGAGCTGGTGGAGATTAGAAGGAAAAGTGAGGAAGAAACTTTTTTGCTCATCATTTCATGAAAATGGAACATTTTTCATAAAAGCTAGTTCTGTTTTCCTGCAAAGAACCACAATCTGTCAACTTAAAGCAGGGCTACCTTCAGAAATGTACTTACTGGGCCCCCTCACTCCTGATGCTCCCCCACCAAAAAATAAATAAAATAAAGCAAAATAAGTTTCCTCATAAAAGAAACATGATGTCAGTGCTATATAAATAGATAATAATGGTAATAAAATAGGCTATGACTGAGTGAGAGATATCAAGAGAAAAGGAAGAATAGATAGAGTGCGAGAGGAGTAGAAAGTTTAGAGACTGGGGCCCATGTGCAATTAACTTTTTTCCTGAGATATCTTCCATGAGATAATTTTCAACTTCTCTTTAAAATAGCTTTTCAGCATTTTACAATTGAAAAATAGGCAGATATTAGAAGCAGTCAGAAATACAGTTTAGGTGCAAGCTAGCAGGATTCTGGATTATCTAGTATTCGCTGCTGTCAGGGTGCATCTCGGCACACATGTGTAGAAGCTCTGTACTGCTCTGTAATCTGACCTGTTGCTCAGCTATTAGAAAAACAATTAGCTTCAAACTAACACAAAATCTTCATTTTGTTTACCTAAGCTAAACTGGTCTGTATAGCCTGGTCTGATAGCCAGTGAATTAATGAGCTGATTACAGAGGATTTCAGCTGTGTCACTGAAAAAAATGCCCATAATTTGAGTACCCTAGCATGGAATTTCCGAACATCGTAGCTGCTTTTCCTGTTCAGTGCACACTGCTGGAGCTTGGAAACAATTAAATGTATGTTACTCAGCATCAAGCCTGTGATAACTCATAACAAGCCTGTGATATGCCTCCCGTGGGCGCACTAGCAATTTACCACTCAGGCTCCAGTGGAAATAGCTCAGCCTGATCAGGGTCGGACCAATTAGGGTTGGCCATTTCTGCCAAAGCCCAAGCCGTAAGCCACTAGTGCACTTGTACAAGGGGCGTCACAGGCTTGTTGTTATAATTCTGTAATTCTGAATATATAGGGTTCCAGCACTGGCTGAACTGGAGGATGAGAGAAGCTTCTTTAGGATCCAGAGGTTTCCCCCTCCTGAGGTAAGCATCCCCTAGGGGAATTTTTTCATTACAGGTTTACTTTAAAAAAAAAATACTGGTTTACAGTCAAGCAGGTGAGTTACTGCCCGTGGCACCCACTGATTCTAGTAGAACTTTAAAAGAGGTTTACATTAACATTATTCTTAATTACAACATAGATGCTCTTTAAAAAATACCAGAGCCGAAAAAAATACTGAAAACAGGGGGGGGGGGGGTGCAGGCATGTTTTTGGTATAAAGGAGGGGGACAGAGGAGAAAGGGGGGGTGCGGTGGGCATGAGGACGGCACCTAATACATTATTTGAAGATTGTGAGTGGGCACACCACTGGTTTAAAGTCGGGTACTTGATATTTTGGCATAGGCCATGTCACAGGCAAAGTCAGCAATCAAGTATACCAGCACTCCATAATTGCAAAGAATCACGCTCTTTTATTGAGCCATTCTATCCACAAGAAGTAGCCTACAATTGTATTAGGGGCCTCACAGGGTCCCCCTTTATCAAGGCATGTGGATGTGGGGGATGCGAGGCCCCCGAAACAATTGTCGACTACTTATGTGGATATTATATAATGGCTCAATAAAAGAGCGTGATTCTTGCAATTACAGAGTGCTGGTATACTTGATTGTTGCGCCTAATACATGCCTGCTCTCCCTGTTTTAAGATCACACAAGGTAAGAAATGGTTGCAATGGACATGTTATAGATACTATGCTATCTATGACATGTCTGTGTTCCATGCGGTGCCCAGAAAAGTCACGCAAGACAGGGCTTTGCCTTCCCGCTATCGCACCAGACATGTTCAAAACAGCAAAACACGTGTGAAAGAATTCTACAGATAACATAGGATCCGTCAACATGTATGTTTGTCTTCTGGTGTCCATTATGGAAATTGCCCATTGTCAGGCCGTAGTGTGAATCTGGCCTTAGGAGTGGAAACAGAATTTACAACAAAGAATGAAGAGGAAACACTTAAGAAGCAATGGCAACATTTCCGTCAGATTTTATGTGTGAGGATCATCATCATTAGTTTACCATCAATAAAAGTAAAGCACAAAAGTGTACACCATATATACAGAAGGTAATAAAATGGGGGTAAAATCAATAATACAAGTATGCTGCATTATTGCTCAGGGCCCACCTGAGGACATTTTAAGCATACCCAAATATGAGTAAGCTAACACGTTAAATAGCTGAGTATTTTTGTATGTTTGTTTTTGCTTGGTGAAGCTACAGTAATGTCTAGCTGATGAAAACAGTGTTTCTAGGAAGTGTGCTCATAAACTGTAAGAATTTTATGTCTGGTGTGGTTTTTTTCTGTGAGTTTGGAAAAGTAGGCTAAGAGCACTCTAGAGTATAATGTGTGGAGCCTAAACAGCCTTAAATGGCATCCCAGGAGAAGGCCTGGGAGGAGGGAGCGCATTGTGTATGACATTTATGTGTCACAATGGACAGCTGTGAACAGCAAGAAAGGGATCAGGGAAGTGAAATATAATAATGTGTTTCTTGTCATCTTTAATCAACACTGCAAAATTTATACACACAAAGCAGGCAGGTTTATTAGCACAATCTCAGACAGATCATGTTGTCCAGCAAGACTTCCTACTGAAGCGATTGTTTCTTTATCTTACACTGATGAGGAAAAACAAGCCTGAAACAACTATAATCTAACTGAAATAAATAGGCCTTGTTTACTAAAGGTACTCATACATATAGCGATTATTGCAGCCGATTGACCAATAGACAGATCTCTTTCTGATCGAATCTGATTGGAGAGAGATCTGTTGGCTGCCATAAATCGCAGGCTGATTCCCAATCAATTTCAGCATGAAATCTTTTGAGAATCCCCCTCATGATCGCCTCATCCCCTCACCGCCCCTGACCGCTGTCCCCCCTAATGTACATGTATCCCCCACCCCCGTGCCCCTGCATTAATGCTTTACCTGTTCAGCATCCACTTCTGTGTCTGGACTCCTCTTCTGCATTTATACCCTATGTGGTTGCCAGCGTACTGCAGGAGAGGCACATGTGTGACGTCACACATGCAACCCGTGTGCAATGCGCCTGCAACCACATGGGGCACAAATCTGGAAGAGGAGTGTGGACACAACAGTGGACTCCGGACAGGTAAGGTATTAATGCACTAGGGAAGGAGGGTACATGTACATTAGGAAGGAAAGCGCACAGGGGTTATCGGGGTTATCGCAGGCTGTTACCACCGCATGCCCGATCGAGCATGTCAGCCCAAGATTTTGCAGCATGTCCAAATCTCAAATATCTTAAACAAAATCTGACTATTAACTAATATGAATGTAGCAAATCTTAATCAAACTTTTTTGATATTTCTTGAAATGGTTTAAAGTGCACCCAAACCGAAGCTATAGTACAAAATCACATAGGACCCTACTGAGGTGTCCCTCGCTGTCCTCTTGTCTCCAGTCACCAGCATCGACCCTCCAAAGAATATAACCAGGGGCTTGTCATTAATCTGATCAGGGCCATGTTCCTTTCAAGCACAAGCGCAGCCACACTACTCCTGTGCAAGTACGGCCATGCCTGTACAGTAAACCGGAGATGCTCTGTATTACTTGCATATAGTCCCCAACCGTCCTGTTTTCGTCGGGACTGACCCGATTTGGGAGGGCTCTCCCGCTATCCCGCTCTGACCCCCCAGTGTCCCGGCTGGCTAGGGGGTCAGATGCAGGGGCGGACTGACTATTCGTGGTGCAGCGGCTGACAGCGGGCGGGGAGGACTTACCGCTGTTACGCAGACGCTGGAGAGAGCTGTGTCTACTCAAGACCAGACAAGCGGCGCACAGATCACAGCTCCCTCTGCCGGCTGGAAGGACAGCGGTAAGTCCTCCCTGCCCGCTGTCAGCCGCTGCGCCATCGGAGGAGACACATTAATCTGGTGTGACGGATTGCGGAGAAACCGCCGCGCGTTCTGGCAGTGATGCGGCGAAATCCGCACACAGAGCGGCGGTTTCCTTGCAGCAAAATGCTTTTGGTTTGCCTGGACCTAGTAGTGCACACAGATGGAGAGCTACGCGCGCGCGCCGCAAGACAGGCTCTTTATGCCAATAGGAGAAGGGTCAGCTGATCGAGGCGGTCAGCTGATCCCAGCTCAGCAGGTGATTGGTTGATGGGAGCTGGGCGGCGCTGTGGAGGGCTTTACTATATATATATCTCTTGCTGTTCAGTTGCTGGTTGTCTGGCGTTGCGAATACCTTTGTGTTAGCACTCAGACCTTAGTCAGATCCTTCAGTGTGGTGGAACCAGGAGGACCTGGGAATCCACACTTAGCCAGTTCACTGTATTATTATCTGTGTTATTCTCTAGCATAGTTCCAGGGTGTAGAGACCACGGACCTCACACCCCAGACTAGGAATATTGTTTATCATCTGTGTTATTCCTTAGACCAGTTCCAGGGTGTAGAGACCACGGACCTCACACCCCAGACTAGGAATATTGTATATCATCTGTGTTATTCCTTAGACCAGTTCCAGGGTGTAGAGACCACGGACCTCACACCCCAGACTAGGAATATTGTATATCATCTGTGTTATTCCTTAGACCAGTTCCAGGGTGTAGAGACCATGGACCTCACACCCCAGACTAGGAATATTGTATATCATCTGTGTTATTCCTTAGACCAGTCCCTGTGTGTGAGACCACGGACCTCACACTCAAGACTAGGCATTATTGGATATCTGTTTATGAATTGTATCTCTCCTGACTTCTCTTCTGTTTTCTGATTCTGTACCTTCGCACATCTGATCTACTGTTGCCGACCCTGCCAGTCCCTGGCTACCGAATCTGTCTCCTGTCTCTGTACTTTATCTGCCTGTGTGTTGCCGACCCGGCCTTCCCGACCCTTCTGGCTGTCACCCAACCTTTGGGTGCTCAGTCCTCCTGCAGGGGTCCCCTGCTCCTCAGAGGGGGGCCCTGCTGCAAATCCAGTCGGGGACTCTACCTCCTGGAGCCCTTGACTGCAGTAGAGTCTTTCTCTACTTATTGGACCACCTGCTACCCCGGTGGTTCAATTCCTACTGTTACACCAAACACTTACACGCTTCAGGTGTCTAGAGGTTAGTACTATATCTGTATTATTGGTGATTCTGCAGATCATCCATAATCAGGTATAGATCTGTATTATTGCTGATACTGCAGATCGCCAATGATCAGATTCTCTCTGGTTGCTGACACCTATCATTACATCCAGAAGGGAGAGCCAGGAAAGGGAGCCCCAAGGTGAGGGAAGGGGGGGGGGGGAGACTTCCCCCTTTCTCCGCCACTTTGCCACCAGCTCCCTTTCACTGGCTGCCTCCCTTCCTGGGGGCACCTATATACCTGGCTGCATATACTGGGGAGACCTATACACCTGGCTATACTGGGGAGACCTATACACCTGGCTACATATACTGGGGGCACCTATACACTAGGCTGCATATACTGGGGAGACCTATACACCTGGCTATACTGGGGAGACCTATACACCTGGCTACATATACTGGGGACACCTATACACCTGGCTGCATATACTGGGGACACCTATACACCTGGCTATACTGGGGGCACCTATACACCTGGCTACATAAACTGGGGACACCTATACACCTGGCTGCATATACTGGGAGACCTATACACCTGGCTGCATATACTGGGGAGACCTATACACCTGGCTATACTGGGGAGACCTATACACCTGGCTACATATACTGGGGAGACCTATACACCTGGCTGCATATACTGGGGACACCTATACACCTGGCTATACTGGGGGCACCCATACACCTGGCTACATAAACTGGGGACACCTATACACCTGGCTGCATATACTGGGAGACCTATACACCTGGCTGCATATACTGGGGAGACCTATACACCTGGCTATACTGGGGAGACATATGCACCTGGCTACATATACTGGGGACACCTATACACCTGGCTGCATATACTGGGGACACCTGTACACCTGCTACATATACTGGGGACACCTATACACCTGACTATACTGGGGAGACCTATACACCTGGCTACATATACTGGGGAGACCTATACACCTGGCTATACTAGGGAGACCTATACACCTGGCTGCATATACTGGGGAGATACTTTAAATTGATATATTACTAATTTTAAAATGTTAATATGAAGGAAACTGAACCAGGATAGAAAGGACCAGTGTGGTTTAAATTATAAAACCACATATTTTTCTTAGGAAATCTTTATGGTATGCGTGACTAGGGGTGTGACGGGGGCATGCTCAGGGGTGTAGCAGGGGTGTGGCTTAAGTGTCCCTCTTTCTCATCTCAAAATGTTGGGAGGTATGCTTGCAGGCACACTCGTGCTCGTGCAACCACAATTGCTAGTATGATGTGGATAGTATTTTAAGTCTAATGCTAGGTACACACCATGCAATTTTCTGTTAGATTCTTCAGTTAGATTTACCTACAACATGGAAAGAAGCTATCTGGCAGGTAAATCTAAGAGAAAATCTAACAGAAAATTGTATGGTGTGTACCTAGCATTAGTTGTGGCTGAGTAAATCTATCTGTCATAAATTAGCAAACATCTGTTCAAGATCCCCTTTTGGTTGTTCTATTGTAATTAAGGCATCTGAATGACATTTATTTATGTTAGCAAAACAGTCTATGTATCACCCTTTGATGTCAAATGTACATAAGATGTGCGCTCTACACCTTTTTCATATATATAATTTATTTGAGATCTTTACATTTTGTCAGCATATAGAAACAGAGTCTGAAGAAGGCTGAACAGCTGAAAACGTACACTTTTTCTTTTAAGTTAGCCGAAAAATGGTAACATCCTGATTCAAAGTTACAGAGAACCCAGCAAGCTCATGGTGAACCAGAACTTCTAGGAGTGTGTAAGGGGCTACAATAGACAAAAAAAAGCCCTCTTACTAAAATGCTATGGAAAAAAAAGTATGCTTTCTTAAAACAGAAGGTATTTGCGATAATTCAGGTTGAAGTGAGCTTGAGATCTCTCCCAGTGCATCACTGCTGAATATATGCAAATTACCTATTGTTATCCCTGTAAGCTAAACACACCTCCAGAACTGCTGGATTGCAATGATATGTCAGCTTTTTAATGTTGCAGAGCCACAATAATCCAACATGCATACAGTGCGTATGCATGTTGGATGATTGTGCCTCTGTAACATTAAAAGGTTCACACATCATTGCATTACAGCGGATCTGGAGGTCTGGCTAGCTTGCAGGGATATCAATGGAAAATTTGCATATTCAGCAGTGTTGCTCTGGGAGACATCTCGGAGCTCACTCCAACCTGAATTATCACACATACTTTCTGTTTTAAGAAAGCATACTTTTGTTATCCTGATTCAAAACTACCTTAGCTGACTGACTCTTGGATCCTTTCAGGCCAGACCCACTATGACCGTCACATTGGGGCAAAACATATATATGGCACTAATTCAATCTGATCTGAAAAGTGCCATTATTTTTAAGATTTTTTTTCGGGGGGGGGGGGGGGGGGGTGAAAGTGATCATTTCAATACCTTCCAAGTAGATGATATTTCCCATCAGTTTAATGGGAGGAATTTTTGGCTCTCATACTGCCTATCTTGTGGGTAAATCCCAATTACAAAAAAATTTCATTTTTGTCTTTTCTCTTAATCTGGCCAATCCGATACCTCTCTGCAGTCTGCCAGGCGAGCAAGTTTCATGAGAACTTGTTCACTGATTACTGGTGGAATGCTACTGTGTGGTCATGGGTTTTACATTAGTATGGATGGCCTAGCATGTCTATGAAATTGTAGAGAATTAAAAGGACAAACAAATCAGGGGTCAACAACCTATGGCCATTTAAAGAGGAACTTCAGCCTAAACAACTATACTGTCATTAAGTTACATTAGTTATTTTAATTAAAATAGATGGGTCATATAATCTCTTACCCACCCTGTTTTAAAAGAACAGGCAAATATTTGATTTCATGAGGGCAGCCATCTTTTTGGTTAAAAGGAGGTGACAGGGAGCATGAGACATAGTTCCAACTGTCCTGTGTCCTGAGTACCCCTCCCAGTTGCTAGGCAACAAGAACAACAATATAGGAAATTTCCTCATGCTTTGCATAGCATCAGGGGAAAAATGCCCGGGCAGTTTTCTTTGATGGGGTGATGCTTAGCTTCTGTGCAGCCAAAAATGAGACTTGGATAAGAAAAATAAAGTTCTGATGCTGTGAAACTGTTAAAGAAACACCAAGCCTTTTCAGTGCTGCTGAGTAGATTTTTTGGAGGTTCACTTTAATGACAATTAGTTCAATTTGCTGTGAGACTCAGTTTGACCAGCCTGTCACACTAATAAAATAATAGTAAGGGCCCGTTCACACTGCACGCGTTTCCAGCCGCGTTTTGGAAACGCGTGCAGGTGGCCAAAACGCACGACATCAGACATTGCATAGAGTGCAATGTCTGATGTTCACACTGCATGCGTTCCCGGACTGCACACCTGTGCGGTCCGGGAACGCATGCTGCACGCAGATTTTGCAAAAACGCGTGGCTGTCCCATTCACTTTTCAGTGATGGGATCAGCCACGCAACGCACACAAACGCGGATGGCCATGCGTTCGTACGCGTTGCGGTCCGCACGCGTTCCGCACGCATGGCCATCCGCATTTCTGATCTGAACGGGCCCTAATACTACGAGACAGTAAATTGGAAAAAAAAAACTCTTCAGAAGATCATGAAATATAAAACCTTAAACATTGTCAAATACTGACTTTGGCAAAAGAAGACAATTAAAGTGCCAATCATATTAAGAGACCTCATAGCAATCCCAAAACACCAGGGACATAATTTAAACGTCCCAGGCACTGAAAAAATCACTATCCTCAGGAGACTTTTATTAAAAACGTTTCTTGATTCTTAGAAAGGATTCTAGACTCTGATTCCAATTACTCCAAATCCAGACAACAACCGATCAACTATGCAACAATAGAAACAACAACAATAAATAATAATAATGATAATAAGTTGTATAAGTAACCACATTTAAACATATTTGCCACCTTTTTCTGCAATGTGACTGGAACAGGGACCAGTGATAAGAATGTTTTTTCCTATAATTAAAATACATGTAAACTGAGGAATATGGAGGGTAAAACTGCCATCCTGTTTTGAATAAAGCTATTACCAGTACTTGGCTGTCACACAGAAGAAACCAGTGAAGACAGAATGGACTCCAAACAACTGATCTGGGGCTAGGTCAGTGTCTCTGTAGGTGAGGCAGAGGATCAGATCAGCAGAGAAACAACAAAAACTTTTGAAAATAAGCCAGAAATAGTGCCTTCATACCTGAGAGATAAGCTTAATGTGCAGTGAAATTTCTTCCTTATGAACAGCATGATATCCATGGCTGGACATTATTTTAGTATCATTTGTAAGATCTATTTTCATGCTTGATTTTAGTTTAATTTTGCGCATCACAAGATATTGAAAATAAGTATTGCAAAGACCAGTTTCTCTTAGCACAAAAGAGTCTGGATAGTTTCAGACTTTATGCAGTGTTCTCTAAGAGCGGTCATAGTGCTTCTCACTAATAGCAATAGCTGTTGAGACATTTGCTCAGCCTTCTGATCTGTAACCCACCACAATTAATATTTTGTGAAGGGCTGAGACATGCGTATCGGCATCAAAACAGAGATTTTCCAACATAGTGAAAAAAAGACTCCTTTAATTGGAGTTACTTCTTATTTCCATTTGGGGTATCATTATATGACTTCATACTTGGTAATCAAACTGCAGCAGGATCAGACTTTTATAACCAACCTTAAAGGGATTCTGAAGTGAAAATAAACGTATGTGATAATGATTTGTATGTGTGGTACAGCTAAGAAATAGAACATTAGTAGCACATATATGTCTCATATTGTTTCCAGTACAGGAAGAGTTAAGAAACTTCTGTTGTTATCTATGCAAAAGAGCTTCTCTGAGCTCTCTGACCCAACTTGGGACGGCTAGAGTGCTGTTTTCTAAAGCACTTATCTCAACCTGTCTCTTACTGTTTCTTGGTTGTTTAAGGTTGTATTGCAGGAAGTCCAAAGGGTCATTAACTAGGCTGTGCTCTGTTTCATCATTTAAAATAAAGAGTGTAATTTGTAAACTGCAAATATTAGAGAATGCAATGTTAGAGAAAAAAAATCTTTATTACTGAAAGTAAAAGTATGAGACTCTTTTCCTTGCTACTAATGTTCTATTAATTATTCGTACTACACACACAATTCATTATATCATAAGTTTTGGCATTTTCTTTTCGCTTCAGTGTCACTTTAAGTGCATATAGGCATTCAAGTGTCATAATACAGTTAACCTTCTTAGCGGTATGGATGAGCTCAGCTCATCCATGATCGCCGCTGTGCACCACTCCGGCCCTACTGGGCCGATTTGCCCAGAGATGAAGAGATGGACTAGTCCAAAACCTGTCACTTCTGTCAGATTTATACTACCTACTGTAAGTGACAGCAACATAGGAGAAAAGTAATTTATGCCTCATTTTACTATGGAAAAAACTTACTTCTTATTTGTCTATATTTGCACATATTTTAAATTTTTAAATTTTTCGCCATAGTGCCCCTTTAAGACTCCTTACCATTGGGTGGCGCTTTATCAAACATTTAACTCTTCTTTAAACACAGCACAGGCATAGACAGATGCCATCCTCAGGATACACCATTCAAACACCAATAATACAACTTCATGTAAGATTTGTACATTGGGAAGACCAAGCGACTCAGTCCTCACTAATCACATGGTCTACACCGGAATACTATTTACATCCCACCCTCCCAAAAATACCCACATAAAATGTTTAATTAAAAAAAACCAAAAAAATGTTACAATAATAATAATAAAAAAAACCACGTAAATATTTACCTAAGGGTCTCAACATTTTAAATATCAATGTAAAGATGAAATATTTCTATTTTTTTTTTTTTTATTATAAGCTTGTAAATAGTGATGTATGCAAAACGGTAAAATGCACTTTCATTTCCAAATAAAATATTGTCGCCATACATTGTGATAGGGACATAATTTAAATGGTGTAATAACCGGGACAAATGGGCAAATACAATACGTGGGTTTTAATTATAGAGGCATGTATTATTTTAAAACTATAATGGCCAAAAAATGCAAAATAATGATTTTTTTCAGTTTTTTTCTTATTCTTCCTTTTAAAATGCATTTACAGTAAAGTGGCTCTTAGCAAAATGTACCCCCCCCCCCCCAAGAAAGCCTAATTGGTGGCAGAAAAAACAAGATATAGATCAGTTCATTGTGATAAGTAGTGATAAAGTTATAGGCTAATGAATGGGAGGGGAACATTGCTCGGATGCATAAAGTGAAAACAACTAAGGGCTGAAGTGAGTGGAACGGTGCGCCATTAAAAAATGCAGGGCTAGTAGGCAGCGTGACACTGGTGTTAAGCAGGACACTGGTGATAGACAGTGGGGTGGAGGGAGTAGGATTAGGTTTAGGGAGGATGTGTGAATATGCATACATTACCTTGTCCCGTCTGGCGATTGCTCCTTCACTTCCTAGTTAATTTGCAGGAGTCCTGCAGCAAGCCAATCACAATGCGGGGACTGAAGCCACATGTTGATTGGCTGGATGCAGGACTACAGCAAACACGATCGCTGGCCGGGCCAAGGTAATGCATGTCCATGCTCAAATCCTCCCTCCACCTAATCCTACTCCCTCCAGCCCAGTTGCCTAACACCAGTGTCCTGCTGCCTCTCCCCCTGACCCCCGATGCCTAACACTAGCCCCCCCCAGCATTTATTAACACTTATAAACGCTATGTAACATTATAGGTGTAAAGCCCCCTGAATGTGCCATTTTTTAACACTTATAACACTAAATAGCGTTATATAATGTAAATCAATGCAGCACCGTTTCCATTCCCCCGGTGCTGTGTGTCATTTTTATCTGTCCCGCCTTCGGTCAGGCACTTTAACAACTGGCATAATGATAATCACTTAGCTCGGTCGTAGGCCAGAGTAAGTGGATTACATGTACTGTCTAGAAGTTGCCTTGTAAGGGTGAAGAAATGTCTTCTGGAACACAGAAATAAAGTCTAGCTGAAGCTATTTACCCTGTATATACGAATAACTGGATAAATAAGACCCTTCACAGAATTCTGGATAGGCGAGAAGGGTTAATCACTGGAAACCATACGTGACATTTTCAGTAAGGAATGTATTTTCCTTCTTATAGATTCCAGCAAGTTTTGTCTGTTACAAATGAACTGTATAAAATGCCAAGGATTAGCAAAGGAATACTTTTCATTAGAGATATTGCCCCAGCCGAAGCGTCAGTTGCATTAATATGCATGGCAAAGCATCTATGTCTCTTTTATAGCTGGCAGGGTTTGATAGTTAGCTGTATCTTGGAATTTAGACTTGTATTTATTAAGCATTGGGACTGGATCTCTTGAGAGAGCTCTGTGGAAATCCTATTTTATTTTATGGATACTGTAATCCTTCAGAGACGTATACCCACTCCAGTTACTTAAGCCCTGCGTGCCAATATTGGCAGTAATTTGTTTCCTCTCAAGGTCGGAGCAACCTGAATCTTTACAAACTGCTGTACTAACATACTAATGGAATGTGCCGCTGTTGCAGTGTTACAGAAAATCCAATGCAGCAAAGTGTAATCTATATTCCATGCAGCCCGATGGGTAATGAGCTCATTCACATAACTGCTTTTCATTGAGCTAAGCCCCTCAGTCCATTCAGGTGTTCACAATTGGATGTTACTGATTCCCCTCCTAAATGCTTCCTATGGGAAGAAAAACACATTGGATCTTACTCCAATCACCGATTTTACACATGTATTATATGGAAAATAGAAGGAACCACTGCTGACTTCCTTTTAACCACCCTGGCATTCTATTAAGATCGCCAGGGTGGCTGCGGGAGGGTTTTTTTTAAATAAAAAAAAAAACTATTTCATGCAGCCAACTGAAAGTTGGCTGCATGAAAGCCCACTAGAGGGCGCTCCGGAGGCGTTCTTCTGATCGCCTCCGGCGGCCAAAAGTAACACGGAAGGCCGCAATGAGCGGCCTTCCGTGTTTTGCTTACTTCGTCGCCATGGCGACGAGCGGAGTGACGTCATGGACGTCAGCCGACGTCCTGACGTCAGCCGCCTCCGATCCAGCCCTTAGCGCTGGGCGGAACTATTTGTTCCGGCTGCGCAGGGCTCAGGCGGCTGGGGAGACCCTCTTTCGCCGCTGCTCGCGGCGGATCGCCGCAGAGCGGCGGCAATCAGGCAGCACACGCGGCTGGCAAAGTGCCGGCTGCGTGTGCTGCACTTTATTTCATTAAAATCGGCCCAGCAGGGCCTGAGCGGCACCCTCTGGCGGTAATGGACGAGCTGAGCTTGTCCATACCGCTAAGGTGGTTATTAAAGGACCACTCCAGGAAAAAAAGTAGGCAGTTAATATGTGACAGTACTGACAGGTTTTAGACTAGTCCATATCCTCATAGGAGATTCATTGTTTTCAAAAGCATTTCCTGGATGGCAGTTGCTAGGTCTAACTGCCAAAATAGTGTGCAAGTGAGTGCTTCAGGGGCGTTTCTAGCCCTAAAGATCGGTGTCACATATCCCAAATCAATTCTGCGCTGCCCCAGATGTCCCCAGACAGAGTCAGACAGCAGACGGCAGTACTCACGACTGGCCGCTTGGTCTCCAGATTCTGCAGACATCTTCTCTTCCAGGCTTCTTCTCCTAGTGTCTGAGAATTAATCAGATACCACAGCTCTTAGCATATGATTCTCGGATGCTAAGGGGAAAATCGCCAGCTACAGAGGATGCATAATGGAGTGCGGAGATTCCGCCACACGGTCTGACAGCGAGGCGGCTGGTGCCGCGTTCAGACCGGCGGTTTCTCCGCAGCAACATGCGCTTGGGTTGGCTGAGCCTAGTAGTGCACACAGATGGAGAGCTACGCGCGCACGCACTAACAGGCAAACCCTTCATGCCAAAAGGAGAGGGATTGTGACAGAGTCCAGAGACACCGCCGCGCAGTCTGGCAGTGAGGCGGCTGGTGCCGCGTTCAGACCGGCGGTTTCTCCTCAACAACATGCGCCTGGTTTGTCTGAACCTAGTAGTGCACACAGATGGAGAGCTACGCGCGCGCACGCCAACAGGCAAGCCCTTTATGCCAATAGGAGAAGGATCAGCTGATCTGGACGATCAGCTGATCCTAGAACAGCCGGTGATTGGCTGCCTGGGACTAGTGTTGGGCGAACACCTGGATGTTCGGGTTCGGGAAAGTTCGCCGAACATGGCCGCAATGTTCGGCATGTTCGGGCCGAACCCCGAACTCCCCGAACATCCCGCTTTTGGGGGCCCTATGGGGTCGCAGGCATAAGGGGGGAGCATGCCCCGATCGCGGGGGGGGGGGTCGGAAATTCCCCCCACCCCCTCCGCTAGCGCTCCCCCCTCTGCCCGCTTCCCCATTCAAAAGTTAGGAAGTGAAACTGTACCTGTGCGGCCGGTAGTGGGTGACTGGCAGTGGGCGGCACTATGGAGAGACTGAGGAGGAGGAGGAGTCCGGAGAGTGACGCGTTGAGGGAGGCCGGGCAGTGGGCGGATCAGCAGTAGTACCGTACTACTGCTGATCCGCCCACTGCCCGGCCTCCCTCAACGCGTCACTCTCCGGACTCCTCCTCCTCCTCAGTCTCTCCATAGTGCCGCCCACTGCCAGTCACCCACTACCGGCCGCACAGGTACAGTTTCACTTCCTAACTTTTGAATGGGGAAGCGGGCAGAGGGGGGAGCGCTAGCGAAGGGGGTGGGGGGAATTTCCGACCCCCCCCCCGCGATCGGGGCATGCTCCCCCCTTATGCCTGCGACCCCATAGGGGGCCAGTATTCGGGCGAACAGGGCCCTGTTCGTGCCGAACAGGGGCCCTGTTCGGCCAGGCAATGAGCCGTTCGGGCGAACCCGAACAGTTTGGCCGAACACCACCAGGTGTTCGGCCGAACGCGAACATCACCCGAACAGGGTGATGTTCTGCAGAACCCGAACAGTGGCGAACACTGTTCGCCCAACACTACCTGGGACTGGGTGGTGCTGAGGAGCACCTTGCTATATATACTTCCTCCCTGTCAGTTGCCAGTTGTCTGCCGTTGCAAATGCTTATGTGTTAGCACTCAGACCTTAGTCAGATCCTCCAGTGTGGTGGAACCAGGTGGACCTGGGAATCCACACTTAGCCAGAATACTGTGTTATTATTGTGTTATACTTAAGACTAGTTCCAGGGTGTTGAGACCACGGACCTCACACCCAAGACTAGGGATACTGTATCATCATTGTGTATATCTTAGACCAGTCCCTGGGTGTTGAGACCACGGACCTCACATTCTAGACTAGGCATCTGTTTGATATCTGTTATGACCTATTGCTCTCCTGACCTTCCTTCTGCTCTCTGATTCGGTACCTACGCCTATCTGATTACTTGTTGCCAACCCTGCCTGTCCCTGGTTACTGAATCAGCCTTCTGTCTCTGTACCTAATCTGCTCGTGTGTTGCCGACTCGGCCTGGCCGACCTCTCTAACTGATACCTCCTCCTGGGGTGTCCAGTTGCTGCAGAGACTCCCTATCTCCGAAAGGGACCTCTCTGCAATCCAGTCAGGGACTCCATCTCAAAGGAGTCCTTTGACTGCAGTAGAGTCTTATTCCCAACAGTCGGGGGATCACTGGCTCATATACTGTCGCACCAAACAATTACACTTGTCAGGTGTCCAGAGGTTAGTTATACTTGTATTATTGGTGATTCTGCAGATCATTAATAATCGGGTATATATCTGTATTCTTGGTGATACTGCAGATCACCAATAATCAGATTCTCTCTGTGTGTTGACACTGATCGTCACAGGATAGCTTGGATAGCGGAGGGAGGAGATGCATAGTTCCTGCCGCTGTGCTACTCTGCTGAACATTTATGACATGCACAATGATGCATGCTCCCTATGGAGGCCACAGGGCTCCACTACAGCTTCCTGCATGTCACCACAACACCCAGCATGGTCCATAGAATCCACAGCACTCGACATGGCACCACACAGCACCCAGAATGCCCCATAAAGGGCACCACAGCACCCAGCATGACACCACACAGCACCCAGCATGCCCTATAGAGACACCGCAGCATCCAGCTTGGCACAACAGTACCCAGCATGGCACAACAGAACCCAGCATGACCCATAGAGGCACCACAGCACACAGCATAACACCACACAGCACCCAGCATACCCTATAGAGGCACTGCAGTACCCAGCATGGCACTACACTGCACTTAGCATGTCACCACAGCACCCAGCATGCCCCATAGAGGCACCATTGCACCCAGCATGGCACCACAACACCCAGCATACCCAATAGAGGCACCACAGCACCCATAATGGCACTACACTGCACTTAGCATGTCACCACAGCACCCAACATGCCCCATAGAAGCACCATAGCACCCAGCATGGCACCACAACACCCAGCATACCCCATAGAGGCACCATAGCACCAGACATGGCACCATAGCACCCAGCATGGCAATTCACATGCCCCACAGAGGCATCACAGCACCCAGCATGCCCTCCATTGGTGCACCACAGCTCCCAGCATGCCCCCATTGAGTCACCAGCTCCCAGGATACCGCTATAAAGCCACCACAGTTCTCAACAATCCCCCATAGAGCTGTGGAGCCTCTATGGGGCATTTTGGGAGCAGTGGTACATCAATGGCGGACATGCTGGGAGCTGTGCTTCTTGACTAGGGGAAATGCTGGGTGCTGTGGTGCTTCTATGTGGGAATACTGGGTGCTGTGATGCCTTTATGGGGGCATGCAGGGAACTGTGGTTCTTCTGTGAGGGCATGCTGGGAGGTGTGGTGTCTTAATGGGATGCCCATGGGAGCATGGGAAGGGGCAACTAGAAGGTCAGGGAATGCTATAGGAGGACTGCCAGACAATCTGGCAGCAGGCCAGCCTGCCCTGCAGAAAGCCAGACCAGCACACACAGAAGCCAAGTAACTCTGCCTATTTATGTTTAATTGACACTGCCTATTTATGTGATATGTTGCATTTTTTGGTATTAATGGAGAGGGGGCTTAATCCAACATTTTGCTGTGAAGACCTACTTAGAACACTGTTAAGTTCATGCCAATTTGGCTCCACCCATGAATACACCCACATTCTAGTGCGTGACCACACCCATTTTTGGCTGGAGTGCCCAAAAGTGCCCCGGAACTCTTAAAGGGAACCCGAGGCCAGAGGGATATGGAGGCTGCCATATTTATGTACTTTTAAACAATATAAATTGCCTGGCAGTCCATCTGGTCCTGTGTCTCTAATAGTTTTAATAGTTTTAGCCATAGACCTTGAACAAGCATGCAGCAGATCAGGTACTCTGACTCAGAGGGTCTTTAGTGTTAGGCACCGGCGGGGAAGGGTCTTAATACTAGGCATCTGCATTGGGGGTTAAGGTTAACCACCACCGGGGAGGTCTTAAGGATAGGCATCCGTAGAGGGAGGGTTCTGTGTGAGAATAAGGTTAGGTTAGGTCATAGTAAAATATCAGTAAATATTACAGATATTTTACTATATGAATTAGTAGTAGAATATTGCATATTGGCATTACTATTGGTATTACTATTGCTGCTCTTTAGCATACTGGAGGCTTACCCCACACTTGTAACATGTGCCTGAATGCTTTTTGGCACACTTCAATTTCTGACATGTGTCCTGCATGGTGGAATTCTGTAAGGCGACTGTAAGGCGACAGGCGGCACCATTTTATTTGAGGTCTTCTATTGACCATTTTATGCGCGCTACTTTTTCGGGGTTCCCAGTGCATGGGCCCCCGTATGTGAGATTTCCTTTATCCTTGTTTTTAAATTGTTTTACTTGTTATGTAATAAAGACGGTTTACACCAGGGCCGGGCCGAGGCATAGGCTGGAGAGGCTCCAGCCTCAGGGCGCATTGTAGGAGGGGGCGCACAACTCACTCAGCTATCATTCCTCTATTGTGTTTGAAGTAGAGAGAAATAAGAAAAGGGGATACATGACAGTGACTGCAAGCCAGATAACTAGAGATTAAGGTGCTGGGGGTGTTGGGGGCCCTGGGGCACATCTTAGTCTAATAGCAATCAGTGTGTGACGGCTGGGGAGGCAGGGATGGAGGGGCGCACTTTGGTGTCTCAGCCTTGGGTGCTGGAGGACCTTCTCCTGACTCTGGTTTACACTTAGATGTGCCGTACATCTCTTCATGTCACTATCCTACTGGACTCCCCTTTGGCGAGTCTCTCCGACCTCAGGATATCTACTATATTCTGGAGGAATCTGTGGTGTGCAACATCGCTGGTGAAACGACACCATTTGAAAGTTCTGCGGACCATCTATCAAACTCGTTTCCAACCTTATAATATGGGTTGTTGGAATCTGGTAAGCCTTGCTTCTTTACCTTTTTGTTCGAAGATCCTGTATACCAAAAAATGACGAAAGCTGTATTATTATAGACCTGCGCTGACTTTATATATTCATACAATGCAATTCATTGAGGAATCGTGTGTGCCATCCGCAAAGATCTTCCCAGATGTGTTACATTGCAGCACATGGGAAGTGGTGACTGTACTATGGACTTTCATAAAGAAAAATTGTCAGCTAAGTGGATTTTTGCTAATCTGATTCCTCAATGATGATGAACTGGTAACAGGTTCCTTGGACTACTTCCCAGGCCATACATGCACTACCCACCAATACAAACAGAGCTGGTGCTTCATCCTAGTGTGTGGGCTGCACCCACTGCTGTGCTTAGTGCACACGGCATATGTATCCTTTGTTGCCAATACTGGTTTTGATAGATACTTAGTTAATATATGACTTCTTTCTTGTTTTAGGTTGATCAGTAGAACAGTAGATTATGTTTTCTGTTTTAAAATATTTACAATCAGAATGGGAAAGCATTAGAATTGTGCATCAAAAACTACTTGCAGCACCCATTCTTATGCACTTCCAAAGAAATAATAATAAAAAAACGACAACAGATGCAGCAATTCTATTTACTGGCTAAGCCATCGACCTTTGAATCGTCAGGCTATGGGCATGCTTATTACACTTCCGGGGAGAAAATGGTAGAATGATCGCTGCAGAATTAACATTCCTACATTATGTTCAATGCTTTAGCATAACTTTTTCTGAAATAAATTTTCCGACACTTCGAGCATGTCTCCATTCTCTCTAATCTGTACATAAGTAGTTTTACTTAAATGGGAAGTCTATGCTAAAACTGAATCTCAACTCATAAATATGTAACAGGAAAGCCTATTTGCCTTTTGTTTCCTTTCTACTTCTTCTTTTATTCCTTGCACCATAAAGTTTGATACATGTTTGCATCCCATGCACTTAACCCTTCAGGCTGCAGAAAGCAGGCGGAGCCCTGTGCAGTGCATCCCTTCCTATTCTAACACTTTAGGGCCTGTTTCCACTACACGCAGATTGGATGCAGAATGGATGCAGAAAAACTCCAATGAATGCCTATGGGAAAATCGCATTTAGCGGAAACAGGCCCATAGGCTTTTATTGGAGTCAGTTTTTCTGCATTTATTCTGCATCCAATTTGCATGTAGTGGAAACAGGCACTAACAGCAGCTAATGTAATCTATAGAGAAAACTCACAAATTGTGCAAGATGTCAGTTTTTTTTCTGTGTGCAAAATCTGCATTCAAGTGTACTAGCCCATTGATTCACTTCTGAGTTCTCAGTTGAAATCAGCTTTTCTGTGCAGAAATAGCGCGCAAAAGCTGATAAGTGTGACACCTGCCTAATGCTGATTACACATGTATAGATTTTACTGCAGAATTAAAAAAAAACAAAAAAACCATTTTTTTTAATTTAACGTATTCACTTTAAAGAGCATGAGCGTAGGAATAGGGGGTGCAGAGGTAGCCACCGCATCGGGGCCCTTGGGCCAGAGGGGCCCTGAAGGGCCCTCCATCAACTACAGTATTAGCTCTCTATTGGTCCTGTGCTCTTAATAATCACTTCTATAGATGCTTTGAATAGTGATAATCATTAACAAACTGTTCCCCATCCCCTTCTTGCACCTCTGACACTGTAGTTGCCATTGGCAGGTTTTGGTGTGCCGTATCACTAGTTATGTATAGAGTGTCTGGGAGGCCCCATTGTAAAACTTGCATCGGGGCCCACAGCTCATTAGCTACGCCACTGTTAAAGAAAACCTTAACTGAAAATTAAAAGTCAAAATAAGCATACACAAGTCATACTTACCTCCCGTGTACTAGTCTACTCCTCAACCCCTTTCTCCTCTCCCACGTCCTGTCCACTGTGATCAAGGGAATTCTTCATCCTCCATTTTGAAAATTGCCATTACCCCGTAACAGCTTTCTGGTCTGCACACTGTTCAACTGTAACATAGTCCACTTGAGCCATAGGGAAACATGGACATTAATGAGCACATTAGTTGTCCACTCAGCTATAACTGACAGCAACTGATATATAACTGACAGCAACTGATATATAACTGACAGCAACTGATATATTTCAGTTCTGATAAAATGCTGTCACAACTGGAAGGGATCATTGTCAGAAGAAAATGGTGAGCTTCTGAGAGGAACTGATGGCAAGGTAACTATGTAATGTTCATTTGAAGTTACCTCATGTGTTTATTTTAAATAATTTTACTCAGTACAGGTTCCCTTTAAAGAGGAACTAAACTCAGACCTTCCTATTTGCTCTAAAAGATTAGCCACAGCACAATACACTTTCTCACCTCCACAGTGCAATATGTCTGAGTATTATCTCAGTATGGCCCTGCAAAATAGATTATTGCAATCCTGGTATCTCTCACCTGTTTCTATGTTGCCTCCCATTCCCTCTCTCTCTCTACTATGTCCTGTGTGTGCATCTCTCTGTCTCCCCATTCCTGTCTCTCACTCTTTCCACCTCCTCTCTCTTTCCCCCACTCTCTTCTTCCCCAAAGACACACTGACACTTTCCCCCACTCTCTCTATCTCTTTCTTCCACTCTCCTGTCTCTGTCTTACCATCTCTCTTTCATCCTCCCTCTCCCAAAACAAATATTACAAAATGTCAACATTGTCTTATTCTAACTACTATTATGTATTTATATAGCACTGCCAACTTCTGCAGCACTTTACAGAGTACACAGCCATGCCCCTAGCTGTCCTCAGCGGAACCTACAATCAGGTGCCTACCATTGTCATAGTCTAAGGTCCTACCATATTATTATTGTGTATTTATATAGCACTGACATCTTCTGCAGCACTTTACAGAGTACATAGTCATGTCACTAACTGTCCTCAGAGGAGCTCACAATCTAATCCTACCATAGTCATACTCATGCCACAATGCCTGCCGCCCCCCTTCACCATTGCTCCACCACTTGTGCCTCCCTGTGTTCCCCCACTGCCTCTCACTTAGGCCTCTTGCACACTACACGTGATTCCGATTCTTTATATGTCCGATTTCGGAATCCCATTAAAAATCTTAGCAGCATGCAGTATGTTTTTTATCGGATTAGATAAAAAAATCGGAATCGCATGTAGTGTGCAAGAGGCCTGAAAAAGACCTACTACCAGGACACTTCAAATGTGGAAGAAACATATGCACAATTTTATTATTTGCCATAAGAACCATATTACCCAGATACACCTCTGGCCCAGGGTAGCCACAAATTATTGTCTAGGGTAAAGAGAATGTGGCATCTGTGTATACTTTAACACTTTAAGGTTAAATCGCTGCCAACAAATAACTTTCAATGGGAGAAGTCAACAAAATAGCTAAGAAAAAGGCATATTCCCATTGGCACTGCCCCACTCCTGTTGACAGCATTAGTGGTGACCCCCTCTTTTATTTTCAGAAACTCACAAAGCGACCTTTGAAAATTACAGTTCGCATTCTTCTTACATGGGGTGGTTTCTCACCTCAGCGTTTCAAGATGACTTGCTCAATATGGGCTATAATCAGGAATTACATTCTGTACTTGTTGCTATACCAACACATCCATCTAAAGATCAGCTTGGCAGTACAATTTGCCATGTCCCTTTCACAGAGAAAGGCAGGGGTATTTTATGTGCATTTTCCCAGAGGAACACTGAGCTCACATCAAACGTCTGAGTGTAGTCGTCATGTTTCTTGGTTTATTTCTTTCATGAGCACCTCATCACTCTTCTTGTTTTTACGTTCTTAATCGTGATTTATTTTCCTGGATTATTACTGTTTTCTGAGCTTCTGACAACAGCGATTTCTTGAAGACACAGTCGCTGCTTCCAAGTACATATTAAATATGTAACGCAAGCAAACGTAACGCAAGCAAACATATACAATACTATGAATGCACAACATAAAGCTTTATAAAAGATTTCTAGATAAGGTGCATGTTAAAGAGGAACTCCAGTGAAAATAATGTAGTAAAAAAAAGTGCTTCATTTTTTACCATAATTATGTATAAATGATTTAGTCCGTATTTGCTCATTGTAAAATCTTTCCTCTCCCCAATTTACATTCTGACATTTATTACATGGTGACATTTTTACTGTGGGCAGGTTATGTAGCTGCTCCTAGCTGTTTTGGCTGTTAGAGACAGCTGTAAACAGCTAATTCCTGTCTGTGAACATTGTTACATCGTGGCAGTTTGCCCAGAGTACCGCAGTACTCAGAGCTTCTTGTGGGAGGGGTTTCAGCACAAAATTAGTCATACAGTGCCCCCTGATGGTCTGTTTGTGAAAATAATTATATTTCTCATGTAAAAGGGGGTATCAGCTACTGATTGGGATAAAGTTAAATTCTAGGTTGGAGTTTCTCTTTAAGTCAGGACATGAAGAAGTACCACTGCCTGCGTGTCAATTCTCCTATGTTAATAAAAAGTGTGTTTTTGCAGCACATATCTGCTTTTGGCAGCTTCTGTTGAGAGAACTGGAACACAGGGTTGTTTATGACCTATTTCATGCCCCAGACACAACAACCTGTGAACCCTACAGCAAGGTGAAAGGTGGGTGGGGACATCAGGCAAGGCTTATACTACAGGCGACACTGAAAAACTGCAAGAAATCACAGGTGCACTGTATACCGCACTGTGTACTGCAGGCAGCCATAATGTCATTTAAGCGGGATAAAACTCTGATATAACATTCAATAAAAATGTGTTTACCTACTTTTTATTACCCATTCAGTTACCATATTTGCTTTTGCACATAAGTAATATTGTCTGTTTACAAATTACAAGGTCCCAAAGTACAGTTTATCTGCTCTGAAAGCTGCCATTGCATTTTATTCATAGATTTTTTATATAAAAACAGCAGCTATCTAGTGATAAATGTCTCATCTGTGTCTGCTTGCTGGCTGTAACTAATTATCCCTTGTTTACATTCCTCTGTTGATACAATGTTATCACCTCGGATCACAAGCTAAAGGTTCAGATAACAAGCTTCCACTGCAGAATGAAGTGCTGTATTAACTGTTTTAATGCTGTTCAACTAAAAAAAAATGCTGGTAGTTGGTTTAAGGCTGTAAATAATGTTTTAGAGCAAAGAATAATTGCTACGTTTCAGACCACTTTAAAACAGAGGGTGCAGTATTGCATCTTGTACACTAGAGGGCATCTTAGGCTGTTGCCTAGACAGCCTGTATCCAAAAACTGCCCTGGTGGAAATACTGTGTTTTACATGCACATAAAACAAGTTAAAATAAAAACAAGTACACAAGTTAAAATAATGTTTTCCATTAATCCTTGCCAATTACAAAGCTGAATTGAATGCATTTTCTTAAGTGGCATTTTTCTTTCTTAGAGAACTGAAGGATGTATTAAAGACTATCCTTCTAGTTATATCAGTTATTACATCTGATTTTCCAATACTGTTTTTTGCTTGTTTATAATATGCTAAAATAAATGTGCATCATGGAGTGAATTTAAACTGACTTATATTGGTAGGTGAACAGAGGCGCCAGAAGGATAAAAGTACATAAAATTAAAAAAAAAATTGCTGGGAGGAAGTGGTGGACTCGCCTCCGTTAAAGCAGACACCAAGGACTGTAAATGTATAGATATACACATTTATTGAAAATACCCCAAAGATGCAACGCGTTTCGCGGGCACAGCCCACTTCTTCAGGCAATAAGCAGGGGATAAACAACAGCAATTCAGTTATAGCAAGCAGAGCACCTATATACACATAAATGTGTATATCTATACATTTACAGTCCTTGGTGTCTGCTTTAACGGAGGCGAGTCCACCACTTCCTCCCAGCAATTTTTTAAAAATTTTATGTACTTTTATCCTTCTGGCGCCTCTGTTCACCTACCAATATATTTGAGTCCACCCCAGGTGGAGGGGTGATCTACCCCCTTTCTTCCTATCTACAGAGAGCGACTTCTTAATCCTGAGTGAGGACAGGTCTAATCTCCTCACCTGCCTAATGAGTGGTTACCTAGGTGGTAACCCGTGTTTGTGAGTATTACCATCTCACTGTTTCATTTATCCAATCAATTTTGACATACTACACCATATTGGGCTCTCGATTTCTCTTCAACTTTAAACTGACTTATACACCACCTGCCGCGTTAGCGGTGATAAGTTGCTTTTTTTCAGGAAAAACCTATTGCTGTTTTTTGTTTTTGATATATTTTCTTTTTATCTGATTTTATGAGAACCTTATATAAAAGTGGCAGTATCATGATTTCAAATAGCCTATGCTAAAAGAAAATCAATAGAAAACCAAGTATTCATTTAAATTTCAATAAACAATCAGAAAAAGAAAATGCATTATTTATCTTCAGTGACAGAGCAGTAGGGGTTGTGATCACACAAAGGCCATTGGTACAGAGGGGCCCAAGTGGGTCCTGTGCTAACACCTCTCTCACACAGTGGCTGTTATTGGAAAGCCAGTTTTAGTTGTCTGTATTATGCGATTATTATACAGTATATACAGTGCTGGAAGAGAGGGCCTGGTGTACAATTTGCATCAGGGCCCATGGCTTTGTAGCTACACCACTGTATATCATCACAACATAGTGGATATGGAACATAGAACAACTGTATTTTGTTTAACAATAACACTATGGTCCCTGGAAATGTGATCCAAATTCTCTTTTCTAATCACCTCCTGGTTTATTTAAATAGGTAACTTGATCAACTGGTTAGAATCAGTGCTTAAAGAAAACCTGAGGTGAGGTAAAATATAGAAAATTAGGCTTCCCTGATCCTCCTCCAGACCACTGCCGCCGCCTGGGACCCTCCTCCTCCTGCATGAGCGTGGCCGTACTGAACCCCCGTGCAAATACAGCCATGCTTGGGCAGTACTACTTACTTATTTGCCGGTGCAGTACATATGGGCTCGTGAATGAAGTAGAGCACAGCCATGATAACATATCTGACAAGCTCTTGTCAGATATGTTTTGGAGATCAGTGTGTGATAATGGTGGGAACCAGGAGGATGTAGGAAGTCTCTGTAAGATACAGGGGCTTCCCATTTCTTTGGTGAGTAACTCATTTTTTTTTTATTTACTCTGCCTCAGATGCACTTTAAAGATTCCAGAGATGATAACCTTTGAAAGACACAATGTTTTCAAAAGTTGTGAATTAAAAATGTTATTTCTCTTGAGTAGGGATGGTCATCGCTTTCCGCGGAATTGTATTTTCCGCGATTATGCACGGAAATTGGTCATTCCGTTCTGTTTAGTCGGAATGGAATTGCTTTTGCAATCCGGCGGAATTCTGAAAATGCCTGTGAAATTCCGCCGGTATCCGTTGATGGTTTTAAACTGAAAATTCAATTCAAAGGCATCAAGTCCTAGAGAGTATCGGAAATGCAATTTCCGTTCCGGCTGAAAATCCTCTCTCTCTCGGATGCCCTAACTGTTCATGGATCTTGTCTTCCAGGGATTTGTAGGCTGTCAAAAGCAACCTCACATACATTGGCCAGGAATCAAACCCATGTCAACTGCTTGGAAGGCAGCTATGCTCACCACTGTACCACCAACGCTACATGCTGAAGCCAGTCTAGCATTTAGCATTGTGATATACCCAAGAGAAAAATGAGCTTGCTTATTTGCCTAATTTGCTAGATGAAAGCAGTGGGACGCATGGTGATGCTGCTTTCAGAAAGATCATGTGCCCCCCTGGATGATGCTGGTGTAACACACACAGCAAAGGACAGCAATTTGAAGTCTGGAAGATTCCAGGGCAAGGGTGGGAAGGATGAAAAGCTAGGTGGCCATGCAACCATTCCTGCTAACCTAAAGCTTACTTGTGTCTTACAACACATTGGCTTAAGACTTTACCAAATCCAATGCTCCAATATGGGGAAGCTTCTCTGTTTGCTGTTTTTTGGTTTTCTTTTCAAGTGTGGTGTCACAGTTCACCCATCTCTTCAACTACAATAAAGGCCCAGGAGTAGTCTTAGCTACTCTAATATCTATGTTATGGCAGGGCCCTTATTACACTTTCTCTTACAGGGCTATGGAAACCATTTTGCCCATGCGATAAAGCGAGGGACAAAATGAAATCATGCCTAGCAGAGGATGGTTTCAATCCATCAACCTCTGAGTTATGGGCCCAGCACACTTCCGCTGCACCACTCTGCTTACGTTTGTATATAACCTTCAAGTTTAAGAAGGGTACATTAGTTGAAATAGTTACACTACTATCTATGTTACAGCAAGGCCCTAATGACACTTTCTCTTACGGGGCTACGGCCACCAATTGGCCCATGTGGTAAAGCAAGGTGTAAAAACCAAAGTACACCTAGCAGAGGATGGATTCGATCTATCGACCTCTGGGTTATGGGCTCAGCACGCTTCCACTCTGCTGCCACACAGCAGACACTTCGTTGTAGGAAAAAGTGAGTGAGACCGCTTAGTCGTACGGAAAAATTGGCACTCCTTTGCCTACTTCTTTCTGGCCTTTGTCATCATGAAAGGATCATAGAGATATATGTAAAAATTTGATAAATACAGGTTTTGTTTAAAGTGGCGTTAAACTTCATGGAGCAGACTTTTTTCCTCCCTCCACAAGACACACATGCATCCACATAAAATCGTTTAGCAACAGCTGTGTGCACAGTCTCTGTGGTGCAATCAGTTAGCGTGTTCGGCTGTTAACCGAAAGGTTGGTGGTTCAAGCGCACCCAGGGCGGCGGAATAAGGAGGCCACATTTAATTCCTTTTAAACAATACCAGTTGCCTGGCAGCCCTGCTATTTGGCTGCAGTAGTGTCTGAATGTCACCAGAAACAAGCATGCAGTTAACCTTGTCAGATCTGACAATAATGTCAGAAACACCTGATCTGCATATGCTTGTTGAGGGTCTATGGCTGAGGGCCCGTTTCCACTTGTGCGGTGGGAATCGCCATGGAAAAATCCGCATGCGGATGCTAATTTCGCATGGCTGGCGATGTATGCGAATTTAACCATGGCAGTGCCTGTGTGCTTTTCCATTGATTCCATGCGAAATCGCATGCAAATTTTACATACCAATGCCACATGCGAAATTCCCTATTGAATACATTGTATGCGATTCGCATGGTGGTATGCGGTATGCGAATTCTGATGGCTCTGCCGTGCAGATTTTTTCTGCACAGAAAAACACCAAGGAATCCTGACAAGTTGAAACAGTCCCATCCACTTGTATTAACTATGCGAATTTGCATGCTGGAAAACGGATGCAAATTCGTGATAGTGGAAACGGGCCGTAAAAGAATTAGAGTCAGAGGATCAGCAGGACAGCCAGGCAACAGCCTCCATATCCCTCTAGCTTCCTTTGTCCTTTAATAGCCCTTTTTCACTGGCCACATTTTCAACCAAAAACCATATTAGATACAATAGGTAGTGTAGAAGATTTTGTACTGTCGTCTTTTGGTATCATATTTCCACGCTAACCTTTTCCGCATCTATGCCTGACACATACTTTCCACCTACCTTCACCTAACACTTTCCTCCCCCCTACCTACGCCAAACACCTATCTCCCACTAACCACCCCTAACACCAACCTCCCCTCTACCTGCACCTAACACTAACCTACTCCCTATCTATATCTAGCATGTATCTTCCCCTACCTACACTAACCTCCTCCCTACCTATGCCTAATACTAACCTCCCCTATCTGTGCTGAAAACTCCCCCCCCCCCACACCACCACCATCACCTGCTCCTAACGCTGCCTATTCTGCTATGAGTATCGCTATAAAGTAGCGAAACCAGCTATTGCTCTCAGATGCGTCTTGTACCCAAATTACCAGCCTATTGTGCCCCCGCCCAATTTTGCAAAGCGCAAGTTGTGCACAAATGTACTGCTTTGTATTTAAGTGTGTGTTTTGTTATGCTTGCATTGTAGCGCAGACGTTATGCAGCGCACAAAGTGTAAACGTAGCCTTACTTGAAAAATTCTTATTTAATGCAAAGTTACTGTCATTATACAAGTTCTTACTAGAACAATATTCATATAAAGAGGTTTTGGCAAATGAAAAATGGCTATTATTAAAATAAAATAAACCTGACCGAAAGTAGCGATGAGCCAGAATTTCTCTTAACATACAAATCTTGACTGACCCAGGGAGGAAATTAAATTGAGGGGATGAAAGCCTCCAGCTTCTGGTTCATTAACCATCTGCCAGCTAATGCATTGGCATGTGTTGCCTTAATGCCTTTGGCTCGATTTCCTTTTCTTCCTGGGTCTGGAGATT
Organism: Hyperolius riggenbachi; assembly: GCF_040937935.1. Taxonomy (NCBI): domain Eukaryota; kingdom Metazoa; phylum Chordata; class Amphibia; order Anura; family Hyperoliidae; genus Hyperolius; species Hyperolius riggenbachi. The sequence continues at coordinate 110,349,527 of NC_090651.1, forward strand.
TTTTTGCTGATCACCACTGAAAGCTAAGAAACTGAAATATGTACAGTATGTGAAATCAAACACCAGAGAGTGTTTGCACTTACTGTACCTAACTTTAACTTTATTTAATATATTCTCTTAAGCCTTCTTAGATAACTTGAACCCACTAAGACCCTGCATACAAATGTTATAAAAAGAGGATACACTGGCAAGCGAATGGTTAACTCTTCATCCACAGCTGTACAAATACACCTAAGCCTCATAAATCCATGCACACTTATTATAGAATACTAGGTGGCCTAAGCCCGTTTAAAAACGGGCTCTAGGGCTGTGTGGAATCCCCTCCCCTCTCCTTTCCTCTCCTCCCCTCCCCTCTCCTCCCCTCCCACCTCTTCTCCTCCAACCTCCCACCTCCCCTCCACTCCCCTCCCACTCTCCGCCGCAGTATCACAGCGAGCGCATGCGCCCACCCGCCGCCCGCCCTCGCACACGCACGCCGCCCGCCCAGCGCGCACGTCACCCGCCCTCCGCAGACCCGGCCGCCCGCTGACCCGCCGCACACTCGGCGCGATGGTCCCACGCTATCCCTGTGTAGCGTTGTCCGTGCTGCGCACATGCGCACAACGGTTCAGCACGGACAACGCTACACAGGGACAGCGCACGGACACTTAGGTTTTATTATAGAGGATATAGTCATCATGTCATCAACTGTCCCTCAGAGAAGCTCACAACAGGTAATCCCTACCATAGTCAGTATTTGTCTTATGTCCCACTTGTAGTCTGATGTAATTTCTTTCTTCTTTTTTATTTTTACGTTTTGAGGGGGGGGGGGGGGGATTTTGGCATTATGCTATCTGTATGCATGGTTTTCGATGTGGGAGAAAACCATCACACCTGGGGAAACCCCATGCAAGCACAAGAAAACATACAAACGCCATGCAGGTACATGCCTGGCCCGTCCGCCCGACTCAATCACGTGCCCATTGCAGTGAGCGTTCTGTGCATGGTTGGGGTGAATGAATGAACTGCGCATGCGGACGCGATGCACATGCGCCATTGCGCATGACTCCCAGCCAGATTACGCAGCTAACAGAGCCACCAGCGGGAGAACCAAGGGGACCCAGAGGATGCCGAGGGACCTCACGAGTTACGGGGGGCTGATAGAAGGCCCAGGTAAGTTCAGTATTTGATTTTTTAGGTCTGTTTGGTGCCCTTTTATATAAAGCCCTAGTTTATTGGGAAAGAGTCATGGACAGCAATAATATCTTTGCACAAAGCTTTCTGACAATTCTACACATAGATTTATAGGTGTTCCCTTCTGAATCCATCTAAGCATCAATTATTCCAGAAAGGCATAAGTGTGATGATGCTAATAACCTACGTGTGTGTGAGCATATCTCATGTTCATACCCCAACATCTTGTTTTGTCCATAAAACAAAGCTCCATTTTGACCAGCAAGCTAGTAACTACTCCACAAAAGAGAAACTTTCTGGATCTATGGAAACTTCAATATTTCTGATTAGATCAGCATGGAGAACATCATCTGAACAAGACAAGGCATTTATTAAGTGAGAGCTGAAAGATTTTATTGAATATATTTCAGCCCGCAGTATCTGATTGAGCCAAATTCCCAAACGAGTTGGCCAGCACTCCTCTGATCCGCTGTGTTCGGTCCCTGCAGCATTCTGTACAGCTTCCAAAACACCAGCAAAACAGCCTATTCACTAGAAAAGAGACAAAAGTACTGGCTTCATCAGTAATGGATGAGACACATTCACAGAAGACTTGCAAAAGTCTAACTCTGCTGGGAAATCAAATGAATTTCCAGACGTTAAACGATGGTCTGGTCTTTCCTATATGAAAATCCCCACTGAAAAAGTTACTTCGGGAGATGGGATGTAAGTTGACGTGGCTTCGTTTAATTTTTTTCTGTGGCAAGTAAAACATTAAACAACGTGATGCATTTGAAAATGGTTTCTGAACATGAAAGGCAGTAAGGGGATTTGTTCTTCAGACATGACTCATGACAGGCTCGGAGAAAGGAATTGGTGTTGTGTTGCCCCCGGCTACATTATCTAACTTACTAGTTTAGTTAAAGCCCAGCATCAGCCACAGATGTTTCTCAAGTCCTGTGCAGGCAGCCAGTTACAGAGAGATTGTTTTTATCTGCTCACAACAAGCTCATTGATTAGCTGATGCCAAATATATTACTTTTAAAGTACAGTACAATCTTGTTTTAGTAAACTCTGATATAGTAAACAGTCAGGTGTTGGCAGGGGCATAACAATAGGCTCTGCACAGAATGCAGCCGCAGGGGTCCCAGAAGCTGCAGGGGGGCCAGTGGGGGGAGAAGTTTCTTTTCCCTGTCCTAGAAGACTGACAAGTAAGGATAAAGGTGCGTACACACGCCGGACTGGAGGCAACGACGGGTCCGTCGTTACCTCCCGCTGGGTGGGCGTGCCAACGACAGTCCGGCGTGTGTACGCACTGTCGGCGGACTGATACGGCTGCTTCTGAGTGATCCGCCGGGCGGAGTGTAATAAGCTGAGGCTGGAAGCACACTCGTCTGTCAGTTTTCTGTATGTGCTTTCTGCACACCATGTGTGTCTGTATGTGTGAAAACATGCACGTTTAATCACAGAAGGTAATGTAATTGATAGGTAGAATGCATGCAGTGCTTCACTGCTGTCAGCTTTTATCTGCAGGGGAAAACACATTCAAGTGTGCACTAGCCAATTGATTAACATTGGTTCTCAGTTTACCTGTGCAGAAAGTGAGGAGGGGCGGAGAGGGCCCCAACCAAATTTTTGCAGGGGGGTTCAGTGAATTCTAGTTATGCCCCTGGATGCTGGCCAAGGAGTTTGAAGAATTGGTATATTTATATTGTTTGGAGGTACACTGCGCCTAATTATATTATAAGAGGCCATGTTTTACTATGATGTCTAGTGAGCAGTGGTGCTCAGCAGAGCTCGAATATTCGAGTAGCTCGAATATTCGAGCTCTTTTTCAGCTATTCGAGCTCGGTATTCGAGCTCCGAATAGCTGTAGCTATTCGAATGGGCTATTCGAGAACACTCGAATAGCCCATTCACTATTCGAGCTATTCGAGCAAACCGGCGCTATTCGAGCTCGGTACCGAGCTCGAATAGCGTCATAGCCCAGATTGATGTGCTTAGAGCCAATCAGAGGGCTCCCAGGCCCTCTGACGGCAGCCAATCACAGAGGGGGACCCTGGCCAGCCCCTACCCTATAAATAGCGGCCGCCATGTTCGGGTTTTCCATGCTTGCCTGAGACTTGTACAGAGAGAGATCTGCTCCTTTGTGCTTTGGCTTAGCAAGTGCTCTATTGTGTTCATTTACCTAGCGTTTTTGCTCACCTACACCTGCCATATACACCTGTATTGTTGTTATTTAGATAGACATTGTATTTTAGTTAGTAGCTTGTGTGTTACATTAGAGACAGGCAGCTGCTGCAAGCTTACAGGTTTAGGCCTCAGGGGGGCCTTGCCTCTGTGGGCAGCTGTCCTCTGTTTATTTCTCTCATCATCTATACCAGTATTTCTGCTGTCCTTTACTAATAGTATTGTAGTTATACTGTACTAGGAGTAGGACACTCACTGACTGTCACTGTTTATAGGCTACTAGCTAGCTCCTGCGTGTGTGCACTCACTCACTGTCTGTGTGTACACACACTCTATTTCCTTCTGATTACTGATTGATTATTGTTAGTTGTACTTACTTACTACTTACTCTTACTGTACCCGTAGGGACACTCACTGTCACTGTTCATATAGGCTACTAGCTCCTGCGTGTGCGCACTCACTGTCTGAGTGTACACACACAACACACACTCTATTTCCTTCTGATCGCTGATTGATTATTGTAATTAGTTAGTTCTACTTACTGTTACTACTTACTCTTACTGTACTAGGAGTCTAGGACACTCAGTCACTGTGTTCATAGGCTACTAGCTCCTGCGTGCGTGCACTCACTGTCTGAGTGTACACACACCCACACTCCATTTCCTTCTGATCGCTGATTGATTATTGTTATTAGTTAGTTCTACTTACTGTTACTACTTACTTACTCTTACTGTACTAGGAGTCTAGGACACTCAGTCACTGTGTCCATAGGCTACTAGCTCCTGCGTGCGTGCACTCACTGTCTGAGTGTACACACACCACCCACACTCCATTTCCTTCTGATCGCTGATTGATTATTGTTATTAGTTAGTTCTACTACTTACTGTTACTACTTACTGTACTAGGAGTCTAGGACACTCAGTCACTGTGTCCATAGGCTACTAGCTCCTGCGTGCGTGCACTCACTGTCTGAGTGTACACACACCACCCACACTCCATTTCCTTCTGATCGCTGATTGATTATTGTTATTAGTTAGTTCTACTACTTACTGTTACTACTTACTTACTCTTACTGTACTAGGAGTCTAGGACACCCAGTCACTGTGTCCATAGGCTACTAGCTCCTGCGTGCGTGCACTCACTGTCTGAGTGTACACACACCACCCACACTCCATTTCCTTCTGATCGCTGATTGATTATTGTTATTAGTTAGTTCTACTTACTGTTACTACTTACTTACTCTTACTGTACTAGGAGTCTAGGACACTCAGTCACTGTGTCCATAGGCTACTAGCTCCTGCGTGCGTGCACTCACTGTCTGAGTGTACACACACCACCCACACTCCATTTCCTTCTGATCGCTGATTGATTATTGTTATTAGTTAGTTCTACTACTTACTGTTACTACTTACTGTACTAGGAGTCTAGGACACTCAGTCACTGTGTCCATAGGCTACTAGCTCCTGCGTGCGTGCACTCACTGTCTGAGTGTACACACACCACCCACACTCCATTTCCTTCTGATCGCTGATTGATTATTGTTATTAGTTAGTTCTACTACTTACTGTTACTACTTACTTACTCTTACTGTACTAGGAGTCTAGGACACCCAGTCACTGTGTCCATAGGCTACTAGCTCCTGCGTGCGTGCACTCACTGTCTGAGTGTACACACACCACCCACACTCCATTTCCTTCTGATCGCTGATTGATTATTGTTATTAGTTAGTTCTACTTACTGTTACTACTTACTTACTCTTACTGTACTAGGAGTCTAGGACACTCAGTCACTGTGTCCATAGGCTACTAGCTCCTGCGTGCGTGCACTCACTGTCTGAGTGTACACACACCACCCACACTCCATTTCCTTCTGATCGCTGATTGATTATTGTTATTAGTTAGTTCTACTACTTACTGTTACTACTTACTGTACTAGGAGTCTAGGACACTCAGTCACTGTGTCCATAGGCTACTAGCTCCTGCGTGCGTGCACTCACTGTCTGAGTGTACACACACCACCCACACTCCATTTCCTTCTGATCGCTGATTGATTATTGTTATTAGTTAGTTCTACTACTTACTGTTACTACTTACTTACTCTTACTGTACTAGGAGTCTAGGACACCCAGTCACTGTGTCCATAGGCTACTAGCTCCTGCGTGCGTGCACTCACTGTCTGAGTGTACACACACCACCCACACTCCATTTCCTTCTGATCGCTGATTGATTATTGTTATTAGTTAGTTCTACTTACTGTTACTACTTACTTACTCTTACTGTACTAGGAGTCTAGGACACTCAGTCACTGTGTCCATAGGCTACTAGCTCCTGCGTGCGTGCACTCACTGTCTGAGTGTACACACACCACCCACACTCCATTTCCTTCTGATCGCTGATTGATTATTGTTATTAGTTAGTTCTACTACTTACTGTTACTACTTACTGTACTAGGAGTCTAGGACACTCAGTCACTGTGTCCATAGGCTACTAGCTCCTGCGTGCGTGCACTCACTGTCTGAGTGTACACACACCACCCACACTCCATTTCCTTCTGATCGCTGATTGATTATTGTTATTAGTTAGTTCTACTACTTACTGTTACTACTTACTGTACTAGGAGTCTAGGACACTCAGTCACTGTGTCCATAGGCTACTAGCTCCTGCGTGCGTGCACTCACTGTCTGAGTGTACACACACCACCCACACTCCATTTCCTTCTGATCGCTGATTGATTATTGTTATTAGTTAGTTCTACTACTTACTGTTACTACTTACTTACTCTTACTGTACTAGGAGTCTAGGACACCCAGTCACTGTGTCCATAGGCTACTAGCTCCTGCGTGCGTGCACTCACTGTCTGAGTGTACACACACCACCCACACTCCATTTCCTTCTGATCGCTGATTGATTATTGTTATTAGTTAGTTCTACTTACTGTTACTACTTACTTACTCTTACTGTACTAGGAGTCTAGGACACTCAGTCACTGTGTCCATAGGCTACTAGCTCCTGCGTGCGTGCACTCACTGTCTGAGTGTACACACACCACCCACACTCCATTTCCTTCTGATCGCTGATTGATTATTGTTATTAGTTAGTTCTACTACTTACTGTTACTACTTACTGTACTAGGAGTCTAGGACACTCAGTCACTGTGTCCATAGGCTACTAGCTCCTGCGTGCGTGCACTCACTGTCTGAGTGTACACACACCACCCACACTCCATTTCCTTCTGATCGCTGATTGATTATTGTTATTAGTTAGTTCTACTACTTACTGTTACTACTTACTGTACTAGGAGTCTAGGACACTCAGTCACTGTGTCCATAGGCTACTAGCTCCTGCGTGCGTGCACTCACTGTCTGAGTGTACACACACCACCCACACTCCATTTCCTTCTGATCGCTGATTGATTATTGTTATTAGTTAGTTCTACTACTTACTGTTACTACTTACTTACTCTTACTGTACTAGGAGTCTAGGACACCCAGTCACTGTGTCCATAGGCTACTAGCTCCTGCGTGCGTGCACTCACTGTCTGAGTGTACACACACCACCCACACTCCATTTCCTTCTGATCGCTGATTGATTATTGTTATTAGTTAGTTCTACTTACTGTTACTACTTACTTACTCTTACTGTACTAGGAGTCTAGGACACTCAGTCACTGTGTCCATAGGCTACTAGCTCCTGCGTGCGTGCACTCACTGTCTGAGTGTACACACACCACCCACACTCCATTTCCTTCTGATCGCTGATTGATTATTGTTATTAGTTAGTTCTACTACTTACTGTTACTACTTACTGTACTAGGAGTCTAGGACACTCAGTCACTGTGTCCATAGGCTACTAGCTCCTGCGTGCGTGCACTCACTGTCTGAGTGTACACACACCACCCACACTCCATTTCCTTCTGATCGCTGATTGATTATTGTTATTAGTTAGTTCTACTACTTACTGTTACTACTTACTGTACTAGGAGTCTAGGACACTCAGTCACTGTGTCCATAGGCTACTAGCTCCTGCGTGCGTGCACTCACTGTCTGAGTGTACACACACCACCCACACTCCATTTCCTTCTGATCGCTGATTGATTATTGTTATTAGTTAGTTCTACTACTTACTGTTACTACTTACTTACTCTTACTGTACTAGGAGTCTAGGACACCCAGTCACTGTGTCCATAGGCTACTAGCTCCTGCGTGCGTGCACTCACTGTCTGAGTGTACACACACCACCCACACTCCATTTCCTTCTGATCGCTGATTGATTATTGTTATTAGTTAGTTCTACTTACTGTTACTACTTACTTACTCTTACTGTACTAGGAGTCTAGGACACTCAGTCACTGTGTCCATAGGCTACTAGCTCCTGCGTGCGTGCACTCACTGTCTGAGTGTACACACACCACCCACACTCCATTTCCTTCTGATCGCTGATTGATTATTGTTATTAGTTAGTTCTACTACTTACTGTTACTACTTACTGTACTAGGAGTCTAGGACACTCAGTCACTGTGTCCATAGGCTACTAGCTCCTGCGTGCGTGCACTCACTGTCTGAGTGTACACACACCACCCACACTCCATTTCCTTCTGATCGCTGATTGATTATTGTTATTAGTTAGTTCTACTACTTACTGTTACTACTTACTGTACTAGGAGTCTAGGACACTCAGTCACTGTGTCCATAGGCTACTAGCTCCTGCGTGCGTGCACTCACTGTCTGAGTGTACACACACCACCCACACTCCATTTCCTTCTGATCGCTGATTGATTATTGTTATTAGTTAGTTCTACTACTTACTGTTACTACTTACTTACTCTTACTGTACTAGGAGTCTAGGACACCCAGTCACTGTGTCCATAGGCTACTAGCTCCTGCGTGCGTGCACTCACTGTCTGAGTGTACACACACCACCCACACTCCATTTCCTTCTGATCGCTGATTGATTATTGTTATTAGTTAGTTCTACTTACTGTTACTACTTACTTACTCTTACTGTACTAGGAGTCTAGGACACTCAGTCACTGTGTCCATAGGCTACTAGCTCCTGCGTGCGTGCACTCACTGTCTGAGTGTACACACACACCACCCACACTCCATTTCCTTCTGATCGCTGATTGATTATTGTTATTAGTTAGTTCTACTTACTGTTACTACTTACTTACTCTTACCGTACTAGGAGTCTAGGACACTCAGTCACTGTGTCCATAGGCTACTAGCTCCTGCGTGCGTGCACTCACTGTCTGAGTGTACACACACTAAATTTACTTGTGATTACTACTACTGATTATTGTAACTGCTAGTTGTACTTCCTGACTGTTAATACTTACTTACTGTACTAGGGGACACTCACTCAGTCACCTCACCAACCAACCCACTCCATTAAAGTACCCCACTTTTCACCCGCCCTTTTACAAAACTTTTGTCTATACGCCCAAAACATTGAAGATGTCTGGAAGTGGCAGCCAGCGCGGTTTGGGCAAGGGGAAGGGCAGCAAGGGAATCAGGAAGAGAGGGAGCAGCATTGTGGCAAGCCGCGGCCGCGGGCGCGCCACCATGCACAGTTCCGCAGCAGCAGCAGCAGCGTCAGTGGCTAACATTCCTCCCATAGCCACTGGCCGTGGACGCCTTGGGCGCCGCCCAGGAGGAGCATCTGCAACTCACGCTGCAGAGACACAGCAGCAGCAGCGTGTAGCACCTGCTCCCATTTTCCTCCAGCCGGGTCGGAAACGTCCCATTGAGGAAAAGGATGCAGACACTGTGGTGCAACTCATGACGGAGGATGAGCAGCCCGCCATCAGCTCTGCATCCGAGGCCTCCACCCTCACCACCACCACCCCTGTTCGCAGCAGCCGCCCAGCAGGGCCTGGGGAGGAGGCCAGTTCACCGTCAGTCGCCGACCTGTCACTCAGCACTCTTTTGACCCCAGGCATGATGAGTCAATTGAATGCTGTTGTTGGCGATTTGGAGGAGGAGATGCTGATGGGCACTTTGGGGGAGGAGGGATTGGACAGCAAGACTGTGGCGACAGTCAAGCGTCCCATCCATGCATCAGCAGAGGAGTTTGGGGGGTCATCATCAGAGCAGGACATGTTTCAGGAGGGGCATGATGATGATGACCCGGTGACAGACAGAGACTGGGTGCCAACACATCCAGAGGATGTCGTCCTCAGCAGCTCTGAGGAGGAGGAGGAGGATGCGGTTGTGGGCCTTGCAAGGAGGCGCATCATTGCAAGCATTGGCAGCGTCCCACAGCCTGCTGGTGTCTCAGGCTCAGCAGCAGCAGCAGCAGCATCAGCCAGTACCACCACCAGCCGCACCCAAGACCCCCCCCCCCCCCCCAACCACCACAGGGAAACAGGCAGCAGCGCTTCCATGCCGTAGGGGGATGTTTTTGTCACCAATCTGGCGGTTTTTCACCATGCCCACAGTGTACAGCAAGTACGCCACTTGCAACCACTGTCAGCGGAAGTTGAGCAGAGGTGCAGACCCCTTGAAGTTCAGCACCAGCTCGCTGATCAACCACCTTTCTGCGAAACACTTCCACCAGCATGAGGAGTTCCAGAGGCTGAAGGCATCTGGTGCTGGCAGTGGCACCAATCCCATCACTGCACAGCCTTCAGCAGCAGCAGCAGCAACAGCAGCCACCCGCCCTCCTGCTCCTCCAGCAGCACCAGCAGGAGTGCGGAAACGCCCTGCTCCTCCCCCCTCTGCAACTCCTGCCGCCGACACTGAGGCCTGTTCTGGCAGCCAGTCCTCAGTGGCCTCCTCTGCTCCGTCTGCTGATTCCCGTGCCAGCAAAAAGGCACGCCAGAGCCTTTTGAGCGAGTCCTTCCAGGGGGTGGTTAGGGCTCTGCCTCCCAGCAGCCGTCGCGTGCGGCAGCTGAACGGCTTGCTGGCACGGGCCATGTGCTCCCAACTCCTGCCGTACACGCTCGTGCAGGAGGGGAGCGACATGCGGGCGCTGCTTGCTTGTGCAGCCCCAGACTGGCAGCTCCCCAGCAGACACTTCTTCGCCCGCAAGGCCATTCCTGCACTGCACCGCTTTGTGATGGCCAATGTGGAGCGAGGGCTGGAGCACGCGGTTGGTGAAAGGGTCCACGTCACCATGGACTCCTGGAGCAGCCGCTTCGGGACAGGCCGCTACCTGTCCTTCACTGTCCACTGGGTCAGCTTGGTGGAAGGGGGTGAGGATGGGAGAGCAGCAGCGGGCACAGCAGCAGCAGCAACACAGTGGGTGGTGCCACCCCGCAGGGTCAGGGGAACTGCAGCGGGTTCCTCCGATCCTCTGCCATCCTCCGCCACACCTGGCCAAACCCCCCGCCTCAGCAGCAGTGTGAAGGCCCGCCACTGCCAAGCGCTGCTGCACTTGGTCAGCCTTGGCAAGACCAAGCTGACGGCAGCCCACGTGTTGGCCAAACTCCAGGAGCAGGAGCGGATTTGGCTGACCCCCAGAGGCCTCAGAGTCGGAGAGGTGGTGTCCGACAATGGGGCCAATCTGGTTGCTGCCATAGACAGGGGAAACCTGACCCACATCCCCTGTCTTGCCCACGTGCTGAACCTGGTGGTGCAGAAGTTCCTGCGCACCTACCAGGGGATGGACGAGCTGCTGGAAACGGCAAGGAACGTTGTGCGTCACTTCCGGCGCTCGGCTGCAGCCTGTGCGAGCCTGGAAGACGTGCAAAAGGAGCTGGATCTGCCACGCCATCGGCTGATCATTGACGTTCCGACTCGCTGGAACTCCACCCTGGCGATGTTGGAGCGTCTGGTTGAACAGAAGCACGCTGTCAACCACTACCTTGCCCTGGCCACTGTTTCCGCAGCTCAGAGAAGGGACAAGACCAGCAACATCCCGTCCATCGTCCCCGATGATGACTGGAGGCACATGCAGCAGGTGTGCTTAGTGCTGGCTCCCTTCCTGCAGGCCACAAACATGGTGAGCAGGGACCATGCTATGGTCTGCGAGTGGGTGCCCCTGGTTTCTCTGCTGAACAGGGCACTCGATGCTTTGCTGGCACAGGGAGCGGCAGCCTTGGACCAGCAGGAGCGGCAAGCAGCTGCACAGTCCACCTCTGAGGGGGAGGAGGAGGAGGACTTGGTGGAGGTCCCTGACCTGGCTGCTGATGAGGGGGATCAGCGCAGTGCAGCTGAGTTGGTGCGGGGGTGGAGAGAGGATGAGGCAGCAGAGGAGGAGGATGAGGAGGACAGCACTGACGTCGATGTGCCAGCAGACGTGGCCCGCCTCTTCCCAATGGCAGCGCACATGCTGACGTGCCTGCGCAGGGACCCCAGGGTGATCCAGATGAAGCAGAGGGAGGACATCTGGATCAGCATGATGTTGGACCCACGCCTCAAGGGGAAGTTGAGCCAGTTCCTGCCGCCTGCAGGAGGAGACCCAGCGCAACAAATAAGGAGCTTGCAGCAGGCCCTTGTTGAGCGCTTGGAGGAAGCCTTCCCCCAGCCTTCCACCCCCACTGTCCAGCAGCCAGCACAGAGGCAGCAGCAGGTGCCTGCATCCAGCAGCAGCAAGCGCCCCACAGACCTGCTGTCTCTCAGCCACGAGCTCTACAGGACTGTAGAGGCTCCGGCAGCAGTGACTAGAGAGGAGATGCATGCAGCAGCATCCTCCTCCGGTCACAGCCAGCGCCTGACCCGCATGGTGGCTGACTACATGGGGTCCTACAGCGGGCTTGACAGCGATGCCCCTGTTGATCCCATGGAGTATTGGGTCAAGCGCATGGAGATCTGGAGCGAGCTGGCGCAGTACGCCCTGGAAGTGCTGTCCTGCCCCCCTTCCAGCGTGCTGTCCGAGCGCTGCTTCAGTGCAGCTGGTGGCGTGGTCACCGAGAAACGCTCACGTCTGTCTCACAAGTCTGTGGACAGACTGACGTTTCTCAAGATGAACCAGGCGTGGGTGGAAGGCGAGTTCCTGGCCCCTGTTGTCGGCGAGAGGGGGACATGAACTGGCTGCCGGAACTTAGTACCATCGTTAATGTGCCTTACCACCCTTTACCACCTCCTGGCTCCTGCTCACTAAGCCAGCCTGGTTCACTTTGACTATTACGTCGCCTGCAGCCACACATTTCACACCTACAGTGGGCTGCTGCTGTGTACTGCCCTTCTGCTGTCTGTCTGTGTTTCCCACTGCCAGGGTACACAGAATTACCTTCTGCTGCCACTCTGCCACCAGCTATTACGTCAAAACAATAGCTATATTGGTTGTAAAACCAAAACCAAAAAAAACCAATAAAAAAAAAAAAAGGTTTAATTTTTCTGAGGTGCCCGGGTTGAAAACTGTGTTGTCCCAGTTGTGTATTGGACACAATGTGGGCTGCACGACCGCTGTCTGGGACCTCCTGTTGTGTTTATTTACAGCCCTGGTATCACCGCTAGGTACCAGGGCTATTATGTCACGCTGCCTACCTGCTGCCACACTCACACTGCTCCTCCATTCCTCCTGCTGCTGCTGTCTGTCTGTGTTTCCCACTGCCAGGGTACACAGAATTACCGTCTGCTGCCACTCTGCCACCAGCTATTACGTCACAACAATAGCTGCTCACACTGCTCCTCCATTCCTCCTGCTGCTGCTGTCTGTCTGTGTTTCCCACTGCCAGGGTACACAGAATTACCTTCTGCTGCCACTCTGCCACCAGCTATTACGTCAAAACAATAGCTATATTGGTTGTAAAACCAAAACCAAAAAAAACCAATAAAAAAAAAAAAAGGTTTAATTTTTCTGAGGTGCCCGGGTTGAAAACTGTGTTGTCCCAGTTGTGTATTGGACACAATGTGGGCTGCACGACCGCTGTCTGGGACCTCCTGTTGTGTTTATTTACAGCCCTGGTATCACCGCTAGGTACCAGGGCTATTATGTCACGCTGCCTACCTGCTGCCACACTCACACTGCTCCTCCATTCCTCCTGCTGCTGCTGTCTGTCTGTGTTTCCCACTGCCAGGGTACACAGAATTACCGTCTGCTGCCACTCTGCCACCAGCTATTACGTCACAACAATAGCTGCTCACACTGCTCCTCCATTCCTCCTGCTGCTGCTGTCTGTCTGTGTTTCCCACTGCCAGGGTACACAGAATTACCTTCTGCTGCCACTCTGCCACCAGCTATTACGTCAAAACAATAGCTATATTGGTTGTAAAACCAAAACCAAAAAAAACCAATAAAAAAAAAAAAAGGTTTAATTTTTCTGAGGTGCCCGGGTTGAAAACTGTGTTGTCCCAGTTGTGTATTGGACACAATGTGGGCTGCACGACCGCTGTCTGGGACCTCCTGTTGTGTTTATTTACAGCCCTGGTATCACCGCTAGGTACCAGGGCTATTATGTCACGCTGCCTACCTGCTGCCACACTCACACTGCTCCTCCATTCCTCCTGCTGCTGCTGTCTGTCTGTGTTTCCCACTGCCAGGGTACACAGAATTACCGTCTGCTGCCACTCTGCCACCAGCTATTACGTCACAACAATAGCTGCTCACACTGCTCCTCCATTCCTCCTGCTGCTGCTGTCTGTCTGTGTTTCCCACTGCCAGGGTACACAGAATTACCTTCTGCTGCCACTCTGCCACCAGCTATTACGTCAAAACAATAGCTATATTGGTTGTAAAACCAAAACCAAAAAAAACCAATAAAAAAAAAAAAAGGTTTAATTTTTCTGAGGTGCCCGGGTTGAAAACTGTGTTGTCCCAGTTGTGTATTGGACACAATGTGGGCTGCACGACCGCTGTCTGGGACCTCCTGTTGTGTTTATTTACAGCCCTGGTATCACCGCTAGGTACCAGGGCTATTATGTCACGGCGAGCTGCCTGCCTCATTGACTGCCTGCTGCCACACACTCATCCTCCTCCTCCTGCTGCTGAATTTACCTCCTGCTGTCTTTGTGTTTCCACTGCCAGGGAGCACATACAATGGCGCTTCCAACATGCGTGCGCCCACCAGCTATTTGTTACGCTCAAAAATAGCTGCATTTCTTTAAAAAAAAATTTGAAAAGAGAAATACGTGAAGAAGAAGAAGAAGACGATATTGAAAAAGAAGGAGAAGGAGAAGATGAAGAAGAAGATGAAGAAGAAGATGAAGAAGAAGAAGATGAAGATGAAGAAGATGAAGATGAAGAAGAAGAAGAAGATGAAGAAGAAGAAGATGAAGAAGAAGATGAAGAAGATGAAGATGAAGAAGAAGAAGAAGATGATGAAGAAGATGAAGAAGAAGAAGAAGAAGATGAAGAAGAAGAAGATGAAGAAGAAGAAGATGAAGAAGAAGATGAAGAAGATGAAGAAGAAGATGAAGAAGATGAAGATGAAGAAGAAGAAGAAGATGATGAAGAAGATGAAGAAGAAGAAGAAGAAGATGAAGAAGATGAAGAAGAAGAAGAAGAAGATGAAGAAGAAGAAGAAGAAGATGAAGAAGATGAAGAAGATGAAGAAGATGAAGAAGAAGATGAAGATGAAGAAGATGAAGATGAAGAAGATGAAGATGAAGAAGATGAAGAAGATGAAGAAGAAGAAGAAGATGAAGAAGAAGAAGAAGAAGATGAAGAAGAAGATGAAGAAGATGAAGATGAAGAAGAAGAAGAAGATGATGAAGAAGAAGAAGAAGAAGAAGAAGAAGATCTAGAAGAAGATTAAGAAAGATAAAGAAGAAGAAGAAGAAGTATATACAGTAACACTACACTACTGAACCAAATTAAGGACACAACTTCTCTTTCCACATTTTTTTTTAAAGGAACATCCCCACATAATCACTTGCTGTTGTTACTTGGAAAAAAAGATGTTTCTTGCATCATTCACCCTCAAAACAAGTGTTGGAAGCTATTTTGGGCCAATTCGAATAGTCAGCTCGAATAGTGAGCTCGAATACCGACTCGAATAGTGAGCTCGAAGTCCGAGGTCGAATCGAATAGTAAAAAATATTCGACTCGAATATTCGACTGACCTCGAATAATTTACTATTCGAATTCGACCAAATTCGAATTTTTAAAAGGGGTATTTGAGCACCACTACTAGTGAGACACACTGCCTAATTATGTTATTATGGGGTGCATGTTACATAATTATATTGACAGGGAACACTATGCCTAATTATGTTATTTGGGGGTTACATGCAGCCTAATTATGTTATGGGAAGAAGAACTGTACCTAATTGTATTATGGTTGGGAGGACATACTGACTAATTATGTTATTTGCTGCCTATTTCTGTTATTATTTTAGGGAACACCCTGCCTAATGATGTTGAGGGGGGAGGTGGGAACATACTGCTGAATTATTTTTTATAGTATGACTCTTTGCCTAATTAGACCGGTAGGACACTGTGCATAATTGTGGAGTTTAAGGGGTAAACTGTACTTAATTTAATTGTCTGGCTGTACATGCAACCCAGTTACGCTGTCTGGGAGCTGGGGGACACAGTCCATACTGATGTTGTTTGGGAGGAACAAGTTGCCTCATTTTTCTTTGAGGGATATGCTTGCATAATTATGCTGTAACATTCTAGAATTGATTGTTGTGGAAACAATATAAACACTGTCCAAAATTTCCTGGGAGAGGGCAGGGGTGCCATTGGTTTCTAATTACACACCTGCAAGGTTAATATACATCACATGGCCATACACACAATCTTTTACAAGTATGCCCACTTTCTGCTGAAACAGGCAACGCATGCTGCACAATTCTCCCTCTGTTAGTGTCCAGAAATGCCCCAGATCCTTTGAGATCCTGGCAATGCTCCTGCACTGCACACAGCGGTCCATATTTACAAAAGCATTGTAAAGTTGGCATGTGCAGGGAGCGCATGGCAATTTTAACTTTACTTCCTGTACTCTGACAATGAATTCTGCATTGAACAATTAGAGTGACCTGCTAATTGTGCACTTGTCAATGTAAATTACAGTAAATATGCTGTGCATTCCCTGCGAACGGCAACTGTACAGTGCATTTGTGTATGGACCCATGTGAGTTCAGATAACTACTGAGGAAATGGTGCTGAAGATTGTTAACCCGTTCCAATCCTATCTCGGGCTATGTCTGACATTGACCTTTTTCCAGTATAGGCCCACTGTTGGACATAGTCTGACATAGGAAAGATGGCCGCAGCTAGGAGGTTCTGTTGCTGGATAAAATTTGGCACAGCATCGCCCCTTTAGATCAAAGTGTCAGGTCGCCACAGACCCCATGTTCTGCTGCTGCGCCACATAATTTAAATATAATACAGGTACAGTCAGCCTTACTGCTAGGGTCACTGTTGATGGACCTAGTCAGGGATGGATTTACCATAAGGCACTGTAGGCACGTGCCTACAAACGCCTGATGATAGAAAGGCGTCTCACTCTGCTCCTTGAGCACCACCCGCCCACCTTCCCTATGCAGAGTCCTGAGTGGAGTGTAAATGAAAGATAACTTGCCCAGCTCTCGGCATTCCACTGTTGAGATCTCCCTTCCATCAGAGGCAACTTAATACTGAGGGCACCTCTGGCTACCTAATACTAAGGGGCACCTGTAGCTACTTATGACGGACAAAGGAAGTAAGGGAGGAGTGACAGCTGGGACAGCCAGCACACTTGTAGTGGGGTTCAGCGGGGGTTTGTAGGTTTATGGAGGGCAAAGTCTAGGGTGCCAAGACATCTGTGCCTATAGGCTCCTGTGATGTAGATCCAGGCCTAGACCTAGTCCAGTATGACGTGACCCTGTGTGGATCAACACTTTGTCCTCTTAAATACCACGCTGCACTGGGTAATACCGTTATTATGCTGGTGCACGTGCAATGGGGCGGAGCTAAAGTACACAAGGTGGCTCTGCCCCTTCCCCCCTGCTGATACGGGATCACCCTCTAATAGGCAGAGACCTTCCAGATCCCTGCGGCAACAGCACTCCTGAAATCTCTCATGCCCCCGCAGAACACCAGAAAAAAGTAAGTGTGTGTGTGTGGGGGGGGGGGGGGGGGTTGGAGGAAGTGGTTGATCACATAGTTAGACTGAAAAAAGTTAATATTTGCAAACCACAAAAGGAATGAGGAGGGTAGGTCGGAATCAGGTGATTTGTGAACTCCTACCTTGCTCGAAGAAGAGGAACTACAACGGGCCGCCATCAGCTATTCTAATTATATTTATTGGAAAAGTACATACATTGTGTATTGCTAATTAATGCAAATGTACTATCATATGCATTAAAAACGAGAGGCTGAACAAGAGCTTTAAACAGCATGGCAACTGACAATTTTTGAAGAACAAAAAGTTACATTATATACATTACAAAAATTATTATTTTTTTAATGCCCTATCTACTAAAATTTCATGGCGTTCTCCTATAAACACACTGATACAATTATTCTCATTAAAGCGGTTTAACACCCAGCATTACAACTTTGCTTTAAAAGATTGCTTACAGCTTACAAACTATTATGCCAGATTTTTTTTTAAGCAGAAATTCACTGAATGGGTTAAACATGACATTTTAGTGTTGGATTTAACTAGGAATCCGCATCCGTTCTTATCTGTAGTTACAAAATGTATCTTTATTTGGAATACAAATAGACCTCTGAAAAGCCTGCCGGGGAAGCCCTCTTTGTTCTCTCAGAGCAGTGTTTGTTTGTTACATTGTAGATAGATACATTTGTAACTAAACAAGCAAGCACGAGGAGCATTTCTAGCTAAATGCAGCACTAAAATGTCATGTTTAATCCATTCAGTGAATTTCTGCTAAAAAAAAATCTGGCATAATAGTTTATAAACTGTAAGCAATCTTTTAAAGCAAAGTTGAAATGCTGGGTGTTAGACCACTTTAAGTCAATTGTTTTCCAAGTACTGTTTATCGCAAAATAGTAATATGCATTAAAAGCATCCACCAGCAAGAGACTATGATTACATAGACACCTCGGTGCTACAGAATGCACACATTATCGGGTAATCTCATTCTCCTGGGGTAAAAATGCTAAACTAGCAACAAATACAGATCAGACACCTGCAAAGCAAAAACAAATTAATCATGTGGGCTGGTGCAAATAGGATTTTAAGTCAGCAGGACTAGGGCAATTGCTCATCTGTCTACAGTTAAAAGTTGGCAAGACTTGTACTACCCATAGATCAATACAATGTTCACAGCGGCAGAGAGCATACTCATTTCAGGAGATGAATGTGCTGATTCTGTGGGAGGCAGTGACCCGTCTATTCATGTGATTATATAAGTGAGAACAAAGCTGTGACTGACATTGAGAAGAGACCACAGACTGAGACTTCATGTGCATAAGGAACAGTATCCCCTGCAAGTAAGAGTGTTTTACTCCTGTGGTGGCAGCCGGATGATTTCTCATTATCAGTCCTTCCATATGGAACTTGCTCCAACTTATGGGCAATAAAACAAGGCTACACTAGCAGAGAAAATGCCACCTCGAAACTCATCACCCATAATTCACCTATCACAGTGATCTGCAAACTTGGTTCTCCAGCTGTTAAGGAACTACAAGTCCCACAATGCAGTTGCCTTTATGAATCATGACTGTGGCTGTCAGACGCCTGCAATGCATTGTGGGACTTGTAGTTCATTAACAGCTGGAGAGCAAAGTTTCCAGATAACTGACCTAACATGTTCTAAATTTGCAGTAATTAGGTTTTGGTCATTACTCACTGCAAACCCCAAACCTTTTTATATTTGTCTTTTTACCAGCCAATTTTTTAGATGCTTGCGAGTGCTCCAGACCAATTTATTTTAACACATTTTTATATTTCTTCTTTGTTACACTTCTCTACTTCTAATTAGCACTGCTATCATGTGTATTTATGGCCACTTATCACTAGGGGGCAGTGTGAGACAATAACAGAGTTTCTTTATTTTCTGATAGCAGAGAGAGACATCAAAGCATTCCAAGAATTTACAGCACAACAACAAATTCTTCAGAATGAGGACAAAAGCAGTGCACTTATCTCAGACAAGATAACTCTATTGAAACTGCTAATAGGTTAAATATGTATAGATCTTGAAACGAATGGCTGTAGTAAGTATCTCTGTGTCTTTCACAGAGTGATAGGTATTAACATTGGTGAATAACGTGCACCTCTGAAGCATCATAAACAGAGTGTAATGAATAGCGGAGATGCCGCCGCGCGGTCTGGCGGCGGGACGGCTGTCTCCGCGTTCAGACCGACGGTTTCTGCACAGCAACATGTGTCTGGTTTGTCTGGACCTTCTAGTGCACACAGATGGAGAGCTACATGTGCGCGCGCCAGGCGACAGGACATTTATACTAGTGTTGGGCGAACAGTGTTCGCCACTGTTCGGGTTCTGCAGAACATCACCCTGTTCGGGTGATGTTCGAGTTTGGCCGAACACCTGATGGTGTTCGGCCTTTTAAGTTCGGGTTCGCCCCGAACTGCTGAATGGCCGCCGAAACGTGCCGAACATGCCGCAATACGGCCCCCCTATGGGGTCGCAGGCATAAGGAGGGAGCATGCCCCGATCGCGGGGGGGGGGGGGGGGGGTCGGAAATTCCCCCCACCCCCTCCGCTAGCGCTCCCCCCTCTGCCCGATTCCCCATACAAAAGTTTAAGGCAAGTTAAATAGTACTTGGTGGCTGGCACTGGCAGTGGAGTGAGGAGGAGGAGGAGTCCGAGTAGCAGAGTGACGCGTTGAGGCCGGGCAGCGGGCGGTTCAGCGGTAGTACCCCTGTGGTACTTCCGCCCTTTCTCTGACCTCACGTCCTCTGCATACGAGGGTACGCGTCACGCGTACCCTCGTATGCGTCATCACGTAGAGGACGTGAGGTCAGAGAAAGGGCGGAAGTACCACAAGGGTACTACCGCTGAACCGCCCGCTGCCCGGCCTCAACGCGTCACTCTGCTACTCGGACTCCTTCTCCTCCTCACTCCACTGCCAGTGCCAGCCACCAAGTACTATTTAACTTGCCTTAAACTTTTTTTATGGGGAAGCGGGGAGAGGGGGGAGCGCTAGCGGAGGGGGTGGGTGGAATTTCCGACCCCCCCACCGCGATCGGGGCATGCTCCCCCCTTATGCCTGTGACCCCATAGGGCCCCCAAAATGGGCATGTTCGGGGGTCCCATTGACTTCCATTGAGTTCGGCGTTCGGGCCGAACATGCCGAACATCTGGCCCATGTTCGGCCTGTTCGGCCCGAACCCGAACATCCAGGTGTTCGCCCAACACTAATTTATACCAGCAGAAGGGGAATCAGCTGATCAGGCCGATCAGCTGATCCCAGCTGGACTCTGGAGTTGCTGAGTGGCTCGGGCAGAGCTGCACAGCACTGCAAGTATATATAGATCTTGCTTGTCAGTTGCTGGTTGTCTGCCGTTGCGAATACTTACGTGTGAGCACTCAGACCTCAGTCAGATACTACAGTGTGTTAGAACCAGGTGGACCTGGGAATTCACACTTAGCCAGATTATGCTATTGTTATATGCTGTTTTATACCTTAGACCAGTTCCAGGGTGTTGAGACCAAGGACCTCACATCCAAGCTTAGGATACTGTGTTATTCTTTAGACTAGTTCCTGGGTGTCGAGACCAAGGACCTCACACCTCAGACTAGGATTGTGCTTTATATCTGTTATGACCATTTGCTCTGTCGACCTCTCTCTTGCTATCTGATTCAGTACCTCTGCCTATCTGCCTACCAGTTGCCAACCTTGCCTGTACCCGGTTACCGAATCAGCCTTCTGTCTTTGTACCTTATCTGCTCGTGTGTTGCCGACCTGGCCTGCCCGACCCTTCTGGCTGTCACTCATCCCTTGAGTGTTCAGTCTGTCTGTACTACCCGTGACACTATTCCATCACGTGTCAGTTAGCTTCAGGGACCTCCTGCTCCTCAGAGAGTCCTTCCTGCAGTACAACCAGGGGCCTCTATTCCATAGGAGTCTTCTGGCTGCAGTACAGTCTGATTATCAGGTTACCAGGGAATCACTGACTGCCAGATTATTTCTATCTCCTCTCTTAGGAGATAGTTCCTGCACAGTCAAGGGCCACCTGCTCCTCAAGTGGTCTCTGGTCGAAGTTATCTGTGTCTCCCGCCCCACGGGAGATAGCCTACAGTTGCACCAAACACTTACACTCTATTAGGTGGCCAGAGGTTAGTCATACTTGTATTATTGGTGATTCTGCAGATCATCAATAATCAGGTATACATCTGTATTGTTGGTGATACTGCAGATCACCAATAATCAGATTCTCTCTATGTGCTGACACCAATCGTTACACAGAGCAAATAATGTTGGATAGAACATGGAGAATAATCTTATCTGATTATGGAACTGCAACCATTAAGAGACTCTCAAACTATTGTCTATTGTGTGCTGCTTTATTTGTGATACCAGAGGTACCCATACACTACACTACGTCAGCAACGACCAATGCAGCAACACATCATCTATCCGCCGGCGAGAGTCCCCGGGTCTGTGCTGTCCCTTTCTCCACCTGGCTTGCTTCTCCATCTCCTCTTCACTTCCTGTCCTGTTCACTTCACTTCCTGTTCCTGCGCTTTGAGTCCTATGGGAGAAAAGCGCTTTATAAATGTTATTGTATTGTATTATTGTATTGTAAGTTGAAGTTCAAACAGTAGAGCACCCTCTACTGTTTGAACTTCCACTCGGGCAGGAAGTGAAGAGAAGATGTAGAAGAGGGCCAGCCGGAGAAAGAGACAGCACGGACCCGGGGACTTGCGCTGGGTCCAATACACAATACAATCACAATACAAGTGATGTATTGCTGCTGGCTAGGTGAGGTAAGACAGGCAGAGGCAGCTCCACAGTTTGTGAATCGATTTCATGCTGAAATCGATTCAAAATATGTGTGCAGTGTATGGGCAGCTGATAGATCCCTCTCTGATCAGATTCGATCAGAGAGGGATCTATCTGTTGGTCAATCTGGTGGCAAGCGACCAGTGTTGGCAGCCTTAACTGCATAGTGGGGAAAAAAGGTGACATGTGGTCATATGATTGGAACCAACCAATAACAGATTTGCAAATTAATTTCTCTTGTATGTTAATTCTTGGGTCACAAAATGAAATGAAGGCTCTGACCTTGCTTTGTTTTCTTTATCAACTGGCTTCCCCCTCTCAGTACTCCCTTTTTACTGCCTCTTCCAAGTGACTTCTCCATGCTACAACCTCTGTAAACACTATGACGATTAACTAAATTATACTTCTAAAGGCAGGATTATACGAAAGGGTAGATTAAGGGACAATCTGGATTCTGCATGGCTGCTGACATTAAAGGAAATATCGGCTAGGCCAGGCTAGGGATTTTCACTGTAACAAAATAACAGAGATCAACATTAGGGAAGAGGGAGCAGAGTTTCATGAAAAATAAAACTGTACCTTCTCACGTCTGAGAAGGGAGCCAGGGCAGAAAGCGTTAATTTACCTGGAAGTCCAGCTCTTACCACCGCACTCCAGCCTGCACTCCATCCTCTCGATACTTCCTGGTTCAAAGTGGAAGTTACAGCCATGAAGCAGGAAGTTTTGGGGGAATGGAGTGTAGTGTGGAGCACCACGGCAAGAGGCTGTCATACAGGTAAATTAACCCTCTCTGCCATGGCCCACTCCTTAACCTCCCTAGCGGTAATCAGGAGTTCAGCTCAGGGTGGAAAAACATGCCAGGAGCGCTTATCCTGAGCCGAATGGTAGCTGCCGGGAGGTCTATGCAGAGCAATGCGCACAGCGGATTTTAACTCACCTCCCAGGGGTTTCAGACGTCACCCGCCATTCTTCTTTCTCTCCTACAAGGCTTTGCTTCCCCCTGGTGAGATCCCCGTCTGTCATCATGACGACAGCCAGCAATCTCACTATAGGGTTACAGCGACACCTGAAGGACAAAGTGAAAACTGCAGCACTGGATCCCAGGGTGGTGAGTGAATGCTGGGCTGCTGCAGAATTCCCTAGCAGCATGTTTTTTTTCCAGGTTTTAGGTTCTAAAAGCATGCAAAAAATTTGCATACAGCCAAAAGGGTTAATCACATGTGGGTACAGTTTTGCTTCTTGCTAAACTGTGCTCACTCTTCTCCAATTAGCATCTAGGTGTAGACAACCATACACAAGACTATACATACATCCTCTCAGACACAAGGTTTCTGTAGCTTTATTTTAGTGCTGTTAGCTTTAAAAATAATTAATTTCCCATCAGTGAATTAATTAGCTCATTTGAGGATAAATGCATGCTCTCTCACTGACTGCTTACACAGGACTAGGAAGCTATTTGCCCCAAGAGATGGATTTGACAGGTTTTATCAACTCAACTTATTGCTTCCACACAATAGTAAATCAAGAATTTTTGGAGCTTTTGCAACATTATCTTTTTTGTACTTGCAACATTTACATTTTTTCAGGATTAAAATATATATATATATAGATATATATATATATATATATATATATATATATATATATATATATATATATATATATATATATAGTTGCTTGCAAAAGTATTCGGCCCCCTTGAAGTTTTCCCCATTTGTCACATTACTGCCACAAACATGAAACAATTTTATTGGAATTCCACATGAAAGACCAATACAAAGTGGCGTACAATTGAGAAGTGGAACGAAAATCATACATGATTCCACACATTTTTTACAAATCAATAACTGCAAAGTGGAGTGTGCATAATTATTAAGTCCCCTTTGGTCTGAGTGCAGTCAGTTGCCCATAGACATTGCCTGATGAGTGCTAATGACTAAACAGAGTGCACCTGTGTGTAATCTAATGTCAGTACAAATACAGCTGCTCTGTGACGACCTCAGAGGTTGTCTAAGAGAATATTGGGAGCAACAACACCATGAAGTCCAAAGAACACACCAGACAGGTCAGGGATAAAGTTATTGAGAAATGTAAAGCAGGCTTAGGCTGCAAAAAGATTTCCAAAGCCTTGAACATCCCACGGAGCACTGTTCAAGTGATCATTCAGAAATGGAAGGAGTATGGCACAACTGTAAACTTACCAAGACAAGGCCGTCCACCTAAACTCACAGGCCGAACAAGGAGAGCGCTGATCAGAAATGCAGTCAAGAGGCCTATGGTGACTCTGGACGAGCTGCAGAGATCTACAGCTCAGGTGGCGGAATCTGTCCATAGGACAACTATTAGTCATGCACTGCACAAAGTTAGCCTTTATGAAAAAGTGACAAGAAGAAAGCCATTGTTAACAGAAAATCATAAGAAGTCCCGTTTGCAGTTTGACACAAGCCATGTGGGGGCACTGGGGGACACAGCAAACATGTGGAAGAAGTTGCACTGGTCAGATGATACCAAAATGGAACTTTTTGGCCAAAATGCAAAGCGCTATGTGTGGCGGAAAACTAACGCTGCATATCACTCTTACAGTAGACGCTAGATCCCTAGACCAATTCGGCCGTGTGTATCTCCAACACTGATTGCCTGATGAAGCGGGCTCTAGACCCATGAAACGCGTTGCATACTTGGAGAATGTTGTAATAAATTTTATTGTCTTTATATAACGACTCATTGGCTGGTCATTATATACCTGAGGGTGGTAACCACTAACCCCCCTCCTTTTAAACAGATTTTAATCTTTTTATTCTATTTTGGCGCCTCTGTTACTACTGGTTATCTATCGATCTAGTCCACCCTTGGTGGAGGGGTGTAACCCCATTCTTTCCTATCTACAAAGAGCGACTTCTTAATACCTGAGCGGGGTCAGGTTATAATTCTCCCCACCTGCACATCCAGTTGTTGCCTTAGTGGTAACCAAGACTTGTGAGTATATTACTCGTTATCATTTTGTCATATTCCCCTTGTGACATACTGCACTATATTAGGCTCTCGGTTTTTACTTTTTGCATTCTTCCAAGCTGCATATCACTCTGAACACATCATCCCCACTGTCAAATATGGTGGTGGCAGCATCATGCTTTGGGGGTGCTTCTCTTCAGCAGGGACAGGGAAGCTGGTCAGAGTTGATGGGAAGATGGATGGAGCCAAATACAGGGCAATCTTAGAAGAAAACTTCTTGGAGTCTGCAAAAGACTTAAGACTGGGGCGGAGGTTCACCTTCCAGGAGGACAACCAGAATCAGCTTTATTCGCCAAGTACATCGACTGACGCACCCGGAATTTTTTTTAGTACACACGGCAGGGGTATACAGATACAGATTTTATACAGATCAGTTCACACAGATCGGTATACAGACACAGATTTTATACAGATCAGTTAACACAGATGGGAGAAGGAGCTAAAAAAGACTGCAAACATCAAACAGATTACGTAGTTGGGCAGTAGTGCAGCGTCAGTGCACGGCTAGGGGGGCTTTGCAAGGGTGATAGCTCGAGTTCAGTAGGAGAACAGCTTGGGGAAAGAAAGTGTTCAAATGTCTGGTGGTCTTGGTGAGGATCGATCTGTAGCGACATCCCAAAGGCAGACGGTCGAAGTATCGGCTGCTAGGGTGAGTAGGGTCGTTCAGTATTCTGTTTGAACTAAACCACAGTCTGGAGGTATGTAGGAGATCCAGAGGTGGAAGGGAAGACCCGATGATCCTCTCAGTGGCATTGATTACTCTCTGGAGCTTAAGTCGCTCGCAGTAGCGCCTGCGTACCAAACAACAATAGAGGAGCAGAGGATAGACTCCACGGTTGCGGTGTAAAAGGTGATCATCAGTTCCCGTGGCATCCCGAATTTCCTCAGCTGCCTCAGAAAGAACAGCCTCTGCTGAGCCCTCTTCTGGGCCTAGGAGGTGTTTTCAGCCCACCTAAGGTCTTTCGTGATGGTGGCACCCAGGAAACGGACGCTCGACTCCCTGGAGACTTCAATGCCTTCAATGGAGACCGGGTGGAGCGGGTGAGGGCGCCTTCTGAAGTCCACTATTAGCTCGACTGTTTTTGTAGCGTTGAGTACCAGTTGATTGTCTTTGCACCATCTGCAGATGCGTGCGATCTACTCCCTGTATGCGTTTTCGCCGTCGCTGCCTATGAGCCCAAGTATGGTGGTGTCGTCCGCAAATTTTATGACCTTGACAGAGTCCGCGGAAGAGGTGCACCTGTTCGTGTAGAGGGAAAACAGGATGGGAGACAGTACACACCCCTGCAGGGCTCCCGTGTTTGTGGTTCTGTCCTGTGACGAGCAGTTACCAAGCCTCACTCGTTGTGTCCTATCTGTGAGGAAGTCTTTGATCCAGGAGCACAGCAGGGGGTCGAGGCGAAGATGACCAAGGTTGTCGTATAGGATGTTTGGGCATATTGTATTAAAGGCTGAGCTGAAGTCAAGGAAAAGGATCCGGGCATAGGTGTTCGGGTTGTCAAGGTGTTCTGTAATGTGCGCCAGAGTGATGTTGATGGCGTCCTCGATAGACCTGTTTGGCCTGTAGGCAAATTGAAGTGGGTCTAGGAGGGAGTCCCTGGAGTGCTTCAGGTGGTGGAGGACCAGCCTTTCCAGGATCTTCATGATGGTTGAGGTGAGTGCTTCTGGCCTACAGTTGTTGAGATCGCAGTTCCCTGGCTTCTTGGGAACCGGAATGATTGTGGATTTTTTAAGGCCGGTTGGAACTTTGCCCTCGGCCAGTGATTTGTTAAAGAGAGGGGTGAGGACAGGAGCAAGTTGGGTTGCGCAGGTTCGCAGGCAGATAGATGACACGCCGTCCGAGCCTGAGGCCTTCCTGGGGTTAAGCCACCGGAGTTGTTTCAGGACATCAGCTTCTCGGACAGTTACCAGACCTGTGTCGGGTGACGTCGCTGGTGCGATTGCTTGTGCCTCAAGCATAAAGCCAGGGCAACAATGGAATTGTTTAAAACAAAAAATATCCATGTGTTAGAATAGCCCAGTCAAGGTCCAGATCCAAATCCAATCGAGAATCGGTGGCAAGATCTGAAAAGTGCTGTTCACAAACGCTGTCCATCGAATCTGACTGAGCTGGAGCTGTTTTGCAAAGAAGA
Source organism: Hyperolius riggenbachi (assembly GCF_040937935.1). NCBI lineage: Eukaryota > Metazoa > Chordata > Amphibia > Anura > Hyperoliidae > Hyperolius > Hyperolius riggenbachi. The sequence continues at coordinate 110,376,761 of NC_090651.1, forward strand.
ATGGGCAAGGGTTTTAGTCTCTAGGTATCTCTCTACGTGCAAAGCTGGTAGAGAGATACCCTAAAAGACTGGTAGCTGTAATTGTAGCAAAAGATGGTTCTGCAAAGTATTGATTCAGGGGGCTGAATAATTATGCACACCCCACTTTGCAGTTATTGATTTGTAAAAAATGTTTGGAATCATGTATGATTTTCGTTCTACTTCTCACGTGTACATCACTATGTATTGGTCTTTCATGTGGAATATTAATAAAAGTGACGCATGTTTGTGGCAGTAATGTAACAAAATGTGAAAAACTTCAAGGTGGCCGAATACTTTTGCAAGCCACTGTGTATGTGTATATATATATATATTAGGGATGGGACGAATCCACAATTTTTTCGAATCCAAATCCGAATCTGAAAAGGTTCTCGAATATCTCGAACCTTTCGAATCCCGAATCTAACGAATCCTGCACATAAGAATTGTGCGATCCGTGGTATAGTTGCCCGCAGTATAGGTAGCGAGGTAAAGGTGCCTTCAGTATAGCTAGCTAGGTATGGGTGCCTTCAATATTGGTAGCTTTCAGTATAGGTAGCAAGGTATAGGGGCCTTCAGTATAGGTAGCAGGGTATATGGGCCTTCAGTATAGGTAGCAGGGTATATGGGCCTTCAGTATAGGTAACAGGGTATATAGAGGCCTTAATTATAGGTAGGTATGTAGGTAGGTATAGGGGCCTTTAGGTAGGTAAAGGGACCTTCAGTATAGGTAGCAGGGTATAGGGCCTTAAGTATAGGTAGGTATGTAGGTAGGTATAGGGGCCTTTAGGTAGGTAGGTAGGTATAGGGGCCTTTAGGTAGGTAGGTAGGTAGGTAGGTACGTATAGGGGGCCTTTAGGTAGGTATAGTGGCCTGTAGGTAGGTAGGTATAATGGCCAGTAGGTAGGTAGGTATAGTGTCCTGTAGGTAGGTAGGTAGTTAAAGGGACCTTCAGTGTAGGTAGCAGGGTATAGGGCCTTAAGTATAGGTAGGTATGTAGGTAGGTAGGTATAGGGGCCTTTAGGTAGGTAGGTATAGGGGCCTTTAGGTAGGTAGGCATGTATAGGGGGCCTTTAAGTAGGTAGGTAGGTATAGAGGCCTGTAGGTAGGTATAGGGGCCTTTAGGTAGGTAGGTAGGTACGTATAGGGGCCTTTAGGTGGGTAGGTACGTATAGGGGGCCTTTAGGTAGGTATAGTGGCCTGTAGGTAGGTAGGTATAGTGGCCGGTAGGTAGGTATAGTGTCCTGTAGGTAGGTAGGTAGTTAAAGGGACCTTCAGTATAGGTAGCAGGGTATAGGGCCTTAAGTATAGGTAGGTATGTAGGTAGGTAGGTATAGGGGCCTTTAGGTAGCTAGGTAGGTATAGGGGCCTTTAGGTAGGTAGGTAGGTAGGTATAGGGGCCTTTAGGTAGGTAGGCACGTATAGGGGGCCTTTAGGTAGGTATAGGGGCCTTTAGGTAGGTAGGTAGGTAGGTAGGTATAGGGGCCTTTAGGTAGGTAGGCACGTATAGGGGCCTTTAGGTAGGTAAAGGGGCCTTTAGGTAGGTAGGTAGGTACATATAGGGGGCCTTTAGGTAGGTATAGGGGCATGTAGGTAGGTAGGTATAGTGGTAGGTAGGTAGGTAGGTACGTATCCTTTAGGTAGGTATAGGGGTCTGTAGGTAGGTAGGTATAGTGGCCGGTAGGTACGTATAGGGGGCCTTTAGGTAGGTATAGGGGTAGGTAGGTAGGTAGGTAGGTAGGTGTCGCTCCCCCCCCCGTGCCTCCTCCCCCCCCCCCCCCGTGCCTCCTCCGCTCACCCCCACGGCCTCCTCCGTCCCCCGTGCCTCCTCGCTCACCCCTGCATAAGTATCAACTCACCTGTCCAGTGGAGCGCAGAGCGGCAGACCTCGTCATTACTTCTCGGTTCCCTCTAGTGGCCGGACTGGCTTTTACTGATGACGTCATTGTAAAAGCCGTCACTAGAGGGAACCAGGAAGTGAGCGAGAGGTCTGCCGCTCTGCGCTCCACTGGACAGGTGAGTTGATACAATGTATGCGGGCGGGCGGAGGAGGCGCGGGGGGGGTCGGAGGAGGACGAGTGCGAGCGGCGGATGCGCGGCGATGCAGCGTCGGGATTCGGCGGATTCGCAAAGTGGAATATGGCGTCGGGATTCGAATCCACGAATCTCGAATATTTCCCAATATTCGAGGGATTCGTGGATTCGCCGGATTCGTCGTCCCATCCCTAATAAATATATATATATATATATATATATATTTAACAAACATGAAAGGAGAGGAAAAGCGCCGGCACTGCTGTCATTACTTTATTTCGAATTCCAAAACAAAATGCAGCTAATGGTTCACATTCATTGTAAAGAAAAAATACACATACCCGGGGTGGAGGTGGATGAGGTGCGGTGGGTGCAGTGGGAGAGGAGCCTGACGGCCGTTTCGCGCTATGCGCTTCTACGGAGACTGCAAGGGGGAGGCTGGCATAAACAGACTTAAATATATTAGTTAAGACGGCGTGCAGCGTATTGCCGCTCTAGAAACCGTCTCCCTACCATCACTATTCGCCTCCTCATTGGCTGCAGAGTCGCAGGAGCACGCCGTCTTAACTAGAGTTGGGCCGAACCTCCGATTTTAGGTTCGCGAACTTCCGCGGAAGGTTCGGTTCGCGTTAAAGTTCGCGAACCGCAATAGACTTCAATGGGGATGCGAACTTTGAAAAAAAAAATTTATGCTGGCCACAAAAGTGATGGAAAAGATGTTTCAAGGGGTCTAACACCTGGAGGGGGGCATGGCGGAGTGGGATACACGCCAAAAGTCCCCGGGAAAAATCTGGATTTGACGCAAAGCAGCGTTTTAAGGGCAGAAATCATATTGAATGCTAAATGACAGGCCTAAAGTTCTTTAAAACATCTTGCATGTGTATACATCAATCAGGTCGTGTAATTAAGGTACTGCTTCACACTGACACACCAAACTGTTCACTGAACAGAACAGGTATGCAGTGGCGGGTTCACTGAACAGAACAGGTATACAGTGGCGGGTTCACTGAACAGAACAGGTATGCAGTGGCGGGTTCACTGAACAGAACAGGTATGCAGTGGCGGGTTCACTGAACAGAACAGGTATACAGTGGCGGGTTCACTGAACAGAACAGGTATGCAGTGGCGGGTTCACTGAACAGAACAGGTATACAGTGGCGGGTTCACTGAACAGAACAGGTATGCAGTGGCGGGTTCACTGAACAGAACAGGTATGCAGTGGCGGGTTCACAGAACAGGTATGCAGTGGTGGGTTCACAGAACAGGTATGCAGTGGTGGGTTCACTGAACAGGTATGCAGTGGTGGGTTCACAGTACAGGTATGCAGTGGTGGGTTCACAGAACAGGTATGCAGTGGTGGGTTCACAGAACAGGTATGCAGTGGTGGGTTCACAGAACAGGTATGCAGCCAGGGACAAGCTAAGCCTAACTAATCTTTCCCTATGAGAGAGAGTGTGCAGCAGCTCGCCCTACTCTCACTAATGCAGGCACACGAGTGACCGTAATGGTCGCCGCTGCCTGCCTTTTAGTAGGGGGGGAGTGGCTCCAGGGGCTAGTGTAGCCTAATTGGCTACACTGGGCCTGCTGACTGTGATGTAGAGGGTTAAAGTTGACCCTCTATGGTGCATTATGGGGCGAACCGAACTTCCGCAAAGGTTCGCCTGCGGGACGCGAACGCGAACCACGGAAGTTCGCATGGAACCGTTCGCAGGCGAACCGTTCGGCCCAACTCTAGTCTTAACTAATATATTTAAGTCTGTTTATGCCAGCCTCCCCCTTGCAGTCTCCGTAGAAGCGCATAGCGCGAAACGGCCGTCAGGCTCCTCTCCCACTGCACCCATCGCACCTCATCCACCTCCACCCCGGGTATGTGTATTTTTTCTTTACAATGAATGTGAACCATTAGCTGCATTTTGTTTTGGAATTCGAAATAAAGTAATGACAGCAGTGCCAGCGCTTTTCCTCTCCTTTCATGTACAGATACAATTTTTGCCTGGGCACGCTGGGATTTACATTCTCCATGCCCGCTGTGGTGACAGTGCTGCCCCCCCTCCTCCCTCCTCCTCACAGGGATATACTGCAGTGCCAGCATCTCTATACTTTCACTCTACAGATGTTAGCTTATATATTTAACAAAGATTGAAAAGTAACTATCCAATCCATATAAACTGGTATTTGACCATCTTATGTAACGCACACACAATAAGGGAACAGTTGGCAGGGAGATGCACCTTCTGTCATCAAAAAACAAAAGTGTGCAGTTTATCTATTTACTGTCAACCTTAGCATTTATTATTAGAATTATTACTATTATACGTGTATATGGAGATTGCACATTTTCTATACTTTTTTACAGTGCACATCAAACACTTAATGCCCTTAGCTGTCCCTCATAATCAGTGGTGTAACAACAGAGGATGTCCCTGGACCCGAGGACACAACAATGCTGAATTAAAGATCAATCACACTAGACATCTGCATTATGTTGTATGGAAATAAATTCCACTACAGTGTGAATGGATCCTAATTCTTCTTCAGTGTAATAATGGTGATGACCATGTCTATTTGTGTTTTGAATATATACTGCTCCTCTCCCCTGCTTACACACCTCTCTCTCTTTCACACTTGAAAGGCAGGATTTGGGACTTAAAGGGACCCTGAGCAGACATTAAAACAGGGAAATGAACTTACCTGGGGCTTCCTCCAGCCCCTCGTAGTTGATGAAGTCCCTCAGTGTCTTCCGGGTTCCCTCCGTTCTGCCACCAGCGGCTTCAATAAGCGTCGACTTCAGCTAAAGTCATGTGCCAGTACGCATGTGCGACCTCTCCTCGCGCCCATCTGTCAAGAACTGCACGTGCACAGAACGCTTACGGCGATGGCCGCATGAGTGAGATGGGCGCGTGGAGGGGTGGCACATGTGCACTGACCCATGACTTTGGCTGAAGACCCCACTTAACAGAGTCACTGGGGGCAGAACAGAGGGAGCCTAGAGGATGCGGAGGGACTTTAACTACGAGGGGCTGCAGGAAGCCCCAGGTAAGTTCATTACCCTGTCTTAATGTCTGCTCAGGGTTCCTTTAAAGGGAATCCGAGCTGAGAGTGATATGGAGGTTGCCATATTTAGGGCCGCTTCCAGACTTTTTTCTGCCTGAGGCAAACTTGTGAGGATGCCCCCCTCCCTTCCCCATCCTGTTTTGGATTGATCACACAGTACCCAACATTTTGCACCGCACGTTATAGCTGCAGTTCGACCTAAAAAAAAACAACAACAAAAAACTCTCAGTATAGGTATAGGTGCCCCTTGTATAGGAAGCCAGGTATAGGTGTCCCAGTATAGGTTATCCAGGTATAGGTGCCTCCAGTATAGGTAGTCAGGTATACATACCCAGTATAGGTAGCCAGGTATAGGTGTTCCCGGTATAGGTAGCCAGTATAGTTGCCCCAGCATAGGTAGCCACTATAGTTGCCCTCAGTATAGGTAGCCAGTATAATTGCTCCCAGTATAGGTTAGCCAGGTAGGTGCCCCAGTAGGTAGCCAGCCTATCCCCCCCAAGCCACCGCTCCTTTACATTGTGAGTTGACGGCCACTTCCTCAACACGGTACCCGGCCTCCCTCGCCTCGCTACTACTAGACCTCACATCAGTGCGACCCTGGTAACGGCCCAAATGCAGGAAGTAAGTACTTCCTGTACAGTATATGTGCCGTTACAGGAGCCAATGTTCTCCCTGCACTACAGCTATGCAGGATGCTGCTGATCTAAGGTCTAGCAGTAGCAAGACGAGGGGGACCGGGGACTGTGTGGAAGAGACTTGTTCATGGTCTAGGGTCTATGCTAAAAGTATTAGAGACATAAGATAAGGGGGACAGCCAGGCAACTTACATTATTTGTATTTGAAATTAAATAAATATGGCAGCCTCCATATCCCTTTTACCTTGGGATACCATTTTATAATATAATATATATATATATATATATATATATATATATATATATATATATATGTATATATATATATATATATATATATATATATATATACAGTATATATATATATATATATATATATATATATATATATATATATATATATATATATATATATATATATATATATATATTATGTTATAAAATGGTATCCCAAGGTAAAAGGGATATGGAGGCTGCCATATTTATTTAATAAAAAAAAAAAAAAAATATATATATATATATATATATATATATATATATATATATATATATATATATATATATGTGTGTGTGTGTGTGGCATATGCCATTGCAGAACAATGGCAAAATGAATCAAATCGAATCCCAATCAGACATGTCGGGTTGAATCGAAACAAATCAATGAATCAAATTGAATTGAATCGAATCGCACAAAAATTGTATGGTGTAGATGGGGCGTAAGTGTAGAGGGATAGGGGGAAAGGGGGGGGGCTGGTGTAGGTTGACGAAGTTGTCTTACTGTATATCGTCATGTAGCTCAGGGAACATGCAGACGTTACATTTTTCCATGCTCTAGTCTGATGGCTAATAAAGGCTGCACACTGTTGTATTTGGCATCTTCTGGCATAAACAAAACTACACTACTCATATGGGGTTATTTTGGTTTAAAAATCCCTACACTCTATTGCTTATGCCTGGAGTTTGTAAAATAGAGTGCCATCAATCATTTGCATGCTGTTGAAATAGAGTTCTAACTGGACAGAATATCAATATTTCTTCTCAGCTGATAAAATTACATTTATTATGAATCACTGGATTGTCATTGACCTAAAAAATCTTCTTAATCGTGGGTCATCCCAGTCATAGATGTTCACATGTGCCCCATATCTGCCAATGATCCTTGCATTACCGTATGAGTAAGCCATATTTCCATAAACCTCAGTCTTTCCCCGTATTGATTTGTGTCACTGGAACTGTGATTAAATCATTCTTATGAAGCCGTGTTTTTATTAGCAACTCAATAAAAACACCCTTGGGCTTTGGAAAATTCCAGCTTAGCGTGTCTCCAATTAATCATGATTTTGTTCCTAGTCTTTAGTATTGAAATGCTATGTTCAGAAATAAAATACATTAGCTAGACCTGCATTGTTTACTGATCAATACATGTGGTTACCACTAGGAAGTTGTGTCAATATAATGGTAAATGTAGAACTATTCTTTCTTTGTAATTGTATACAAAGGTTTCAAAATGTTATATTAGCATTTTGAGAGGTATATATGTAAAAAGGGTGCCAGGAAAACTGGGCGCAGGGTGAAGCTGAAAAACAGCTCACCCTGCTATTGTAAATTTCTAGACCGAGTAGATTTCTATTCACCCACAGGCCACCATGGACTCCGGAAAGATGCAGTTCGGCTGCCAGCTGTTGCTGCTGGCGGCTGAACTGCACTGCCGGCGCCCAAATCACCCTTTGAGAGCCACAATAGCCGTAGTTCACCTTAACTATGGCAGCACCCAAATGTCCAGCACCCTTTTTACCTGTCTCGTGTTGAGAGTGCTATTGCTAAACCTAGGAGGGTCATCCATTTATTTACCAAGGATTTTTGGTTTGTCACCCAAGGTATTTTTTTTTGTGTAATTTAACTTGAACCTGTTAGGTCAATCTCTTCTTTCTCTGCACTGCTTGGCACATGACTGCAGAACCCCTATAACTATTTTTTCAGCAGCATTAACATGATCACCCCCATTCTAAATCTGAAAAAAAACTCATAGGTGAGGAGTGTGATGCTCCTACAATGAAGGGAGTGAAAACATTGTAAAAATATTTGATATATTCTTCCTAATAAAAGCGCAGGTGTCTGCGTCCAACTGCTTCCATGTGTGCTGCCACCAGGGGCGTAACTAGGAGCCACCGGGCCCCCCCTGCAGAGATTCTGACAGACCCTCTCCCCCTAGTCCCTGCTCAGGGCCGTTTTGGGGGGCTGGAGGGGACGCAGCATGAGGGGAAAGCCATGGCCACACTCGGCTGGGAGGGGGGACGGTCCCCCCCTCCCTCACCTCGGGCTCTCCCCTAGGCGCTCACCTCCAGCTTAAATGAGTGTCTGGGCAGCAGCGGGCAGATACATACCTTTCTTGCGTTCCACCGCAGATACTCCTCGCTCTAGTGTCTGACGCTACTTCCTGTTCATACAGGAAGTGACATCAGACGCTAGAGAGAGGAACATTCCTGCCGGAATGCAAGAAATATATGCATCTGCCCGCTGCCCGCCGCTGGCCAGACACTAATTTAAGCTGGAGGGGGTGCAGTGCCCGCCGAGTGTGGCCATGGCTTTCCCCTCATGCCGCGTCCCCTCCAGCCCCCCAAAGCAGCCCTGAGCGGGCCCAAGGCCCCACGGGAGCAGGGGCTGCAGGCCTTATTTTTACGCTCATGGCTGCCACTGTACTGCATGGGGGCCACAGGTGGGCACACAATAAACAAACAAGTATAATGCCTAGTACTTAATGCTTGGTACACACTATGAGACGTTGATTATTTCCAACATGTCCGATCTGGTTTCCGATCGATTTCTGATCATTTTCTGATCGCTTTCCGACTGTCTTCCGTTCACTTCCACTGGTCATTGATCGGAAAACGATCGGAAATTTATTGGAAATCAGATTGAACATGATGTAAATAATCGATCTGACAGTAAATCTACCAGAAAATCTCATAGTGGGTACCTAACATTAATAATGAGAAATAATCAGAAAATAATGGCCCTAATCCATTTAACTCTTCTCCTGGCTCCTGAGTTTTCTCCCAGGAGATGACAATAAGGAGTACTTAGGGATCCAAAAAGCATGAAAGATCCGTGTAGTCGTTGAGTCCTAATGGCTCCATAGCTCCCGATTGTAGGATCAGCAAGACTTCTTCTCTTTTCAGTCTCTTTTCCCTATCCGCACCTCTTTATCCAGGGGGAACATGTATTATTCGCGCTTGGCTTGGCGCTTTGAGTCCGCCAGGAGAAAAGCGCTATATAAGTGTTTGTCTTTTTATTCCAGCAAATGTTAATGTAGTGGGATCACTATTGTGTTTCTCCCACATGTGCTAGCAAGTCTTGCTGATCCTACAATCGAAAGCTATGGGACCATTAGGACTCAACGACTACACGGGACTTTCATGCTTTTTGGATCCCTAAATACTCCTTATTGTCATTTATTATACTTGTTTACAATAATATTATGTATGAATCCTGATTGATACTCTGTTGATATGTACTGCTGCACCCTAATTATTATAAGCTGGGCCGTCCACAGGCCTGATCCCCTTCCCACCATCCCCCACTTGCTTGCCCCTGCACGATTAGATCGCCCAGGAAGTACGTTTTTAGTTCACCATTTCCTCCCCTAACTTTCCCCCCTTTTTTCTCCCCTACATATGGGCCGTGAAAATGACCCGATGCACATGGATTGATTCATTCATGCACAATGGAACACTAAATACTTATTCACGTCTTTCAGGAATCTCCTGATCTTACACCTGATCCACACTGCTCTATACCCTCCCCCCATTTCCCTTCTTTTATTCTTATCTTTGTTCCTGATGCCTAAATGAACAAGACTGCTGTGCCTTTTTTGCCACTAGATGGAGTTTCCCCTCCATCGCGGCCATTCGTACGCTTTTACGTCTTCATTATGCTACACGCATGAACCAATATGGCATGCGTACAATGGTAGCGGTAGGCGTACTTACGTACGCATATGTCATGACGCTCACACATCATAGACCTGCGCATGCGTATTGCGGAAATTAGGGTGGCGTCAGTATGCGACATGCTGTCACACGCCAACTTTCTGGTGCTATTTAGCCAGAAACCATACGCAATGGACACACAGCCTCCGTGGGAGAGCAGTTGTGCGCGAAATGGCCGTAAAGCACCCTGTACCCGGCACCCACCACCATCCACAGCGCCTCCCCACTCACTCTGGTATCTGTACTAACTTTTTATATGCAACTTTGCACAAAGTTATGAACTTGTAATATTCACGTTTGCTACATTAAATTAAGCCACTGCAGCAGTGCCAGCCTTCTCTGTATTTTGTGCTCTCTCTCAATCATCAAAAAAGTTATTAGGACAGGGCCCAAAGTGGCTAAAATAAAAGATTGAAAATATTTGCATAACCGATTAAATGAAAATAGGTTTTAAGACTTAGATGGCCCTCAGTTTTCATATTTTGGGTTAGTAATAAACTTAAAACCTCTAGTAGAGTATTGTATCAGTTTTTCTACACAGTACTCCACAGGATAGCCATAGACTAGTCTGATTTTAGAAAAATGTTATTGTGTTTTGGACTCAATAATTGTAGCCTAGTTCAGAGAGAGTCACCCCATTTGACTTGCCCTGGTACTCATATATGTGACCACCTATAGAAGGAGACACGTCATGAGGAGTACAAAAATCACAGTGCTAAGAAATGCTGCATTTGATTGCTCCACTTCCTAGCTGTTTAAATTTGAATAAAACTTTCATCAACTCAGAATACTAAAAACTTGTCCTAACAAAGAAGGTTAATACATTACATATTGTATACTTTTTACAGAGCAAACATTTCCATTGTCATAGTAACCTGCTCTACAGAATACCGGGACAAGCTTTAACTACTTTGGAAGAATTTCCAGTACATTGGAGAAATTGTACAAAATGTCCTTTTGTCACACTACAGACTACATTAGGAGACTCACAAAGGCTTTTTGAAAGTAGGAAAATATATTTATTAAAGCGAATCTCCAAAAGAGAGTTAATCACATTTTCTTGTACAAAGATGCAAAGCACCTAGAAAAAAAATCATAACTATGTGCCTATGTTATGGGGTTCTTCTAAATGTTTTAAAAGGTTAACTGAGAGAATTAGACAGAAAATCTGTGCAAGAAGCAAACCACAAAATTAAAGCACATACTCATTGTGCCCCCTGTTTTACCCACCAAAATACTTGCAATTGTGTCTGGTCGCATTTACGCTCCTGCCACAATGCATGACTAGCAATAGCGGAGATTCAGGGCCGGCATTTCCATAGAGGCAAAGGGGGCAATTGCCACAGGGCCCCAGAACCTGTAGGACCCCAAGGTGATTTCCTCCTCCCTTCCATCTATGGTGACCCCATACATGCCTGCAGGAAATGAGGAAGATAGGTGCCGTGGGAAGGAGTCCAGAGTGTAGAGCATGGTGCTGCCTCCTGTGTTCTGCCTGGATTAGGTAAGACCCCACTGTGTGTCTCCTCCCCTCCAGCTATGGTGACCCCATACATGCCTGCAGGGAACAAAGAAGAGAGGTGCCATGGTGAAAAGTCCAGATCATAGAGTTTGGTGCTGCCTGTGTCCTGCCTGGTTTAGTGTATACTCTGAATTTGTAAGGGAAAGAAGGAGGGAAATAATGAGGTCCCTAACAATGCTTTTAGGGACATATACTGGACATCTAATGACTTTGTGTGGTTGGAAGTCTGGTAGGATGGGTTCTGGGAGTTGGCTTTGGGGCAGCAGGGGAAGAGGCATTGCTAGGGGGCCCCCCAAATTACTTTTGCACGGGGCCCCATTGTTGCTAGAAACGGCCCTGCGAGGCTTTAGAAGGGATCTTACACATGGGAGTAGTGAAAAAGGAATGGGGAAGCTGCTACACAACTTCCATGGCACTGTACAACAAAATACAGGGTATAACAATACAAAATAAACAATAAAACAGTTAATACAAGACAATGGGGGATTACAGCTGATGCAATGAGCAAATCAACTACAGATTTTTTACACAGGGGTGGAAGATAGGTGTGCAAAATACACAGCATTGAGAGACAGAAGTGGAAAGAGAGCCCTGGCCTAACGGTTTAACTTCCCTTGCGGTGCATTTCTGTCTGGAATTATGAGTCTAAAAGCGGTACATTTTTTTGAACAATTTTAGGCCTCCATTTCTTAAGTCATAACTCACCAAAATATGTCAGAATAAAGGCCTGGTAAACATCCTGCATATAAATAAAAAACTGGAACACAAAATAGTTGAAATAATTACATTTATCAATAAACTGAAAAAATAGTGAAACTGTACAAATAAGGCAGCAGATTATTATGCAGTATGTACATACAGGGCCGGATTTGGGGAAAGGCCTCCAAGGCCCGTTCCTAGGGCGCCAGATTCCACCAGAGTTTTAGGGGCGGGTGATGACCGGTTGACTGCACCGGTCACCAGCCCTGAGAGGAGCCGCTGCGAGTCCACAGCCGCCCCTTCGCTATGTGGGCTTGGATTGGTGCTGGCTGCCTGGTGGAGAGAGCAAGCCTGCTGTGACCCCCGGGCAGCTTCCTGTAAGCGGCCAGTGGCCACATCATTTCGCTCAGTGCCCCTCTCCCTCCCTTCCCCGATCCTGCCCCCGGACGCAACCGCAGAGTAGCAGCAGAAACAGCCACATTACCTCTCCAGGCTCCAGCGCCAAAGCTTCCTTTGTCCCTGTGCCGCTGGGCGCTTCTTTCTCCAGTCAGCGTCACTCGTGGTGGGAATCGCCAGCAAAAGAGAGGCGCCCAGCGGCAGCAAGGAAGCTTTGGCGCTGGAACCTGGAGAGGTAAAGTGGCTGTTTCTGCTGCTACTCTGCGGGTGCGTGCGGGGGCAGGATCGGGGAAGGGAGGGAGAAGGAGTCTGGCCGCCCTGCTTTAAAAGTGTATAGATAGCAGCGGGCAGGCTGGACATCCAGGTCTGGCATGTGACATCTCGTCACACAGTGGCAGCGGCTGGCAGAGGATGAAAAATCTCGGAGGGGCACTGGAGGCAGGAAGCGGAACATACAGCAGGCAACTTCCACATGTTCCGCAACTTCCACAAAGTGCAGATCAGCATCCCGATGTGTGCCACTTGCTGATTCTGCTTCCGCCCAGGGAGAAACCGAGTGTGCTACCCATCACAATCTGTGAGCTGCTGTGCCTGTGATGGTGCTGATGCCCAGCTTCCCCTCCTATTCAAGTCACAGGACAGGATTTTGCCTCTGGTCCCCTGTGGCTTCAGCTTGCGCTGGATATCTCTCTTTTGCAGGCCAGGCAGCACAGGGCAGCTTCCGTGACTCTGGCAGCTAAAGTTTCTTAGCGTCCTGCCAGGTCAGATGAGGAGGTCAAAGGTCTTGGAGCTGCTGTGCTGCAGGGGCTGACACTCATGGTCCAGGCAGTGTGTGGAGGAAGGAGACAGCTTTGGTAAGACTCTTTTCTCCCCTTCCCTCTCTCTGCCCCCCCCTCTCCCTCTCTTTCTCCTCTCTCTCTCTCTCTCTCTCTCTCTCTCTGCCCCCTCTCTATTTCTCTGATCCTCCCTCTCTTTCTCCACACTCTTTCTCTGCCCCCTTCCTCTCTTTCTCCCCACTCTCTTTCTCTGCCACCCTCTTTCTCCCCCACTCTCTCTCTCTCTGCCCCCTCCCTCTCTTTCTCTCTCTCTCTGCCCCATCTCTCTTTCTCTACCCCCATCTTTCTCCCCCACTCTCTCTCTTTCCCTCTGCCCCTTCCTCTCTTTCTCTCCACTCTCTCTCTCTGCCCCATCTCTCTTTCTCTGCCCCCCTCTTTCTCCCCCACTCTCTCTCTCTCCCTCTGCCCCCTCCCTCTCTTTCTTTCTTACTCTCTCTTTCTCTCTCTCTCTCCCCCTCACTCACATATGCACACATCATACACACATACTCCACATTGCACACATATACTTATAACCACATCGCAAACATATACTCCATGCATATACAAATATCACACTTATACTGCATATATATGCACACATCACACACATACCATACATATGCACACATCAATTACACAATTTTATTTTCTGACACAGTTTTGGGAGGGTACATTCTCCCAAACTAAAACTGAATGCTCCCGGGAGGCAACATTGGATCATTCTAACTATTTCCACATCTCCCATGAGAGCACTAGAGTGTAAGGTGCATTCACCAGTTACTGACATGTGTCATTGGTTGCAGTAGATCCTGTAAGTTCCCTCTGAGGTACATAGAGATCTATGCTGCTGGATAGGCAACTTATGTTAAAGGGTGCCGCTACCTCTAGTGCTCCTGTGGGAGAAACACTTCCGCAGCCTCCCAGTGGGCATTATATCCTGCTTTGATTGTTTGAGAATGTTTCTGTTGGGCAGGGGTAGTGGGTGAGGATATTAGTAGTTGGGGGGGGGGGGGGGGGTAGGGGGGGGGGGCGGTTGATGACAGCTGGCCTTGGGCGGTAAAAAGTACAAATCCGGCCCTGTGTACATATATACCTAATACACCTCCCATGTGTGGTATATTTTGAAAAAGGGAGTGGCACAAAGGGCGACATCACAATCAGGGCAGTAGAAGCGTGCTGATCGCGTGTGGAACCCAGGCAGACAAAGCGCTCGGCAGTAGAAGCCAGCCCAACTGAGCTCACGCATACCGCTTTCAGCTCCTAGAATGGAGACCGAGCTCAGTTCGGGATTAGCGCCAGGTGGGTTAAGGGATAGGAAAATAGGTAAGGGAGAAAGTTTCAGATGATGGGAGAGGATCACGAGAGGTCTTGTAAGTGGGACTGAGAAGAAGAGGGCTTCAAAGGGGGGTATAAGAATTGAATACAGGAGTTACTATCTATTGGACACGTGTGGGGAGGCTACACTGATTAAAAAAAATAAATATATATATATATACTGTATATATATATACTGTATATATATATATATATATATATATATATATATATATATATATATATACATACATAAAAAAGGTGCGCACTCCCGTGATCGTTACTGCCGGGAGAACACAGTTCCCATTCATTGAACTAAGTCCTTGTGTGAATGAATGCAGCCGTCTATTAGACGGCGCCGCCATTCACAAAAAAAAAGTGCTTACATATTCACGGATAACTTCCTTTTTGCGTAGTAATACTAGGCATACGACGTTAATACGCAAGGACATCTTGTGGCCAAATAGAAAAATTACATCTACACACCGTTTTTTTCTTTAAAAGACATTTTTTAACATCAGAAATTAACCCCTTACTTTCCACATTCCCTAATAGTTACCAACATCTTTTTTTCTTTTTTTTTTGTTAAAAAAATAAATAAATTTACAATTAAAATGGTCATCGTAGGGACTTTTTTTAAAATATGTTTGTCAAGATGGTATATTACTGTTACTTTATAAATTATGGGCTTGTAATTAGGGATGGACGCAAAACTGAAAAAATGCACCTTTATTTCCAAATAAAAAAATTGGCACCATACATTGTACTAGGAAAATTTTTTTAATGTTGCAATAACCGGGACAAATAGGCAAATAAAATGTGTGGATTTTAATTACGGTAGCATGTATTATTTTAAAACTATAATGGCCGAAAACTGAGAAATAATGATTTTTTTTCCATTTTTTCTTCTTTTTCCTGGTAAAATGTTACAATAAAATAATTCTTAGCAAAAAGTACCTCCCAAAGAGACCCTAATTGGTGGCAAAAAAACAAGATATAGATTGTTTTGCTGTGATAAATAGTAATAAAGTTATAGGAGAATGAATGGAAGACGCGCTGACAGGTGAAAATGGCTCTGGTTTTTTAAGGGGAAAAACCCTTGCAGGTGAAGTGGTTAACTAATATTGTGAGGATTGTTTGAAGTCTCAGCCATAATTGGGGAGTGGCTCTGTAGTGACAGGAAAGTTGTTAGGGGAGGTGTTGCCACAGGCACTTAGTTAGCTCTATGAGTAGCTATGCCAGCACATCCCCTAGCAACTGCAGATGCTCTCTGATAATGACTTCATGCTACCCTCAGATTTCCTGCTGCAGTTAATGAGCTAAAGGGTGGTAAAGCATTGACCTCCGTGATTCATAGCCCTCAGCTTTCCTGTTCAAATTAATAAGCTGAGAGTTGTAGTTTACTGCCCAGCCCCTTCTGTAGTTTAGAGAAAAAGATAAAGTCGTACCTACCTCTTTCTGTCTATTGCATATGTATGTTTACTTGAGAGCAAACTCAGGACAAAGGAATCTGCCGACAATTATTTTACATACCCGGCAATCTGTCAAAGCAATGTGGGTGTTTATCTCTATACATAATTCATCACTTTTAGCAGTTATTGTTATTGTGATAACATCTCCCATATTTACTTAAAGGACTTGACTTGCATAGGTCATAAACTACCTCTGCAGACTACAGATTGTAGGAGATGCAACTGAGCTAATAAGGGACCGTGTGCATACGGTCTTAACCACTAGCTGCGTCAGCAGCAGTATATCTGCACCCTGCACTTGCTCTCTACAGGGACGTAGATATTCATTTTCTTATTCCTATGGGCGGCACAAATGTGCATGCCTGCGCCCCCCCCCCCCCCCCCATGGTGGTGTGCTAATACACCAATCAGTGAATGGGAACACAGTGTTGGTATCAATGATCGCTGACATCATTGAGATGCCTACGGTAATTGTAATAGCGTAAGGAACACATACACACGTTACTTCCTGTTAGTGTACTAACAATACGCTCAGGAAGATAATGTGTGGGGACATCTTGTGGCCAAATAGTAAAATTACACCTACAAACATTTTTATTTAATACAAGACCTACACATACTATTAAAATTAACCCCTTACCTCCCACACTCTCCCATAGTTACCGAAAAAAATACATAAATAAATACTTTAGGGACTGAACTTTTTTTAATATGTACAGTATGTGAAAAGGATATATTACTGTTATTTTTGAAAATATAGGCTTGTAATTGGTGATGGTCCCAAAACTGAAAAATGCACCTTTATTTCCAAATAAAATATTGGCACCATACATTGTAATAACTGGAACAAATAAAATAGGTGAACGGGGAAAATATTGGCAGCGCTCAGTCAGGCTGCAACTGAAATGAAACCAAAAGAGGCGTGCAGCGCCCCCCAAGGACTTAAATTACACAACTTGAATACAAATCAGATGCAAAGCTATGCACTAAAGCCTAATCTAAATAAACTGAATGCAAACTGATACACATGGATGCAGCTAGCCTTAAGTAGACTTACAGTACATTTTTGTACAACAGGACATATTGGCAGCGCTTCCAAATACAGGCTGCAACCGAGTTGATCAGCTGCCACACACGGGCAGATTACACAACTTGCTTAGACTCTGCACATCTATGCAGCTGGTCAACTGCAGCCTGTATTTGGAAATGCTGCCAATGTCTCCTGTTAATCCTGTTAATAATAGAATACAAGCAAATCCTTCAAGAAATCACTACTGGTGTAAATAAATTAACAGTATCACATTCTGTCTTTTGAGATACACTTCTGCTCTGCACAGATAGGCAGTCTATACTATAGGGCAGGCGTCAGGAACCTTTTTGGCTGAGAGAGTCATAAACGCCACATATTTTAAAATGTAATTCCGTGGGAGCCATACAATATATTTCAACCTGGGGCGGTGCGCATGTGCAGCAGAGGGCTCACGCCCCTGTTGCCATGGTGATGTGTATACAGTTGATCCTCTGGGCAGCGGAAGTGTCAGACAAGTCTTCAGCTTCTATTGGGTTTCAGCAACATCAGCAATTTCCCCAAGAGCCAGACAGGAGAAATACAGACTAACAGCGTGTACAATTAGCTAGCTGACTTTGGGGTAGCGCGAGTAAGTTAGTAGTGCAGGCTACAGAAGTAGCGTGCCTAGTATGAAAATTTCACTTGCACTGCCACACTAAGCTGTGCTGCTTGTGCAGTGTAGCTTAGTGAATCAACCCCTTACTGATTTGTATGTGAGCCAGATGTAGCCATCAAAAGATCCATATCTGGCTCCCGAGCCATAGGTTCCCTACCCCTGCTATAGGGAGAGTACAGATTCCAAATCTGAACTCGCTGTCTATTTTAAAAATACTGTACGTGGGGGAAATAAAAAAGATAATTTTAAAAACATTAAATTGCAAAATACATTTGCACAGAATTATTATATATTTATAGAACAGTTTTTTTTTTCTATTTAAAGCTAAGCTCTAAAAAATAAAGTTAGATACCTAAGTAGATGGAAGGCTCTGATTAGTCCAGAGGCATCTCTTGTCCTCAATTCCACAGCCGCTGGCCAGCCCAGGACCCTCTTCTTGTTTGCGGCCACACACCCCTCGGTGAACAAGTACGGCCATGCCTGTGCAGCAGCACAAAGCTGTGCTCTACACTACAGTGCTCTACACTAAACTACACTACAGCCGCACTTATACACAGAGAGGAGTATGACCACAAGAACATATCTGACAAGCTCTTGTCAGATATATTTAGAGGGAACCTGTGCAGTGGAGGTGTGGCTGTGGATTCGTCAGAGGCTTCCCTCTACTTAAAGAGAAACCGTAACCAAGAATTGAACTTCATCCCAATCAGTAGCTGACACCCCCTTTCCCATGAGAAATATTTTCCTTTTATCAAATGGATCATCAGGGGGCTCTGTATGGCTGATATTGTGGTGAAACCCCTCCCACAGTGCATGGTCTTGACAGTTTTCTGTCTGTGAAAATCATTGCATTGTGGGAAATAGCTGTTTTTACAGCTGTTTCCAAATGCCAAAAAAGCAAGCAGCATCTCCTTCCAATGACATCACTTGCCAGCAGTAAAAATGTCACCATGTGATAAATGTCAGAATGTAAATCAGGGAGAGGAAAGATTTTACAACGGGCAAACACTTTCTAAATCCTTTATACATAACTATTGTAAAAGTGAAGCACTTTTTTATTACATTATTTTCACTGGAGTTCCTCTTAAAAGTGACACTGAAGCGAAAAAAAAAAAAATATGATACAACGAATTATATGTGTAATACACATACAGAATAGAACATTAATAGCAAAGAAAGGAGTCTCATATTTTTATTTTCAGTTAAATTGTTTTTTATAGCATTGCATCATACTATATATTTGCAGTTTGCTCTGTTTTATGGTTTAAAATACAAAGTGTGGTTTGCAGAGCTAATGACCCTTTGAACTTCCTGCAGTAAAAACTTTATCTGAAGCTGTCTGTCACTGTTTCTTTGATGTATAAGTGCAGTACAGCATTGTAGTCAATTGAAGTGGGTCAGAGAGCTCAGAGAAGCACTTTTGCCTAGATAACAAATTACATTTCTTAACTCTTCCTACTCTACTTCCTACTCTACTCCATTGGCTGAATTGAGTGTTTCAATACACACACACACACACACACACACACACACACACACACACACACACACACACACACACACACACACACACACACACACACACACACATATATATATACACACACACACACACACACACACACACACACACACACACACACACACACACACATATATATATACACACACACACACACACACACACACACACACACACATATTAGTGTTTGTGTGTGTATATATATAAATATGTACTGTTGTAATGTAGATACAGGCGCTCCTTCAACGATATCTCTCTTGATCTGGTAACTCTGCCAGCAGCTTAGGCAACCAATTCCATCTATGGTCTTTAATACATGTAGCAATAATCCTCCTCAGTGCTTGGCAACCCAGAATCACAGCTCTGCAATTCACACCACAAAACCAAAAGACAGGCTCGTTGGTTACAATTTATTGCTTGAAACACACAGGTATCTAAAAACTTACATTGTGGGCCCTTGAAGATAAAACTCGCATGTAGTGTAATCCATACACATAAAAGATCAGTATAGTAGGTCCAGTAAATGCCCAGTCTCTAGTTCCTATATATGTATGTACAGTATCTATCTATCTATCTATCTATCTATCTATCTATCTATCTATCTATCTATCTATCTATCTATCTATCTATATATACACACATACGTCGCTTCCTGGTTAGCGGCCATGTTTTTTGTTTGTAAACCATGCCTAAAACTGGCGATTAAAAGCCAGGATCGGCAAACAGGGACCCAGGAGATCACAGTCACTCGATTGGTATGTTTTTTATTGTACAAATCGGACATTGCAAATCACACAGTACAGATTCTCTTCAAAGCACTGCTGAATATGTATCTAACTTTAATTGTAAAGCTACGTGTCTCCTTTAAAAAGGCAGTTTCATTTGAATATGCTGTGCAAACCAGTCATCAGTAGGTTAGGTTGGAGAGAGTAGCAATATGTATGGATTACAGTGCTATACAAATTTGGTGGTTAGCTTTGCCCTTGTTTATAGTATGAAATATGCTCTCGGGTGTTATGCAGAAGGAGGGGCCATGATGCTGACATGCCGTAAGGTTATCATGCATGGAGGCAGATTATGCATGGCTGCATGGGCACTGAGCACTGAGCTATATTCCTGATTTATACATTCTATGTTACAGCAAATCATTTCACATTTTGCCGGGGTCTGTCGTTTATCTCTGGCCTCTTGAAATTCTACCGCATAGCATGGCTGGAAAATAATTTAATGAATGTTAATGATGCCTTGCAGGAATTTAGTTCTGGCTGTACATACTCCACTTCCTAAATTGCTTTAAAAAGTTTCCTATGGGGCTGTTTTAAATGCCTGATTCAGATGTTTCAATGTATTAGTTCAGAAATGAACAGTTTATTGGATTGCAGCTCTGCTATCTGCTATCTACCTACTTACAGGCCATAATAAATGAAAAAAACTGATTATTCAATATGGAAAATGAAAATGAATAGATGGTAATCTGCCAACTAGGAACCGCACAAAGCCCTGTATTTAAACTGTGGAGGACAGTAATGTGATTTCGGCAGCAACATTTTCCATTAACAACTCAAGAGTTTGATAAAAATAGAGAACTAATGGAAGTATATGGATGTGAATGGGGGCCGGTTTCTGGACATTCCTAGCATAAAAACATATGCTAGGAGTGGGCTCTATGCAACGTTATATACCTGCATAATACCATTTTAGGCACATTTAGTTGTGCACTATGGGGTCGATTTATAACCTATGGTAAACCTTTCATGAGTAAATAGTGCAATTTTATTGGTACGTATAGCAATTTTATTGGTACAGTTCCCAGTTAACAAATGAGACTGAAGGTTCATTCTTAACATGAATCTGTTCTTAAGTTGGAACACTGTGCTATCTCTGTCCTCTGTACCTCCTCTGTGCCCCTCTGTGCCTCCAGTGTCCCCCTCTGTGTCACCTCTGCCCCCTGTACATGCTCATACAAGTTTAAAAGTCATTTTTTCTTAGAATGTTTTAGGGCTCTTTTCCACTGTTGCGGTGCGGAATCGCCTGCATTCCACCGCGGACGAAATCGCATGCGGGTGCGATTCCACATGCGGTTTTGCAGCGATTTCGCATGCGATTCCTGATAGGTAAGGGTATGTGCGAATTTAACCATGTCACTGCCTGTGTACATTAACATTATACCTATGCGAAATTGCATGCGACTTCGCGGCAAAAACCGCATGCTCAACCAGCATGCGGTTTCCCTATTAAAAGCATTAGCGGCGATGCCGTGCAGATTTCTGCCGCACAAAAAAACGCTCCTGCAGCCAGAGCCGGGACAAGGTCCTCCAGCACCCAAGGCTGAGACACCAAAGTGCACCCCTCCATCCCTGCCACCCCAGCCGTCACACACTGATTGGTATTAGACTAAGAGGTGCCACAGGGCCCACAACCTCCCCAACACCTTAATATCTAGTTATCTGGCTTGCAGTTACTGCTATGTATTCCCTTTTCTTATTTCTTTCTGCTTCAAACACAATTAGGAATGACAGCTGAATGAATTTTGCGCCCCCTCCTACACTACGCCCTGAGGCTGGAGCCTCTCCAGCCTATGCCTCGGCCCGGCCCTGCCTGCAGCCACACAAGTGGAAACAGCCCCATCCACTTGCATTGCCTATGCGAATCTGCATGCGGACACCGCATGCAGATTCGCTATAGTGGAAACGAGCCCCCAAAATTTTCTCAAAAACTAAAAGTCCAATTTGAATTTTTTTTTACTTGTTCCCACACAATCTATGCCGTTCGTAATGTCGGGCGTTCGTAAGTCAGGGACTACCTGTACTTACACCACTAGAGTATCGGACGTTAATCAGCACATCTCACATCACATGAATAATACTTGCATTGTTATGGTAATTAACATAACACAAACAATGTAATTAGTATTATTTATTGTATTTTTAAAACGGCAACATATTACGCAGCGCTGCACAATAGATAAATGGGTTAACAAACAGGGTAGGCCATACAAAGAGCTAGCAACAAAACAAGAGGTGTCTGTGTCAGACAGTGACAATGCATAATCAAGCTGCAAAAACTAGGTGGGAAGGCCCTGCCAGAGGCTTACAATCCGAAGGGTTGGGGTAGAGACAATAGGTGTGTCTGTTAAAAGCGTGCCAAGCAAAATATATTATGGTACTGATGCAGGGGGTAGGTGAACATGAAAATGTGAGTCTTGAGGTCTCATTTGAAGGTATATGGCTAGTGGGAGTGAGTTCCAGAGAGCGAGGGCAGCCCTAGTGAAGTCCTGCAATCATGCATGGGAGTGAGATTACAGGACTTCAATAGGGCTGCAGACATTACTATACCAATGTGAGCATTAGCCAGGTAACATGGGTTGCACTGATTGCACAATGCATGCTACTCTAGTGCCGTAAATTACCCTGTGCTATCTGTGAACAGCAGTTGTACTGTAGGTTAGTGAATCACCCTATATATAATGTCCGAAACCTTGGTAAGAAGTCCACTAGATGGAGAGTGCTGCCTATCGCTAACCCTAAGGCTGGGATGGTGCCTGGATCAAGTTGGCAACAAGGTCATAAACTTACTAAAGCAACTCCTGCCAAAGTTGGAAGAGTAGAATCATGCACCTGCAGCTTCTATCACTGACCAATTTTGGCCAATCTTACTATTAAGATAGAGGAGGTTGACACTAATGTAATTCTCCTCTTGCCTGTTTTAAAAAAGTTACACTGTAGAGTTACTGACACACTGTAATCTACATATGCAGCTTGGTTAAACACATATCTTGGACTTGGAATGGATACACCACAACATGAATACAAAAGGACCAAATCAGGGTGCAAATCAGATTTTATTATTTCTCCTACATGACTTTGACAGAGAGTTTCTCTTTTGTCTGGGGGATGTCAACAGTGATCAGGTCAATTCACTGCTGCAACACCCGGCGCCCAACATGGCAGCGTTGCAATATGTACTCATGTCAACAATGTCTCCAATAAAACAATAGATGGGCACTCGCCTTTAACCACTTCCCTACCACGCTATTTTGTGCTGATGGGTGCTGTGTGGGCTCTCCAGCCCGCAGCACCGATCAGCTAGCAGCCAGGCCGATCAGACTTCCCCCCTTTTTTCCCCACTAGGGGGATGTCCTGCTGGGGGGGGGTCTGATCGCCGCCGGCTGCTTGCGCTTGCGGGGGGGGGGGCTCTTCAAAGCCCCCCTCCGCAGCGCTTCCTGGCCTCCTTCCCCTTCCGTCCCTCTCCCTCCCCCTGTGAGCGGCGCAGGACGGATTTCCGTCCTGCGCCTGATGGGATAGGCTTTAGCCTATCAGATGCCGGTGATCCCCGGCCAATCAGAGGCCGGGGATCACCGATCTCCTCTACGGCGCTGCTGCGCAGCAGCGCCGTATACATGTAAACACCGGGGAAGGTCTTCCCCGTGTGTTTACATTTACCCTGCGAGCCGCCGATCGGCTCGCAGGGTGTTCACGGAGACACCCTCCGTGAGCTGACATGGAACGGCCGCTCGTACGAGCGGCCGTTTCCATGGAATACACTTCAGGATTCAGGGGCGTGTATATACGCTCCGAGAATCCGGAAGTGGTTAAATGACAAAGACTAGTAAAATAAAATAGCTTTCACATGCCAGCCCCATACCTATAACAGTTTCTTTAAGCTTGACTATTTTTTTGTATACAAACTAATTTTATCTTTAATCATTATTATTGCTATCATTTTATGCTATTCTTCATATTATCAGCATGCACATTTTCTGAGAATATTTTCCACTCATCACGCTGCGGCAATTCAACCCTTAATGTTTATTTCTTGATTCCCCATTCAGTTGTTGATCTCAGTTTGAAGAATTGTATACAGCAAATCTACTAAAAGTGTGTCACTGATTCAAGCCCTTTATCAAAGGGGTTCTGACTAGCGTTGTCTCTCATGTTAAGAAAAGCTCTTCTATAGAAGAAATTAAACAAGCTAAACAAGTAGTAATTTTAGAAAATGGATATATTTTGAATCCATATGACGACACACATAATGCATGGTTAAAAGCATGAAAAACAGCACAGACAACTATAAATGGAAAGCATAAAAATAAAAATGTTCTCAAAGTGGTTTATGAACTGAATGAAAAAACAGGTACTCTCCTTGAAGGGACTGCTAGATGGGCACAGACTCCCCCTGTAAAAGTTAATGCATACACACAGATCAACAGCTGGTTATAAGATTCTAAAAATCAACTATGACTTTAAAGGATATCTGAGTTAAAAGCAAGTGGCCTAAAAGAGTTTATACATACATCCAATATGGTATGCACATCAGTACCGCACTCCTCTGTTTGCTCCCATTAGGCTCCAGTTTCCTACAATTTGTCCCCGACTAGGCCCTGAACCACACATGGTCGTGACCTTTGAACCAAATATTCCTTCACTAATGAATGTGCAAATGCTCTTGGACACCATTATGGCCGCTCTCCGGGTGCCTACTGCTGATGCCATGATCAGAAAGCCGCTGGTAACGCAGCCAGAGTGGCATTCAAAAGACAATTGTGCATGCACAAGTGAAATAATATGCGGCCAACCACTTTAAGTTGGAGCCAAGTCCGGGACAGATTGTGGAAAAAGGAAGCCTTGTGGGGGAAAATGGAGGACACAGTCCTGGTGTGGCTTCCATATCAGATATATGTATATACTCTTTTTGGCCACATCTTGTTTAACTCAGATGTGCTTTAATTCATATTATGTAGGGCTCTGTATTGCCAAATCCCTTGCTACAGAAGCTGTCACAGAAATTTACTGATGAGAAATCTCCAACATAAATGAATCCCTGAACAAAGAACCACCTTGGAAATACTTATTTCACTAGAAAATGTCACCCTAGTCATAAATAGTTTTCCCAGTAAAATTATTCTTGGCCTGAATTGCTTACTGAAAACATTCTGTAAACTGTATTGTGAGATAATGAGCTCATACTGTTAAAAGCATTTGAAGAGGTGTATGAAACAAGTTGTGCCCTCCTTCCCCCAAAAAGAGCCAAGGCCCATTCTCTGAGGGGGTGGAGCAAGCACCTGCCTGGATGGATGTCACCAGAACAGGTAAGTATATAACCCTAACAACCCCCAATCCTCCATTATTAAGCCAGTGCCTGTGATGAAAGCCTCTATTATCTCTCAGAGGAGCTCACAATCTAATCCCTACCATAGTCATATGTCCATTATACTCTAAAGCCAATTAACTTATCTGTATGTAAAGTGTGAGCCTCCATAAGGACCTTATTTGGCTACCTCCAGTCAGGGCCATGCAGAGGGTGCATAAGTGGGGGAGCTCAAATTTAAAAAAGGGTCCTTGCAACGTGCTCCTCCCTCCCCCTTCCACAAACCCACCCCTCCTTGTTTCTGGCTAGGGGGTATACGTTGTCATGTGGGTGCTGAATGCAGGTGCTGGGTGCCATGCGGGTTCTGGGTGTGAGTACCGAGTGTCATGTGGCTTCTGGCTATGGGTGGGTATCAAGTGTCATGCGGGTGTTGATTGCAAGTACTTAGTGCCATGTGAGATCTGGGTGCATGTACTGGATGTTATGTGGGTGCGTAGTGCAGGTACAGGATGTGACATGGGTGTGAATACTGTACCGGGTGCTGGCTATGGGTGGCCTTGGGCGTCCCATTGGTTTTGAATGCAGATACTTTGGGTGTGTGTACTGGTTAAGTGGTTGTTTGGTGCAGACAATGGGTGCCATGCAGAGGCTGTGTGCAGGTGTGAGTACTGGCCTGGGTGAAATGTCAGGCCTGGGTGCAGGTACTTGAGGTCATGTGAGTGTGAGTACTAGGTGCCAGTTATGGGGGTAAGGGGTGGATGTTGGGAGAAGTAGAAGTCAGCGTGGGTGTTGCAGGAAGGGGAAGTCATTGGGGGTGCTGGGGAGGGAGAGGTCAGTTTAGGTGCTGGAGGAGGTCACTGTGGGTGCTGCTGGAGACAGGAAGGGTACTGCTGGGGACAGGAAGGGTGCTGCTGGAGAGAGGGAAAAGTCAATGTAGGTGCTGGAGGAGGGAGGGGTCAGTGTGGGTACTGGGGGGGGAGAGGTCACTGTGAATGCTGGGGAGGGAAAGGTCACTGCTGTCAGAGAGACACTATCTTACCTGCTCCCACTCAGCTGTGGAGCTGGTTACACTAGGATTCCTGTATGGCACCTCTTTACTCCAAGCTGGAGTATTGGTGGGATTGCTGTGGGTGCAGGGGGTGGGAGGTCACTGTGGTTGCTGCTATGAATGGCAAATTTGCTGCTAGGGGAGGTAGAGGTCAGTGTGGTTGCTGGGGAAGGTAGAGGTCAGTGTGGGTGCTGGGGAAAGGGTAGGTCACTGTAGGTACTGGGGTGAGGGGGGGGGGGGAGTAACTGTGGGTTCTGTGGAAGGTAGAGGTCAGTATGAGCGCTGGAGGAAAGGGAGGTCACTGTGAGTGCTTGGGGGGAGGCCACTGTGGGTCTTGGGGGAGGTAGAGGTCATTGTGGGTGCAGCTGATGGAATAGCCACACTTCGTTTCAAAGTGGCCCAGGGGGAGGCGGGGCTTATCACAGTTGGGGCGGGGCTTATTTTGCATGGCCAGAGGGGCTTTTTTTGAAGATTTTGAAAAGGGGGGGGGTACCTGGGCACCCAGAGCACCCCCCTCTGCACGTGCCTGCCTCCAGTGGTGGTATGCTTTGAGAATTCACTTTCCGACTTCTAAAACTGAGATCTCTAACTACACAATCTTGCAAAGCTTAAAGTGTACCCTAGGCGATGTGATATGATGAGATAAACATGTGTATATACAGTACAAAACATATTAATAACCAGGCTGTTTTACTTCTTTTATTATGCTGCCTGAAAGAGTTAAGACCGTTAAACATTCAACCTATTTTGTAAATGTTTAAATATAAAATAAAACCCTGAGATACTTTAAAAAAAGTCAAATGCTTTTCTGTTCAGTAGCAGAAAAGTTTTTGACATCAGCTAAACAAGCAGTGGCTACCGGACAGAAAAGCATTTGGCGTTGTTTCCTGTTGGTTCGTCATCCCACTTGCTGGTGTTAACCGACCCTTAAAGAAAACCTGAACTGAAAATTAAAAGTCAAAATAAACATACACAAGTCATACTTACCTCCTGTGTAGTCTACTCCTCAGTGTCTTTCTCCTGTCCCATGTCCTGTTTGTCCACTGTGATCAATGGAATTCTCCGTCCTCCATTTTGAAAATTGCCATTACCCCATAACAGCTTCCTGGTCAGCACACTGTTAAACTGTAACATTGCCCACTTGAGCCATAGGGAAACATGGACACATCAGTTCTCCTCTCAGCTGTAACTGACAGCAACTGATATATAACCAACAGCATCTGATATATTTCAGTTTTGACAAAATGTTGTCAGAACTGGAGGGGATAATTGTCAGAAGAAAATGGTGAGTTTCTGAGAGGAACTGATGGCAAGGTAACTATGTAATGTTCATTTGAAGTTACCTCATGTGTTTATTTTAAATAATTTTACTCAGTACAGGTTCTCTTTAAAAATTCCTTTCCTCAATGAGGAGGTGGGGATTTGTTTAAAAGTATTATTGAAGCTTAAACATAAAACTCTGATAGAGTGGGTGAGAGCAATCAACTGCATTGGGCAAAAGGAATTACAGAGCAAATCCATACTAAAAAACAGTTTATGTCCTATTCAGGATTTGGCAGACAATTGTTATAAAGTTTTAATACTCAGCAGACAGAGGGGTGCTCTAGTCTACACCTCAAGACATGGCTACAGTTGTTTTGATAACCTTCCAGGGAACTTGAAAATGCTTTCCTGAGAGGTTAAAGAACACATTGGAGCAGATTTATTATGAAAAACTAAAGTAATTGTGATATAAAACAAAGGTAGTAGACATAGACATTTGCTCTTTTTTTAACTTGTTTTGCTCAAGTTGTTCTTTCACTGGTTGACTCCAATGTTCTTAAAGAGAAACTCCGACCAAGAATTGAACTTTATCCCAATCAGTAGCTGATACACCCTTTCCCATGAGAAATCTAGTCCTTTTCACAAACAGACCATCAGGGGGAGCTGTATGACTGATATTGTGGTGAAACCCATCCCACAAGAAACTCTGAGGACCCTGGCACTCCTGGCAGTTTCCTGTCTGTGAACCTTGTTGCAATGTGGGAAATAGCTTTTTACAGCTGTTTCCAACTGCCAAAAAGCATGCAGCAGCTACATCACCTGCCAACAGTAAAAATGTCACCATGTGATAAATGTCAGAATGTAAATCAGGGATTTAAAATATTTTAAAATGGGCAAACACTGATTAAATCATTTATACATAATGATTGTAAAAATGAAGCACTTTTTTTATTACATTATTTTCACTGGAGTTCCTCTTTAAAGATAAGCAATAGCACAATAGCTTTTAAACAATAACATTTTTTTTGTTACAGATTATAGAACTCCTGCAATAAATCTGCAGTATATCTATTTCCTAGTTTCATGGAAGCAGAGAAAGGGTTAACCTCCTGTGTTTACATATTAGCTGTGTTTCCCGAGATTGCTGTGCTGACACAGCTGGGAGCTCAAATTACACTTTTGATTACCTTAAGATGAGAGAGAATTAGACAGGCTCTTCTCTCTAATTACACCCAGGGTGGATTGTTCTGTGTTTTCCCTGTGTCCTGTGCAAGAGTTCAGGTCCACTTTAAAGAAGGAGGATCAGCCATACGATGCCAGGGAAAAAACAGATATATAAGTAGATAGATACTTGAGCTACTTACATAACAAAATATGAACTCTGGTCCACTTCAATGTCTCCACAGTTTATTAAGGACTTATTCCAAGACAGAACATACAAAATGCTGACATGTTTTGGACCCGACCTGGTCTTTAATGGCTATGATTAAGGACCAGGTCGGGTCCGAAACATGTCAGCATTTTGTATGTTCTGTCTTGGGATAAGTCCTTAATAAACTGTGGAGACATAATTGAAGCGGACCAGAGTTCATCTTTTGCAATTTCATTACTGGCCTGGGCTGCCTGGGTCCAGCTCTGTCTCCCATTTGGGTGCAGCGGTATATCTCCCTTCCTCCTTCTACTTACATAACACATGTATTACGCTGTCCATGTTTTGATTTCAGTGAATTTTATATAGTAAATGAAGAGAATTCTGTTCCTGGTGGGGGCCATGTATTTTGCCCACAGCTGAGGCTAAATGCTGATGTCATTCTTCCCTTAACTTTTTTTTCTTTTCTCCTCCAATCACTGAGTCACCTCTGCCTTACTTGTAAACACAAGTGAGCAGGGGATCAGGTTTCAGCTAGTCAGGGAAATAAATGGAAGGAGAGATATATTATAGATAAAAAGAATCCCCAGCATGCAACTGTTTGGCACTGATTACTAAAAGGCCAGTGCTCCTTAAGCATGTGATAACTCCAAACCATAACAGCAGAAAACGTTTTGAAAGTTTTGAATGCAGGATTAGCAACTTTTTCACTTAATACACTCAGACCAGTTGTTGTTGAAATTTGATTTTTATGGTGACAATCCCGCTTTAAAAGCACCACGATTAAAACAGATTCTAAGCTGCAAGAGACTTCCCAGAGTTCTTTCTTAATAATGAAAATAATAGCATTAAATATATAATAATGCACTGTCCTAAAATTGGCTAAACGAATAGAGTGACATCTGGACTAACTCTATAAAGCCGCCAGAAAGAACCTTTTGCACATTTGTTATTCTCCAGGTGCCGCTGCCTGGAGAAATCAAATGTTATTTGAGGAGGCCTGCCAAATATCTTCTTTTGGATAAGGTATGATAATGCCCTACTGCAACAGCCTGCCCTTAGGGAAGCTCTATAGCACAGAAGTGCAGTAGGATTTATATATTAGCATATTTATGAATTCTGTTGTACTCACAGTCAGTAGTCACTCATCTCATAATGCAATGCAAATCAACCCGTCTGTGTAACAAATATGGTCCAAGCCCTATCCCATACAGCCATATCAATCCCTGCCATGTACTGATGAGGACCAAAAGTCAAGCCCTATCCCATACAGCCATATCAATCCCTGCCATGTACTGATGAGGACCAAAAGTCAAGCCCTATCCCATACAGCCATATCAATCCCTGCCATGTACTGATGAGGACCAAAGGTCAGAAACAGGCTGTCTACATGTGGGGTTTATGTGGCTGTGTAATATTTAAACAGGGGCGTAGCAATAGGGGGTGCAGAGGTAGCGACCGCATTGGGGCCCTTGGGCCAGAGGGGCCCCGAAGGGCCCTCCCTCAACTACAGTATAAGCTCTCTATTGGTCCTGTGCTCATAATAATCACTTCTATAGATACTTTGAATAGTGGTAATCATTAACAAACTGCTCCCCATTCCCTTCTTGCACCTCTGACACTGTCATTGCCATTGGCAGGTTTTGGTGCACCGTATCAATTGTTATGTGTAGAGTACTTGGGGGGGGGGGGGGGGGGGGCCCATTGTAAAACTTGCATCGGGGCCCAAAGCTCCTTAGCTACGCCACTGTATTTAGAGCTATAGGCTTGCTATACACCAGCGGTTCTGGATGCTTCCCTGGCTTACAGGGGTGAAAAGAGATAATTTGCATATTCAGTAGTGATGCATTGTGGATAACCACAAATGTTCACTTATAGCTGAATTATTGCAAGTTTCCTTCTGTTTTAAGAAGGCAAATTTCACCAAGCATTGCTTATTAGTAGGATGGCTTTTCGGTGTCTCTTTTATCCACCTATACATTCCTAGTGATTTGGGTCACCCCGAGCTGCTTGGTTACTCTGTGTAACAAATATACAATATTTTGCAATCATTAGTAGATTCTGAAAACGTATGTGGCATCCATCAGACAGTAAAAACCTCATAGATTATGTCTGTTTGGCATAGGAGCCATAAGGTCTTCATTGTTTTAAGCTGGAACTGCATTAATACAGGAACAGCTGTTTTAATTTTAATGAATCACTCTACTTGATCCATCCACTTTAAGCACTATCATTATCGGCTGGCGAAGACCTACACTGTGACTAAGCAACGCACATACATTAATGTACAAGATAATGGCTGCAGTTCTAGCACATTCTAGAAATATATTAGCCTAAAAAGCAGGGTAGCCTGCCAATAAGATGTTATGCATAGCTAAAGTACAAAAAATAGCCATGTTGTGTTTTTTTTTATAGGTACGGGTTTTTCTTTTGTGTGCTATATTTAAAACAGATGACTAAACTACTGTCATGACAAGTTTATAATACACCGATAGGATACAGCATACATGTTACATAATACAAAATTTAGCAAAGTCTAATGAGTTTAGTCAATCTGTACCAAACCAAGAGAGTAACATAACATTTAAAATTGTTTTCCCACAGGCAACCATTTGGGGGCACACAAAACCAACAAATGCAAAATGGTTCACAAAACGAATGTTTAGTGATCTACAAAGCCAATCTTTAAGGATCCATTTTAGCTAAAGCCTGTCTTGTCCCTCTTTAGGGGTCTAAAATACCTTTTACCATTGCTTAATGCTGTCCCTGAATGAGGCCAAGCAGCAGGATTCCTAGGAATCTTTATTCAATCAACTTTTTATCTTGATTTTGAATCTAAGAGATAATTCATCTTCTCTTCAAAATAACGTTTTAGAATCTTACAATTAAAAAAGTACCAAAAAGTACCATATTGTTCATAAATAGAAGACACCATCTGCACTGCATCTTATATTCCAAATACAGTGAGTCCCTGACTCTAAACACCCACTGATGTGAACCGACAACCCGGCGGGGACTCCCTGTATTGTCCCCATGTCTCCTCCCGCTCCGCTCTCCCAGAATAAATGAAAGCTTTGGATCACCTAATCCATCAGAGTTCATTGTGATCAGAGACTTCTCCCTCACTGTTTCTAAATTGCTGTATCAAATCAGGTACCTGATGACTGCTAAGGAGGGAGGGAGTGGACAGAGCACATGCATGTTTAGACATGAAAGTGGGGAAGGGAGACCCTACTCTGGCATCTCAGTATCACTTGCCAGAGGACCATATTTCCTAAGCCCAGACTTTAGGAAGCAATTTTCCTTAAACAGTCTAATCAGGCTTCTGTAGTATAAATTTGTACAAGTGCCAATTAGTTATTATAGTTGACATAAATATGCTTAATTTTTAGACCAAATCAAGGTAATTATTAAGGAGTTTGCCATTAATTATGAATGGAACAGTGGGAAAACAAAGATGATTCATGGATTAATTTTCCTCTGGGAAGAAATAGGTTAAGAACGCTAGTATCAGTGGTAAACAGGCAGTTTATTATGAGTGCTGAAGTAGGTCAGCAGTCTGCTCCAGATGGTGTCCTGAAAAGTAAAATTCATAAAGGGTGTCTGAGCTTTTACCTCAATACTAGAACTGCAGCTTCCTTTGCCTCATCTGTCTGTGGGTTATAATCATTAAATTATTATATATGCTTCACCTACTGCAACCACATAATCCTTTAATGTCAAGACTGTGGGTTCTTGGTGGGACTCTTGACACATTATAACAGCAATTTGTAAAGATATGTAAAGATGTAAAGTATCTTATACAAATGTAAGTTATACTCAAACCTAAAGCCTTGTGCACACGTATGAGGCATATCACCTGGCAGTCATAGGAATCTTTCAGGAGACAATGCAGGGCTGAGGCTGTACAGACCGATTGCTAGCCTGCAGGCTAGGGACTTGTTCTGTTGCTATGCATGGGACCGGAGGGTTGATTGAGCTGTGCAGGTTTGATGTTACACGGGTGACGAGTGAGTGGGGAGAACAATGCTCTTGACGGATGCTCGCTCAAAGTGAACCCCCAGGTGATTGCTGCCTGAGTGGCTGAGAGTAGTTGGGGGCTGCTGTACACATGGTGGTTTCTCGGCAGAGGTTGTCATTACTGGTTGCCTCAGCCGCGTTCACTCTGGGACTTCACTTAATCTACTGTATTTTTCGACATATAAGACGCACTTTTTCTCCCAAAAAATGGGGAGAAAAAGTCCCTGCATCTTATATGCTGAAAACAAGGTGTCACCAACTTACGACGGCTAACCTATACGACCCACTGCAACATCAGGGACTCCCTGTATTGTCCCTCATTTGTCCTGTGCTCCCCCCTTCCTGTGTCTCCTGCCCCCCCCCCCGTGCGTCCTGATCTGCCCGTGTATATCCATGAGGAGCAGCAGCTTGTCTCACTTAATCAATGGCTCCAGCGGGAAGCACGGACCTTTCCTCCCCTGTGTGGCTCCTCCTAGTGAAAGCTTCTGCTGATCGCGTCATCAGCAGAAGCCGTCACTAGGGGGAGCCACTCAATGCACTTGTTTAAACAAATAACAGCTCCTATAAAATCACTTCTCTTGTAATGTACCAAAATACATATTAAAATGATGCATGTCAGTTTGCATAAAAGCTCAGCTGGATTTTGCAATAGTGACAAGACCAGCTTGTGATAGGCTCACATAAACAGAGTGTGTGAGTGATACAGAGTGTGCAGGGGGCCTGCAGAGGGTGTGTATCGCTTCTATCCAATCACAAGCAGCCCTGCACATTCCACACATTCAAGCCTTAGCCCAACAGACACGACAGAGGAAAGGAGATAAGATTTATTACAGAGACAGTGCAATTAGGAAAAGCTGCAGTAAGCCAGAGCACATTAGAACAGGCATAGGAACTTATAGGATAGAAGAACTAAGGCTGAAAAATGTGTTACAGAGTCTCTTTAAAGAGTAATTTTACTGAATATAATGTAATAAATAAAACTGCTTATTTTTTGCAATATTTCTTTAGAAATTATTTAGTCCGTATTTCTGTGATGTAGAATCTTTTCTCACCCTGAATTACAATCTTAAACGTATCAGAGGTGGCAGCATCTTTACTCCTGGCATGGTGCATCACTGCAGAATGTTTGTTTGTTGTGTGTTCCACAGTGAGCAGAAACTACACCTGGTCTCCTAGGCTAAACATCACACGAACACAGTGATTCCAGCACTGGAGACTTGGGCGCAGTCGGCGCCACCATAGGCTGTAAAAGGAATTACGGCTATAGCAGCGCACAGGGAGTAACTTCGGCGCCGTCAGAAGACAGAGCTGAAGTTACTTTTAAAACACAATAAACAATTGCTGGAAGCCGAATTGTTTCATTCCTCACCATCCATGGCGGCCTGGAGGGGGAATAGTATTTTACACGGCTGGGAACTTGTGCAGCAGCAGGATTAGCTATATACCGGCTGTATCCTGCGCCCAAGTCTCCTGCGCCGATTCCTCTCGTACGCACATCACATACCATTATACAGAAATATATAGACATATGAAGTGTTTCTGATGCAGAAACCAGAATCATTTGTGAAAAAGTGGGCATCTTGAATAATGTATTGCATTCTTCTATATCTCACTGCAGCACATCTTCAAGCAGTAAGAAACCTGTCTTTGGTACATGCTGGGGCTTTGTTTTAAAGACCAGAACTCAGAACTTCCTCTCTGCTCTAAAAGATAAGCAACAGCATAATAGCCTTTACAGAAAAACATTTCTTTGTTACAGCTTACAGAACTCCTGCAATAGACCTAAAATGTGTCTACTTCCTGCTTTCATAGAAGCAGAGGAAGGGTTAACGTCCTGTGTTTCACATATTAGCTGTGTCTGCCGAGACTGCTGAATTTCTGTGCTGACACAGCTGAGAGCTCAAATACACTTCTGACTACTTACAGATGAGGAGGAATGAGACAGGCTCTTCTCTCTACAAACACACAGGGTGCATTTCTTTCTGTTCTCCTTGTATCCTGTGCAAGAGGTCAGGCCCTACTTTGAAAAACAAAAGCTGGTAGAAAGTACATAGGTTGTGGGTGGATAGCCTTTCATTTACTCAAATCTGTTTTGTCCTTCTGCAGGTGCACTTTATGTTAAGAATTGGTGGTTGAGTTTTGTTAATTTTGGCTTTATTTCAACAATATTCATCTGCATAGAAAGCCTTTACCAGTTCTCCTGTTTCACTGCCCGGAGGTTTGGCCCGTATATGCCATGGTCCTCCAGACTTCCAGACACTCCTCTGATCGCCCAAGACAGTTAGGTAGTGTTTAGGATAAAGCCTCAAAGCCACCAGCAACAATATTGCACAAGCTATAAAATTCAGTAGACGACACTGGAGTATGTGTGTACCAGCTAATCAGAGCTCTACATAATGCTGTCCAGTGTAGGAGGGTAGCACAATAGAAGGTATTACATAAACTGAATCATATGGAAGCAAATCCCTAGTTTAAGAAAAAGAATAAAAGTGAGCCAATCCTGATGTGAAAAGGGCTTTTGTAGTCAGATAAACCCCATGATTAAAACACTTTGTACAATGTGATATGTGTGACGTAAAACTGACACTATTATACCTCCTGTACCTTCTATAAAGTATGTCAGGGCAGATTTATGATTTGCATATTCTCTTCATTAGCAAAAAATCTTGTTTAAAAAAAATAAAAAATGAATGAATGGCACAAAATACAGGAAAACATAGCAAGAAGACTTGTTGAGAAAGTAAAGTCCTTCAGTAGGATAAAGATGTCAAAGTCAGGCTCTCGGATAATAGTAATGTGGCTCAAGAACAAAAGGTGAATGCTGTGCGATGGGCTTTTCAAGGGCCCAGTCTCAGCCTAGAGAGAATCTGTAGCACAATTTTAAAACTGTGATATGCAAACATCATCTGACTAAGCTGAACAGCCGGAAGCAAATCTGTCTGGAAGAATAGGCCAAAATCACTCCCAAACAGCATGCAAAGCTGGTACATGCAATATTCATCCCAGAAGCCATAAGAAAAGGTGACTCCAAAAAACATTAAACTCAGGGCAATAATCATCCTAAAGCATATAATACAAGTAGTTTGAAGCTTACATTAGAGTGCTAAGAACTTGTTTATCACATATATTAAAATCAATCTTCTAAGTGAATCTTTGCTGATTAACTACAGGGAAATATAACACCCAACTGTCCCTCTTTTGAAGGGAAAGTCCCTCTTTGGAAATCAAATCCCTCTTTCAGGAGTGATGTACAGATTCACATAATATATGACTTTTTCTACTGACAATTTTTTATTGTCTCTAGACTTTATTCCCATTCTTTAAATTATACAGTGGTTTGCAAAAGTACGGTATTCGGCCCCCTTGAAATGTTCCACGTTTTGTCATATTACTGCCACAACATGAATCAATTTTATTGGAATTCCACGTGAAAGACCAATACAAAGTGGTGCACACGTGAGAAGTAGAACAAAAATCATGCAAGATTCCAAACATATAAAAAAAAAATAACTGCAAAGTGGGGTGTGCGTAATTACTCAGCCCCCTGAGTCCTTACTTTGTAGAACCACCTTTTGCTGCAATTACAGCTGCCAGTTTTTTAGGGTAAATCTCTACCACTACCAGCTTTGCACATCTAGTGACTGAAATCCTTGCCCATTCTTCTTTGCATAAAAAGCTCCAGCTCAGTCAGATTAGATGGACAGTGTTTGTGAACAGCAGTTTTCAGTTGCCACAGATTCTCAATTGGATTTAGATCTGGGCTTTGACTGGGCCATTCTAACACATAGATATGTTTTGTTTTAAACCATTCCATTGTTGCCCTGGCTTTATGTTTAGGGTCGTTGTCCTGCTGGAAGGTGAACCTCTGCCCCAGTATCAAATCTTTTGCAGACTCCAAGAGGTTTTCTTCCAAGATTGCCCTGTATTTGGCTCCATCCATCTTCCCATCAACTCTGACCAGCTTCCCTGTCCCTGCTAAAGAGAAGAAACCCCAGAGCATGATGCTGCCACCACCATATTTGACAGTGGGGATGGTGTATAAACCGCTCAAAGGGTAAAGGGCGCTTATTATGGGAACCCCTTATTATATTTCTTTAGCCCGCAGCTAACCAATAAAGTGTGGGTACCCACTCTTCCACATTGGGCAGTCTATGTATATCTGAGGGTCATGCATGATTGATCTTTCATTGTGAAGTATTTATATGAATATGAATTTGGAGGTAATAATAAGCTGGTGCTAATTGCTATAACAATTGATTTTATACAAGGAACTTTTTCATTTACTGTTGATGTTTATATATGAGGAAATAAAACTTTACCTGATTCTATCCACATTTTGCATCACCAAAATATTATTATTGCTGTATATGAATACACTTGCCCAGCGCAACCTGTTTTTTTGCTCCAGTTGGGATGGTGTGTTCAGAGTGATGTGCAGTGTTAGTTTTCCGCCACACGTAGCATTTTGCATTTTGGCCAAAAAGTTCCATTTTGGTCTCATCTGACCAAAGCCTTTCCACATGTTTGCTGTGTCCCCCGCATGGCTTCTGGCAAACTGCAAATGGGACTTCTTATGCTTTTCTGTTAACAATGGCTTTCTTCTTGCCACTCTTCCATAAAGGCCAACTTTGTGCAGTGCACGACTAATAGTTGTCCTAAGAACAGAGTCCCCCACCTGAGCTGTAGATATCTGCAGCTCGTCCAGAGTCACCATGGGCCTCTTGACTGCATTTCTGATCAGCACTCTCCTTGTTCGGCCTGTGAGTTTAGGTGGACGGCCTTGTCTTGGTAGGTTTACAGTTGTGCCATACTCCTTCCATTTCTGAATGATTGCTTGAACAGTGCTCCATGGGATGTTCAAGGCTTTGGAAATCTTTTTGTAGCCTAAGCCTGCTTTACATTTCTCAATAAATGTATCCTTGACCTGTCTGGTGTGTTCTTAGGACTTCATGATGTTGTTGCTCCCAATATTCTCTTAGACAGCCTCTGAGGTCGTCACAGAGCAGCTGTTTTTGTACTGACATTAGATTACACACCGGTGCACTCTATTTTTTAGTTCCTGGTGTGGTTTCTCAAACAAGATGTACTTCAAGTCAATATGACTGAATGGGCTGGGTGGAAGCCTTTTCTCACAACTGAAGATATTATTAAATCACACCAGCAGTGAAAATGATATGGAGACTGCCATATTTACTTCCTTTTTAAGCAATACCAGTTGTCTGACTGTCCTGCTGATCTCATTGGCTGCAGTAGTGTCTGACTCACACACCTGAGACAAGCATGCAGATAATCTAGTCATACATCAGTCAGAAACATCTGATCTGCATATATGCTCAGGGTCTATGATCAAAAGTATTAGAGGCAGATGATCAGCAGGACCGCCAGTCTCACTCTCAGACTCCTTCAGTTGTATAGGACAAAAATTATTCCATCAGATCTGTTTTCTGCATATCAGGTGTTACAGAAGAAGACAAAGAAGGAATGGATTGCATTGCTTTTACCCCTCCATGTCTTAGTGACTGCCCTTCTACAGTGGAAGGGGAGAGAGGAAGAAAGAAGAAGGGACCTGGGCATTGGTAGAAGAGGAAGGCACTGATGAACCTCTGCAACCAATATTATGAATGTAAATAGTACCTGAAGTGATATGTGACAGGATATGTTAACATACTGTATGTACTGTATGTACAAAGCTAATTCTATCTAAAACTAGGCAGTGTTCCATGTTTCCTCTTTTCTTACAGTAAACATTAAGAATAAGAGCACTAAAGGACAATTTATCTAACTGCAGTCTCATTAGTGTAATGCTCAATCACTGATAACTATTTAGAGGCTGAAAAACTCCTGTGTGGCTAAAAAACAACAACATATTTTATGAATATATATCAAGTTCAATAGTTCAAGATTAGGGAGTGGAATATGATTTTATTTTGAAAAACACCCTCACCTTGAATTGAACATGGTTTTATTAAAGGGTCACTTAAGCCAAATAATAAAAAAAAAAGAGTTTTACTCACCTGGGGCTTCTACCAGCCCCTGAAGCTGTCCCGTGCCCACGTACACTCGCTCCGATGCTCCTGGCCCGGCCGGTAGCCACTTCCGGTTTCGGCGACAGGAGCCGACAGGCCAGGAACGTGAGTGATTCTTCGCGTTCCTGGCCGTAATAGGGCCCTCTATTCTGTTATAGCATATATCATATAACAGCATAGAGGGCGCTATTACAGCCAGGAACGTGAACAATCGCTCATGTTCCCGGCCTGTCGGCTCCTGTCGCTGAAACCGGAAGTGGCTGCCGACGGGGCCAGGAGCATCGGAGCGAGTCTACGTGGGCACCGGACAGCTTCAGGGGGCTGGTAGAAGCCCCAGGTGAGTAAAACTCATTTTTTTTTTATTTGGCTTAAGTGTCCCTTTAAGGTTTGCTTTAATGTAAAATCCATACCTATGACATAAAATAAATATACACATAAACATCCCAAATGTAGAGAAACTCAATCCATGGATATACTGTAGACCTATACTAAAACTATTTATGCAAACTCAGATTTCTATACATTAGACCACTGAATAAGAAATGCTTTATCTGATTGGTTGCTATGTTTAATCACTCTACAGATGTGCTGCAGTAATTTCATATACATCAGCCCATGCTTTCCATACCTTCTCATAGAAACACTTGGTCTCATGTCTACCATTTCAAGCAATTACATACAGTAATTTATAATTCTGTGAAAAAATTGAAAAAATATGTAAGATTATTTAGCCCCAAGCAACCCTGGCAATCTTTTATCATGTAATGTATGGTAGATGAATTTCTGTGAGAGCAGACTGAGCAATCATAGTAGAAGTCAAGATAAATAATTTCATTAAAATGAGAGTCACATGATCTGGTCCCTCAAGAGAGAGATGACCTAGCACTACGCAATCATTGGTATGCATTTGGCTTTGTGCATCTCTTCATTATCACCGAATCACACAAACAATAATTCATCTGTAAAGGTTTCCATTGTATTATACACATTTATATGATATATGAATCAATATATCATTTATAGCTTCAAATTTGATTTCTAACTCAATAGGGTGAATTGAAATGTGGTTGCTAGCAACTACTTAACGTTGACCCAACTAATGAGTGCATCAGATCCTAGCCATCTCAAGGTTTATTCTGTAATTTTCAAAAGGGGTCCAACGTGATTTGGACAACATTTATTTTAGTACCGGCACCATTTTCAGCTGTTCAGTGTTTAACCTGAAATGCTTTGATGCTCCTCGTCATCATTTGGCAGATCATTACCAATACCTGCAATGCGATTCCCCCCCTTCAACCTGCCACCAAACTATGACCTCCACTTTATTCCTAACCCTCACTTCACTCCTCTTCCTATTCTAACCCTGTCTTAATGTCTACCCATAATCTTCACCCTAACCTTCAAGGACTTCCAAGGCCAAAACAAAAAAAAAAGTTAAATACCTCACCTGCATCACATATGAAGGCACAGAGGACGCCGTAGGCGCCCTCTGTGCCGCTCCGCCAGGTCCCTGATGCTCAATAGCCCCCCCGGGCCGGCTCCCGACCCCATGGCCCAGGTCGGGCTCTCCTGCCTCCACAAACATGGCTGTATGAGCTGGCCGCGGCTGCGCAGCCCACATAGCGTGAGAGCGGCTGCACAGCTCTAGGACCAACCCCCGATCCACACTACCAATCCCAATCAGTAGCTGATAACCCCTTTTTCCATGAGAAATCTATTCCTTTTCTCAAACTGATAATCAGGGGGCTCTGTATGGCTGATTTTGTGGTGAAACCCCTCCCACAGTGTGATGTCAGCACCTCACAGCTCTTTGGTCCTGATATCACACTGTGGGAGCCTTGTTGCATTGTGGGAAATAACAGCTGTTTCCAATTGCCAAAAAAGCAAACAGCATCTCTTTCCACTGACATCACCTGCCAGCAGTAAAAATGTGACCATGTGATAAATGTCTGCTTGTAAATCAGGGAGAGGAAACACTGACCAAATCATTTATACATAATTATACATAAGTATTGTAAAAATGTAGCACTTTTTAATTACATTATTTTCACAGGAGTTCCCCTTTAACCGCTTTCTAGGCCTAACTCTGCACTCCCCAACATTAACCCATTTTTTAATTTTGCACTCTAAGCAACTCCTAACATTAACCTCTTCAAAACATTAAACTCATCCCTTATGCTAATCCCTGATCCCTGGCCCTGACCTTCCCTTCAACTTTAAATGTTTTTGTTAGAAGTTTGACTTCATAGATAGGAAATAAATATTTTATCTTAAAAAGTAAGCATGGAGACAACAGGAGCCCAGTAGACGTAATATTTTCAGGTGAAGGGGGAAAGAATGTAGTAAAAGAGGGTACTCACAACAAAATGAGGTTGCAATAGAGGGCAAAAAATAGCTTAAGCCCAACAGGGACTACCGCTAAGATGCCCAATAAAGGCTATTTTCACATACTGCAGTGATATTTGGCCTGATGAAGTAAGGTTTTGCCCACAAAATGCGTTGCCATAGTAATAATAAACTTGTTTTACCCTTTATCTGTGTTATATTTTAGGTAAGCCACTCCTTATTTTAATTTTTAAGGATTTTAATGTATTTTATCCTTCCTGGGTGCCTCTCACCCCTTTGTATTTGTTAGAAGTAATCAGATAGAAATATTATATATCATGGTCAAAGAATACAAATTGCTCTTACACAGTGATAGTAAATGTTCAGCATCAATAAGATACTCAGCAGCCACTGTCTTGCCAGAGGCCTACAGCAAATTATGCTATCCTATAAGCTCAGGCGGCCGTGATCCGGCCAAGCTAGATGTAGAGTGCCTGACCTAATCTTATCACTGTCTATGATTCCACTGTGGTCTGCTGCAGAGTCTGTGGGTTACCTGAGGTGCCTGGGCTGCTATGCCTGGATATGATTTATACATAACCCCAGTGCTTTGCATCAAATCATGTGATAAGCATTCGGAAAGCATTCAATTATAATGTCAAGGCAATCCCCAGCATGCTGCAGTAAAGGTATATATATATGTTCCAGCTATAGAGAAAAAATATAAACAGTCAATACCATTGTAGGAAAAATCATAAATACTGTACGGTCACTTGGTTACCACCACCTCTTATATTATAGATCACTGTAACAAAGGAAGTCTATGTAGGTGAGATGTGTATATACTGTATAATGAAACGGCACTATATATACTGTATATATACAGAAGTTAAACCGCAACACATTCAATTATAGTTAGCTGTCAAATGATCTTGCCCTGTTGGCAGCGCACAGGTTAAAGCTCAAATAGCTGAAGGTTAAAAAGTAAGAAGATTAAATCTGCATAAACCCTATAATCTTCTAACAAGTGGATGTAGTTATTTACAACAAGGGAGCTCCATTTTGTGAATGAATAACGGCCATCTAATGTCAATTTACAACCAAACCAGCAAGCTCTATTGGCCGCCTTTCCTCCCGCCGTCCAGCATATGCTAGCAGAAGGTCAGTTTAGAGTTTCTCCTGAACCTAAGTTGCCCTCACCACCATGTGCTGCATTTTCAGAGGAACAGACAATGCTCCTGTGGCCACTGCAGAGACCCAGCCTGTCAATAACAAGATAATGAATGCCGTTAAGAAGCCAAACTGCAATCTTCATCACAAAACATAATGAGCCTTGATACTAAACCGGGACACTGTGATGAACTGCAGAGCAGCTCTGTACTAAAGACAGGGCATAATAGAGTACACAGTGACTTCAGAAAGAGGGCAGTAAGTGAAAAAGGAAAGGAGGTGGGGGGATCAGGAGGGGAGAGATTGTCGGAAGAGGGAGCTACAACAAGCAGTTAAATCCATTTCACTATGTGGAAAAAAAAAACCCTTATGCTTCTTTACAAATGCAAATAAAGTGCAATGAATGCTCAGTCAGAGCCATAACACAATGCAATTATCAACATGGAAATACCGTTGAGCAGTTTAAATCACCATCTATCAACTATGAGGCTACAAAATCCACTCATTTTTCAGCTTGCTGCTTATTTGTACTTATTGATGAGTGCATGAAAACTACAATTACAGTTTACTGAAATCAGGTCAGCAGCAGCAGGAGAGGAACCATGGTCCTCACTATGCATGATAAGGCTATTGGCATAATTTCTTGCCTTTAATAAATGCACCTGGTCTTATTTAATGAGATGGTGCAATGATGACTGATGCTGTAACCATGGCAACCAATCACTTTTCAGCTTTCATCTGTGCAGTCAGATGGATGATGATTAATGTTTGGTTGTTCTGGATTCCTGCAGTCTGCTCTTTTGCCTTCCCAATAATAAGCCACACAAGCAGTTCCAAGCACAGGTTAGTGTATATTAAGTATAGTTACATGCATGGCTGTCTACTGATGAAGACATACTGCTGCCTGCCACAACAAGGCTCACTCAGGTCCAGCCATAAAACTCCTGTTTCATTGACAAAACTATAATGTAAGTGAGAGGATGCTTACCACCAGCACAGGTACTCCTGTGACCAGGGAGAGGAGGAGGACTGGGGGGATGTCGCTGCTCTCATCGGGTCCCGGATAGGGCTTGGTGTAAGTGCTATCGAAGCAGAAGAACCCTTGGACATTCACAGTGAACGTGTCCGTGTATTCGAAGTAATAAGCCAGCATCACAGTCCCTGCCATGATCACCATCTGGAAATAAAGCATGATCGTCAGGGAGAACTGAAAACTCATTTAAAGAACCATCCACACATCAAAGGCACAACCGGAGCTCAGGAGCTGTCCATGCTTGCGGTGCTGAAACGTCGAAATCACTGTATGGCTGGGATCGCTCTGCGCTAAAAAAGGCTCCGTTTATCGCAACTGAACGGACCGGCAGACATGCGAAAAGATCCTATGCAAAGCAATAGACTCTCCAGCACAGAGAAAAGGCTCACGCTTTCCAGCACCCGGA
This sequence comes from Hyperolius riggenbachi, assembly GCF_040937935.1. Taxonomy (NCBI): domain Eukaryota; kingdom Metazoa; phylum Chordata; class Amphibia; order Anura; family Hyperoliidae; genus Hyperolius; species Hyperolius riggenbachi. The sequence goes on from NC_090651.1 coordinate 110,420,663, forward strand.
ACAGGCTTCTGTTAAACGAGATCATCTACTTAATTAAAATGGTTGTCTGGATCCACTGGCAGATTCAGCTCAGATGCCCACACATCGTAAGTTGCCTTCAGTGACTGACGCTTAAAGCTCCAGCCCTCCTGACAATTATGTTCCCCTTTTTCCCTGACAATTCACTGATCCATTGTAACCTCCAAGCGGGATTCACATGGCTACAGCTGCTTCCTAGGTGGTGAAAAATGGGTGATGGGTTTCTTATCCTCCTTGCCACAGTGCCGTGCTTCGCAAAGAAATTCAAGTGGTGAGGCTGCCCCATTGCAAAGCCATCCTCTCCTTCCCACTATTTTTTTCATGAGAGATTGGAGCTGAGAAGCAGAGAATCCCAGCGCAAGGGACCAGATCCTCCCTCTGTGAAAGACAGAACGGACCTTTGTACTGACTTGATGGATAGAAAGGGAGTTGTTTTTCTTTTTTAGAATGCTTGTGAGATAATGCAAGCTAGCCCTGGACGAAGAAGATATTATTCATTTGTCACGGAGGGAAAAGAAGCCGGACAGCCACAGATTGCTGCAGAAAGCATCCTGATTTCTCCAGCTGTGTGAGCTGATGCAGAGGCACAGCGTGGGAACCCCAGGCAATGGGTTAACACGTTGCAACCAGGGCAAGCCTCGCGTACCCTGCACTTCTTAATCTCTGCAATGTGAATAACTTCCTCCTCTTTTTTTCCAAACTCCTCCCCCTTGAGATGAGAAAAAAATCTTCTCTGGCAGCCTAGAATATGACCTCCCTCTCTGCACTTCACAGGCTCACAGTCCAGCAAATATCTATCTATCTATCTATCTATCTATCTATCTATCTATCTATCTATCTATCTATATATATCTTCTTATAAAAGAATATCAATATTAACCCCTTGCACTCACAAACTTCATGCATACAGCAACCAGTACCACAGACAGATATAAAAACCTGGAAGGTGTTTCAAAATGGAGTGCATTAGTTATGACAACACTGCAATATTTTGCATTAATATGATTCACCTATTTCAAAGTTTCCTCTTTGGAATCTGTCCCTATTCAGGGGAAAACTCAGGATTTTCAAGGGTGAGGGGCTTCAGCCACACACAATGTAATAATATGGTAGGACATTGGAGTATGACTATGGAAGGGATTGGATTGTGAGCTCCTCTGAGGACAGGGAATGACATGAGTCTGTAAATACATAATAATAATATGGTAGGACTTAAAGTACCCCTGACCTGGTCCTAAATACGTTTAAAGAGAAACCGTAACCAAGATTTGAACTTCATCCCAATCAGTAGCTGATACCCCCTTTTATATTACATGAGAAATCTATTCCTTTTCACAAACGGATCATCGGGGGCTCTGTATGGCTGATATTGCGGTAAAATCCCTCCCCCAGGAAACTGTGAGGACCATGGTCCTGGCAGTTTCCTGTCTGTGAATCTCGTTGCATTGTGGGAAATAGCTGTTTACAGCTGTTTCCAACTGCCAAAAAGGCAAGCAGCAGCTACTTCCACTAACATCACCTGCCAACAGTAAAAATGTCGCCATGTGATAAATGTAAAACAGGGACAGGAAAGCATTTAAAATGGGCAAACACTGACTGCAGATGGAATAGAGATGGTAAGACAAAGAAAGGGGAGTGGATAAAAGAGATAGAAGAGAGTGTGGGAAAGGTAGAGAGAGGAAGGTGAAAGACAATAAAGGGGACAATAAAGACAATAAGGTGGATAATAAAGAGACATGAGTGAGTAGTGTGTCTGTAGGAAAGAGGAGAGAAGGGGAAGGAGAGGGTAGAGGGGAAGAGTGAGAGACAGGGATGGGGAAGACAAGTGGACATACAAACAAATCGGAGTATGAGAGAGAGAGAGAAGCACAGGACAGAAGGAATGGGAGTCAACACATAAACAGGTGCGAGATAGTGACCATGATCGCAATAATCTATTTTGCAGTGCCATACTTAGATACAGTGGCGTAGCTAAGGAGCCATGGGCCCCGATGCAAGTTTTACATTGGGGCCCCCCAAACACTCTATACATAACAGTTGATATGGCTTGTCAAAACCTGCCAATGGCAACTACAGTGTCAGAGGTGCAAGAAGGTAATGGGAAGCAGTTTGTTAATGATTACCACTATTCAAAGAATCTATAGAAGTGATTATTATGAGCACAGGACCACTAGAGAGCTAATACTGCAGTTGAGGGAGGGCCCCTCTGACCCAAGGGCCCTGATGCAGTCGCAACCTCTGCACCCCCTATTGCTATGCCCCTGCTTAGATTAAACACAGACAGACATATTGCACTATGGAGGTAAGGCAGGGTGTAAAGAGGAGAGAAATGATATACTAGGGAGTGAGAGTAAGAAAGACAAGGGGGAGAACAAAACACACTTCAGTGAGAAATAGAGGTAATTGGCTTTAAGAGGGCTATGACATAAGCAACCCGAGATCAGGAAGCATTCGGCTGGCTTATCCATCCAGACCTCCCTCAGTGCTTCTTCTCCTATCACTCACAAGTCGGTTGATTGGAAGTATTGCTATCTGTATCCACTGGCCTGTGAAGCATATTCAGCAAATACAGATAATAACGAGGACAGCCAAAATCTGTCATGAAGGAGGAAGAGAAGTCTTCTGAAAGCCTTCTTTAGTAGCACACAGCAGAGGCACAGGGCCGTGCTCATACCTGGCTCTATGCTCTATCAAGTTCCCCAGAGCTTCTCCATGTTCTCTGTACACAAGCTGCTGCAACAGTACATCCAAAGTCAACAGTAGATGTGAAAGAAAGGGGGATTTTTTCATAACTCCTGCGAAGTGTCAAATGCAGCGGATGTGGTGCTTGTAGCAGCGCTGGTGGCCGCGGAAGATGAGGTGTTCTGTGTTAAATAGTCAACCACGTCCTGACAATCTTGGGAGTTGATGGGACGTGCCTTCTTCTGAGCACTGTACTTTAGTCCAGGGCCGCACAAAATCACGTCAGCACGACCTCGAACTGACCTGCCCGGTGGCATGCCTCTGGGTCTGCCTCTACCTGTTTTATCCATATCGGGGGGGGGGGGGGGGATGAAGTGAAAGGTATGCACTGACTTGACTAATACAATGTGCAGTCACACACAGGTGCAGTGAAAGGTATGCAGTGACTGATATTACAATACAATGTGCAGCTGTCACACAGGTGCAGTTAACAGGTATGCACAGACTGGTATATTACACAGTGTGCGGTCACACAGGTACTGTGATGTGAACAATTATGCAATGACTGGTATTATAAATTTGCAGCTGTCACACACACAGGTACCATAAACAGGTGCAGTGACTGGTGGTATATAACACTGCGTGTGCTCACGTAGGTAGGTAGGTAGGTAGATTGTTGATCCAGAGATTTGTTGATCCAGGAATTTTATCTGATTGCCATCTGGAGTCGGGAAGGAATTTTTTCCCTTTTGGGGCTAATTGGACCATGCCTTGTAAGGGTTTTTTGCCTTTCTCTGGATCAACAGGGATATGTGAGGGAGCAGGCTGGTGTTGTACTTTGTTCTCTGGTTGAACTCGATTGACGTATGTCTTTTTTCAACCCAAATAACTATGTAACTATGTAGGTAAGTGCACTGAACAACAGGTGGGTATGCAGCGATTGGTATTAGAAATGTGCACCTGTCACACACAGGTACTGTGAACAGGTGCAGTGACACTGTGTGCGGTCACGTAGGTAGGTAGGTGCACTGAACAATAGGTGGGTATGCAGTGATTGGTATTAGAAATGTGCACCTGTCACACACACACACACACACACACACACACACACAGGTACCGTGAACAGGTGCAGTGACACTGCATGCGGTCACGTAGGTAGGTGCACTGAACAACAGGTGGGTATGCAGTAATTGATATTACAAATGTGCACCTGTCACACACACACACACACAGGTACTGTGAACAGGTGCAGTGACACTGCATGCGGTCATGTAGATAGGTAGGTGCACTGAACAACAGGTGGGTATGCAGTGATTGGTATTACAAATATGCACCTGTCACACACACAGGTACCGTGAACAGGTGCAGTGACACTGCGTGCGGTCACGTAGGTAGGTAGGTGCACTGAACAACAGGTGGGTATGCAGTGATTGGTATTACAAATGTGCACCTGTCACACGCACACACACAGGTACCGTGAACAGGTGCAGTGACACTGCGTGCGGTCACGTATTAGTCAAGTCAGCGCATACCTTTCACTTCATCCCCCCAATATGGACAAAACAAAAGGCAGAGGCAGGCCACCTGGTAGGTCTGTTCGAGGTCGCGCTGTTGTGATTTTGTGCGGCCCGCGACCAAAGTACAGTGTTCAGAAGAAAGCACGTGCCATCAACCCCCAATATTGTCAGGAGGTAGTTGTCTATTTAACACAGAACACCCCATCTTTCTCAGCTTCCGCACGGAAGCGTGACATATCTTCCTCCTCCTGCTCTGATTCTGGCACCCCACTTAACACTCAGTCGGCCGCCACCACCAAAGTTTCATCACCCCAGGGCTCGGCGGTGTGGACATTTTTTTGTGTGTCTGCCTCAGATGAAAGCAATGCCATCTGTACTCTCTGCCACTGAAAATTGAGCCGTGGAAAGACATAGACCCGCATAGGGACAACTACCTTACAAAGGCACATGATTACAAAGCACAAACTTCTATGGGATGACCACCTGAGGGAAAGCAGCACACAAAAGCAAATCCACACACCGCAGTGGAAGATATGCAATTATTTCTCAAAAAGGCGATACCCAAACTGTACCGTGATGTTGAAAGGCAAGTGGTGTCATCTCTGGCACACAGCGTTGGGTCAAGGGACCATCTGACCACGTGGTCTGCAAAGCACGGTCATGCCTGCCCGAAGACTAAGTCAGTCCCCACACACAGCATCTCTACCTGCACGCAGTGTGACTGCCTGCCCCAAGACTAAGTCGCTCCCCACACAGCAGCTCTGCCTGCAGGCCGCTTGACTGCCTTCTCCGCCACCACCAACAGGGTCCAGGACTACAGGTGGATTCCTGAATTTTTAAGGCCGCTGCTAGCAGCGGTCGCTAACAAAAACAATAATATTTTTTCTGGTGCGTGTACATGCCTGCCTAATTTTTCTGGCTGCACTGCGGCTGCAACAACAACACAAAAGGCATGTAGATGTGTCAGTTCCCCTTCGTGATCGTTACCTTGCCGCGGTTACTGCGTATCACAATGAAGCAATGACCACCAGCTATATGAGTGTTTCGGGGGGGGGGGGGGGGGCACACCTGACCCAAGATAATAAGGTCGTTGCTTCATTGTGGACAGACCAAATTCGATCAGCTGGACAGTCACTGTTGTTCTATCATTGAGCTACCACAGCCCGGCAACCATATGGGCTTGAAAACCGCCATGGCCTGCACTCTCGCCATGGTGCGCACCAGTCCTCCTCCAAACAATGCCTCCAATTTAGCATTGCAATGTGATTTCTGCCCTTAAAACGCTGCTGTGTGTCAAATCCAGATTTTTCCCCGGGACTTTTGGCGTGTATCCCACTCCGCCATGCAAAACTCCAGGTGTTAGACCCCTTGAAACATCTTTTCCATCACTTTTGTGGTCAGCATAAATGTTTGTAGTTTTCAAAGTTCGCCTCCCCATTGAAGTCTATTGCAGTTCGCGAAGTTCATGCAGACCCGAACTTTTGCGGAAGTTCGTGTTCGAGGTTCGCAAACCTAAAATCGGAGGTTCGAACCATCTCTAGGCATGGTTAGCGTCCCTACATTCCCCCTTCGACCTCCAACCCCAGTGGGTTTTGCCCTTTATAACACTCCTTTTCTTCACAGTATGAAGAAACGTTCCGTTCTCTCATTGCCCCTAATGCAGGGCTTCATCTTCCATTTCCAGTCTGCTAGGCTGCGGTGTCTGGAAAATTGCTGCAGGGAGGAAACTTGCAGTCCATTTGATAGATCCGTTTCAATGGCTGGATGTGAACGAATCCATAGATTAACATCCGTTTGCATCCATTTCTTTTGTACCAGTGTCCGTTCTGTTCCATGTACGGACCGTTTAACACCCGTGTGAAACGGGCTAGAGGCCGAGGATATCTAGAAGCACAAGGGAGCACATAGTACTTACAGGCACAGGCCTTCTGATCCATCTGAAAGCCGAAGGACAACGAATAGCTCCCATATACACCCTTATAAACTGGTGAACTAGTTACATGCATGTCTTGGTAAAGGTGAACTACATTTTCAAGCATGCCACAGTTTTTTACACAGTAGGACATGCTGGCCTTTGTAGTTCCACATTCTACAATTCAGATTCTCTACACAAGCTCCTTTGCTGAAATATAGAGGATTACAGCCTCTAAACAGAGAAGCAGTAGCTACTAAACCTGCTCCATTAGTTCAAATACGACTCACCGTTGCCAGCTGAACTTTGATTTTGCACTTGTTGTGACTTCCTTCTCCTGTGGGCTCCTGGCTACTGTTCCTCCTTCATCTCTTCACATTCCACCAGCAGCCAATAATTAACACTCGGCATGCTGTTCCTGGCAAAGATGCCTGACAGCTCCCCTGTGTGCAGCCTCTGCCCTGATGGCTGCAATGCCTATCCATGAAAATCATTAGGAGCAACAGGGAAAGAAGTAATGGCCTCAAGCTCCAGAAGCTTTAAAGACAGGCAACAAGACAGCAGAGCAATCTGTTTCACGTCCTGATTGTGCATTGAGCATGGTGTGACTAGCCCCTTGGAAGGCCCATGATATGCTGCACAGAAGCAATGTGCAGTGCTGAGTGTATAAGCAGCATATGCACTCTGTCAGCTGTGCACAGGCAAGGAGGTTAGCATGCAGATAGTGTGCAGTAATGTGCATGGAGAATAGCATGCAGATTGTGCTTGATTCACTAAACCGTGATGACTTCTATCACGGTCGTTGTTGCACGCATTGTAACTAGGGTGGCCACTTGCAGAACCCCAAAAAGGAGGACATCACACCCTGAAAAGGAGGACATCACACTGAGCGTGCCAAAAGTGGGTGTGGTCAAGCATAATGTGGGCGTGGTCATGGGTGGGGCCACATATACATGACCTTAGCAGTGGTGTAAATTGTCTGCCGGGGAAGTTTGAGCTCTGCCGTAGTGTAGCCCCCAAAAATAGATGTAATCTGACAGCATTTGACCAAAAATATGCGTAATCTGGTAGAAGTTCCTCCAAAATACAAATAATATGGCAGTGGTTCCCCCAAAATAGACAATGTGGCAGCAGCAGTTCCCTCCAACATACACATAATCTGGAACCAGTTCCCCAAAATACGCAAAACCTGGCAGCGGATCACCCAAAATACACATAACACCCAAAATACATGTAATCTGGCAGCAGTGGTCCCCCAAACATACACAATCTGGCAGCAGTTCCCCAAAATATGCAAAATCTGGCAGCAGCCGTGCCCCTAACATACATAATATGGCAGCGGTTCCCCATAAATACAGATAATCTGACAGCAGTTACCCCAAAATAGGTACCCCCAGCCAGGTCTATAGGTGTCCCCAGTATAAGTAGTCATGAGTATAGTTGTCCCCAGAATAGGTAGCCAGGTGTATAATGCCCCCAGAATAGATAGCCAGGTCTTTGGGTGTCCCCAGAGTAGTTAACTAGGTCTATAGATGTCTCCGGTACAGATGGCCAGGTTTTTAGGTGTCCCCAGAATAGTTAGGCAGGTCTATAGGTGTCCCCAGTATATGTAGCCAGGTCTTTAGGTTCACCCAGAATAGTTAGCCAAGTGTATAGGTGTCTCCAGTACAGATAGCCAGGTGTCCCCAGTATATATAGCTAGGTATATAGGTGTCCCTAGTATATTTAACCAGGGCTATGGGTGTACTAAGTATATGTAGCCAGGTCTATAGGTGTCCCCAGAATAGTTAGCCAGGTGTCCCCCGGCAGGAGGGGCGAGCTCAGTAAAGGGAGAGCGGTAGGTACACCAGTGTGAAAGGGCGGACATCTCCCCCCCCTTTCCTCACCTTTGGGCTCCCCCTTCCTCGCTCTCCCCTCTAGAACTAAAGTTTTGGGGTGGCTGGAAGTGGGTGGGACTTACCTGCCTCCTTCCATGGTGAAGCAGTAGTGATGTCCGGTTCATGAGTCATTTGAGCCTGTTCTTTCCTGTGAACCGACTCATCCACTGAACCGAATCAGTTCAGTGGATGAGACAGGAACTGCAGCTGCAGTTCTTGTCTCATCCACTGAACTGATTCGGCTCAGTGGATGAGTCAGATCATTACACTTACAGGAAAGAACAGGCTCAAATAACTCATGAACCAGACGTCACTACGCAGCGCTTGGAGCGAGGCAGAGGTAAGTCCCGCCCGCTGCTAATCACCCCAAAACTTTAGTTCTAGAGGGGAGAGCGAGGAAGGGGGAGCCCAAAGGTGAGGAAAGGGGGGGGGAGATGTCCCCCCTTTCTCACCTTGCCCACTGCTCCCTCTTCTCTGCGCTCTCTCCCTCCACACAGCCCAAAAAGGAGGACATGTGGCTGTCCTTCCTTGCCTTGCGCTGCACGGAGGACAAGCAGTCCAAAAACCGGACTGTCCGGCCTAAATCCGGATGGATGGCCACCCTAATTGTAACGTTTGCGCGTGATCGTGAGTTTGCACGGGCAATCGAGATTTTTGTGCGCGAAAATGGCCGTGATATGAGTTATCACGGTTTAGTGAATCAAGCCTATAGTGTGCAGTAATGTTTCAAATTCTATTGCAGGAAGTGGCTGCTCCTAATTTCTGCCGTTTCACCAGCCATATAGGCAAATTTCATAAAGAGCATGAGACTGGCAGCTGGGGCCCCGAGAGTTTATACTCCAAACATGTCCCATACAGAGCCGGTTCTAGCTCCAATGGGGCCCCGGGGCAAAAGTAACTTGGGGGCCCTCCTGACACCTGCCCCCCTGACCACTTCCATCACTCTGCTGGTGTAGGTATTCCCCCCCCCCCTGATAGATATCCAGTGTTATGTAGCCCCCCCCCCCAGTATAGGTAGCAGGATGTTGTCCCAGGGTTAGGTAGCCCCCCCAGTGCAGATAACCAGATGTGTTCCCCAGGATTAGATAGCCCCCCCCCCTGTAAAGCCAGATGTGCCCTCAAGGTTTATGCAGCCCCCCCAGCATATATGGCCAGATGTGCCCCATGGATTACATAGCCCCCCAGTATATATAGCCAGATGTGCTCCCAAGCAGGGCCGGCCTTTGCTATGAGCGACCTGTGCGGTCGCTCAGGGCGCCATGCTCTCAAGGGCGCATGTGCCCTGTCGCCCCTTGCCGCCCCTCGCCGCCCGCTGTCTCCCGGTGTCCTCTCAGTCTATATTTAGAGCAGGACTACAAGAAAATGGCCGCTGATGTCCACAAATGCAGACAAACGGCGGCCATTTTCTTGTAGCCTGCTCTAACTACAGATGGAGCGGAGGCGGGGAGAGAAGCTGGAGCTGGATGTCAGGTGAGTCGGTCTCTGCCACATAAAGGGGGGGAGCATACTGGGGCAAGCTACCTACGCTGGGGCAATCTACCTACACTGGGGGCATACTGGGGCAAGCTACCTACGCTGGGGGCAAGCTACCTACACTGGGGGCATACTGGGGCAAGCTACCTATGCTGGGGGCAAGCTACCTACGCTGGAGGCATATTGGGGCAAGCTACCTACGCTGGGGGCACACTGGGGCAAGCTACCTACGCTGGGGGCATACTGGGGCAAGCTACCTACGCTGGGAGCAAGCTACCTACGCTGGGGGCATACTGGGGCAAGCTACCTACGCTGGGGGCATACTGGGGCAAGCTACCTATGCTGGGGCAAGCTACCTACGCTGGGGGCATACTGGGGCAAGCTACCTACGCTGGGGGCAAGCTACCTACGCTGAGGGCAAACTACCTACACTGCTGGGGGCAAACTACCTACACTGCTGGGAGAAAACTACCTACACTGGGGGCATACTGGGGCAAACTACCTACACTGGGGGCAACCATGCTACTACACTGGGGGAAACTGTACTACCTACACTGGGGGCAACTATGCTACCTATATGGGGACAACTATGCTACTTATGGGGGGGGGGAGGCAACAAAATCTGTTTTCGCTCAGGGCGCTGTGAAACCTAAGGCCGGCCCTGCCCCCAAGAATTATGTAGCCCCCACTATATATAGCCAGATGTGCCTCAGGCATTAGGTAGCCTCCCCCAGTACAGATAGCCAGATGTGCCCCCCAGGATTAGTTAGCCCCCCCCGTATAGATTGACAGTTGTACCCCCAATATTAGGTAGTCTGCCCCTAGTATAGATAGCCAGATGTCCCCCATTTTAGGCAGTCTCCCCCCACGCAGAGTGATGCGAGTGGAAGTGACTGTTCAACTCACCTGTCAGCGCTGCTGGGAACTTCTGCAAGTCTTCTCCCCATCACACAGTTCCGTATCTCCTCTCCGACTCCTCCAGTGGCGCAGTAATGAGAGGCACCACTAGGAGGCAGCAGAGAGCAGACACGGAACTGCGTGATGGGGAGAATACTTGCAGAAGTTCCCAAGAGCACTGACAGGTGAGTTGTACAGTCAGTCGCTTCCACTCGCATCACTCTGCATATGGGCAGACGAGGAGGGGCACTTGGGGGGGAAGGCCCTTTCTCCTTTCCCTGCCTGCCACTGTGCACCAGCTAAGGGCCGCGTTACCAGGCAGCCTGGCCAGCTGAATGACACTTTTTAAATGGTGAAGATGGGAATTAAGGCTATTGCCCCCCTTGCCTTAATGGTAGCGCCGCCCTGGTCCCACATGGCTGTCGTGGGTTACTTATGAATGTTATAGCACTGGTAACTAACTGGCAGCAGTTATTGCCAGATACTGTGCGAGGCAGGCATGTGAGGGAAAAAGCTGCCAGTGTCTCTGAACATCGTTTACTGCCTAGGTCCACCACATCCTGGGATGAATTGGAGCGTTTAATGCAATGCATCTGCCTTTGATTGTAAGCATTGTGGGCAACACTGATGAGCAAAAATGCTAATATTCTTTTTGCATTAAGTTTCACTAAAATATTGTTTTCCTCATTTTCACAGTAAAATAATTTTTCATACAAGCTATTTTCCTGATTTTTTTTTTCGAAATCGAAAATAGCATTTTTATTGAGTAAATGACTTTGGCGAAAATTCGCAAGCAACACTGGTGGGCAATCAAATTTTCGGAGACGCTGCATGTAGTTTCTAGCATCAGCTGTGATTGCAGTTGTTTCCCAAGTGCTTGGCCCCATTGTTTTCTGTGAACATTGGTTAAAATACGCAATCTTGGATATACTGTAACAGAGAAAATCTTTTCCCTCATCCTCTTGAGATTGATTAACCACTTCAGGATTCTGCGTACGCTTAACTACGCCCCTGAATCCTGAAGTGGTTTCCATGGAAACCACTTCAGGATTCGTATGAGCGGCCGTTCCATGTCAGTTCACGGAGGGTGTCTCCGTGAACACCCTGCGAGCCGCCGATCGCAGCTCGCAGGGTAAATGTAAACACGCGGGGAAGATCTTCCCCGGTGTTTACATATATACGGCGCTGCGCAGCAGCAGCGCCGTAGAGGAGATTGGCGATCCCCGGCCTCTGATTGGCCGGGGATCGCCGGCATCTGATAGGCTAAAGCCTATCCTATCCGGCGCAGGACGGCTTTCCGTCCTGCGCCGCTCACAGGGGGAGGGAGAGGGAGGGAAGGAGGCAGAGGGAGGACTAGTGCTGCGGAGGGGGGCTTTGAGGAGCCCCCCCCCCGCTAGGCACAGCAGCGCGGCGGCGATCAGACCCCCCCAGCAGGACATCCCCCTAGTGGGGAAAAAAGGGGGGAGGTCTGATCGCCCTGCCTGATTTCTGATCTGTGCTGCGGGCTGAAGAGCCCCCGCAGCACAGATCAGCCAAACCACCCGGTATCCGGAAGTGGTTAATTATCATACCCAAATAGGGAATGTAATTAATTACACTACATGCATACAAATTATGGTTTGTAATAATAATATGGAACGTACAGTATGTACTGAATGTATGCTTTTACCACATCTGTTATACGCATGGTTTTTTCTGTTTTTCTATATGTCTTTATATTATGTTGAAATAAAATATTCATTTTTGTAAACAAAGTCCCTGAGACCACAGAAAGTCTTACAAAAGTGGCAATAAATGGTTTGATTGCCTACCATAATTACCCTAAAGTGGTAATCCACATTTCCATTCACTTAAAGGTCAACTGAAGGGAGAGGAATATGGAGGCTGCAATATATATTTCCTTTTAAGCAATACTAGTTGCCTGGCTGTCCTGCTGATCCTCTGCCTCTAATACTTTCAGCCATAGATACAATTCAAGAACGGAGACGGCACACCAAAGGTTCAGCATACAACTGTATTGGAGCAGACAAAAGTGCAAGATACACACGACATGTTTCGGGTGTTGCCCTTCCTCAAGGCGTTGCCTTTCTTTCAGCCATAGACCCTGAACAAGCATATGCAGAACGGGTGTTTCTGACATTATTGTCCGACCTGGTAAGATTACCTGCATGCTTGTTTCTGGTGTTACCCAGACACTACTGGAGCCAAATAGATCAGCAGGGCTGCCAGACAACTGGTATTGTTTAAAAAGAAATAAATATGGCAGCCTCCATATCCCTCTCACTTCAGTTGTGCTTTAAATGGAATAATGAAGGGGAGAATATCAAATTTTGGGTTCGCAAATTTCGAATCTGAATCTCTGCAAAAATTCACAAATCTAGAGAATCTGCAAATCTCCATAAACTTTAATGGAAATTTTCAAAAAGACCTTATAGTTTTTGAGAAAATCGATTTTAACATTTCATAGGGAAAAAAATACATTTAAAGAGAGTCTGAAGCCAATTATATGATCTATTTCTTGTACAGTAAACTTAAAGGGAAGGTTCAGGGACTATCAAAAAAAATAAAAATCCCCATCCACTTACCTGGGACTTCCTCCAGCCCGGGGCAGGCAGGAGGTGCCCTCGGCGCCGCTCCGCAGGCTCCCGGTGGTCTTCGGTGGCATGCCCGACCTGGCCAGGCCGGCGGACAGGTCAGGCTTCTTGTGCACTCCAAAATGCGCCTCACAGCGGTGCGCTGATGTCATCGAATGTCCTCCGGGCTGTACTGTGCAGGCTCAAAACTACTGAGCCTGCGCAGTACAGCCCGGAGGACGTCCGATGACGTCAGCGCGCCGCCGTGAGGCGCATTTTGGAGCGCACAAGAAGCCCGACCTGGCCCCCGGCCTGGCCAGGTCGGGCGCGCCACAGGAGACCACCTCCTGCCTGCCACGGGCTGGAGGAAGCCCCAGGTAACTGGATGGGGATTTTTATTTTTTGGGATAGTCCCTGAACCTTCCCTTTAACCATTAAGATCAAAGCTGATTTGCAGCATACCTGCGGCAGAATGAGGTATTTATCTCCAAAATCTTGGGGTAAAATTCCTTGACTTTTCAGGTCGTAGATTTTGCTGCCCGGGGGAGGCAGAGTTTTGAGCAGTAGCTCTGCCTTCAGTCCAGTCAATCTCAGCCAATCTCCGCCTTTCTCAGTGAAAGAAGACTGAGAAGGGCAGGGAGAGGCGTATATCGGCTGAGATTGACTGGACTGGAGGCAGAGCTACTGCACAAAGCTCTGCCTCTTCCAGGAAGCAAAACAGCAGAATGCGGTGAATCAGTTTTGATCTTAATGCTTAAGTTAACTGTATAAGAAAAAGAGGTAATTTAATTGGCTTTAGACTCTCTGTAAATGTGGTAAATGACAGATTATGTAGCAAACCTAACGGTAGTGAGAATTTACATATATCAAAAGAAAGAGCAATGAATTTCATGATGGGTTTTCCAGGGGTCTGTGCACAGTGTGTACGGACCCCTAGGAAACCCCTCCAAAGTCGCAACGCTTTGGCCAGGGATCGCTGATCTTTGCCTTTGCCTATTTTTTGAAACTTTTATTTTTTTAGTGTTCAGAGTGTGGGACTTTGCACCATGAGCTATACCAGCCCTCATGGTCCATGCTATAGGGGGGCTCCATGGGGAGGGGCGGCCAAGCCTTCCCCTCTGGAGCTCTTGTTCAATCCAAGGACAAGAGGCTCTTCCCCACCACCAGTGCCCCGGGAGGAGGTGGAAGCGATGACTCTCTGGGGGGGGGGGGGGGGTTCATGGTGGCATCTGATAGTTGATGCTTGCCCCTCTTTAAGGAGAAATGAGTATAGGGGTACAAAGTACCCCTATACTCATTTCCACAAAGGCTTATATGAAATAAAAATGCAACGACGAATAAAGTCCTTTATTATTCTTAATTAACCACTTAAGTACCAGCGTTCTCTGCCTCCTTAAGGACCAGAGACTGCTGGTACATGAAATGGCGGAATAATGACAAATACCGACGGATTGCCACACATACCCGCCGCAATCGACATCCACACCACACGCCGGGAACCTCAGCCACCCACTCTGCTGTCTCTATGACGGCAGAGTTCCTGTGAGCCGATCAGGAGCTGCTTTTATTGGCTCCTGACCCTGCCTATCAATGTAAGCCAATGGGAACTGCTTACGTTGATAGACAGGGTCAGCAGCCAATGAAATCAGCTCCTGACACGCTCACAGACAGGGCTCTGCCATTATAGAGACAGCAGAGCGAGTGAGTTGCAATGGGAAGACAGCGGCAAGATCGGTTGCAATGGGAGGAGCGACGAAAGTGGGGAGAACGCACGGCGTCTGTGTATTGAAATCTACACCCTGGCAGCCAGGTAGCTATGAAAACAGCGTAGATTTCAATTAGCGCGGTCCTTAAGTAGTTAACCAGAAATACTTACCTGTACCTTTAAAAAAAAGTTCCCATGCCAATATCCTCGGAAAACGTCCCACGCCAATATCCTCCATCTTGCGACCTTCTTCATTGATTGAAGATCTCTGTACACCCGGATCTCCAAAAATGTGGTGTTTCTAGCATGTAAGGGGGCTTTGATATTAACCGCTAAAGTCGGCAGCCATTTGCCTTCCATTAAAGTCTATGGGAAAGCTGCGCACGCAAATAATAAAAAAAAAATCGGGTTAGAGGCGAATTTCGAACACCTCTTGTTTGCTGCAAACTGTTCAACGGCAGAACAGTTCGGCTCATCTCTAAAATGGAATAGCATAGAAGATTGTCAGTAAAAACCCATTTACACTATACATATTGCAAATGTTTAAATTGTGCGTGTATGCAATGTGTATACTGTATGTGCTTTATGAAAAAAAACACCAATACATGTCATTGTACCACCACGTACATTGCAGTGCAGCACACTGAAAACTGTGCTGCCCCATTCAGTGCATCTAATGTGGTTGTGCAATATGCATATTTCTGTCAATAGCAGTGTTGCTCGCAAATTTTCGGCAAAGTCTTTTTTACATCGAAAATGCTATTTTTGTTTCAAGAAAATATTCGCAAAATATATATATATATTTATAAATACAATAAATAAATAAATAAAATAACATTGTATTTACTCAATATGGCTAAAGGAAACACATTTTTCTTTCCAATAGAAACATTTGTAAACAATGCAAAAAAATCTAATTTTAACATGAAAATTTGCAAACATAGATTTATTTTAGCTCCAAATATTACAAAAAAAATCTGATAAAAATGACAAAAGTTTTACAAAATAATTTTCGATGGCATTTTCGCTCGAAGTTTGAATTTTACAATATTTTTGCTAAATTAAATTCGAAAAGAATACCAGCATTTTTGTTTATCAGAGGTCAATTGTATAAATGGTGACTAAGCATTCAAGAATGGGTTCTTACCCTATGTATGTTGTTACTTTCAAAGTGGGGGTCTGCAGCAAACTAGCAAACAGTGTACTTGACTCACATTCCACTGTTCTCCATTATAGTCTATGGAAGTAGAGAATTCCAAGTCACAATCATACAGGCGTGATCATGTTGATAAGATTACCCCTATTTTACCCTCCAGATTTTTTCATTCAGCTGCTTCATTTGATTGGTCCAGTTCCAAGCTGCTTACAGTTACATAAAAAATAGCAGAAATATTAGGGTGGAGTCAGAAAAACACAACCCCGATCTCTCCCTTTACATATGCCGCACTAGTAAATTAGATACAAAATGGCAGAGGCGGGACAACGTTCCCTAGCAGCCAAGGCTGAGACACCAAAGTGTGCCCCTTCCTTCCATTCCAGCCTTCCAGCTACTAGACCAAGAGGCACCCCACAACACCTTAATCTTTAGTTGTCTGGCTTGCAGCCACTACCATGTATCCCCTTTCTTATTTCTCTCTGCTTCAAACACAGTAGGGGAATGACAGCTTAGTGAGTTGTGCGCCCCTCCTACACTGCGGCCTGAGGCTGGAGCCTCTCTCGCCTCTGCCTCGGCTCGGACCTGCAAGATGTATACAGTTAGATGGATGAGGACACATTGCAGTGCAAATTAAATCAGGCAAACAGAGGCCAGAGTGAAAGTGAGCGCAGTCATATCCAGCCCAGCATAAAACATCCTAGAAAAATTTGCATCTCAGTTACCATTCCTAGTCCTAGTGTCTGTCCTGAATGGAATTTTAGTTTAGGCTACTAACCTTTAAACAATTACAGTATATTAAGTGGGAGGACATGTGCTGTCAGATCCAAAGTATCAAGTAGAAAATGATGCTTTGACATTTATCTACTTAAAAGACACTTTCTAAAGCCTTGTTATTTGCGATGTCTTCCACGATTCATTTTTCAGCCTACTCTGAAAGTAAGGCAGCAACTATGACAGATGTGCATAAAGGAAGGTTGTGTTAGCATTACTTTGATTAGGCTTTTAACTGACTAGTGTGCCAACGTTAAATCTTTAGTACACGTATTAAATTTAATAACCACACATAATAGAAATTTAAAGGAAAAAAAAAAAAAAAAAAGACCAATGATGAAACTGAATTTTAATGCAGCCAAAACTGTTATAATATTACAGTGTTGAGAGGTGCTTCTTGGAGAGATAAATCATACACTAAAGGGTTAATTTACAAACGCTTTATCAGTTACTTCCTTGACGCTTCATGGCAAGATTTCAACATTTCATTCGTTAAAAACTCACTGTGGGAATTCGGAGGTTGCCTAGCAATGTCAGAGATGAGGATTCTCTGCTCTGTCATTGGTCATCCTAAATCACGTTTGTGTACATCGCATGATGCAGACTGACTAATAAGAAGGCAATATAACACTGTACAAGTTTAACTTCAAGCCTAATTCGTTTTTTTTTCTGTTACCTACCCCTCTCCCCCTTTCACTGTGTTGCCTGAACCACCATACTTACCTATGAGGGTCCGCAACTTTGGAGTGTCAGAAATCCACTATCCATCCTGAAAGCCTTTGCTGATGAAGCCATACCTATCAACTTTAACTCCAATAGGCTCTGTCCTGTCTCCTTTGTCTCCCATAACACCCCCCTTCCCCCTTCCCATTAGTGTTGGGCGAACAGTGTTCGCCACTGTTCGGGTTCTGCTGAACATCACCCTGTTCGGGTGATGTTCGAGTTCGGCCGAACACCTGATGGTGGTCGGCCAAACTGTTCGGTCATATGGCCAAACTAAGAGCGCATGGCCGAACGTTATCCGAACGTTCGGCTAGCGCTGTGATTGGCCGAACGGGTCACGTGTAGTGTTGGGCGAACATCTAGATGTTCGGGTTCGGGCCGAACATGGCCGCGATGTTCGGGTGTTCGAGCCGAACTCCAAACATAATGGAAGTCAATGGGGACCCGAACTTTCGTGCTTTGTAAAGCCTCCTTATATGCTACATACCCCAAATTTACAGGGTATGTGCACCTTGGGAGTGGGTACAAGAGGAAAAAAAATTTAGCAAAAAGAGCTTATAGTTTTTGAGAAAATCGATTTTAAAGTTTCAAAGGGAAAACTGTCTTTTAAATGCGGGAAATGTCTGTTTTCTTTGCACAGGTAACATGCTTTTTGTCGGCATGCAGTCATAAATGTAATACATATAAGAGGTTCCAGGAAAAGGGACCGGTAACGCTAACCCAGCAGCAGCACACGTGATGGAACAGGAGGAGGGTGGCGCAGGAGGAGAAGGCCACGCTTTGAGACACAACAACCCAGGCCTTGCATGAAGACAAGAAGTGTGCGGATAGCAATTTGCGTTTTGTCGCCATGCAGTCATAAATGTAATACAGATGAGAGGTTCAATAAACAGGGACCGGAAACGCTAACCCATCACAGATGTTCATTGTTCATGTTACTTGGTTGGGGTCCGGGAGTGTTGCGTAGTCGTTTCCAATC
The DNA here is from genome assembly GCF_040937935.1 of Hyperolius riggenbachi. Classification (NCBI taxonomy): domain Eukaryota; kingdom Metazoa; phylum Chordata; class Amphibia; order Anura; family Hyperoliidae; genus Hyperolius; species Hyperolius riggenbachi. The sequence continues at coordinate 110,438,946 of NC_090651.1, forward strand.
CAGGATTGATTCATTTTAATTTGAGTCAGACGGTCTGCATGTTCTGTGGAGAGGCGGATACGCCGATCTGTGACGATGCCTCCGGCAGCACTGAAACAGCGTTCCGACATAACGCTGGCTGCCGGGCAAGCCAGCACCTCTATTGCGTACATTGCCAGTTTGTGCCGGGTGTCTAGCTTCGATACCCAATAGTTGAAGGGTGCAGATGGATTGTTCAACACAGCTATGCCATCTGACATGTAGTCCTTGACCATCTTCTCCAGGCGATCGGTGTTGGAGGTGGATCTGCACGCTTGCTGTTCTGTGTGCTGCTGCATGGGTGTCAGAAAATTTTCCCACTCCAAGGACACTGCCGATACCATTCCCTTTTGGGCACTAGCTGCGGCTTGTGTTGTTTGCTGCCCTCCTGGTCGTCCTGGGTTTGCGGAAGTCAGTCTGTCGGCGAACAACTGGCTAGAGGAGGGGGAGGATGTCAATCTCCTCTTTAAAGTCTCCACAAGGGCCTGCTGGTATTCTTCCATTTTGACCTGTCGGACTCTTTCTTCAAGCAGTTTTGGAACATTGTGTTTGTACCGTGGATCCAGAAGGGTATAAACCCAGTAATTGGTGTTGTCCAGAATGCGCACAATGCGTGGGTCGCGTTCAATGCAGTCCTAGGCCGAAGAGGTCATAGCCTAGGGTCACAAAAACCTGTTTATTTGGGCTATTTCAATGGTAGTGATGGTGACGTACATAAATCTCAGCCATGGCCGTTAGCAACGTCTGAATTTCACGAAATGTCTCATGCAGGTAGAAGACATATTGTTAGACTTGGATTCCAAAGATGGGGTCCCTGCATCTCTGCAAACCAGAGTTACAGGGGTCCAAAATTGGTAAAATCCCCCATAGGCTTTCATTGGGCCTACTATTTACCGTTCCAAAATCTCACACCATTTCAAAGGGCAATGGCTCAGCAGTGGCAAAACTCACCAGTCATGTTCCCCCTAAGGGTCCCTACAATGCTAGAAAATTTGGTACTGCTGAGCCATTGCCCTTTGAAAAGATGTGAGATTTTGGAAAGTGAAATAGGGAGGCAATGAAAGTCTATGAGGGATTTTACCAATTTTGGACCCCTGTAACTCTGGTTTGCAGAGATGTAGGGACCCCATCTTTGGAATCCAAGTCTAACAATATGTCTTCTACCTGCATGAGACATTTCGTGAAATTCAGACGTTGCTAACGGCCATGGCTGAGATTTATGTACGTCACCATCACTACCATTGAAATAGCCCAAATAAACAGGTTTTTGTGACCCTAGGCTATGACCTCTTCGGCCTAGGGGCCCGAAACTCACCAGTCATGTTCCCCCTAAGGGTCCCTACAATGCTAGAAAATTTGGTACTGCTGAGCCATTGCCCTTTGAAAAGATGTGAGATTTTGGAAAGTGAAATAGGGAGGCAATGAAAGTCTATGGGGGATTTTACCAATTTTGGACCCCTGTAACTCTGGTTTGCAGAGATGTAGGGACCCCATCTTTGGAATCCAAGTCTAACAATATGTCTTCTACCTGCATGAGACATTTCGTGAAATTCAGACGTTGCTAACGGCCATAGCTGAGATTTATGTACGTCACCATCACTACCATTGAAATAGCCCAAATAAACAGGTTTTTGTGACCCTAGGCTATGACCCCTTTGGCCTAGGGGCCCGAAACTCACCAGTCATGTTCCCCCTAAGGGTCTCTACAATGCTAGAAAATTTGGTACTGCTGAGCCATTGCCCTTTGAAAAGATGTGAGATTTTGGAAAGTGAAATAGGGAGGCAATGAAAGTCTATGGGGGATTTTACCAATTTTGGACCCCTGTAACTCTGGTTTGCAGAGATGTAGGGACCCCATCTTTGGAATCCAAGTCTAACAATATGTCTTCTACCTGCATGAGACATTTCGTGAAATTCAGACGTTGCTAACGGCCATGGCTGAGATTTATGTACGTCACCATCACTACCATTGAAATAGCCCAAATAAACAGGTTTTTGTGACCCTAGGCTATGACCTCTTCGGCCTAGGACTGCATTGAACGCGACCCACGCATTGTGCGCATTCTGGACAACACCAATTACTGGGTTTATATCCTTCTGGATCCACGGTACAAACACAATGTTCAAAAACTGCTTGAAGAAAGAGTCCGACAGGTCAAAATGGAAGAATACCAGCAGGCCCTTGTGGAGACTTTAAAGAGGAGATTGACATCCTCCCCCTCCCCTAGCCAGTTGTACGCCGACAGACTGACTTCCGCAAACCCAGGACGACCAGGAGGGCAGCAAACAACACAAGCCGCAGCTAGTGCCCAAAAGGGAATGGTATCGGCAGTGTCCTTGGAGTGGGAAAATTTTCTGACACCCATGCAGCAGCACACAGAACAGCAAGCGTGCAGATCCACCTCCAACACCGATCGCCTGGAGAAGATGGTCAAGGACTACATGTCAGATGGCATAGCTGTGTTGAACAATCCATCTGCACCCTTCAACTATTGGGTATCGAAGCTAGACACCTGGCACAAACTGGCAATGTACGCAATAGAGGTGCTGGCTTGCCCGGCAGCCAGCGTTATGTCGGAACGCTGTTTTAGTGCTGCCGGAGGCATCGTCACAGATCGGTGTATCCGCCTCTCCACAGAAAATGCAGACCGTCTGACTCAAATTAAAATGAACCAATCCTGGATTGGAAACGACTACGCAACACTCCCGGACCCCAACCAAGTAACATGAACAATGAACATCTGTGATGGGTTAGCGTTTCCGGTCCCTGTTTATTGAACCTCTCATCTGTATTAAATTTATAACTGCATGGCGACAAAACGCAAATTGCTATCCGCACGCTTCTTGTCCTCATGCAAGGCCTGGGTTGTTGTGTCTCAAAGCGTGGCCTTCTCCTCCTGCGCCACCCTCCTCCTGTTCCATCACGTGTGCTGCTGCTGGGTTAGCGTTACCGGTCCCTTTTCCTGAAACCTCTTATATGTATTACATTTATGACTGCATGCCGACAAAAAGCATGTTACCTGTGCAAAGAAAACAGACATTTCCCGCATTTAAAAGACAGTTTTCCCTTTGAAACTTTAAAATCGATTTTCTCAAAAACTATAAGCTCTTTTTGCTGAATTTTTTTTCCTCTTGTACCCACTCCCAAGGTGCACATACCCTGCAAATTTAGGGTATGTAGCATGTAAGGAAGCTTTACAAAGCACGAAAGTTCGGGTTCTCATTGACTTCCATTATGTTCGGAGTTCGGGTCGAACACCCGAACATCGCGGCGATGTTCGGCGAACGTTCGCGAACCCGAACATCTAGGTGTTCGCCCAACACTACTTCCCATGCTGCATCCCAGAAACACCTATATTGCTTCCACCACATCACTAGTATGGTGATTCAATGCCCATAGCCACTCAATATACATCTCATTTTCCCTTCCAGTCAGTGAAGAAGGAATGGGGTAATTTGTGCAAGCAGCAGCCTTTCAGAAACATTGCAGCAGGGTCGGACTGGGATACTAAGGGCCCACCAGGAAAGTTTCAGCCTGGGGCCCGCCCCTTCCCCCCCTCCCACCACCACCTTTTGGGCTCACATACAAATGCACTCTAGAAATTCTGCATAGGACAATAGACTATGACTATGGTAGGGAGTAGATTGTGAGCTCTTCTGAGGTCAGTCCATGATAGGGAGGTGGCGATATGCGGTGCGCCGCAGCAAAACAAAAACTGGTGTAGCCATGCACTGGAACATGGGTGTGGTCATGATGGGTCATGGGCAGACCCAAAAATACACAAAATAAGTAGTGGCGTTATTCACAGAGAGTGGGTCTGACCAGAAAAGTAGCCAAGTGCCTTACAATGTAAGTGCCTTACAATAAATAGCCAGATGCATCAAAATATAATAATTTAGTAGCCAAATGGGCCCTGTATACATAAATTAAGTAGCCATTTTAGTTAGCCAGGTCTACAGGTGTCCCCAGATTAGGTAGCCAGGTCTATAGGTGTCCCCAATTTAGTTAGCCATATCTACAGGTGTCCCCAGATTAGGTAGCAAGGTCTATAGGTGTCCCTGGTTAAGTTAGACAGGTCTACAGGTGTCCCCAGTTTAGTTAGCCAGGTCTACTGGTGTCCCCTGTCTCCTGGAAGGGGGAGCAGCGGGCACAGAGTGGCAGGGAGGGGGGGGCAGCCTCCCCTCCCTCACCTGAGGCCAACCCTTCCACACTCCCCCCTCCTGTGGGTGCTGGCTATGGGTGGATATTAGGTGCCATATGGGTGTTGAGTGCATGTACAAATGTGGATGCAGCTGTCACGTGGGTGCTAGTTATGGGTACTGGGTGAGGTCACTAAAGGTGCTGCTGGGAATAGGAGAGTAGTGATGACAAAACCTTCTAGCTACTTCCAGATGGGCCAGCTGTAGCTGTAGTGTGCAGGCATTTACAAATTAGCTACTTCCAGTCTGGCAAATTCAAAAACGGAGACTGCACACAAAGGCAGTGCTGGGCGTAATGGAAAAAACTACGCTTATGGATCATTACGCGTAATTTTACGCTATTACGCATTACGGAATTACGCTTATGGCGTAGATATATATTTACGGTTCATGTCTGTAATTACGCATAGCCCTTACGCAATTACGCGTAAGAATACCGTAATGCAGGTTGTTACGTTATTGCCTTACGCGTAATTTCCTATTAGCAATTAATGCGTAAGGCCATGCTCCCAAGCGGAAAAGTTGACGCATGGATCAATGTTAGGTAGCCGCCGACTTTAAGGGTTAATAGCAAAGCCCCCTTAATTACTTAGAGCCTCAAATTTGGAGAATATATTAAGGAGATCAGAAGGAATAAGAGGAAAAAAAATTTTTTTCAAAAAGACCTTATAGTTTTTGAGAAAATCGATGTTAAAGTTTCAAAGGAAAAATATATATATTTAAAAACCCGTCGATTTTAACGGTTAATAGCAAAGCCTGCTTAAATTTTAGGAACACCAAATTCCCAGGGTATATTGAAGGGATCAGTGGGAATAAGAGGAAATTTTTTTTTTTCAAAAAGACCTTATAGTTTTTGAGAAAATCAATTTTTAAGTTTCAAGGGCAAAAATGTCTTTTAAATGCGGAAAATGTCAGTTTTTTTTGCACAGGTAACAATAGTGTTTTATTTTCATAGATTCCCCCAAGTGGGAAGAGTTTTACTTACTTCGTTCTGAGTGTGGGAAATATAAAAAAAAACGACGTGGGGTCCCCCCTCCCAGACCTCTTTAACCCCTTGTCCCCCATGCAGGCTGGGATAGCCAGAATGCGGAGCACCGGCCGCGTGGGGCTCGCACCCTGACTATACCAGCCCGCATGGTCCATGGATTGGGGGGTCTCGGAAGGGGAGGGGCAGCCAAGCTTTCCCCTCCCCCTCCGAGCCCTTGTCCAATCAGAGCTCCAAGGAGCCCCATTGGTCCTTAGCAGACCAATGGGGTTCCTTCAATCAGAAGGAACCCCATTGGTCTGCTAAGGACCAATGGGGCTCCTTGGAGCCCAAATACAAAGATGCTTTAGAGAGCTCTGAGCTATATAGCTCAGAGCTCTGTCGGGTGTGCAGGACGCTAAGTCCCGCCGGCTCTCGCTGCCCTCCCCCGCCTCTCCCACATGTCACCTATATACATGCTGGCACCCATGGGTGCCAGCATGTATATGGGTGACAGGTGTGGGCGGAGTGGACGGCGGGAGCCGGCGGGGACTTAGCGTAAGTGTATGCCGCGGCCGGCGGGTGAGCGGCGAGTGACGTCGGGTGCGGTGGAGTTACAAAGTAACAAAGTTGTTACATTGTAACAACTTTGTTACATTGTAACTGATTAGCCAATTTCCGAGGATATTGCGTGGGAACTGGCTTTTAAAGGGACAGGTAAGTATTAATGGTTAATTAAGAATATTAAAGGACTTTTTTCGTGGTTATGTTTTTTGTTCAATTAAAATACTTTTTCTAAGTGTTTGTGTGTTTATTTACTTTTAACTCTTAAAGGAAATGGGTAAGGGGTACAAGTACCCCTATACTCATTTCTCCTGGGAGGGGGGGTGGGCATCTGGGGGACCCCTTTTTAAAGGGGACTCCCAGATGCTACCATGAACCCCCCCCCCCCCCCAGGAAATCGCGGCCTCCACCTCCACCGCCCATCGGAGGTGGAGAAGAGCCCCTTGTCCTTGGATTGGACAAGGGCTCGGAGGGGGAGGGGAAAGCTTGGCTGCCCCTCCCCTTCCGAGAACCCCCAATCCATGGACCATGCGGGCTGGTATAGTCAGGGTGCGGAGCCCCACGCGGCCGGTGCTCTGCATTCTGGCTATCCCAGCCTGCATGGGGGACAAGGGGTTAAAGAGGTCTGGGAGGGGGGACCCCACGTTGTTTTTTTTTTATATTTCCCACACTCAGAACGAAGTAAGTAAAACTCTTTCCACTTGGGGGAATCTATGAAAATAAAACACTATTGTTACCTGTGCAAAAAAAAATGACATTTTCCGCATTTAAAAGACATGTTTGCCCTTGAAACTTAAAAATCGATTTTCTCAAAAACTATAAGGTCTTTTTGAAAAAAAATGTTTTCCTCTTATTCCCACTGATCCCCTTAATATACCCTGGGAATTTGGTGTTCCTAAATTTTAAGCAGGCTTTGCTATTAACCGTTAAAGTCGGCGGGTTTTTAAATGTATATATTTTTCCTTTGAAACTTTAACATCGATTTTCTCAAAAACTATAAGGTCTTTTTGAAAACATTTTTTTCCTCCTGATCTACTTAATATATGCTCCAAATTTAGGGCTCTTAGCACTTAAGGGGGCTTTGCTATTAACCCTTAAAGTCGGCGGCTTTTTTATATTATACGGGAGCGTAATATTACGCGATTACGGCAGACTGTGTAATTTCAATAGGAGTTTACTGTCTTACGCGTAATTTGTTACGCGTAATAACGTAACCTACGGTCTACGCGTAATTAATTACGTGTAATACCGTAACCTTACACGTAACGCTTACGGTGCATTTGTAGTGAATTACGATGCGTAATTACGCTAATGCGTAATTTCGGCCCAGCACTGCACAAAGGGCTTCAGCGACAAGCTGTATTAGTGAGCGTGTAGAGGCACATGCCTCTACATGCTCACTAATACAGCTTGTCGCTGAAGCCCTTTGTGTGCAGTCTCCGTTTTTGAATTTGTATGTCAGTGGAGCAGGAGTGGTGTACCTGCAGGAGAAGTGCACCGGCACGAGGGTCTGACCTAGGCCCAGAAGGTGGGTGACGTGTGAACTTTTGGAGCTACTTCCAGTCTGGGCAGGCGAGTTGCGGCAGTAGTCCGCAGGCGCTGGCCTGGTGGTGCTTGTCCTTGATTACAAGCCTGCGGCTGGGAGTGCGCTGTGCATGTGCACTATGTAGTCGTAGTGCAAATGCAGAACGCTCCCAAACGCAAGATTAAGGAGGTGTGCCGCTGCGCCGGTGCTTGCGCACTACTGCCGCTACTCGCCCGCTTGGACTTAGCTAGTTTGTAGATGCCTGCACACTAATATTACAGCTCGTGCCCACGGGAGTATCTAGATGGTAAACAGTTCGCAGGGAGACAGTTTGTACCATTACTACAGGAGAGGTGCTGTTGGGGGAGGGAAAGACAAGGTCAATATGGGTGCTGGAGAAGGGAGCCCATTCCAAATTGTCCAGGGGCGGAACTTCCTGGTGGTGGGTGAAGCTTAGCGGGGCAGGGCTTAGCATGAATGGGGGTGGGACACTGAAAGTGCACTTTTATTGAAATAAAATAGGGGGGTGTCTGGGCACCAAGAGCCCCCATCTCTGCACTGCCTGCCAGCCTGCAAATCTCAATATCAATCACATACACACACTGGCAGGTGGCAGGCAGAGAAGAGAATTTTTCACAAATCCCCACTGTTCAGCAGTTCTCAGCCTCCAGTGCAAGTCCCCCCTCCATCATCCCAGGCAGGCTGAGCCAGGTCTCCATAGAAATTTCCTCCAGACCAGCCTCCTCTATTCTCAGTTGCCCTGAGGCTCTCCTCAGCATGGTCTCTTCTGTGTGCGTCCAATGCAGTGCAGGAAGAAGGCTCCTAGTCGGGTTGCGGAGCTTGTGCACTGTGTGTGGCAGCCAGGGCAGTGCATCATTCATGACAGCTGGGAGACTGGGGGCGGGGCTTAGTTTCAAGTGGCCGCGGGCATCTATTACTCAGCTGGCTGACACGCTAGAGCTCCGGCCCTGAATCATGCAGGAGAGGCGGCCCAGGGAAAATCTCCCCCTTACCCTCTAGCCAGTCTGCGCCTGCCGCCACTGCTCCTCCTTTTTCCGGCCCTTGTGCTTGGGGCCTCCGGGGCCACTGATGTCACATGACATCACTGTAATTAAAAGACCCACCGAGGAAAATCCAGAGTCTCCGCCGGCCCTGTCCGACCCTGCACTGCAGCACTTTTTGGTTCCATCTTGGTAGGTTGGCATTTGCAAATACAACACTGACACTTATAAGGAGGGAACCCTATATATATGTATTGTCCCAATGTACTGCAATTGGGGTGCAGGGAGAAGCTGAGAAACAGCTCTCCCTGCACCAGGCAGTGTAGGGGAATGCAAGAAATATATTCCCTTACTGATTACCTAATTTTTACCTTTGGGCACATAAGGTCTATTGCACCCAAATTATAGTGATTACTGGGACAAATTTCCCCTGCGCCGCTACACTCGTAATTAACATTATGGCCTATGGCAATGCCCATGTCAGGCGCTGTGCAGTGCCATGCATTGAGTTGACCTGACTTGGAATTTAGGTGGTACGAGCCATACCTAAGACTTTAGATAGCTAAAATAAGTCTGGAACATGCAGCAGTTCCAGACTAAAGATGAGTTTTCTAACTAGCAACAAACTAGGTTGACTAAAATGCCCCTGAGCCTGTGTATTGTTGAAAAAAAAAAAAAAGAAAAAAAATCCTCATCTTAAGAGAGGAATCAGATGCAAGCACTCTGATGCAAAGTTACAGACATTTGTAGTCAGGCGTGCAATGGCATAAACTGCTTATCTGGGTATTGTGAGAATTACCATGCAGCCTTGTGTACTATTTGAAACCTAACTGCACAGCAGGCTGACTCTAAGAGCAGATGTTTCTCTCTTTCCTGCTGAAAAACATCTGCAAGAGAACATTTGAACATGTTCCCTTGATGTCTAAATTATTTAGAATTCCTATAATTACACTTTACCCTAAAGTATGAAAGAAAAAATGTATCAAGTGAAACAACAAAACAACAACACAAAAGTAACTTAGCTGCTTCTGGACCGGCATAGCTGGAATCTACATCCTGCTGGTGGCCATGTGGCTAGTGATGAGCGTAATTACCTCATTACAATTTCCTTAAATTTTGCGTAATTCGCGAAATTACAATAATGGCCGTAATCAAAATAATTTTTGGTGAAATAGATATTGCAACTGCAAGGCCCAAAACCAAGTGTCTCAGCATGCATGGCCTCTAAGTGCACCTTGGCAAAGAGCACTTGTCTTAGAAGTGGCTACAGGTAAAGCCTCCTGATACATTTAAAGCGGCAGCATGCGCAGGGGCCTTTGCATTATTAGTAATTGCAATTAGTAATTGCAATCAATGAGTGACCTTTCTGAGTTTAGTAATTACTTAAATTTGCACAATTATTATTAAAAACGAAATTACATCCATTTTCGTAATTAAAATCACTGTTTCTAAAGGAAACAAAAAATTATAAAATTTTGCATTAAAACACGAATTTGCGCAGAAATGCGAAATTACGTGATGGAAATTTCACTTACAGAATTCCGAATTACTGTTTGTATAGCAATCATGAAATTAAGAATTTGTGACTTAGTTGCAAAATTTGCGTCCGTATTTACGGAAACACAAAATTATGCAAATTTCGGCTCAACGCTACGTGTAGCTCTGACTTCACATAAATTCCAACTATTCACTGCCGTACACTCACACTGTTCTCGCACTTTGCGAAGCTGTTCTGTTGCTGCACCTGCTCGCTTTTCTACCTCAGTGACAGCAGAGCTTCCACATCTTTTGGTTTGATTTGATTTTTTGGCAGATAGATGGTTTGATAGATAATTTCCCACATGTCCGATCTGATTTTCGATCGTTCAATTTCTCATAGAAGTGAATGGAAATTAATCGCAAAAATGATCAGAAAATCGATCAGACAGTAAATCTGCTGAAAAACATCATTGTGTATTCCCAGCATAACACACACACGCACGCACGCACGCACGCACGCACGCACACACACACACACACACTACAGAAGTAAAGTACAACATCTGTATTCTTTGTAATTGTAACGTCTGAAACTATGGTGGCTGCGGATATGCAAGATAGACCCGCAGCCGCCTTTGTTCCCTGTTTGCAGACCTTGTCCGTCCCGGCGACGTCCAGCACGCCGGGAGCGGCATTGTCTCTTGCTCATAGGGTCTCTGTCTCGCGCGGGCGCGCGCAGAGACAGGACCTTTATGATGGAAGAAGGCGCGTCAGATGACCTGCCGGTCGGCTGACGTCAGGTGTGACTCGCGCCGCCCGGATTGGCTGATTGATAGGGGGCGTGGTGCTGGGCTCTCCCTGGCTTCTTAAGCCTTCGTAAGTCATTGGCAACTCGTCTGCTGTTGCGAATACACTCGTGTTAGTGCTCAGACCTTAGACTAGTATCCAGGTGTTGAAACCAAGGACTTCACACCAGACTAAAATTGTTATTGTATTGATTACCTGTGTATGATTCTGGCTATTCTCTGACCTTGCTATTGCTAAAACGATTCTGTACCTCTGCCTTTCTGACTTTAGTTGCAGAACCTCTGCCTGATATTTACTATTCTCTTGCCTGCCGTTTTAGTACTGTCTCTACCAGCCTGTTATCGAACTCTGCCTGTCTGACTATTCTACTCACTAGTGGGCCCTTGCCACTAGTGAGGGGCTCTAGCTATTAGAACCCACCAGCCCCTCTGGTAAGGTTCAGACTCACTTGTATAGTTCTAGTGACTGTTAGTACCTTGCCGGCTCCTCTGGCAAGGTCTTGCTAAACTATTCAGTCACTTGTGCTGTTAGTACCTTGCCAGCTCCTCTGGCAAGGTCTTGCTAAACTATTCAGTCACTTGTGCTGCTAGTACCTTGCCAGCTCCTCTGACAAGGTCTTGCTAAACTTTCCAGTCATTTGTGCTGTTAGTACCTTACCAGCTCCTCTGGTAAGGTTTAGCTAAACTTCTTTAGTCCCCTCTTTATTTGTACTTTGCCAGCTCCTCTGGTAAAGGTACTGTTATTTGTATTGATAGACTTTCCAGCTCCTCTGGAGAAGTCTGCACTACAGCTAGTACCCACCAGCTCCTCTGGTGAGGACTAGCACTGTTGTTACAGCTAGTACCCACCAGCTCCTCTGGTGAGGTCTAGCACTGTTCTACAGATAGTACTCACCAGCTCCTCTGGTGAGATCTATCCAAATCTACTGTTGCACCCAACGCCACACTTTACTCTCAGAACCAAAGGAAAACAAATGGTTGGCACTACAGCGGTTTGACATGCATAAGTCAGCTTCAGAGACATGCAGATTGCACAGGAGGACTACAAACACCTCTCTTCTCTGGAACCTCTTCAGCGTGCTCAAGCAAAAGCATCAAGTCGCAAGCAAGCAATGACAATAAATGCAGGGGGAATCCCTAAAGATATGATAGCAGGGCTGGGGGGTTTCCATGGATGCGCGGGTGCCTGTCACATAACGCTCGCTATTGACGTGGGAAGAAGGGGGGAGTAAGGGAGGAAATTACCTCACCATTGGCTTCAGCTGGAGGGAGTAAAGATGGTCCCTGCCAGCTAACAGAATTCTCTCCATTTACCTTTTTTATTTTATAAAGTTCACTGAAATCAACACTGTGCAATACACAGGTTATGTAAGTAGAGCTAAAATTTATCTACTTACTGTATATATGTAGTTTTTTTTATCTGGCATAGTATGGCTAAGGGCTCCTCTTTAACAACATTAGAACATTACAGTTTTTGAAGTATGTTATCGTTTTAGAAGATTGTAACGTTATAGTTTTTGTCATATTATTTTGTTTGTATGTACAGATTTTACGTTATCAAAGATATTGTCGTTTCTATGTGTAAAAGGGTGTTTCTTCAGAGGGAGTGGTTAGGGTTAGGCACCACCAGGGGGAGTGGTTAGGTTTAGGCACCACCAGGGGGTGGTTAGGTTTAGGCGCCACCGTGGGGGTTAGGCACCACTGGGGGGATGGTTAGGGTTAGGTGCCACCAGGGGAGTGGTTAGTTTTAGGTACCACCAGGGAAAAGATCTGTGTGAGAGTAGGGTTGGGTTAAGCTGTATTGTTGAATTAGGTAACGATTTTTAACGTTAATATATTTTCGTTATTATTTACCATCTGTTATTAGAAAGGTATTTATCGTTCACCAAGTTTGACAACGATGTTTATCGTTATCATATTTAGTTATCCACCGGCGCCATTTTGTTATCCAGCCGGGCCCTTTTGTCACGGCGCCCTTTTTTCATGCATGCAAAATATCTCTTCTTATTCCTCCTCTGTCCTCTTTTCTAACGCTAAGCCAAGTGCGCCCTACATACATAAGTTAAGTAGCCATGCTGTCTAGATAACAGAATTAATCTGATCTGAGGTCTGAGTGACAGGGAGGCATGGGGGCGGGCATGGCAGCACAGGAGCAGGCATGGCGCCCATGGTGCTGTGACACCCATGGCACAAGCCATGCCTGCACCCCTCTAGATACGCCTCTGACTAGGGGCCAGTTCACATGGGCTTCAGCATTTATCCGATGCTAAACACTTTTCTGCAACTGAACAGAAATGCACCTGGCACCGGTTACCATCCTTGTGTTGCATGTAGAACTGCTAAATGCAACCACAGCGAAATGCTACATGCATGGTCTGAAAAATTTCAATTGACTGTGACATTTGCGCAATTGCCGGTAAATTAAGGTAAACGCCTTGAAATGAACGCCATTCATCTCAATATGAGCATCTGGTGGTAAACAACTTCCCTGATTGCCTGCAGTTGCCTGCCTGAACCGAGCCTTAAAGTAAACCAGAGGTAAAAAGATCTAAAGAATCGATACTTACCCGGTGCTTCCTTCAGCCTCATAAGCGCGTGTGAGTCCTGCACCGCCTTCCCGCGGTCTGCTGTTCAGCCGCAATCAGCCCCGGTAACACCTCAGTCACGTCCGGTCTGGGTCTTCTGCACTTACGCGGGAGGGTTGCTCATGCACAGAAGACCCAGACTGGACCCGACTTAGCCTGTTACCGGGGCTGATCACGGCTGAACAGCAGACCGCGGGAGTATGGTAAGGGACTTACACGTGCATATGGGGCTGAAGGAAGCCCCGGGTAAGCATTGATTCTTTAGATCTTTTGATCTCTGGTACACTTTAAACTGCTCACAGGAAGAAAACAAAACAAATATACAGTATTTATATATGTGTGTCAATGGTGCATAATTCTACTCTCATTACTTGAATTGCATTGACCTTTTAAATTGTTCCAGAATGCAATACCTCCGATTTGACATTACCGTTACAGCCCTTGCATTGCAATTACAGAGCAAGAAATCGAGTGCAATTCAAGCTATTGTACAGAGGGCCTAAAAGTGCAGTGTCCTGTCATCTTGGCATTATTGATTTGCAGCGGCTTATGTGGTTATAAATCAGCTGTAGCCTTGTTCACCTGGAAACATTAAAGCAAGCGTCACTGATCTGTAAGAACTTCATATCTTAAAACATATAAAGCAAACTATCTGAGCATTTTCCTCAATACTAAGTAGCTGTGGAAGGAGACTAGACGTAAATCCCATTAGACATGAGTTCTGGAACAGCATAATTATATTATGTGTATTGCAGAGAAGAACCATTCATTGAAACAGAGGAGATATGAGGATTAGGCAAATGTAGCAGAGATGTGAAAAAAGTAACAATTCTTCAGGTGATATTTGTAGCACAATATATTACAGGATGCATTGTGGTAATGCTAATATGCTACACACAGTTCACTCCAGTAATCAGCCTTCCCTTCTGAAAAAACAGTTTAAAATGCAATCAGGTAATCAGGGCAGGCACTGTAAATAATGAGGCCTGTAGCAAAATCAATGCTGGACTCTTTAGCACTACAGCCATTATTTTATAGACGCAGTTATACATAGCTCCCAACTGTCCCGCTTTCGGAGGGACAGTCCCTCTTTGGTAACTAAATCCCTCTGTCCCTCTTACTTCCTCATTTGTCCCTCTTTTCAGAACTGATGTACAAATTTATGTAAATATATGTATTTTTTTCTACTGAAAAATTTGTTTAATTGACTCTAAACTTTATTCACATTCTATAAATTGATATATTTGTTATTTTCATACATTAATATTGAGGCAAATGAACCAGGATAGAAATGAATGACCAGTGTGGTTTGAATTATAAAACATACTTTTTCCTATGAAATTTGTATGTAATGTGTGATTAATGGTGCCCACACATGGTACAATTTTTTCTTTTTTGTTCGATCAGGTAATTGTGTTGGATTATTCTGTCGAATATAAAGATTTTTCCAACATGTCCGATCAGATTTTTATTGAAAAAATGGGATAATCGTTTGTTGATCGAAAAAAGGATTCTTTTAGACTCTCATTCTATTCGATCATTTTGGTAGAATAAACGGGAAAATCGAATGCTTTTGTTGTACCATGCATGGGTGTCATAGGGGTGTGTTGGGGCTAGATTAGGGGTGTGGCTGGGGCGTGGTTTAAGTGTCCCGATTTATTTTCTCAAAAAGTTAGGAGGTATGAGTTAAACAGTATACCTATACAAAGGGATGGGAAAACCATTTTCCATTTACAAGTAGGAATGGTCGAACATCATGATTTTGCGTTTGCGAATGTTGCCATGAACGTTCACAATACAATCATTCGCGTCGAGTTCCAATGACTTTCATGGGAGGTGAACTTCTAAAACCTTCAGGGCATCTCTGCAGCCACAATTTCTTTAAAAAAAGGTGTACAAAGATTACCAAAATCCAGGCAGTGGCATGGTGGAAGTGGGTCAAGGGCAACATTTTCTGCAAACATTTTACGCAGAGCCTTTTTTTCATGCATAAATGCCATAAATCACATATTTAGCCTGATGAAAAGGAGTCTACTCTCCCGGAAACACATTGCAAGTACACTTTGCAAACACAGTCCTAGCCGTGTCTTACTTCCACTGACACTCAACAACAATTCCTTTACTCTTACCGGCTGCTTGCAAACTGCAGTGCTCAGTGCTAAGTCACATTGCAGTGGAGGGGCGGGGGGGGGGGGGGGGAACTGCTCAGCACACTGTCCCACTAACACCACCTACCGCTCACTGGACCTCAGCACACCTGCAGAGTGCAGGAGCTGCATGCAACCAGTTAGATCAGGTTCCAGCTTCGTGAGGACCCCCAGAAGAGGACAACAGGAGCCTTAAAGAGAGACAAAGCTATGCTTGGGAACCCAATAGAGACTTACCATCCGCCAATTCAGGAGAGGTTACTCCTCCTCGGCCGGCTGGCCACTTAACCCCACTGACATCCCTGATCCTGAGAGCACTCTTTAGTTTTCTTTTCTCCCTTATTGCCAGATCATCCCTCCACCATAGTGGACCACAGAGTGGCACCAACCACACACCCTACCCATAGACAACCGACTTTGATAGCTCCTTTTGCAATCCAGCAAAAGTCACATCCTTTTACTCCACAAAAATCACATATACAGTAGTTTTTAGATTTTTCAAATAAAGGTCTTTAGTATGTCCACTGCGGGTACCTGCCTAAAAATGTTTATTTGCAACCATTTTTGCAGATCAGAATGCTTGTCATTACAAATCTATATACGGTATTACATTTTGACACTTTTTTGTGACCAAAAATTTTAACATTTCAAATATTTCAACTGAACGATTCACATTGCCAGTGACTTCATTCTATAGCCACACCATCCTTCCTGCCTGACAAAAAAGAACGGCAGTCCTCAGAGAGGCCTGAAATATGCGTTATTACAGATCTATATATTACATTTAAAGAAAAATTGCATGTAATCCTCAAAAAGTGGGGAGAAAAAGTCACTGCGTCTTCCGGTTTTTATACAGTGCAGGACGCAGTAAAAATGAATGAGTAGAGCCAGCAACAGCACACTTCTCTCAGGCATTCTCACTCTCTCCATCTCTTGCTCTGCCGTCCTCACGCCTCTATGCCATCATGCCGCAGTGTTCGGTGGTCAGACAGAAATCCTTGCACAAGATGCCGGCTGCAGTGATGAAGGGTACCAGGACTTCTGCAGCATTGTTTGGCCCCAGCTTGGTAAGCAGGTCTAGAGGCAGGTAGAATAGAGCAGGGGGAGGTGGCTGGCAGGTAGATGGATGCGGGGACAGCCAGTGACAATTAGAATGGAGGCTCTCTGCTGAAGCAAGTCACGCTTCCATGACATCACGCCGTGGTATCTGTCCGTGCAGACCAGGAAACCCTTATTAACCACTTGAGGACCTAGGGCTTTCTACCCCTTAAGGACCGGCCACTTTTTTTCCATTCAGACCACTGCAGCTTTCACGGTTTATTGCTCGCTCATACAACCTACCACCTAAATGAATTTTGGCTCCTTTTCTTGTCACTAATAAAGCTTTCTTTTGATGCTATTTGATTGCTCCTGCGATTTTTACTTTTTATTATATTCATCAAAAAAGACATGAATTTTGGCAAAAAAATGATTTTTTTAACTTTCTGTGCTGACATTTTTCAAATAAAGTAAAATTTCTGTATACATGCAGCGCGAAAAATGTGGACAAACATGTTTTTGATAAAAAAAAAACCATTCAGTGTATATTTATTGGTTTGGGTAAAAGTTATAGCGTTTACAAACTATGGTGCCAAAAGTGAATTTTCCCATTTTCAAGCATCTCTGACTTTTCTGACCCCCTGTCATGTTTCATGAGGGGCTAGAATTCCAGGATAGTATAAATACCCCCCAAATGACCCCATTTTGGAAAGAAGACATCCCAAAGTATTCACTGAGAGGCATAGTGAGTTCATAGAAGATATTATTTTTTGTCACAAGTAAGCGGAAAATGACACTTTGTGAGGAAAAAAAAAAAAAAAAAAAAGTTTCCATTTCTTCTAACTTGCGACAAAAAAAAATGAAATCTGCCACGGACTCACCATGCCCCTCTCTGAATACCTTGAAGGGTCTACTTTCCAAAATGGGATCATTTGTGGGGTGTGTTTACTGTCCTGACATTTTGGGGGGTGCTAAATTGTAAGCACCCCTGTAAAGCCTAAAGGTGCTCATTGGACTTTGGACCCCTTAGCGCAGTTAGGCTGCAAAAAAGTGCCACACATGTGGTATTGCCGTACTCAGGAGAAGTAGTATAATGTGTTTTGAGGTGTATTTTTACACATACCCATGCTGGGTGGGAGAAATATCTCTGTAAATGACAATTTGTTAATTTTTTTTACACACAATTGTCCATTTACAGAGATATTTCTCCCACTCAGCATGGGTATGTGTAAAAATACACCACAAAACACATTATACTACTTCTCCTGAGTACGGCGATACCACATGTGTGGCACTTTTTTGCACCCTAACTGCGCTAAAGGGCCCAAAGTCCAATGAGTACCTTTAGGATTTCACAGGTCATTTTGAGAAATTTCGTTTCAAGACTACTCCTCACGGTTTAGGGCCCCTAAAATGCCAGGGCAGTATAGGAACCCCACAAATGACCCCATTTTAGAAAGAAGACACCCAAAGGTATTCCGTTAGTAGTATGGCGAGTTCATAGAAGATTTTATTTTTTGTCACAAGTTAGCGGAAAATGACACTTTGTGAAAAAACACAATTAAAATCAATTTCCGCTAACTTTTGACAAAAAATAAAATCTTCTATGAACTCACCATACTCCTAACGGAATACCTTGGGGTGTCTTCTTTCTAAAATGGGGTCATTTGTGGGGTTCCTATACTGCCCTGGCATTTTAGGGGCCCTAAACCGTGAGGAGTAGTCTTGAAACGAAATTTCTCAAAATGACCTGTGAAATCCTAAAGGTACTCATTGGACTTTGGGCCCTTTAGCGCACTTAGGGTGCAAAAAAGTGCCACACATGTGGTATCGCCATACTCGGGAGAAGTAGTACAATGTGTTTTGGGGTGTATTTTTACACATACCCATGCTGGGTGGGAGAAATTTCTATGTAAATGGACAATTGTGTGTAAAAAAATCAAACAATTGTCATTTACAGAGATATTTCTCCCACTTAGCATGGGTATGTGTAAAAATACACCCCAAAACGCATTATACTACTTCTCCTGAGTACGGCGGTACCACATGTGTGGCACTTTTTTACACCCTAAGTACGCTAAGGGGCCCAAAGTCCAATGAGTACCTTTAGGATTTCACAGGTCATTTTTGTTTCAAGACTACTCCTCACGGTTTAGGGCCCCTAAAATGCCAGGGCAGTATAGGAACCCCACTAATGACCCCATTTTAGAAAGAAGACACCCCAAGGTATTCCGTTAGGAGTATGGTGAGTTCATAGAAGTTTTTATTTTTTTGTCACAAGTTAGCGGAAATTGATTTTAATAGTTTTTTTTCACAAAGTGTCATTTTCCGCTAACTTGTGACAAAAAATAAAATCTTCTATGAACTCACCATACTCCGTACGGAATACCTTTGGGTGTCTTCTTTCTAGAATGGGGTCATTTGTGGGGTTCCTATACTGCCCTGGCATTTTAGGGGCCCTAAACCGTGAGGAGTAGTCTTGAAACCAAATGTCGCAAAATGACCTGTGAAATCCTAAAGGTACTCATTGGACTTTGGGCCCCTTAGCGTACTTAGGGTGTAAAAAAGTGCCACACATGTGGTACCGCTGTACTCAGGAGAAGTAGTATAATGCGTTTTGGGGTGTATTTTTACACATACCCATGCTAAGTGGGAGAAATATCTCTGTAAATGACAATTGTTTGATTTTTTTACACACAATTGTCCATTTACATAGAAATTTCTCCCACCCAGCATGGGTATGTGTAAAAATAAACCCCAAAACACATTATACTACTTTTCCTGAGTACGGCGGTACCACATGTGTGGCACTTTTTTGCAGCCTAGGTGCGCTAAGGGGCCCAACGTCCTATTCACAGGTCATTTTGAAGCATTTGTTTTCTAGACTACTCCTCGCGGTTTAGGGCCCCTAAAATGCCAGGGCAGTATAGGAACCCCACAAGTGACCCCATTTTAGAAAGAAGACACCCCAAGGTATTCCGTTAGGTGTATGGCAAGTTCATAGAAGATTTTATTTTTTGTCACAAGTTAGTGAAAAATGACACTTTGTGAAAAAAAACTAATAAAAATTAATTTCCGCTAACTTTTGACAAAAAATTAAATCTTCTATGAACTCGTCATACACCTAACATAATACCTTGGGGTGTCTTTTTTTTCTAAAATGGGGTCACTTGTGGGGTTCCTATACCGCCCTGGCATTTTACAGGCCCAAAACCGTGAGTAGTCTGGAAACCAAATGTCTCAAAATGACTGTTCAGGGGTATAAGCATCTGCAAATTTTGATGACAGGTGGTCTATGAGGGGGCGAATTTTGTGGAACCGGTCATAAGCAGGGTGGGCTTTTAGATGACAGGTTGTATTGGGCCTGATCTGATGGATAGGAGTGCTAGGGGGGTGACAGGAGGTGATTGATGGGTGTCTCAGGGGGTGGTTAGAGGGGAAAATAGATGCAATCCATGCACTGGGGAGGTGATCGGAAGGGGGTCTGAGGGTTTGGCCGAGTGATCAGGAGCCCACACGGGGCAAATTGGGGCCTGATCTGATGGGTAGGTGTGCTAGGGGGTGACAGGAGGTGATTGATGGGTGTCTCAAGGTGTGATTAGAGGGGGGAATGGATGCAAGCAATGCACTGGCGAGGTGATCAGGGCTGGGGTCTGAGGGCATTCTGAGGGTGTGGGCGGGTGATTGAGTGCCCTAGGGGCAGATAGGGGTCTAATCTGATAGGTAGCAGTGACAGGGGGTGATTGATGGGTAATTAGTGGGTGTTTAGGGTAGAGAATAGATGGAAACACTGCGCTTGGGTGGTGATCTGATGTCGGATCTGCGGGCGATCTATTGGTGTGGGTGGGTGATCAGTTTGCCCGCAAGGGGCAGGTTAGGGGCTGATTGATGGGTGGCAGTGACAGCGGGTGATTGATGGGTGGCAGTGACAGGGGGTGATTGATGGGTGGCAGTGACAGGGGGTGATTGATGGGTGATTGATAGGTGATTGACAGGTAATCAGTGGGTTATTACAGGGGAAAACAGATGTAAATATTGCACTGGCGAATTGATAAGGGGGGGTCTGAGGGCAATCTGAGCGTGTAGGCGGTCGATTGGGTGCCCGCAAGGGGCAGATTAGGGTCTGATCTGATAGGTAACAGTGACAGGTGGTGATAGGGAGTGATTGATGGGTGATTGATGGGTAATTAGTGGGTGTTTAGAGGAGAGAATAGATGGAAACACTGCGCTTGGGTGGTGATCTGATGTCGGATCTGCGGGCGATCTATTGGTGTGGGTGGGTGATCAGATTGCCCGCAAGGGGCAGGTTAGGGGCTGATTGTTGGGTGGCAGTGACAGGGGGTGATTGATGGGTGATAGGTGATTGGCAGGTGATTGACAGGTGATCAGTGGGTTATTACAGGGAAGGACAGATGTAATTAATGCACTGGCGAATTGATAAGGGGGGGGGGGTCTGAGGGCAATCTGAGCGTGTGGGCGGGTGATTGGGTGCCCGCAAGGGGCAGATTAGGGTCTGATCTGATAGGTAACAGTGACAGGTGGTGATAGGGGGTGATTGATGGGTAATTAGTGGGTGTTTAGAGAAGATAACAGATGTAAACGATACATTTGGGAGGTAATCTGACGGCGGGTTTGCGGGCGATCTAATGGTGTGGGTGGGTGATCAGATTGCCCGCAAGGGGCAGGTTAGGGGCTGATTGATGGGTGGCAGTGACAGGGGGTGATTGATGGGTGATAGGTGATTGGCAGGTGATTGACAGGGGATCAGTGGGTTATTACAGGGAAGAACAGATGTAATTAATGCACTGGTGAATTGATAAGGGGGGGTCAGAGGGCAATCTGAGCGTGTGGGCGGGTGATTGGGTGCCCGCAAGGGGCAGATTAGGGTCTGATCTGATAGGTAACAGTGACAGGTGGTGATAGGGGGTGATTGATGGGTAATTAGTGGGTGTTTAGAGAAGATAACAGATGTAAACGATACATTTGGGAGGTAATCTGACGGCGGGTTTGCGGGCGATCTAATGGTGTGGGTGGGTGATCAGATTGCCCGCAAGGGGCAGGTTAGGGGCTGATTGATGGGTGGCAGTGACAGGGGGTGATTGATGGGTGATAGGTGATTGGCAGGTGATTGACAGGTGATCAGTGGGTTATTACAGGGAAGAACAGATGTAATTAATGCACTGGTGAATTGATAAGGGGGGGTCAGAGGGCAATCTGAGCGTGTGGGCGGGTGATTGGGTGCCCGCAAGGGGCAGATTAGGGTCTGATCTGATAGGTAAAAGTGACAAGTGGTGATAGGGGGTGATTGATGGGTGATTGATGGGTAATTAGTGGGTGTTTAGAGGAGAGAATAGATGTAAACAATGGATTTGGGAGGTGATCTGATGTCGGATCTGTGGGCGATCTATTGGTGTGGGGGGGTGATCAGATTGCCCGCAAGGGGCAGGTTAGGGGCTGATTGATGGGTGGCAGTGACAGGGGGTGATTGACGGGTGATTGATGGGTGATTGACGGGTGATTGACAGGTGATTGACAGGTGATTGACAGGTGATCAGGGGGATAGATGCATACAGTAAACAGGGGGGGGTGGTCTGGGGGGGGGTCTGGGGAGAATCTGAGGGGTGGGGGGTGATCAGGAGGGGGCAGGGAGCAGGGGGGGGGGATAAAAAAAAAATAGCGTTGACAGATAGTGACAGGGAGTGATTGATGGGTGATTAGGGGGGTGATTGGGTGCAAACAGGGGTCTGGGGGGTGGGCAGGGGGGGGGTCTGATGGGTGCTGTGGGCGATCTGGGGCGGGGGGGGGAGAAAATCAGTGTGCTTGGTGCAGACTAGGGTGGCTGCAGCCTGCCCTGGTGGTCCCTCGGACACTGGGACCACCAGGGCAGGAGGCAGCCTGTATAATACACTTTGTAAACATTACAAAGTGTATTATACACTTTGTATGCGGCGAT
Source organism: Hyperolius riggenbachi (assembly GCF_040937935.1). NCBI lineage: Eukaryota > Metazoa > Chordata > Amphibia > Anura > Hyperoliidae > Hyperolius > Hyperolius riggenbachi. The sequence goes on from NC_090651.1 coordinate 110,461,226, forward strand.
CGCGGGGTTAACATCCCGCCGGCGCTTCCGTATAGCCGGCGGGATGTTGCGGCGAGCGAGCGGTGACAGGCGCCGGCGGAGGATCGCGTCACGGATGACGCGATCGCTCCGCCCATGCCCTTAAATGGACCGCCGCCTCTGTGGGTGAGGCCGTCCTGCAGGGCTCCACTTCCCCGCCGCCCCTGTGTAGTGGGCGGTCGGGAAGTGGTTAAATATGTCTCCTACACCTGGGCAGGCTACAGTGCCTGCAACAACAAAAGTAAAAAATAATGTGGCATATTCCAATGTTAGTAGGAACAAATGCTGTGTGCTGAAGTTGGGATGCAGGATATCTGTCCTGGTGGCTAAGACAGGCAGAAGGCCTGGTGTAACTGGTTAAGTTTTTAATCAAAAACTTTATATTACTCCTACTGGTATGAAGAGGTGGAATGCTGAGTAAGCCAATCAACCACCTCTTCTGCATTCTGGGAACTAATAGCTTTCTTGTGCAGAAGATCACATATGCCCCGCGTTGAAGCACCATCATGGCCCCTAGTACCTCTTGCGGCCAAATATCATATTGCACGGCACACTCCAGAAAAAAGATGTAAGATATGATGTCACTGATGGTGCTTTCACTGTGACTGACCACTTTAATGGTCTCCTAAAAAGGGCGCATCAGTGTGCAGGTGTTGCATATGAGCACCCATTGCTCTGGGTAAGCAGAACCCATCTCCCCAGAGACTGTCCTACAGTGCACACTGTCAGTTGCAACACCCATTGTTTTCTGTAAACTGCATGCCCACCAGGTAAAAAAAAGGCTCCCTTATGGCACCCAGATAACAGCACAGGTCTTTTCATGTCCTCACAACTTGGCATCACATAGCAGAAGACACCCAAACCAAAACTACAAGCCTTATATACCTCCTGAGTCCCACCCTCTCCCATGCTTTGTGATTGGCGAGAGGGAGGAAGTTTTAATAGAACTAGCTGTATTTCCTGCCAGCCATGTGGAATTTTAACTAGTTAAAACTGGTTTCTAAACAATGAGTTCACGTGTTGGTGTCCATTTTAACTAGTCAGCTGAACAGTGGACTCACAAGTGCTGGTGGCCATCTTAAAGAGGAACTCTAGTGAAAATAAAGCTGGACAGTGGACTCACAAGTGCTGGTGGCCATCTTAAAGAGGAACTCCAGTGAAAATAATATAATAAAAAAGTGCTTCCTTTTTACAATAATTATGTATAAATGATTTAGTCAGTGTTTGCCCATTGTAAAATCTTTCCTCTCCCTGATTTACATTCTGACATTTGTCACATGGTGACATTTTTTACTGCTGGTAGGCGAGTTCAGTGGAAAGAGATGCTGCTTGCTTTTTTGACAGTTGAACACAGCTGTAAACAGCTATTTCCCACAATGTAATGAGGTTCACAAACAGGAAACTGTCAGGACCATGGTCCTGACATCACACTATGGGAGGGGTTTCTCCACAATATTAGCCATACAGTCTCCCTGATGATCCGTTTGAGAAAAGGAATAGATTTATCATGGGAAAGGGGGTACCAGCTACTGATTGGGATGAAGTTCACTTCTTGGTTATGGTTTCTCTTTAAGCATTACAGTCAGGAAAAAATATTTCAGATTTATATTTTAGAAATAACTAATAAGATCCCTCCAAACTAGTTGCCAATTCTGTAATTTTACCACAATTTGTCCTTTTTGTCAAAAACTGCCATTTTCTGGAAAACCACAAGGTTTTTATGACTTTTTTTTTTTACCCATGTTCCCAATGGATTTTAGCATGTATGGGGGCTTTGCTATTAACCTTTAAAATTGACCCCATTGACTTCAATGAAATTCCCAAATAGTTTAGCCGAAAATTCATGGAAGCATCTGAAGGTCTATGCAATTGCCTTTTTTAGACAGTTCAGGTAGGCTTTAAAATATATAAACCAGCACATCAATCAGATTAATGTTAGAATGACGTATCAAAATAAGCACCTGCTAAAAAATTCTAAATAGTTTTTCAGGATATTCAGGTGTTTCTGTGATACTTAACCTGCCAAATGCAGTTATTAAGCAAAGCTACGCAGTACGCTGGAAGTCACGGGGGACATTCCTCTCCATTTGAGCAGAGTTTCCTGGAAATGCTGGATAATAAATTAACAATCTTGGAACGTCATTGTGTCAAAGTAGCAATTCAGAAATTAATTGCTGATGAAAAAAAAAACAAAACATAATTCTCTTTATTATTATAATAATAGATTTTAAAGTTATGACTGGTATACAGATGCTTTCATTTGCTTCTACCAGCTCTTGTCGTTAAGAAGAATTATTGATATGAATTCAAGCATAACGCTGTTAAATGAGGATATATATCTTGCATTATGGGAGTATTTGCTGTACTAATAGTTGATTGCATTTAGAAACACAAGACAACTTTTAATGAATTATTAAAATAAATGGAGAAGTTGTTGAACTATTTGATTATGTTGCTCAAGTGGAACCATAATAAAAATTCTAAAGTTGTACTTTAATTACTCCATATCAGTGTGTTATTGTTGAGCAAGCATTTGTAATAAGTACAATATGCCAAAAACTGCCATAGCCAGTCTACTGTATCCTAGCTTTCACAGCTTACATTACTACAGATAATGACTTCTATAGGTTGTTAAAGGAAACCTGAGATAAATAATAAGAAATATGTTATACTTACCAGCTTCCTCCAGCCCCATGAGCACCGCTGCGTACCTCGCCGTCTTGCAGGGTGGCTCCGTTTGGCCGCAATCATCCCAGGTGATCTGGCACGGTCGCGCCAGTCACGATCTTCTGCACACGCACGGCCATTTGCGCATGTGTAAAAGAGCCGAACTGATGTGACTGAGGCAGTTACCGGAGCTGATTGCAGCCGTACAAAGTATACACTCTTTCTTATTACTTATCTCAGGTAAACTTTGAAAAAATATCATGGAGAAAAATGTAAGATAGCAGCAGCAAGCTCTAGACTACAGGAATGTCAGGGAGTGTAATTAGAGTACTGCTTCACACTGACACACCAAACTCACTGTGTAACGCACCGCAAACAGCTGTTTGTGTAGTGACGGCTGTGCTGGACTGGTGCGCACCATGACGAGAGTGCAGGTGATGGCGGCTTTCCAGCCCATATGGTCGCCGGGCTGAGGTAGCTGAATGACAGAACAGTGACTGTCCAGCTGATCAAATTTGGTCTGTCCACAATGAAGCAACAACCTTATTATCATGGGTGTGCCCCCCCCCCACTCATATAGCTGTCGGTCATTGCTTCATTGTGATACGCAAGCCCCTTCACAGCGGCAAGGTAATGATCACGAAGGGGAATTGGCACATGTACATGCCTTTTGTTTTGTTGTTGCAGCTGCAGTGCAGCCAGAAAAATTAGGCAGGCATGTACACGCACCAGAAAAATTAGTATAGCGGCCGCTGTAGCAGTGGCCTTAAAAATTCAGGAATCCACCTGGAGTCCTGGACCCTGTTGGTGGTGGTGGCAGAGAAAGCAGTCAACCGGCCTGCGGGCAGAGATGCTGTGTGGGGAGCGACTTAGTCTTGGGGCAGGCAGCCAGTCACACAGCGTGCAGGCAGAGATGCTGTGTGTGGGGACTGACTTAGTCTTTGGGCAGGCCTGAGCGTGCTTTGCAAACCAGGCATCCGTGGTCAGATGGACCCTTGACCCAATGCTGTGTGCCAGAGATGGCACCACTTGCCTTTCAACATCATGGTACAGTTAAGGTATCGCCTTTTTTGAGAAAAAATTTGTGGCCTGGTATCTTCCACTGCAGTGTGTGGCTTTGCTTTTGTGTGCTGCTTTTCCTCAGGGGGTCATCCCATTGCAGTTTGTGCTTTGTAATCATGTGCCTTCGTAAGGTAGTTGTCCCTACGTGGGTCTTGTTCTTTCTACGGCTCAATTTACGGTGGCAGAGAGTACAGATGGCCAAGGCAGGATTTAAGCCAAGGCCACATAGGCCATGGTCTAGGGCACCACAGGATCAAGGGGCGGGTAGGCAGCAGGATTTACTAGGAAAGGGGGGAAGGGTCACCTGGCTACCTATACTGGAGGGAGGGGTGGTCATCAGGCTAACATTAGGGAAAGTGGGAGGGTCATCTGGCTTTTTAAACTAGAGGGGGGGGTCATCATGCTATCTAAACTTGAGGAGGTGGGAGGGTATTCTGGCTGCCTATACTGGAGTTGTGGGGGAAGGGTCATCTTCCCAATAGCCTAACTAAGCAACTTCAACAATAGCCTAACTAAGCTTTCCCTATAGGTCTCTGCACAGCAGCTCTCCCTTCTCTAATTACTGCAGGCACACTAGTGAGTCCAATGCCTGATGCTGCCTGCCTTTTATAAGGGGGGTTGGGGCTCCAGGAGGGAGCGTAGCCTGATTGACTACAATGTGCCTGCTGACTGTGATGTAGAGGGTCAAAGTTGACCCTAACCACTTTGTCCTCCTTGACGTAGTTCTACGTCAAGGAGGACATGTGCGCTCCCACGGCCGATCGCGCGTGTGCACGCGCGCTCCTGGGCCGTGGAACGTTAGCCCTGGAATCAATGAATCGGGCCATGGTGCCCGATCACTGATTCCACTCCCCCGCAGAAAAAGCGACAGCTTCTCTCTTTTTCTGCCTCCTATGGCCCTCTAAGCGTACATTGTACGCTTAGGCCCCGTTCACACTGCACGCGTTTCCAGCTATGTTTTGGAAACACGTGCAGGAGGCCGACACGCACGACATCAGACAGTGCATAGAGGGCACTGTCTGATGTTCACGCTGCATGCGTTCCGGACCTGTGCGGTCCGGGAACGCATGCTGCACGCATTTTTTGCAAAACGCGTGGCTGTCCCATTCACTTTTCAGTGATGGGATCAGCCACGCAACACACACAAACGCGGATGGCGTGCGTCCACATGCGTTGCGTTCCGCATGCATGGCCATCCGCGTTTGTGATGTGAACGGGGCCTTAGAGTGACGTCATGTAAACAAGTTTAAGGTCAAAAAGTAAAACTACATCTAAATGTAAAAAAAATAAATAAAATACACATATATTTACCCCAAACAAATACTATTTACATCCCACCCTCCCAAAAATACCCACATAAAGTGTTTAATAATAAAAAAAAAACATTACAATTAAAAAAAAAAAACATAAATATTTACCTAAGGGTCTCAACTTTAATAAATATCTATGTAAAGATGAAATATTTATTTATATGTGTATATATGTATATATATATATATATATATATATATATATATATATATATATATATATATATATATATATATATAATAAGCTTGTAAATAGTGATGGATGCAAAACGGAAGAAATACTCTTTTATTTCCAAATAAAATATTGTCACCATACATTGTGATAGGGACATAATTTAAACAGTGAAATAACTGGGACAAATGGGCAAATACAATATGTGGGTTTTAATTATGGAGTGATGTATTATTTTAAAACTATAATGGCCGAAAACTGAGAAATAATGATTTTTTTTTCCAGTTTTTTTCTTATTCTTACTGTTAAAATGCATTTACAGTAAGGTAGCTCTTAGCAAAATGTACCACCCAAAGAAAGCCTAATTGGTGGTGGAAAAACAAGATATAGATCAGTTCATTGTGATAAGTAGTGATAAAGTTATAGGCCAATGAATGGGAGGTAAACATTGCTCGGATGCATAAAGTGAAAACGACCGAAGGCTTAAGTGGCTAATGATGCACTATGGGGGTGAATCGAACTTCAGGAAAAGTTCGCAGTTCTCCGCGAACGTGAACCACCGAGGTTCGCCGGGAACCGTTCGCTGGCGAACCGTTCGGACCATCTCTATATAAGAGAACAAAATTTTACTTTGCATGATTTCATTTCTAAAGTCCAATTATGTTCATGAGAATTTAAAGGAAAACATATTTTCTATAAATCCTGGTTACCTGTGTTGTCAACTGATCGCTTACAGTATATAGGAATTGTGGCTAATTGGATGATGTTTAAGCATTAATTATCTTTAAAGGGAAGCTGACGGAAGAGATATATGGATGTTGCCATATGTATTTCCTTTTAAACAATACCAGTTGCCTGGCCATCCCACTGAGCTCTTTGTCTGCAGTAATGTTTGAATCACACACCTGAAACCAGCATTCAGCTAATATTGTCAGATTTCTGTCAGAAAAATCTGTATGCTTGTTCAGTGTCTATGACTAAATGTATTAGTGGCAGATGTTCAGCGGGACAGCCAGGCAACTGGCATTGTATACAATTAAATAAATATGTCATGTCCCATATGCCGCTCACTTCAGGTTCCCTTTAAGTAGCCCTAGCACCTGTATAACGTAAACTTGTCACTAGATGATTTGGCAAATCTGTTGATTACTTAAAGTGAAAGGAGAACAGAGATGTATCTAATGTATTGCACAACAGGGATTGTGCTGTGATGCTTGATTGCTGGGGCAAAGATTAGCTGTGCAGTATAGCTGTTGTGAGGAGCTTTCTGTAACTGGGAATTGTCATGGGATGCTTTCTGTTGTTGGAGTTGGTCATGGGGGAAGGGGGGGCAGCCATGCCTTACTTCAGTAATACTTTAACTGATGTAACCACTTTATTCTGTACTATAGTAATGGCTGGATAGTGTACTGGCTAGGAATTCCAGCTTTGATGTTCAAGATCAGGGTTTGAATCCTGGCTAAAGCCATTACCCATATAGTAGTATCAAATAGTAAAATTAATCGGTAGGGATCGTTGGAAATGCCGATTTCAGATTTTGCGGAAATTCCAATTTCCGCCAATGCTGATTACCGATTCTGCAGATTTCTGATTTCCAGGGAGTCTTCTTTTTGCATTCTCTAATTGTCCAAAAACTTTTGCGTTGACTCTGCATTCTCTGATTGGTCCAATGCTTCCGAGTTCTGTGATTGGGCTAAAATGATCTAGTGGCGGTAATGCAGTTTTTCTGCTGAAATCCAATTTCCATTTTCCGATTTCCAATCAGAAATGCAGGAATTTCATTTCCGCAGAAACCGAATGAGTATTCCAATTAATAGGTACACAGATGATATAACGACCAGCTAACGCCCATAGGCATCAGCAGGTCTTAAGTGGGTTACCATGGAAACGGCCGCTCGATCGAGCAGCCTTTCCATGTCAGTTCACGGAGGGTGTCTCCGTGAACAGCCGGAGAACTGCCGATTGCGTCTCGCCGGCAAAATGTAAACACGCGGGGAAGAAATCTCCGCTGTTTACATCATACGGCGCTGCTGCGCAGCAGCGCCGTAAGGCAGATCGGCAATCCCCGGCCTCTGATCGCCGGCATATGATAGGCTGAAGCCTATCCTACAATGTGCAGGATGGATATCCGTCCTGCGCCGCTCACAGGGGGAGGAAGAGGGAGGGAGAGGGACGGAGCACCGAAAACGCTGCGGAGGGGGGCTTTGAAGAGCCCCCCCCGCAAAGCGCAGCAAGCCGGTGGCGATCAGACCCCCCCAGGATCGCCCTGGCTCTATCCTGATCTGTGCTGCGGGCTGGAGAGTCTACGCAGCACAGATCAGGCAAAACACCCCTGGTCCTTAAGTGGTATTAGCCAAAAAGTTCAATATGTAGCAAAAGACAGACGTACAATCATCTACCACATGCAAGGATAGTACTAAACAATACACTACAACACATAATGCCAAAGCCATTACCAACCAGCAAGACTGCCTAGTGTTCAAGGATTGGCAATGAGTACATCCTAACCGTTTTTGAGATGAGAGATTTACAAATGTTACATCATGCTACAAACTGCCTTACAGTAGTTTACTTTTGTGTGTGATGTTAACAAGAACAGACTTTTATAAAATAAAAATGAGTGCTTTATGTACTTTGTAAATTAAAAAGCGATTATTCCAGTTCGTCCATCGTGGCTGACAGATGCCAGCTTAGCCTCAATAGGTCTGTTGGTAATTTAAAAAGTAGAGCAAACAAATGCCAAAAATGTTGTGAGTAAGGTCTGAGCTGAATAATTCATTTCCCAAAAAAGGCAATACACAGCAACCAATCAGCCTTGAATCCTACACAGCGATATCCCGCTTCCAACTATGGCGGCAACATCATTTATGTTTGATGAACGATAAATTATGGAATACCTGGAACAAGCTGCAGCTGAGCTCTAATAAAAGCTGTATTACTGCTGCAGATCCTGCCTTGCAATTTTTCCCAGAGCTGCTGCAGAAAAAAACTGTTCAGAATTATTGGGAGAATCTAAAAATACTGTCGTTACGAGGCAGTAAAAATGATACCCTGTGATATACACCAAGGTATATTAACAAAAGATGAGGTGATTCTTTTAAAATTCCATGTGCCCTTGATCTGTGATGAGTGAAATTGTACTGTGTGGGCTGAATCTAGATTAGTTTGGATTGTTTATTATATCTGCAGTCTTGACTATTGGAAAACTAAACTGTAAACTCAGCTTTGGCCACAGATCAAAGCCTAGCATCTGATAGCTTAATGAGCGGAGCACAAGCCTCTCCATGTCAAAAGAGGCTTCTTCAGCTGAACATTCTATTTAAAGTTATTAGAGTGACTCTAAAGTGAATCTGAGCAATATAAACTGTGTGTGTGTGTGTATATATATATATATATATATATATATATATATATATATATATATTTATATTTATTATTTTTTTGCATCTAAAAAGTATTCATAGCGCATCACTTTTTTCCTCAGAATTCGACGCACTACACCGCATAATGACAACGTGAAAACAGTTTGCTTGAGGTTTTGGCAAATGTATTAAATAGAAAAAACTGAGAAATCAGATGTCCATAAATAAGTATTCACAGCCTTTGCTCAATGCACCTTTGGCAACAATTACCGCCTCATGTCTTTTTGAATATGATGTCTCAGTCTTTGTCTCATCAGACCAGAGACTTTTGTTTCTCATGGTCTCAGAATTCTTCAGATGCCTTTTGGGAAACTCCAGGCTGCCTGCCATGTGCCTTTTACTAAAGAGTGACTTCTGTCTGGCCACTCTACCATACAGGCCAGATTGGTGGAATGCTGCATATATGGTAGTCCTTCTGGAAAGTTCTCCACTCTCCACAGAGGACCTCTCGACCATCGGGTTCTTGGTCACCTCCCTGACTAAGGCCCCCTGATCCCTAAGATTAGATGGTGGCGGGCCAGCTCTAAGAAGAGTCCTAGTAGTTTTGAACTTTTTCCACTTATGGATGAGGGAGGCCACTGGGACCTTCAAAGCAGTAGAAATGTTTCTTAAACCTTTCCCAGATTTGTGACTTGAAACAAGCCTGTCTCAGAGGCCTACAGACTATTCCTTTGACTTCATGTTTGGTTTGCGCTTTCACATGAGCTGTTAACTGCAGGACCTTGTATAGACAAGTGTGTACCTTGTAGGATAATGACCAGCTGAAGAATGATTTGCAAAGAACTACTGTTGCATAGACTACTAGGATGAAGTACCTTAAAGCAGTATAAAACCCTGACATAATATTCAATGAAAACATGTTTTCCTACTTTTTATATGCCATACGGTTATCATATTTGCATTTGTGCATAAGTATTATTATTCATTTAGAAATTACAAGTTTCCAAAGTACACTTTTTGCTTTGAGAGCTGACTTCGCATTTTATTCATAACTTTCATATTCATACTTTCTGACTGTCTGTCTTTGTTCAGGAGACTCTGCAGTGTCAGAGAAGTTTGCATTTCTCATGTGATACAATTAAACACAAGATAACATTATCTCTAGTTTGGATTCGCCCAGCTTTCCCAGCATTGAGCTTTTTCTGTCCTGTGTTTAACCCTTTGAATGCTGTTCTAGTAAAAATAAATGTTGGTAGTATATAATATGCTGTAAATAATGTTTTAGAGCAAAAACGAATTGCTGGGTTTCATTCTGCTTTAATGTCAGGTGTAAATTCCCTCTTTTTGACCTTTCAAGCTATCCTATTGTCCTTAGCCCCTTCCAAACGCAGCTTATTGAAATCTATAGCATGTCCTCTCTGACAAGACGTAAATTTCAATAGCCGGACTCTGTGCTCTCCCACCCTACCGTGCTTCTGTCGCTACTAAACTCAGCTGTCTAATGACAGCTGAGCTCCATATACTGGTCAGAAGCTAATTTAATTGGCTCTTGACCCTGTGATTGCTGTAAGCCTATCACTGTGATCCAACATTTTAAAAAGGCTTGATCCAATTCAAAGTGAACCTCTATTGGAAAAACGTATTAAAATAGATACTTACCTCAGTAGAGGGAAGCCTATGGATAATCCATAGGCTTCCCAGATCATACTCAAGCCCACTGTCCCCAGGCGGGGTCCCTCTGAACATATCCAACTTATCTCATAGCCGCACCCTGTCTGTGTATGAGTGCGGCTGTATTGCGCATGTGCAACTATGGTCTGCGGTAGGATGAAGCCACTCATGCATGGCTTTCTCCTCCTTCATACTTCTGTGCAGGCATGGGCCATGGTTGTCCTTGCATAGTATGGCCACGCTTGTACACAGATGAAAGTGTGGCCAGGAAGAAGCAGCGGTAGGGTCAAGGAGGACATGTGATGCCTCTGGCTCTCTCTGTTTTTAACTTTTTTTTTTTAATTACAGGTTTGCTTCAATGTTAAGGAGCCAGAGCAGCAGAGTCCGGAAGAAGTTACAGAGGCCCTGTAACAACATATAGTAGAATGCAGTCAATTATTCAGGATACCCACTTTTACAGTAATTTTCCTGGTGTTAGTACCGGAAACACTTCCTATATCAATGTAGGGCTGTAAATTGATTGTAGCCCTGTTCACACAATCATGTTTATCTTGGGCTGATTAGCTATTAAGAATTCTCTCTCCCACTCACCCACTGGAGAATTTTGAGAGATCAGGTACATTTTCTACTTGCTTTAGAACTCTCAGTAAACAAACATTCTGAAGAGATCATCTGACAGAAATACATAGGTTGCCACCGGTAATACATTTCAGAGTGTAAATCAAGGAAAGATTTTATAATGGGCAACTATTTTTTTAAATAAATTAATAATGTAAAAACATAATCAATCCTATTCATTATGGTATTTTGACTACAGTCCCTCTTTAATGTGATGGATGCCTTCACCAGCAGGGATGTTTAGGATCTCAGGTACACTCAGATCCACTTTATTTTACAATTTCACAACATCTGATTCCTGTTTCCCACCTGCTCCATGCTTTTTACTGTAATGAAGGAAAGCTGGGAAATAAAGCCTGGCATGTATTGTTCTTAGTATTAAGGTATCACATGGTCACACCTAATTGACATGCCCAGCAACAGATTCCAGACAGGAGAGGAAACAATCGGCACTGAAGTGGAAAGCGCATTTTATTCATGTAAGAGTTGTTCTGTCCACCACTTTTCTTCTATATTGTACCCACTTGTCATGCTGACTGTTAATAGAATTTTGAAATGGCTTAACAATAAAGTGCACATTTTATTCTTTGCTGCTTGAATTCAGCAGGTTGGAGATCATTTTTTCTTTTCTCACACTGTATGCTTATAATGTTGATATGAATAGGAAAACATTTTAAACTAGTAGACTGCTATAGTTTTACTGAGACTGGCATTTGCCAACTATCAAGATGGTATACAGATATTCCAGAGATGCCAATTTATATGGTTATGCAGAAACTGCATCCTAGTACCGTATATTCCGGCGTATAAGACGACTTTTTAACCACTGAAAATCTTTTGAAAAGTCGGGGGTCGTCTTATACGCCGGGTGTCAGGCGCCGGGTGTAAGTTCTTGTGCCAGGCTGAGCTTTAAATGATGTACCGGGCATGCAGCCATGGCGGAAAGGTCCGTTTGCAAAATCTGTTTCAATGCAAAGTGTCCTGCAATCCCGGATAACAGCTTGCGAGCATCCGCTCGCACGGGTCTCAAGGCAGCTTCCTGGTTCGGGGGTCACCTGACTGTGACGTTTGCGCTCCACTACTCAGTGTGTTCCACCTCCGGCAATCTCTTCCAGCGTGAGCACACACGTCACAGTCAGGTGACCCCCGAACCAGGAAGCTGCCTTGCGACCCGTGCGAGCGGCTGCTCGCAAGCTGTTATCCGGGATTGCAGGAAACTTTGCATTAAAAAAGATTCTGCAAACGAACCTTTCTGCCATGGCTGCATACTGCATACATCATTTAAAGCTCTGCCTAGCACAAAAAATTACACCCGGCGCCTGACACCCAGTGTGACCAGAACCAGGAAGCTTCTCTGCTACTCATGCGAGCAGCTGCTCACAAAAAGCTACAGAGATTGCAGAAAGTTTGACTTGACACGGATTTTTCAAATGGATCTTTCCCCTGACTGCAGCACCCGGTATGTAATTTAGAGCTCTGCCTGGCACAATGTACTATAGGCATTATAGCAAGCATTGCCAGTTCTTAAAAAGCAGAGCCCTATCTCTTTTCCCTCCCCCAGATGACTGCAGCACCTAGTAATGCCAGTTCTATGTTTTATAATACTATAGTTTTGATGTGAGGTGCAGAGGGTGTATACAGGGGTGGACCAGGAGGATCGAGGAGGCGTGTTTTGAAGAGGGGTAGTCTTATACGGCGAGTATATCCCAAACTCTATATTTCAACTGGAAAAGTTGGGGGGTCGTCTTATACGCCCAGTCGTCTTATACGCCGGAATATACGGTAGACGAATATGTTATTGAGGTTGTTGTTTTGCAAACTAGGTTCTACGAAACAATAAGGGCCCATATGCAATTCACTTTTTATCCTGTGTAAACTCCTAGGAGTTACAGTATATTCCCTTTAACATAAATTTTAAGCATTTTACAATGGAAAAATACCCAAGTGGTTGTAAAAGTACTATTACAATTATTTTGAGTATTTTCTTGCATGTTGGGGGTTTGAAAGGCATTTTATGACAAGGTGTAAATATATCACAATGGAGAAAACTCAGGTGAAAAGGTGAATTGCATATGGACCACGATCTGTTATGACTTGAGGGTAGAATTAGAAAGCCAATGACCCTTATTCCATTCACATTTCTCCAATGTAATATTTTTACACTTTATCAAAATAATGCCTTTTAAGCCATCAGCAAGTAAGAAAATGCTTTAACCACTTAACATCTCAGTCGTTTTCAGCTTATGCATCCGAGCAATGTTCACCTCCCATTCATTACCCTATAACTTTATCACTACTAATCACAATGAACTGATCTATATCTTGTTTTTTCCGCCACCAATTAGGCTTTCTTTGGGGGGTACATTTTGCTAAGAGCCAATTTACTGTAAATGCATTTTAACAGGAAGAATAAGAAAAAAAATGAAAAAATTCATTATTTGTCAGTTTTTGGCCATTATAGTTTTAAAATAATACATGCCTCCATAATTAAAACCCACGTATTGTTATTGCCCATTTGTCACGGTTATTTCACCATTTAAATTATGTCCCTATCACAATGTATCGCGACAATATTTTATTTGGAAATAAAAGAGCATTTTTTCCGTTTTGCATACATCACTATTTACAAGCTTATAAAAAAAAAATAAAGAGAAATATTTCATCTTTACATAGATATTTAAAAAGTTTAGACCCTTAGGTAAATATTTTTTTTTTTTTTTTTATAGTAATGTTTTTTTTTGTTTTTTTTTATTAAACATTTTATGTGGGCATTTTTGGGAGGGTGGGATATAAAAGTGTTTTATTTGGGGAAATATTGGTGTTGTGTAATGTTTTTGGGTATTTGCTTGTAGTTTTACTTTTTGGCCACAAGATGGCAATCTCGATTTTTTTTACATGACGTCACTCTAAGCGTACAATGTACGCTTAGAGGGACACAGCTTCAGAAAGAGCGAAGCTTCCGAGAGAAGCTGTCGCTTTTTCAGCGGGGGAGAGGAATCAATGATCGGGCTCCCCAGCCCGATACATTGATTCCGTGGCTACCGACTCCGCGGCCGGGAGTGCGCGTGCACGCGCGCGATCGGCCGCGGGAGCGCGCGGGAGCGCGCCTGTCCTCCTTGACGTTTTTATACGTCAAGGAGGACAAAGTGGTTAAAATAATTATGATAGTACAATGTTTACTCCTTCCAGCTCACTTAGAACACCCTGTGAAGCACATCGAAGTGAACTGATCCTGCCTTCTTGTTCGGTACTGAATTGGTGTTGGTTCTAGTAACAATAGGGCCCTGGGCAAAATTAACCATGGGACACCCTGACAGACATCTCCACTTCCCACAAACTATAGAGCAGCATTAGGGGCCCTTTCTTGCAGCCAAATTTCCCCACAGGGCTCCTGAGCTGGCTGTGCGCCCTCCCCACTCAACCCCCAAATTAACTGTGCTCCCAGGGCCCCTGCAATGTCTTCAACAGACTAACAACTCACCTGTCCCAGTGGGCATGTTCCTTGGTCACCTGCGACAGGTGAGATGCTACTCTGCCAAAGATATTGCGGGGGAGACATCTTGGGGGCCACTACAGGCTCAGGGGCAATTGCCCCCCTGCCTCTATTTTGCAATGTAAATTGTATCCACCCCTGGTGGAGGGGTATACCCCCTTTTCCTATCAACAGAGAGCGACTTCTTAATCCTGAGTGAGGACAGGTCTAAATAATCTCCTGAACTGCCTATACAGTAGTTGCCTATGAGGTAACCCTGGTTTGTGAGTATACTTTTGTACTCTTTAATCATCATTTATCTACCAGTACATACTACACTATATTGGGCTCTCTGTGTCATTTCTTTTATATCCCTTTGCCCCTACGGTAGCTCCAACCCTGAGGCTGAACAGTACGGCGGTATTCTGAATTTGAAATGCCAAATTAAAACACCAAAACTTATCATTAAACTGTTTTTTCAACTAAATTGTCTGAATTGAATGTACACCTTAAGTTCTCCATCTGCATTTAAAAATACAGTTACAGTGAGTGATATCATGAAAAGATGCACTGTCATCATGCTTAGATTATGAAATAAGCACATAAATGATTACTCAGATATCACAGCAATAGGTGGAAATGTGATAATTTCAGAAGCACTACATGATTAACCCATTCGCGTTCCGTCATTTTCACTTGAGAAATGTTCACCTCCCATTCATTAGCCTATAACTTTATCACTACTTATCACAATGAACTGATCTATATCTTGTTTTTTCCACTACCAATTAGGCTTTCTTTGGGGGGTACATTTAGCTAAGAGCCACTTTACTGTAAATGCATTTTAACAGGAAGAATAAGAAAAAAAAACGGAAAAAATTGATTATTTCTCAGTTTTCAGCCATTATAGTTTTAAAATAATACATGCCTCCACAATTAAAACTCACGTATTGTATTTGCCCATATGACCCGGTTATTACACCGTTAAAATTATGTCCCTATCACAATGTATGGCGACAATATTTTATTTGGAAATAAAGGTTTCCGTTTTGCATCTATCACTATTTACAAGTTTAAAATAAAAAAAATATAGAAATATTTCATCTTTACATTGATATTTAAAAAGTTTAGACCCTTAGGTAAATATTTACATGTTTTTTTTATTGTAATGTTTTTGTTTTTTTTATAGTAAACATTTTATTTGGGTAGTTTTGGGAGGGTGGGAGGTAAACAATAGGTTTATAATGTAAATGTGTGTTAATTTTCATTTTTTTTTTTACTTTTAGTTGTAGTATTACTTTTTGGCCACAAGATGGTGGCCATGAGTTTGTTTACATTACCTTAGGGTAAAAAAGCAGAAGGGCGGCAGAACTCAGGAGAGATAAGAGGCCACATGTCGAAGTAAATCATCTCTCCTGGTCTGAATCCACCCAGTTTTGCTCTATACACACAGCCATAATTCCAGAGCATCCCTGCATCTTCATTACTTCCTGGTGTGTGATGACACAACTTTCTCCATTGCATCTGATATCCCCTGGTGATCCGAGGACAAGCAAGCTTCAGTGATTAGTGCCAAGGTAGAGAGCGGAACTCCTGATCCAGCAAGACATTTTCCTGCACAAAACACATTCACACAACTCTAGCTGTCATACAATATAGCTGGTCACCTGCTGTTAATTACATGAGCCCTCCATTTCTTCTTCTCTCCCCCTCTCCAGACTCTTAACAATAACAATAACATTTCTATAGAGCCTTTCTCCCATAGGATTCAAAGCGCTTAGGCTATCTGAGATTCAGTAATTGGTAGTAGGATGAAGTATTCACACAACAACAAAAATTATATTTCTGCAAATGCCGAACTGAACAGGTGGGTTTTCAGTCTGGATTTAAACACGTCCAGAGATGGAGCTGTCCTGATCTGCTGAGGCAAGGAGTTCCATAACGTAGGAGAAGCATGACAAATCTTAAACAGAAACAAACAAACAAACACAGAACATTTATATCGCGCTTTTCTCCTGGCGGACTCAAAGCGCCAGAGCAGCAGCCACTAGGACGCGCTCTATAGGCAGTAGCAGTGTTAGGGAGACTTGCCAAAGGTCTCCTACTGAAATAGGTGCTGGCTTACTGAACAAGCAGAGCCGAGAATCGAACCCAGGTCTCCTGTGTCAGAGGCTGAGCCCTTAACCATTACACTATCCAGCCACCACATGTTTACTGTTTGAAAAAAGAAAAAGTCAAATACTCACCTAAGGAGAGGGAAGGCTCGGTCCTAATGAGCCTTCCCTCTCCTCTCCTGGTGCCCAGTCCCGCGCAGGATCCCCTATGGCAGTATTCGACCAGTTCGGTCAAATACTGCCACTTCTGCATGCCAAAGGGAGCTTTCAGAAGCCTTCGGGAGCACTCGGGCTCCCGAGGACGGGGCCGCTCCATACTACGCATGCACGAGCGCCCTCTATGACGCACTCGCGCGTACGTAGTATGGAGCGGCCCGTCTTCGGAAGCCCGAGTGCTCCCGAAGACCTCCGAAGTCCCTGCGGCGGCGGACGTGAACGGGGGAGCCAGCGCAGCACCGAGGGCACCGGGAGAGGAGAGGGAAGGCTCATTAGGACCGAGCCTTCCCTCTCCTTAGGTGAGTATCTGACTTTTTTTTTTTACAGCGGTACCCATTGGCTTTAAACCTTAGATGGCTCATTTTAAAGGTAACAGTAAAGTATTGTACCATTTTAGCCATGAGTTAAACAATCAATTAAAGAATTTAGTCTAATGCCTGGTATACACAATGAGATTTGTTGGTAAATCTGCCAGAAAATCTAATTGTATGTCCCAGGCATAAAAAGGCTGATTATCCAAAAGCTTATTCTTTGTCTTTTAAGTTAGCCAATAAATTGTATCATCCCGATTGAAAACTTATTTATTTTAAAGGAACATTATCACAAATTTAATGAGAATCTGTAAGAAAAAAGAAGTGCCCCTAGGGGTACTTACCTTGGTACTTACCTCTGGAATCTAATGAGGCTTCCCTCATCCTCCATCCCTCCGTTTCAACTCTGTCAGCCGCCGAAAATCCGCCGGGGTTTCAAGATCATAATAAATAGCTGAGCCCGATCAGATCCGCTCTACTACACAGGCAAAGACACTGCGCGCCTGCACAGTAGAGAGGATCCAATCGGGCTTCCTTCAACCTGACCCTGAAGGAAAGCCGCTACTGACCTGTGCGAGGCTCATACAGGATTGTTATGATCCTGGAGCAAAGCACCGCCGTCAAGCTTGTTGGCGGATTTTCTGTGGCTGACAGTGCTGAAACAGAAAGATGGAGGAGGATGAGAAAAGCATCATTAGGATCCAAAGGCTTCCCCCTCCTGAGGTAAGTAGCACCAAGGGCACTTTTTTTTTTACAGATTCAATTTTGTAAAGGATTCGGAATAGCAATAAACGCAACATTTCAGTATGCGTGGGTGCATCCTTTTTTACCCCAAACTCAATAGCCTTGCTAAATTCCAGTGTTATCAGGTTAGTAGCAGTGGATTTGGCTACCGGAACAGACCATGTTATTAGGTAAATAATGCTCCTCTGCTACTTCAATACTGAGAGACCCGCTGCTCTGACAGGAAATACAATCAACTGTTAGCTGAGAGAAAACATACACACACATACACACAAGTCACAAACACAGGCTGAAGTATCTGTGTGTAGAATCCAACAACCACCCTTGGGCGATGGAAAGTACAAATCCGGCCCTGGTGATGGTATGAAACTAATCATCTAAACTAACATGGTGAAAAACCGTAATTAGGAGGTGGTCTTCCCAAATAAATTATCACCATAATAACCCTAAATTTCACATTACGGGTTGATACACAAAGCTGCAGTAACACTGCTGAGCACAGACAGCACATGCAATATTACTACCAGCTGCAGGTTACTGCGAGTTGCGCTATTAGCGTGTCCATGGTAATCGAGTAATGTAAGCAAATATACGTTCACAGTTTGAGTACCAAGGGATGTAACTTACGGTAACCTGCTGTTAGCGCACAACCATATTACTGTAGCTTTATGCTCAACCCCTAGGATCCTTGTACAATCTGATACTTAAAAATGACAAATCTCACAGGCTCAGCCTTTTCTCACCATATCTATGCTCTGCTGTGATGTGCTGTCAGTCATATTCACACATAAGGCAGAACAACATCTGTCAAGGTATCAGTTGTCAGAGAACTGCTCATCTGTGTGTTATTATCAGGTCTCAAGTCTGAACCAAGATGTGGAAAAAATATGAACCTATCTGTTACAATATATTAATTACTGTAATAGTGTCTTTACTCAGCGTCAGATACATACAGTAGATACCATACACACTATACATACAGACATATGTTTATGCATTTTAGACTAGACTACAGGATTTCCTTTTTTCAAATCTTGGTGTATTTGCCTTCTTAAAACAGAAGGAAATCTGCAATAATTCAGCTATAAGTGAACATTTGTGGTTACCCACAATGCACTACTACTGAATATGCAAATTATCCTTTTTCGTCCTTGGTAAGCCAAGCAAGCATCCAGAACCGCTGGTGTATAGCAAGCCTATAGCTTTAAATTTTACACAGCCATATCAAACCCAAATGTAGACAGCCTGTTTTGGACTTTTCCTTTTTTAAATAATGGTGATTTGCAGTTAAAGCATATTGTAGGTGTGCAGAATATCCAAAATCACTTCTTCTTATATTTTAGTTGTAAAAAGGCCCATCCATTAAATAAGGCCACGGCCGCTACCCCCCTGCAGCACGTGCATGGCCACGTGTGCCTATCCCCCACTGATGTCTGAAGGCCATGCACACAGGGAGATATCCCTTGCTTGACAGTTAGAAAAAGTTATTTCCCACAATGAGGTTCACAGACAGCAAACTGTCAGGACCGGACGCATGGACACAGGAGGGTGCAGAAACAGGGGTTTTATTATATAGGACTAGAAATAAGCCTGTCCATTACAAAATGGGTGCTAGGGCTCGGCCGTGACCCCCCCTACCCCCCTTCTTCCACCTTACCCATGTCACTCCACTGCAACTGCCGCACCCCCTGATGTGCACACAGCTGCCCGCCCCCTGCACCTGCCCTCTTGTTGTCCCAAGTCCGCTCATGCGTGCAGGCCCAAACACATGAACACAGGGACACAGGGGTTTTATTATATAGGATATCAAGCTCATATCTTAAAAAAAAAAAAAGTATTAAGAAAATTATATGTTCCTTAAAATTGATTTAACGGTAAATAAAAAGGTTTGCTGGAATTTGGTCTGGACACTGTCTCGCACTGTTACTTCAGGGGGGAACTGAAACCTTAAAAGACACCTGAAATGAGAGGGATATGGACTCTGCCTTATTTATTTCCTTTTAAGCAATACCAGTTGCCTGGCAGGCTTGCTGATTTGTTTGGCTGCAGTAGTGTATGAATCACACCACGCCTGAAATAAGCATGCAGCTAATCTGGTCAGTCAGACGTCAGTTAGAAGCATCTGATCTGCATGCTTGTTTAGGGTCTATGGCTAAAATTATCAGAGGGGGATGATCAGCAGGACAACTAGGCAATTTGTAAAATGAATTAAATATGACAGCCTCCGTATCCCTCTCTGTTCAGATGTCCTTTGGTGAGCCTCTATACATGGGAAAAGAGTTGAATGACATGACATGACATGGACAGGTAGTGACAGCTCCAGCTTCACATTTTTGGGGGGCACAAAGGGGGCAGGATGGCTGGCTGGTGGGGCCCATTTGGGTGATCAAAATCAATGTCTGTATGAAGAGCTTTAGATATTTTTTGCCTACCTCAGGTGATAAAATGGAGGCTAGTTCAGCAATGATCTGAACCAAATGTAAACATCACAAACAAAACTCAGAGGCTTTTGAGAAGAGCAGATTTTCCAAATGATGGTGCTAATATTAAAGAAAAGTTACCTACAAATGTATTTGGCTAGTTAGCTGGCATGATTGCATCCTTACTTGCTAGCAAGCTGCTCCTGTGTGGACAGATCACAGAGAAATCATTCCAGTCCCTAGCCTGTACCTCACGACTCTACAAGCAAGGGGAGGGAAAGAGGCTGGAGGGAGAGAAACACTGCGGCACACATGCAATTTCCCTTTTCTCCCGAGTTTTCTCCTAGGTGATATATTCACACCTTTGGCCCATATGAAATTAACTTTTTCTCCTGTGTTATCTCCTAGAAGAAAATATTCATATTCCTTTTAAAATAACTTTTAAGCATTTTACAATTGAAAACGTGCCTAAAAAAGTACAATCAAAATTATTTTGGGTATTTTCTTACTGGTGGTTTGAAAGGCATTTTTGGCAAGGTGTAAAAATATCACCTATAAGAAAACTCAGGAAGAAAAAGTGAATTTCATAAGGACCCTTGTCATAAAATGCTTTTTAAAGAGAATCTGTATTGTTAAAATCACACAAAAGTAAACATACCAGTGTGTTAGGGGACATCTCCTATTACCCTCTGTCACAATTTCGCCGCTCCCCGCCGCATTAAAAGTAGTCAAAAACAGTTTTTAAAAGTTTGTTTGTAAACAAACAAAATGGCCACCAAAACAGGAAGTAGGTTGATGTACAGTATGTCCACACATAGAAAATACATCCATACACAATCAGGCTGTATACAGCCTTCCTTTTGAATCTCAAGAGATCATTTGTGTGTTTCTTTCCCCCTGCAGTTCACTGAAGAGTTACAAGCTGATTGTTTGTTTACTCTTGCAGACAGCTCTGCCCGGTTGTCTGTAATTCTACAGTATGTGACTCATCAGTATGTGAACAGAGGATTTATCCAGCTTTTAAAATAATAATAAGAGAGCAGAGAAAAGCTGGCTAATGTAAATAACACACACACACACAGGGGAGTGTGCATAGAGGGGGCATGCATAGCAGATCACACTGAAGAGTTGGCAGCCTTCCAGACACAGGATGACAAGTCCGACAGTCGAAAGATAAGCTGATTTATTACAGAGATGGTGATAGTATAAAGTGCTGCAGTAAGCCAAAGCACATTATAATAGGTTTAGGAACTTGTAGGATGGTAGAAAACACAATGACATTTTTGTTACAGAGTCCCTTTAAAGAGTAACTGTCAGGCTGCAGAAGCTAATTTAAACCTCTATTCTCCTGTGTTAAACAGTTTAGAAGGAAGCCAGAAAGCCATTAGTGAAGATAAAAATCTCAGTTACCTTTGATGTGTGCTTATCTTAAAGGCTGTTATAGACCCATAAGGACGCAAGCCGCATAGTAAACTGCAAAGCATTCTGGGGCCCTCCCCTCGGCTGCTAATGAGACATTACAGCAGCTTTCTAATCAGTCCAGCGCGAAGCACTGATAAATCTCGGGGCAGAGTACACTGCAGGAGTACGCTATTGTTCCTAGCCACATGGCTCATTAATATTCACTGCACACTGTGTTATTCTGTACGAGCTCCTCTGTGATCAGGAAGCAGGCAGGACATGACGACACATTTGGCAGAAAAACATGGAGCCTGCCATGAGCTGTCAGGAGCATCATTCTCTGCATATACTATATAAAAATTCTGTGAAATCCAAACGTGGACAGTGAAATGCATATGTAATGTAAGTACAGCCAATCTTTAGCTACTGATATATGTGTTTATTTTCTCTGAGACCTTATACCTAACAGCTCCTCTTTAAACCACCAGCAAGCAAGAAGAAAAAAATCTCAAAATAATTTTGAGGGATCCGTTGAAAAGGGCTCCTGAGTTGCCTGTATGAAAAGGGCTCCTCCATAGACATCAATGTTATTTCTGCAAATATGGGCTACAAGGTGGTGAAAAGGGTTCCCGAGTTTAGATATAGGCTACAAGCGGGCGCCCTTTTGTAGCCCATATTTGTTTTTTGGGATACAGTAGGGAACCCCTTTGTAGCCCATATTTTTATTCGGCTACAAGGTTTTTAGCTACAAAAGGGCACCCCTTTGTAGTCCATATTTTTATTCGGCTACAAGGTTTTCGGCAACAAAAGGGCACCACTTTGTAGCCCATATTTTTATTCGGCTACAAGGTTTTCGGCTACAGTAGGGCGCCCCTTTGTAGCCCATATTTTTTATTCAGCAACAAGGTTTTAGGCTACAAGGTTTTTGATTCTGCTATAAAAGGGCACCGTTTTATAGCCGAGATTTTTTATTTGAGGGTGCAGGGGAGGTTAGGATTAGGCATCACAAGCAGGGGGGGGGGGATCTTAGGGTTAGGCACCACCTGGGGGGTCTTAGGGTTAAGCACCACCTGGGGGGTCTTATGGTTAGGCACCACCAGGGGAGTCTTAGGGTTAGGCACCACCTGGTGAGTCTTAGGGTTAGGCACCACCTGGGGGATCTTAGGGTTAGGCACCATCAGGGGAGTCTTAGGGTTAGGCACCACCTGGGGAGTCTTAGGGTTAGGAACCACCTGGGGAGTCTTAGGGTTAGGCACCACCTAGAGGGTTAGTGTTAGGCACCATCAGAGGAGGGTTCTGTGTGAGAGTAGGGAGCAGTTAGGTCATAATAATCACTTTTCTTAGCTATATCTAGAGCCCTTTATAGTCCAACAAATTTTGCCTATAACAGCATCCTTTTAAATAAACGAAATCTAGCTTTTTCGGCTACACCAGGTGCACTTTGTAGCGGAATTTGGCATATATGGGCTACACCATGCGCCCTTTGTAGCCGAAGTTGGCATATATTGGCTACACCATGTGCCCTTTGTAGCCGAAGTTGGCATATGGGCTACATCAGGCACCCTTTGTAGCCGAAGTTGGCATAGGGGCTACACCAGGCACCCTTTTTGTAGCCGAATTTGGTATACATGGGCTAGACCAGGAGCCCTTTTTTCCAGGATCCCTTTTCAAATAGACGCAATTTTGTTAGTACTTTCCCCCCAACTTGTGGGTACCTTTTCAATTGTAATATGCTTAAAATGTATTTTAAAGAGAAGATGAAAGTTATCTCCTAGGTGATAATCTGGAGAAAACGTGAATTGCATATGGGCCTGTGTGTGTAATTCCTTATCTTAGTAGCTAAGCATTGCTGGAGACTAGAGCTTGTAAGTTAATTGGCTAATTTAAAAGAAAAACAGTAAGCTTTAAGCGTGCCTTTTTCAATCCCCATACACACAATAAACAGCGGTCTTTAAAGGTGCGTACACATGTCTGATTATTACCAACGATCGGTCGTTCGGACCGGTCATTTGGACGTCAAATCGGGCGTGTGTACAATCGGTCATTCAGCTGATAACGATCGTTTTGATGGATCTTCTTGGCGGATCAGTCAAAACTAGTCTTATCAGCTGAATGGTCGTTTGTACACACAAACTATTTCTATGAACTCATCATACACCTAACGGAATACCTTGGGGTCTCTTCTTTCTAAAATGGGGTCACTTGTGGGGTTCCTATACTGCCCTGGCATTTTAGGGGCCCAAAACCGTGAGGAGTAGTCTGGAAACCAAATGCCTCAAAATGACTGTTCAGGGGTATAAGCATCTGCAAATTTTGATGACAGGTGGTCTATGAGGGGCCGAATTTTGTGGAACCGGTCATAAGCAGGGTGGCCTCTTAGATGACAGGTTGTATTGGCACTGAAGTGCAGGAAGCGCAGGATGTTCTCAAATCGTGACCTGGACATGGCAGCAGAGAACATGGGCATGTGATGTATTGGGTGCGTAGACCAATAAGACCGCAATACATTCTTTTTGACTAGACCCATGCTAAGGAGAAGGCCCAAAAAATGTTACGAGTGGTTTCCACCGAAAAGGCTGGGCATGGTAGTTTCTCGGATTGGCGGTTGCATATTGTGTGGCATAACGGTTGGTCTCAGCCACAATTAAGTCGTAGAGATCCACGGTGCAGAACAGATGAAAAAAGTCTAGGGCCAATCCTAGATTATCTGTCTCCACCTGGACTCTAGACTGGGTGGAGAAAGGGGGCAGTACGGGTATGATGGAACCAGGGGATTTCCAATCGGGATTTGCCAGCACCTCTGGGAGACTATAGGTAGTACGGGCCCGTTTTGCTGGTGGTTGCGACTCGTACCTTAATGCGCGTGCCACCGAACCAGTTTCTACTACCATGCTGGTGCTCGCCACTTCACCAGGGTCTACGGTAGTACTGGTGCTAAGTCCAGGAGATGTTACACTGCTGGTGCATGCCTCACCAAGAAAACTTGGATTAGCGCTAGCACCACTCTGCTGCACTTGAGTCTGATCCTGCGCCACCTGCAGTCCAGTGACATGGGGTGTGGTACGTGTGGCTCTAGCCAGGACCTCAACATCCACAGTAAGACTTCAGCGCTACAGGTACTTCACAATTGCATTCCTCCACCAACACCCTTTAAAGTGCAGGCTTACCAGCTGTTAATAAGACCCAGATTATAAGGTCTGAGGCGTATGCATCTATACCACCACGATCTCTGTTTCTCAATCCAGTCTTCTACTGATATATCCAGCCTCCTTCCTCAGCATACAGACAATTCCAGCATATATATATATATTGAATGAAAAACATCTAAGTGCACTCCGTCTTAAATCCAACCATTTATTCATTAAAAAACAGCACATATAAAATACTCACTACTGGGCCCTTTTGAAAGGGACCCACAGTTGTACAGCGCATCTAAAAAGTTAGTGGAGTGCCGCTCTCCCATCCACCATGCGTCCGCCCGACCAGATTTCGCGTAAGCATCATCAGGGGCTCGCAGACAATAGTGGAATGAATTCCAGGCACTTAAATAGATACAACCGCGGCGCCATCAGTGTGTCAACAGTCAAAGCCTGAGTGCGCGACATCATGTCCCGCTTGGACTGCAAGGAAGGTAAGATCAAAAAAGAGAGTGTGCAACGCAATTTCCGCCGCATCACTCTCAAACTTCCGCTGCTTGGAGCGCACGGAGAGTAAAGTATACAATGATGCGCTTCAAGCGATTAAGCTGTTAGAAATCATAAAAAGGGGACCCGAGGAACGTAAGGATTTATATTTATTAATCTTCTCCGCCCCTGATTAGAATATCGCGCAAATTACAGGGAAAACTAAACCCGATTTTAATGAATGGGCTGCAAACCCCACAAACTTTTACACCCAATTTTCACAAAATTTAGGCAATATAAATGCTCCAAACATGTGGTAAATAGAAATATAAAATAAAAAAATATAAAAATAAAATAAAATATAATACTAATAAAAATAAAGAAATGAATATGAAAAATAAAAAATAAACAATATATATATATGTAAATTAAAAAGAAACATATCCCATATACACAAATTTGCACAAAGCCAGATTTATACTGTAAAATAAAATACATAACTCCTCCCTAACACTCAACCTCATTATTGCTATTGGTCAGAGAGCCACTGCTGTTCACCGGTTCGTATTCTGATCCGGATGATTAGTCGGATGAGGCTTCCCAATCGCACTCACCCCCCTGAACCAGAATCTCAGTGGCCTCTTCAGCGGAATACCCCTTTTTTGCCATGGTGGACTGCTAAATTTAGGGGGTATTCCTCTGAGAGTACCCAGGAAAAAGAGCACCTACCTAGCAAAAGGGAGTACTTGTGAAGTAGAAAGCTGTGGTCACTGAGTTTTGATAAAAAATAAATAAATCAAAACTGATCTTTACAGTGCCACAGTTATTGTACAGTGTTTTTTGCAGTGATCAGAAAAAAAAATTCTGTCACTGCGGTGGGGCGGGTGAGGGTGTGGCCGGGTGATCAGAAGGTGTGGGGGGTGATCAGGAGCCCCCAGGGGGCAGTTTAGGACCTAATCTAAAATATAGCGTTGACAGATAGTGACAGGGGGTGATTGATGGGTGATTAGGGGGGTGGTCTGAGGGGTGCTGTGGGTGATCAGGGGGGCAGGGGGACAGAATCAGTGTGTGTGTGTGTTTACATACACAGCTGCCTCCTCCCCTGGTGGTCCCTCGATCACTGGGACCGCCAGGGGAGGAGGCAGGCTGTATATTACACTTTGTATACATTACAAAGTGAATTATACACTTTTGCAGGGGGAGATCGGGGTGCTTACAACCCGCCGTCACTGCTAAATGGCCGGCGGGTTGACATCACGGGTGGGAGGGGCATAATGCCGGCAGATGCCCTCACATCCCGGCGTTACGCGGTCCTGGGGGTGCCACTTTGCCAACGCCCATAGGTAGTGGGCGGTCGGTAAGTGGTTAAAATACACTAACTTTTCAGCATTTTACAATTGAAAAAGTACCTAAAAGTTGATGGAAAAGTGCTAGCAAAGTTATCGTTTTTTCTTGCTTGCTAGTGTTGTAAAATGCATTTTATGACAAGTTGTGAAAATATCACCTAGGAAAAAACTCAGGAAAAAAAGTGAATTGCATATGGCCCACTCTTTTTTTGTTTTAGCAAGAGTAACAACAACAAAAAAAGTCTTACATGATTATGGAAACATGCTCTAAAGTCATTGTAGCAGTTAACAAAACTCTGAATTGGAATTTGAATAAAAATGATAGAATTTCAAAATGAAATGGTACGTGAACCCTAGGATCTGTTTACGCTTCATACTGCAGCTAGGCTCAGGAATCAAGTAACTGAGCACAGGAGGATCATCATTAATACGCCCCTTCAGTGCATATAGTCAAATCCCCCCTCCCCCCTTTAGTGTATATAGGCAGACCCCCCCCCCCCCTTTAGTGTATATAGGCAGATCCCCCCCTTTAGTATGTATAGGCAGATCCCCCTTTAGTGTATATAGGCAGATCCCCCTTTAGTATGTCTAGGCAGAT
Source organism: Hyperolius riggenbachi (assembly GCF_040937935.1). Classification (NCBI taxonomy): domain Eukaryota; kingdom Metazoa; phylum Chordata; class Amphibia; order Anura; family Hyperoliidae; genus Hyperolius; species Hyperolius riggenbachi. Next base: position 110,488,351 of record NC_090651.1, read on the forward strand.
CCCCCTTTAGTATGTATTGGCAGATCCCCCTTCAGTGTATATAGTCAAATCCCCCCTCCCACCTTTAGTGTATATAGGCAGATCCCCCCTCCTTTAGTGTATATAGGCAGACACCCCCCCCCCCCTTTAGTGTATATAGGCAGATCCCCCCCTTTAGTATGTATAGGCAGATCCCCCTTTAGTGTATATAGGCAAATCCCCCTTTAGTATGTCTAGGCAGATCCCCCTTTAGTATGTATTGGCAGATCCCCCTTCAGTGTATATAGGCAGATCCCAATTTAGTGTATATAGGCAGATCCTCCCCTTTAGTGTATATAGTCAGATCCCCTTTTAGTGTATATGGGCAGGTCCCCCCACCCCCTTAGTGTACACGGGCAGATCCCCTTTTTAGTATGTATAGGCAGATCCCCCCTTTAGTGTATATAAGCAGATCCCCCTTTAGTGTATAAAGCCCCCATTCCCCCCCCCCCCCCCCCACTTCCCCAACCAGGAGGCATTTGGGGAACCTTACGTTTCTGATTGTCTGCTGTGTAGCTGGGGCCAGAAGATGGCCGGGACTCAGGAGTCAGGAGTGACTAGTCTCTGATTTGAATTGCGCAGCTCTGGAGCTGCCTGCATCCCCCATAGAAGCAGCCATCCAATAAAACATTGCTGTGAGCGAGAGGCTGCACTGCTGGCACGCACGGCTTACACACACTTTGCAAGAGGCAGCAGCAGGTTCCTGGAGTTTTCACCCCCATCATCCCCTGCGGTACCAGGAGGCGGAGCTACCACTCGCGGCAGCCACAGACGGACCCGGAGCCCGCAGCCAGGTAGAAATGCGGCCGTGGCCAGTCCAGACAAGTTAGATGAATGCACGTGCGCCCCCCTGGAAGCCAGCGCCCTGAGCGACCGCTCCAGTCGCTCAGGTCACAGGCCGGCCATGCACACAGCATAACTTTTATAATGGTACCAAAAAAGTATACATTTTAGTAAAAAAAAAGCTTGCTGCTAATGGTCAATAAAAGTTAAAGATAAGTCATAATTCCCACACCTTTCCACAGTAGTATCTGTTTACATTTATATCCCTCCTTACACATGCCATTTTACGGTGAATCTTATTTGTTTCCAAAAATAAATGAAACAAAAATCACAGTCTATCATCAAATAAGTGAAGGAAATAGAATTAATTATGTGAAAAAAAAAAGCGCATGTTTGCTTAATGGCTCTAAATTATGCTAGCATTATGTAATGCTGATAATTTAACTCACTGGAATATGAAGTATTCATTTTTAAGATCCCATCATTTCTTTTTCAAAAGCAAGTAGTCTTGTTGATAAGATAGAGGTTTTTATAACTTTGTTTCTGCCATGGCAACTACCCTCCGAAAAGTTGATAAAGATTTGTGTAGGCTTAAAATAAAAACTAGAGCAATTATGTGTTCAGAGATGCTGTGATTATTTAAAGATACTCTGATCCTCCCAGGGAATGTATCGGATTTAAAGATTATAAAACAAAAAAAAGATGTCTATAATGCACTGCAGAGTGAACAGCATGATTTAGTTTCCAAAGGTATTCCCACAATCTCTTGCCCCCCTCCCCCCCCTTTAAAAAACAGCTTTCCTTGTTTAACCTCGTTCTTTGGATTCCTTGTTAGTTAGTTGCTTTCCTTCTAACAAAAAGACATTGGAAACCGAGGTGAAATGTTTTGCACAAATAAAGTCTTTGTGTAAAACCTTTGTGTAAGGTTTTCACACCAGCAATGTCAAGAACAAATTTCGCATAATCTTAATTGCACATCGAAATTCCCAATAACCATGTGAAATCGTAATGCAAAATTTCAGAAACAAAATTGTTAATAACTTAGTTTGTAAACGTAATCAGGAACCGCAATTTCACAATTTTGAGTAATTTTCACATAATATTGTGCCGACATTTGCGGTTAATAGCAAAACCCCCATACATGCTATTGTCAAATTGCTATATAGTGGGAACAAGACAACATTTTTTTTTTAGAAAGACCTGGTAGCTTTTGAGAAAATGGATTTTAAAAAAATGCAAAGGAAAAATGTTTTTTAAAACGGACCTGATCTCAGAACGTCCTCTCTGCTCTAAAAGATACACAATAGCATAATAACCTTTGTTACAGCTTCCATGGAAGCAAACGTATTGTTAACATCCTGTGTTTACAGTTTAGCTGCTCTGCCATGGCAGAGGAGATACCTGAGCTGACACAGGTGACAGATCAAATTACAATGATAATACCGTAATTAGACACAGATAAGCGGGAATTGGAAAGGCTAAACTCTCTAAATACATACAGGGCACATTTCTCTATGTTATCCTTCTGTCTTGCACAAAAGTTTAGATTAGAATTGATTTTCTCAAAAACGACTAGATTTTTGAGAAATGTTTGACTTGTTTGACTTGTTCCCACAATTTTTTTTTTAACCACTTAACCACTTCGCCATATCTGGACGCATATATCCGTCCAGATAGGCAGTGGTGCTGTAGCCGTGGGGTGCGTGCGATCGGCCGCGCGCCCGTGCGCGCTCCCGCTGCCTCCCGCTGCCCCCCCGATCAGTGAATGGGAATATAATTCCCATTCACCGATCTAAGTCCCTGGCAGAAATACCGACGCTTTCTCATCAGAGAGCGTGGTATTTCTGCCCCCAGGAAACTTCTTCTCTTCATTTTAGTTCCTAGATGCGACATCGTTCGCATCTAGGAATTTTTTGAATGTGGCCATCTTGTGGCCAAATAGTAAACTGCACCCACATACCTATATTGAATAAAAAAATACATTATATTACATCTAAAATTGGCTATTTACCTCCCAAACTAAAATTACCCAAATACATTTTTGTATTAAAAAAAAAATAAAAAAAATTACAATTAAAAAAAAAAAACTACATAAATAGTGACCTAAGGGTCTGAACTTTTTAAATATACATGTCAAGAGAGTATCTTATTAAATTTTTTAAAATTATAAGCTTGTAAATAGTGATGGACACAAATTGACAAAATGCACCTTTATTTCTAAATAAAATATCGGCGCCATAAATGGTGATAGGGACGTAATTTAAATGGTGTAATAAGCGGGACAAATGGGCACATAAAATGCATGGGTTTTAATTACTGTAGCATGTATTCATTTTAAACTATAATGGCCAAAAACTGAGAAATAATGATTTTTTTCCATTTCTATCTTAATCTTCCTGTTAAAATGTATTTACAGTAAAGTGGCTCTTAGCAAAATGTACTACCAAAAGAAAGCCTAATTAGTGGCGGAAAAAACGAGATATAGATCAATTAATTTTGATAAGTAGCGATAAAGTTATTAGCGAATGAATGGGAGGTGAACATTGCTCGGATGCATAAGATTTTCGAAGCTGTAGGCTGAAGTGGTTAAGGACCACGGGCTTAAACCCCTCTAAAGACCAGGCCATAATTTTATAAATTAGGCTACTGCAGCCTTAAGGGCTCGCTGCAGGGTCGCACAACACAGCACACAAGTGATCCCCACCCCCTTTTCTGCCCACCAACAGAGCTCTCTGTTGGTGGGCTATGATCGCTCCCAGGATGTTTATTTATTTATTTTTTTATAAATATTTATTTATTTACTTTTCTAATAAATTTGATAATTTTTTGTTTATTTCTTTAAGGCCCGCCAGCTAATCACCGTGATCAGCTGTCATAGGCATCAGCCTATGACAGCTGATCACTCTTATGTCACTCTTATGTCTCCCAGGGGGATAGTTGTGTGAAACACATCCCCCGGACTTCACGTCCATCGATGTGACATGGTCAGCATCAAGCTAACATACATAGCAATTTTGTTGATGATAGCCTGTACAGGGGCTTAAGGACCAAATATTATTGAGCGCGCCCAAGATGGCTACCTCATCTTTCACCTGCTCCACACCTGGTCTTGGCTCTCGGAAGCATAAATCACATATGCGCACAGAATAAACTAAAATACTTCGATATTCTGTACCATGAATTGCCTGGCTACAATTGGAACTGTTTGTTAATTGTGGAAGTCTATGGATGACTAAGATACAAGATGAAAGTCCTGCATAGCTGACCAGTGTTCGGAGTTCTGATCAAGAAGTGTAGAAGCTGATATTCCACACAACAATCAAACAAATGTCCTTTCTACTCTTTCAAGGACACAAAAGGGAATTGGATTTCTCTACCAGGATACTCGGGGATTACAGCTTCAAGTATTCAATAATTATTATTATTTTATTTTTTTTTAAAGAGAATTTTTATTGAATTTTCAACAATTAACAGAAAATTATAATCAACATAAACGTCAATTCATCTTAATTATAAGGTACATGTTATTACAGTGACGCAGATCAGGACAGCAACAGGTCATCACAGATACATCCGTTAGGTAAAGAGATACATTACATGAATTATATACAAATCGAGGGTACATTTTTCTCATATATTGGCATTTGATATGTCTTAATATATGTATTAGCGTGGTCATGCCTGCAGGAGATCTTGTATTGAAGCATTGATGTCAAGATTAGGTATAGTAGTGTTTATCGTCTCTACCCATCTGCCCCATATTTTATCAAATTTTTTAAATTGGTTACGCAATTGGTAGGTCAGTTTATATAGGGGTAGGGCATCGTTGATGAGTTTTTTCCAGTTAGATAGGGAGGGCATCGAGGTAAGTTTCCAATTAAGGATTATTAGTTTTCTGGCGTAGTATAATAGGATACGTATTAGGGTCAATTGGTATTTGTTGCAGGCAATATCTCCTGTTATACCCAGTAGACATAGTTTTAAATCAAGGGTAACTGATAAGTTTAAGGAGTCTCTAATAAAGTGCATTACTGATTTCCAATATTGATTAACCATTGGGCATGGCCACGTGCAGTGTATAAAGTCAGCATTGATAAATTTACACTTAAAACATCCATTATCTGCCATGGGGTTTATTTTTGACATTCTGAGTGGGGATAAATATGCCTGGTGGAACCATTTGGTATTTATGATTTTGTCTTGTGAGGCGATAACTGTTTTGGGATAGGATTCCATATGCTCCTCCCAATGGGCTTGGGTTATAGTGGGGTCGATTGTTTGCCATTTCTCTCTGGTAGCATATGGTTTGTATGAAGCGTTGTGCGTCATTATAAAATTATAAAAAGTAAAAATCCGTTTGGATCTGTCTCTGTTTAAAAGTAGTTTCTCCAATTCTGAGGGGGATAGTATTACATTAACAAGCCCCAGTTGGATTTTTAAAGCGTGTCTTAGTTGAAAGTAGCGAAATAATGCGTGTTTAGGTAGACCAAATTCAGATCTGAGTGTCACGAAATCTTTAAAAACCCCTTCCGAGTACACTTTCGAGAGATATTTGATATCATATTTATACCAAAAGGCTATATCTGGGATGGTAGATAATTCCGGTAGGTTGTTGTTACCCCATAGAGGAGAACTAAGGGACACATATTGAATTGGTTCAGCAAACAGCTTTCTAGTTCTCTTATAAATTCTGATGGTGTTAAATATTAGGCTTGTACCCACATTTTTATTAGGAACTGTATATCTATATATTGCGGCACACAACGCTTCATACGATCCCGCTATATCTGCTTCTGTTGTCATGCTAGAGTCCGATCTGTCTTTGTCTAACCAACCCTGGATAGGGAGTAGTTGTGAGGCCAGGAAATATATGAAGAAGATTGGCACTGCTTGCCCCCCTAAATGTATAGGAAGTTGTAATTTAGATAGGGAAATTCGAGGTGAGGAGCCTGTCCATATAAAGGTTGTCATGATAGAGTCTATGCGCTTGAATATAGATTGTGGGATCCAGATTGGGGACATTTGCAGGACGTAGAGGATTTTGGGTGTCATGACTGCTTTGATCACACAGATTCTTCCATAAATATTTAAAGGGAGTGAGGACCATTTTTTAAGTTTTGCCTCGATCGTAGTTAGTAGTGGTAAAATGTTGGATTCAATTAAGGACACTGCAGGGGGGTGTATCCATATGCCTAGATATTTGAACTTTGTCACTATCTGGAGTTGTGAGGTGTTGGTGATAAGTTGCGGGTCAAAAATATCCATGGGGAACAGGTAGGATTTGGTCCAGTTTATAGATAGCCCTGATATGTGGTGAAATTTGTTAAATATTTCGAGAGTAGTCTCCAGAGATGGGCCCGGATCAGCGAGATAGATTAGCATATCATCCGCATAGAGGGATATGCGTTCTTCAATCTGGTTGATTTTTAGCCCTTGTATCTTCGGGGAGGCACGAATGGCTTGAGCAAGGGGTTCTATTGCTAATGCAAAGAGAAGTGGAGAGAGGGGGCATCCCTGTCTCGTTCCTCTAGTAATATTAAAAGAATTGGATAGATTCGTATTAATTCTGTAGGTTTATAGTATAGGATCCGGAACCATCTCTGAAAGACCTCGCCAAACCCAAATTGTTTCAAAACTGCACCTACATATGGCCATTCTATCGAATCGAATGCCTTATTGGCATCTAATGATAGGATAATTCTTGAATTGGCATTTTTATGGGGATAATAAAGATTTGAGAAGAGACGTCTGATATTTAGTCTGGTCGAGCGACCTGGTATAAAACCTGTTTGATCTGGATGGATTATAGAGGTTATACATTTATTAAGCCTATTGGCCAGGATTTTCGTGAGAATTTTGATGTCAGTGTTTATCAAAGAGATTGGGCGATATGAGTCGCATTTGGAGGGTTCTTTATTGGGTTTGAGGATAACTGTGATTAAAGCCTCATACATAGATTCAGGTAGAGTTCCTGTATCATATATATGCTTAAATAGGGATGTTAAGTGGGGAACCATGAGGGATTTATTCTTATCATACCATTCTATTGGGATCCCATCTGGGCCTTGGGCTTTATTATGTTTAAAGGACGCTATTGCCGTAGAAATTTCTTGAGCAGTTATAGGTGCGTCTAATTCTTCAAGCATTTCGAGAGTTAAGTTTGGTAAATCGAGTTCTTTTAAGAATTCTTCAATTTCTGCTTCGACTGGGCCTAGTTTTGCAGAATATAATTCTGTATAAAAGTCAGAAAATGCATGTAGTATTTCCTGAGATGTATGATATTCCAGGCCAGATGTAATTATTTTAGGTATAGCTTTAATTTCTGTTGTAGAGGTGAGAAGATATGTCAGCAATTTGCTGCATTTGTTGCCGAATTCGAACGTTTTTTGTAGGTGTATAAGATTTTTACGTTTGGTGGAGTTCAATAGTGTTAGTTCTAACTCCCGTCTAGCTACTTGCCAATTGGCGTAATGTGTGGATGTGGGGTCTGATATGAGAATCAGTTGAGCTGCCTGGATCTTTTTTTCATGATATTCTTGCGAGGCTTTTTCATTTTGTCTAGTGTGGGATAGAGATGCACGAAATGAGCCCCTCAGCATGGCCTTCCCCGCATCCCAGCATATCTTGGTCCCTGCAGTGCCCTTATTAGTCCTCCAATGCTCGTGTATGCTATCTCTACATTCATTCAGTACATTCTCATCTTCCAGCCATGTTGGATTCATACGCCAGATAGTTGGTGTGGTACAACCCGGGAGATGTAGTTTGCAGATTATTGGGCAATGATCGGATATGCCGTGAGAAAGGTAACTTATGGTCTCGATCGATTTGAGTATGTCTGGTGATCCTAAGCATAGATCAATTCTCGACATTGTCTTATATGAGTCAGAAAAGCAGGAAAATACTCTTTCTCCCGGGTTCTTCCATCTCCAAATATCCTGCAGGCTATACGTATCCGACCAATTTAAGAAAGAGGGATATGTTCTGCCACTCTTACTGAGTCTATCCATTTCAGGGTTTATTACTGCATTAAAATCTCCTAATATGAGTAGAAGTCCGTCTAGTATGGGGTGTATTTTACCCATAAGTTCCTTCACGGGAGTTGGGTTAAAAGGGGGTGGGACATATATTGATGCTATTAGTAGTGATGTCCCGTCAATCTTGCAGTTAATGACTACATAATTCCCTTTGGGGTCAACTCTGACCTCTGTAATGTTCCCCTGAAAGGACTTAGCTACTAGAATGGCTGTCGATAATTATTATTAATTCAAGCTTCAATAATTATTATCAACACATCAGAAAGCATGTCCATGCAACACAGTACGCAGATCTCCTAACTCCTCACATCCTCCCAGCCCAATGAAGTTCATTTACCCACAGCCACAGGTGTAAAGGTACTTCATTGGTATGCACAAAACTCGCAATCTTAAAATTGCATACAAAATGGGCACAAAAAATGGAAGTAAGAAAACGCACATTCGGAAATATAAAAAAATGAAAAAAAAATTGTGGGTGCAAATATTGCTAATAAGTGTAACACTGCCTTGAAGAAAGTGGAATCCCACAATAACTGACATAACCATTGCATTCAATAACATGATCCCCAGGAGTGTATGAGACCTATGTTGGCTGAACTGGTTGTTCTCAACATACCAGTGGAAGTTGGTTCCTCAGTGAACACCTCCTTCCTGTTGATCAGCATAATCACAAATGAATTTCAGATGGGTGGGAGAATTCAGTCAAGATGAGATATTTATGTTTTGTTTTGTTTTTTAAATCTGATGTCATCAAATATCCTTTATGGATAGGTCAATTAGCCAGGAGATGAGGTGAGTTCTGATGATGTAAGACTGCCATTCTGTAAACAGATTCTCCAGTTTAAATGTTAACCACTTCCCGACCGCCGTATTGACAAATGGCGGCCGGGAAGTGGACCCCGCAAGGACCGCCGTATTGACAAATGGCGGCGGTCCTTGTAGGGGCATAGGTGGAGCGATCGCGTCATCCGTGACGCGATCCTCCGCTGGCGCCTGTCTCCGCTCACCCGCCGCAACATCCCGCCGGCCATACGGAAGCGCCGGCGGGATGTTAACCCGACGATCGCCGCATACAAAGTGTATAATACACTTTGTAATGTTTACAAAGTGTATTATACAGGCTGCCTCCTGCCCTGGTGGTCCCAGTGTCCGAGGGACCACCAGGGCAGGCTGCAGCCACCCTATGTCGCACCCAAGCACACTGATTTCTCCCCCCCTGCCCCAGATCGCCCACAGCACCCCTCAGACCCCCCCCTGCCCACCCCCCAGACCCCTGTTTGCACCCAATCACCCCCCTAATCACCCATCAATCACTCCCTGTCACTATCTGTCAACGCTATTTTGTTTTTACCCCCCCCTGCCCCCTGCCCCCTCCTGATCACCCCCCCACCCCTCAGATTCTCCCCAGACCCCCCCCCCCCCCCCTGTGTAATGTATGCATTTATCCCCCCTGATCACCTGTCAATCACCCATCAATCACCCCCTGTCACTGCCACCCATCAATCAGCCCCTAACCTGCCCCTTGCGGGCAATCTGATCACCCACCCACACCAATAGATCGCCCGCAGATCCGACATCAGATCACCACCCAAGCGCAGTGTTTACATCTATTCTCTCCTCTAAACACCCACTAATTACCCATCAATCACCCATCAATCACCAATCAATCATCCCCTATCACCACCTGTCACTGTTACCCATCAGATCAGACCCTAATCTGCCCCTTGCGGGCACCCAATCACCCGCCAACACGCTCAGATTGCCCTCAGACCCCCCCTTATCAATTCGCCAGTGCAATATTTACATCTGTTCTTCCCTGTAATAACCCACTGATCACCTGTCAATCACCTGTCAATCACCCATCAATCACCCCCTGTCACTGCCACCCATCAATCACCCCCTGTCACTGCCACCCATCAATCAGCCCCTAACCTGCCCCTTACGGGAAATCTGATCACCCACCCACACCAATAGATCGCCCGCAGATCCGACGTCCGATCACCTCCCAAGTGCAGTGTTTACATCTATTCTCTACCCTAAACACCCACTAATTACCCATCAATCACCCCCTATCACCACCTGTCACTGTTACCCATCAGATCAGACCCTAATCTGCCCCTTGCGGGCACCCAATCACCCGCCTACATGCTCAGATTGCCCTCAGAACCCCCCCCCTTATCAATTCGCCAGTGCAATATTTACATCTGTGCTTCCCTGTAATAACCCACTGGTCACCTGTCAATCACCTGTCAATCATCCATTAATCACCCCCTGTCACTGCCACCCATCAATCACCCCCTGTCACTGCCACCCATCAATCAGCCCCTAACCTGCCCCTTGCGGGCAATCTGATCACCCACCCACACCAATAGATCGCCCGCAGATCCGACATCAGATCACCACCCAAGCGCAGTGTTTACATTTATTGTCTCCTCTAAACACCCACTAATTACCCATCAATCACCCCCTATCACCACCTGTCACTGTTACCCATCAGATCAGACCCTAATCTGCATCTTGCGGGCACCCAATCACCCGCCTACACGCTCAGATTGCCCTCAGCCCCCCCCCCCCTTATCAATTCGCCAGGGCATTATTTACATCTGTCCTTCCCTGTAATAACACACTGATCACCCATCAATCACCCCCTGTCACTGCCACTCATCAATCACCCTCTGTCACTGCCACCCATCAATCAGCCCCTAACCTGCCCCTTGCGGGCAATCTGATCACCCACCTACACCAATAGATCGCCCGCAGATCCGACATCAGATCACCTCCCAAGTGCAGTGTTTACATCTATTCTCTCCTCCAAACACCCACTAATTACCCATAAATCACCCCCTGTCACTGCTACCCATCAGATTAGACCCCTATCTGCCCCTAGGGCACTCAATCACCCGCCCATACCCTCAGAACGCCCTCAGACCCCAGCCCTGATCACCTCGCCAGTGCATTGCTTGCATCTATTCCCCCCTCTAATCACACCTTGCGACACCCATCAATCACCTCCTGTCACACTCTAGCACACCTACCCATCAGATCAGGCCCTAATTTTCCCCGTGTGGGCTCCTGATCACTCGGCCAAACCCTCAGATCCCCCCCAGACCCCCTTCCGATCACCTCCCCAGTGCATTGATTGCATCTATTTTCCCCTCTAACCACCCCCTGAGACACCCATCAATCACTTCCTGTCACCCCCTAGCACTCCTATCCATCAGATCAGGCCCAATACAACCTGTCATCTAAAAGGCCACCCTGCTTATGACCGGTTCCACAAAATTCGCCCCCTCATAGACCACCTGTCATCAAAATTTTCAGATGCTTATACCCCTGAACAGTCATTTTGAGACATTTGGTTTCCAGACTACTCACGGTTTTGGGCCCGTAAAATGCCAGGGCGGTATAGGAACCCCACAAACTGACCCCATTTTAAAAAAAAATACACCCCAATGTATTCTGTTAGGTGTATGACGAGTTCATAGAAGATTTTATTTTTTGTCAAAAAGTGTCATTTTTTACTAACTTGTGACAAAAAATAAAATCTTCCATGAACTTGCCATACACCTAACGGAATACCTTGGGGTGTCTTCTTTCTAAAATGGGGTCACTTGTGGGGTTCCTATACTGCCCTGGCATTTTAGGGGCCCTAAACCGTGAGGAGTAGTCTAGAAAACAAATTGTGTGTAAAAAAATTAAAAAATTGTCATTTACAGAGATATTTCTCCCACCCAGCATCGGTATGTGTAAAAATACAACCCAAAACACATTATACTACTTCTCCCGAGTACGGAAATACCACATGTGTGGCACTTTTTTGCAGCCTAACTGCGCTAGGGGCCCAAAGTCCAATGAGCACCTTTAGGCTTTACAGGGGTGCTTACAAATTAGCACCCCCCAAAATGCGAGGACAGTAAACACACCCCACAAATGACCCCATTTTGGAAAGTAGACACTTCAAGGTATTCAGAGAGGGGCATGATGAGTCCGTGGCAGATTTCATTTTTTTTTTTTTGTTGCAAGTTAGAAGAAATGGAAACTTTTTTTTTGTCACAAAGTGTCATTTTCCGCTTACTTGTGACAAAAAATAATATCTTCTATGAACTCACTATGCCTCTCAGTGAATACTTTGGGATGTCTTCTTTCCAAAATGGGGTCATTTGGGGGGTATTTATGCTATCCTGGAATTCTAGCCCCTCATGAAACATGACAGGTGGTCAGAAAAGTCATAGATGCTTGAAAATGGGAAAATTCACTTTTTGCACCATAGTTTGTAAACGCTATAACTTTTACCCAAACCAATAAATATACACTGAATGTTTTTTTTTAATCAAAAACATGTTTGTCCACATTTTTTGCGCTGCATGTATACAGAAATTTTACTTTATTTGAAAAATGTCAGCACAGAAAGTTAAAAAAATCATTTTTTTGCCAAAATTCATGTCTTTTTTGATGAATATAATAAAAAGTAAAAATCGCAGGAGCAATCAAATAGCACCAAAAGAAAGCTTTATTAGTGACAAGAAAAGGAGCCAAAATTCATTTAGGTGGTAGGTTGTATGAGCGAGCAATAAACCGTGAAAGCTGCAGTGGTCTGAATGGAAAAAAAGTGGCCGGTTCTTAAGGGGGGTAAAGCCCACGGTCCTCAAGTGGTTAATGTGGCTAAATGCTCCAAGTTCTACCATCTAGGTAGTCCCAGCCCTTGAACAGCTTTCAGTTTTCACTATGGTCACACTTGGTTATCACAAAGGTTCAGGGTCGGCGCTACCATAGAGGCAAAAGGGGCAAATGCCCCAGGGCCTCTGACCTCTGCTGGGCCCCCCAGGTGGTCTTTCAGACTGTTCCCATATGCCTGCATGTTCAGCTCAGCTGCAGTGGCAGGCAGACCCACACTGGCCAGGGGGGAAGGGGGGCCATCTCCCCCCAGGCTGCCTTTCATTCAGTGATTTAGGGCTGGTCTGGTGTCTGGTGTATTCAGGTTTGTTGTTGTAAGGCAATGTGAAACACAAAGCTAGCTGATAAAAGTGCAATTAGAGGGCAGGCAAGCTGGTAAATATACGCAGCATGATGCAGAGCTTGCCTGGAGGGTCCGTGGGCAAACATCTGTCTTGTCTCGCCCCATTGTTATAATGACTGCATATGTGGATAAGGTGTTATACAAGTTGAAAAGTTTTTGACAGTCCCTAGACTCCAGGAGGGCTGCTTTCTGACTTGTGTGAGAGACCGGCAGGGACAGGAATCCTATTACAGGCAAGTAGCCTCTGTGTTATGTGGGACTGCAATACAGATAAGCTCTCTGCTCCATCTCAGGCTATTCTCAATTTCTCTCCACTCCTCCTCTCTCTGGGCTAGTACACGCCAAAATCGCAATAGCAATGGCTAGCAATTTGTGAATGTGATTTTATGAAACAATTTTCAGAGAGATTTTTGAATGAATCGCTCAAAAAAATGCTACATGCAGTGTGTTTGTGATTTTGAAAAAAATCACAAAGCTGCTGTGAGAACACTGTCATAGGGTAACATTAGCCAAATGCTTTCCAAATCACTGCTGATTTGAAAAACGCTCAGAAGTCCTCTTGGTTGGCAGTGCACCTGCCCTCAGTCATTCACCTTTGTTTCCCTCTTCCCCTAGTGCTGGCTGTGTCTTCTTGTCATACAGGAAAGCTAAATAAAAGTGCAATCCTGGTGATTTTTTTTAAATGTCTAAATAGTTGACTGGATAGCTTGTTGGAACATGGCATACGTAGCTTTGTGGGACATTCTTGGGCGACACTCTTATTTTCTTTACTGATTGATTCTGCTGGTATGTCTCTGTTCAGGTCCAAGGGGGGTGTCCACCAACAAATCTCTGCAGAGGGGCCTGATTTAGTTACACCCCTACCCATCTGCCTTGTAATAACTCTCCTGTCCCTGCAGCAGCTCCATCCTGTACTCCCTCTTCACCCACGCTGCCTCCCTCTATGACCCTGTGCATGTTATTTACACATAACATGTGCCGGATGGAGGAGACACAGGCAGCAGGGCTGAAGGCTAAGCACAGGATGGAGCAGATGATACAGGTGAGTTATTACAAGGCAGCTGAGCTACACAATGTGCGGGGTCCATGGGAGAAGTCTATGCGAGACCACGAGGGGCAGCAGTTGGTTCGGGGGCTGACTTCACGGGGGGGGGGGATGTAGGGGGGCCCCAAGTTACTTTTGCCCCAGGGTCCCCGTGTGGCTTAAACCGGCCCTGCAAAGGTTACTAACAAGTTAATCAGTAAGTGATTAGGCAACTGCAGTTTTATGCCTACTCCAGATCAGATTTTTCTTTAATAAATACAGTAACGGAAGATGCAAATATTATCTTTTTCATGTGACACCGGAGTGGTTTTGACTCCTTTTTTGGCTTTCCAAACTTAAGCTCACTTTAAAAGCAGATGGCAGCTCAACAAAAATATATCAAAAAAGATATTCTTACTATATTGGTATATCACTAAAGGCATCAGTGAGTCTTCTTAATAATGTATATTGCCCAACAATGGAATGTTGACCTGTCTGCTGGCTTTGATTCCTCAAGGATACTTTTGGAGAACCCAAGAATTCTAATAATGGGGTATATGCATAAACTGAGTTAAAGGGAACCGGAGCTGAGAGGGATATGGGGACTGCCATATTTATCTCCTTTTAAACAATGCAAGTTGCCTAGCTGTCCCCCTGATCCTGTTTCTCTAATGCTATTTGTCCCAGACCCTGAACAAGCATGCGGCAGATCAGGTGCTCTGACTCATCTGACTGGATTAGCTGCATGCTTGTTTCAGGGTTGTGACACTACTGACACCAGAAGATCAACAGAACTTTTGGGCAACTGGTATTTTCTAAAAGAAAATACATATAGCAGCATCCATATTACTCTCACCTCGGGTTTCCTTTAAGAAGAATAATGTGTGTAAAGTCTATGGCTAGTTCACAGTGCTCATTGGCATTGCAGAATATTTCTGCATATCAACTTACTGCCCATACAATGCTATGGGGCTGTTCACTGATTGCATTATTCTTGCTTTATTATAACTCAAAGCATGCAGGCTTTGTATTAAAGTCCATGCCCAATCTCCATTGCAGTTCACACTCATAACACATTATAACTCGTGCATTTTGCAGTTGACCACTGTGAATCTAGCTTACTCTATGATGAGTAGAGCATAATGTAATGTATTGCATTATGCTCTACTTGTTGTGTGGTAAGACTTAACTCATGTAATTCTGCTTAACGCAGTTTATTGTAAAGGCCCTAATGATTCCTTTTGCATAGGTTATTATTTAACCACTTGCCGACTGCCCACTACCAATAGGCGGCGGCGGCGGCAAAGTGGCACCCCCAGGACCGTGTAACGCCGTTCGGCGGCGGCACCCGGGGGATTGAACAGCCGGGGATCGCGCGCGCATCCACTGACATTAGGCTCCGCCCACCCGTAACGTCAACCCGCCGGCCAATTAGCAGCGCCGGGGGGTTGTTAACCCCCAATCTGCGACATACAAAGTGAATAATACACTTTGTAATGTATACAAAGTGTATTATACAGGCTGCCTCCTACCCTAGTGGTCCCAGTGATCGAGGGACCAACAGGGGAGGTGACAGCCCATATAGTAAGCACACAAGCACACTGATCCTGCCCCCCCTGCCCCCTGATCGCCCCCAGCACCCCTCAGACCCCCCCCCCCCCCCTGATCACCCATCAATCACTCCCTGTCACTATCTGTCAACGCTATATTTTAGATTAGGTCCTAAACTGCCCCCTGGGGGCTCCTGATCACCCCCCACACCCTCAGATCCTCCCCAGACCCCCCCCTGTGTACTGTATACATCTATTCTCCCCTGTAATCACCCACTGATCACCTGTTAATCACCTGTCAATCACCCATCAATCACCCCTTGTCACCACCTGTCACTGCCACCCATCAGATCAGACCCTAACCTGCCCCTTGCGGGCACCTGTTCACCCGCCCACACCCTCAGATCGCCCGCAGACCTGCCTTTAGATGACTTCCTAAATGCATTGTTTACATCTGTCCACCCCTCTAATCACCCACTGATCACCCATCAGTCATCCCCTGTCACCACCTGTCACTGCTACCCATCAGATCAGACCCTAATCTGCCCCTTGCGGGCACCCAATTACCCGCCCACACCCTCAGATCACCCTCAGACCCCCCTGATCACCTCCTCAGTGCATTATTTACATCTGTTCTCCCCTCTAATCACTCACTGATCACCCATCAATCACCGATCAATCACCCCCTGTCACCACCTGTCACTGCTACCCATTAGATCAGACCCTAATCTGCCCCTCCGGGCACCCAATTACCCACCCACACCCTCAGATCGCCCTCAGACCCCCCTGATCACTTTGCCAGTGCATTGCTTGCTTGCATCTATTCTCCCCTCTAATCACACCCTGATCACCTATCAATCACCCCGTCACCCCCTGTCACTGCTACCCATCAGATCAGACCCTAATCTGCCCCTTGTGGGCACCCAAACACCCGCTCACACCCTCAGACACCCCCCTGATCACCTCCCCTGTGCATTATTTACATCTGTTCTCCCCTCTAATCATCCACTGATCACCCATCAATCACCACCTGTCACTGCTACCCATCAGATCAGACTCTAATCTGCCCCTTTCAGATACCCAATTACCCACCCACACCCTTAAATCACCCTCAGACCCCCCTGTTCACCTCCCCAGTGCATTGCTTGCATCTAGTCCCCCCTCTAATCACACCCTGAGACACCCATCAATCACCTCCTGTCACCACCTGTCACCCCTTAGCACACCTACCCATCAGATCAGGCCCTAATTTGCCCCATGTGGGCTCCTGATCACTCGGCCAAACCCTCAGATCCCCCTCAGACGCCCTTCCGAACACCTCCCCAGTGCATTGATTGCATCTATTCACCCCTCTAATCACCCCCTGAGACACCCATCAATCACCTCCTGTCACCACCTGTCACCCCCTAGCACTCCTGTCCATCAGATCAGGCCCTAATCTGCCCTCTGCGGGCTTCTGATCACCTGGCCAAACCCTCACCCGCCCCACCGCAGTGACAGGATTTTATTGTTCTAATCACTGCTGGTCTCTACGACTTAATTGTGGCTGAGACCAACCGTAATGCCACTCAATACGCAACTGCCAATCCGAGAAGCTACCATGCCCAGCCTTTTCGGTGGAACCACTCCAAGTTTTCTAACGTAACATTTTTTGGGCCTTCTCCTTAACATGGGTCTAGTCAAAAAGAATGTATTGCGGTCTTATTGGTCTACGCACCCAATACATCACATGCCCATGTTCTATGCTGCCATGTCCAGGTCACGATTTGAGAACATCCTGCGCTTCCTGCACTTCAGTGCCAAAACAGCCTGTCATCTAAGAGGCCACCCTGCTTATGACTGGTTCCACAAAATTCGCCTCCCTAATAGACCACCTGTCATCAAAATTTGCAGATGCTTATACCCCTGAACAGTCATTTTGAGGCATTTGGTTTCCAGACTACTCCTCACGGTTTTGAGCCCCTAAAATGCCAGGGCAGTATATAAACCCCACAAGTGACCCCATTTTAGAAAGAAGACACCCCAAGGTATTCCGTAGGTGTATGAGGAGTTCATAGAAGATTTTATTTTTTGTAACAAGTTAGTGGAAAATGACACTTTGTGAAAAAAAAACCAATACAAATCAATTTCCGCTAACTTGTGACAAAAATAAATTCTTCTATGAACTCACCATACTTCTAACGGAATACCTTGGGGTGTTGTATTTCTAAAATGGGGTAACTTGTGGGGTTCCTAAACTGCCCTGGCATTTTAGGGGCCCTAAACCGTGAGTAGTAGTCTGGAAACCAAATGCCTCAAAATGACCTGTGAAATCCTAAAGGTACTCATAGGACTTTGGGCCCCTTAGCGCACCTAGGCTTCAAAAAAGTGTCACACATGTGGTATCGCCGTACTCAAGAGAAGTAGTATAATGTGTTTTGTGGTCTATTTTTACACATACCCATGCTGGGTGGGAGAAATATTTCTGTAAATGGACAATTGTGTGTAAAAAAATTAAAAAATTGTCATTTACAGAAATATTTTTCCCACCCAGCATGGGTATGTGTAAAAATAAACCCCAAAACACATTATACTACTTCTCCTGAGTACGGCGATACCACATGTGTGACACTTTTTTGCAGCCTATGTGCGCTAGTCCTATGAGCACCTTTAGGCTTTACAAGGGTGCTTACAATTTAGCACCCCCCAAAATGCCAGGACAGTAAACACACCCCACAAATGACCCCATTTTGGAAAGTAGACACCCCAAAGTATTCAGAGAGGGGCATGGTGAGTTCATGGCAGATTTAATTTTTTTTTTGTCACAAGTTAGCAGAAATGGAAACTTATTTTTATTTTTGTCACAAAGTGTCATTTTCCGCTAACTTGTGACAAAAAATAAAATCTTCTATGAACTCACCGTGCCTCTTAGTGAATATTTTGGGATGTCTTCTTTCCAAAATGGGGTCTTTTGGAGGGTATTTATACTATCCTGGAATTCTAGCACCTCACATAAAACATGACAGGTGCTCAGAAAAGTTAGAGATGCTTCAAAATGGGAAAATTCACTTTTTGCACCATAGTTTGTAAATGCTATAACTTTTACCTAAACCAATATAAATATACACTTGTTGCATTCTTTTTATCAATGACATGTAGCACAATACATTTGAAAAAAAATGTATATAGAAATTTTACTTTATTTGAAAAATGTCAGCACAGAAAGTTAAAAAAATCATTTTTTTGACACAATTCATGTCTTTTTTTGATAAATATAATAAAAACTAAAAATCACAGCAGCAATCAAATAGTACCAAAAGAAAGCTGTATTAGTGACAAGAAAATGAGGTAAAATTCATTTAGGTGGTAGGTTGTATGACCGAGCAATAAACCATTAAAGCTGCAGTGGTCTGAATGGAAAAAAGTGCCTGGTCCTTAAGGGGTTTTAAGACTGCAGTCCTTAAGTGGTTAAAGAGAAACTCCAGTAAAAATAATGTAATAAAAACGTGCTTCATTTTTACAAAAATTATGTATAAATGATTTAGTCAGTGTTTGCCAATTGTAAAATCTTTCCTTTACATTCTGTAAAATCTTCAGTGTTTGCCCATTGTAAAATCTTTCCTTTACATTCCTCTTACATTCTGACATTTATCACATGGTGACATTTTTACTGCTGGCAGGTTATGTCACTGGAATGAGATGCTGCTTGCTTTTTTGGAAGTTGTAAACAGCTGTAAACAGCTGTTATTTCCCACAATGCAACAATGCTCCCACAGTGTGATGTCAAGACCTCAGTGCTGTGAGGCACTAACATCATTTGTGGGAGGGGTTTCACCATAAGATTAGCCATACAGAGCCCCCGATGATCTGTTTGAGAAAAGGAAAAGATGTCTTATGGAAAAGGGAGTATCAGCTACTGATTGGGATGAAGTTCAATCCTTGGTCACGGTTTCTCTTTAACTAGAAGTAAGCAAACCCTCTGGTTGCTCAGAATTACTGGCCACTGTTGCTATTGCCATTCTTCCCTTTGCCACTCTGTGATTGGAATTTGGCGAGCAAGTCCGGCTAATCAAAGTTCAAGTTTATCGCCAAATAACGATTTTTACTATGAAACAGATTTTGTTAAAAAAAAACCTACGATATTTCTAATAGACGTTTAAAAATTATACTAATCTAAGACTCCAAATATACAAAATTAGCTTCAAAATTCATCTGTAGCCCATAAAGGATACATACAATATACAGTAAATGACTAGTTGAAATTGAATCTATTTTATAACGAACATAATTTAACACCAACTCCGTTTTACAGAGGAACTCATTTAACACCAACTGACTGATCTGCTATGTGTCTTATTTTTGGATTTGTCTGGCCTTCGTTTTTTTGTGTTACTACCTTCTGTAGTGCCATGGTGTATAATAACAACCATTTGATGCTCTAACCAATGTTCTTTGCTTTGAAGATGTGCACACGGGGGAGAAAGAAGCGGTTCAAAGTGGAATAAAAAACTGTACATGCCAGCGAAATTTCAAAGAGAGAAACAAAGTGTAACATGCCAAAGGCTAGAAATCGCTTGAGAAATCTCCACTCTGATCATTTATAACAGTAAATGAGTCCTTCATTGGTGTATTGAAATTAAAATTTCCTCATAAAACATGTTGAATGAATTCAAACTATCACGGAAAGCAGCAAGTCTGAAATATGGAGCTGCTCCTGTATTTTGGAATGGGCCACACATACAAGAACAGGCAGTTGTAGCTGACTAAATGCAAAAAACAAAACAAAAACAAAAACAAAAAAAACAACAACCCAAGATGAACAGTCAAAGAGGACTTTACTAGAGTTACAGCAATAAAAAAAAAACTGGACTACGTAGGTGATTTTTAATCTCTGACTGAAAACATTTCTTATAAAATTAATTAACTTTTTGAAGCCATTGAAGATCTGGACCCTTATTCAATTCAGATTTTTTCCTAAATTTTCGCCTAGTAGAACATTTTTCATCTTCTGTTTTTAAAAAAAAACTTGTCAGCACTTTGCTATAGAAAAAGTAACAAAAAGTTGGTGAAAAGGTACTTTATTACATTATTTTACAATTAAAAGGTGTTTTGTTGACAAATTGTGAACATATCACCTTTACCTATATAGAAAACTCAGGGGAAAAAGTTAATTCTTGGGTATTTTTCCTCATGAACACACATTTCCCTTAGTCCCTACATCCTCACCTTGTGCACTAGCCTGTTGTGAGAAAATAACAAATTAATTTGCAAAGTTATTTATATTATGGACTAGTGGCTGGAAGTGCCCAGGGGAAATAAAATGCTTAAAAACAGTTTAAAAAGGAGTTGGCTTACCTCTTCTGAAGAACAGCCAATGGTGTCTGAGAAAAATTGTATAATTATTGTGATGATCTGCTCAGCTGCCTGTGCAGGCAGGCAGCTTTTTGACCATTGTTCAGGTCTCTTTAAGAGAGACCTTTTGTCAGATCTGCAGCTTGCTGCTGCTGAGGAATTTGCATACGTTTATCATGCAAATTGCCTAGCCACATCCATTGTGGGCTTGCCTTATATATACCATGTGATTCCACAGTACTTCGCTGGTCATATGGATTAGTTCCTGTGAAACACTCTGGAGAGTGTCAGCCTTGCTCATTGTTTGAAGTTCAGCTTAGAGTAATTCCTGGGACTGCACTTAGGCAGGTTTCCTTAGTACAGTTAGGATTGCATATCTGTTTTGCTTGTCTGTTGCGATTGTCCTGTCCCTGCGGTGGCTGACAGGAAGTCGTGCTGATCTTTGTTCTTGGAGTATAGCTGGAGCAGCGGTTGCCACCAGCTATCTCCTCTCTCTGTCTCCCTGGATCGCACTGGCCTCTTTTCGCTAGTGCTTTGGATCCTATCTCTCGCTTGTCCCTGTTTTCGTGTGTCTGTCTTGTCTGCTACGAACGCTTGCTGGAGGCTCGGTGAGGTAACCGGTAAGCAAGCGCTCGCGTCCTCTGTTTCATGTGTGTCTGTCGGTGGTTAGTTAGGCGTGCTTGTCTCTATTGTGCTTATCACGTAGAGAGCGCGCATGAACGCGTGCACTGTTGCGAATGAGTGCGGTGTTCCCGTTCAGTTAGCGTTTGTTATTTTCCTTATCTCCTCATTGTATGATTTGCTGTGCCTTTGCTACTCTCGTGCTCCGCCTTGCTGTAGCCTTGTGTCACGTCTGGCGATCGCACCTCTCGCGATCGCGTTCCTACTTCATATCTGCTGTGGTGTGTGCACCGTTGTGGGTTGGCGACTAGTTTGGTGCACACACACACACAATCTGTCTCTGTGCTCACTCTCAATCTCTTCTCTTGCGATTGCGTTTCTTCCCTTCGTACAATTCCTGTCTGGCGTGTGTGGTAGGGCAGAGGAGCTGTTCCTCTGCACTCCACAGCTCCACCTGCCGACAGGAATTTCCCTCTGCAGGTGCATTGCACCTTCTGCTGGGTTCCCGCAAATTATACGCTTGTGGAGGATTTCCGCAGTGTCAGCGCACATCCTGTGCGCTGATCACGGAGAGAATTCCACAATCGTTACAGTATGACCAGCCCAACCAAAATTCCCAGTGTAGAGGGAATTTCTGATTTGTACGATTTTGTCAAATATGGCTCCTGTGTCTTTAAGAGGTTTAGGATACTGGACTCTGAAACCAGAGATGAGTTTATATCAGAATGTTTCAGATTCTTGGCTAATCCTGAATTTCAGGCCACCAATATTTCCACTTGGAGTGGTCAGATTGCTTACAATCTTTTCCAAGGTGATCTGTTCATGTGGGCGGATGAGTATGCCAGACACAAAAATCTGAGAAATAACCCTCGCAGATTTCTGAGTCATGTATTTTCTCGTAAGCTTGGAATTCCCCTGCCAAGCTATTTCTATGAGTTTTTTCCTGCAGTGCATGATGCTGATCAGATTAAGTTGTGCAGCATTTCTGTGTCATTTCCATATGTTAATGAGTTGGTGCTTGCAGGCCAATCTGCTGATTTGGCTTGTCAGTCAAAAGATTTGTTGCCCATGGCAACCACAAATGGAGAGGTTGTTTCTGTCAAGTCTGAAATGTGCAAAACCGTTCAGTGTGATGATCCGTTCAATGTTTCTCGTGCCACTTGTGCTTCTAAACAGATGCAAGAAAACTGTCTGGATACGTTTCTTGCATTTAACCAGACATGCAAAGTGGCTAAAAAGGGAAAAATTAAAAAGCGCAAGCATCTGAATAAAACACTCCCTAAAGATGTGTGTAATGATTTTGCTCAGTCTCCAGGTTTTTTTGCCCCAATCCAAAGCTTATGTGGATCCTATTATAGGTAGGATCGCGCACCATATTAAAGCAGTTAAAAAATCTGTTCTGGCTCCTGAACTCCACCCATATGGAGATTATCTGGATACTGGCCTGTTTGAACCTCCATTTGCCTCATGGGACATTGGGGCCTTGATGGAGGAATTTGATTTTGATTGGAAAGCCTTTTGCGATTTTTACATCGCAAAAAGCGAAGATGTCTTGAATGATTGTCTCAATTCCGTGTGCACTTTGATAGATTCTGATGAGTGTGACAGGTGCTTTGTGGATCCGGTGTTGTATGTGTGGCAGACGATTTTGGATGAGTTGCACACACACCAATCAATTGATTCCAATAAAGAGACATCGTTGTCGGATGATTGTTCCTGCATTTCTGGGGTAAAGCATGTGAGTCGAGACATTGTGCGATCTGAAATGAGTGGGTGTGCCACTGTGGTTGATTCCTGTGCGAATCCTGGAGGATTCTCTCCTGACTGCATGCAGTTTGGATCTGTGCGATCTGATGCCTGTTTCTCTAATGTTCCTGCAGATTGTGATCGGCATGGGTGTGCCAGTTTTCTCAAGGATGTGTGGGACTCCTTATCATTTAGAGACAGATCTTTAAGATCTTCCATCTGTGATTCTGCCATGGGGAAAATTCCTAAATTTTGCAGCATCAAAAGTAAAAGTAATATGTCTAATAAAACTTTTCCTGATGTTGTCGCTATTTCTACTGCAGATGCATCTTTGTCTCACCCTGTTCACACCTGTAAGGGCCCATTGCCTAGTGACAGTTGCTCCAGTGTTTCTGTCCTGAACACCTTACAGTCTGCCCCACAGATCGCGGAGGTTTGCGCTATGGAAGCGTCAGTTTCACAACCTAAAGCGATTTTTGATTCACAGGTTTTGCGTTCTGGCTCCTCAGATTTGACATTTTTAGCCGAATCTAAGAGTGAGACAGCGCTTCGGTTTTGCGAATCTGACTCTGAAACATCTTTTCTGGGTACAGAGAAAGCTTCTCAGAGCCTGCCCTGTACCATGAATAACAATATGATGTCCAATCACACTGACACTTGTGAGTCCCTTTCTTGTTCTGAGGAAAATGCTGATTCTGCACCCTGTACTCTGGATGAGTTAATATGGCCTTGTTTAGAGTCTCCTGCAGTGTCCCTAGAGGCTCTCTAGGTATTGCCACTATACTCACCTGTTTTTCTGCAGTTTTGGAGTTGCAAGCTAGTTTGACTGCTACGCAGAATTCTGGGGGCAGCAAGATTAAAGTTAGGGAGTCAGTGTGTGTTCCAGCAAATATTCCGGTACTTTCCGCTCATGATGATGGAATTCAGTCTCAGTTTATGGTGGAACCTTCCCTGGGACATCTGCCCTGTTCACAAAATAAAGTTCCAGTTTTGCCCTGTAACATGGATAGTACAGAATCCTTCTTAGAAAACGTGAAAACTGATGTTCCTGAGGTCTTGCCGGATTTTCTGGAGACCTCCGAGTTCCTCCCAAAGGTTGCAGAACTTGTAGGAGACGTCTCCGTCCCCCCCCCCCCCAAGCCCTTCTGAGGTGTTGCCCACTTCAGTAGGCATTGCTGCCTTGCAGACTACTTTTTCAGCTCTGGTGGAGCTTCAGTTATGCGTAGTCAATGATGAGTTTTTTCTTGAAAGTCCAGTGCTTGAGACCACTGCTCATGATGATCCTCTGCCCGGTACTGGTTTTGGTCCTGTCGTGCCGGACTCTGAGGTTGGCAGTTCCCCGACATGTTCCGAGGTTTCTCCTGTGCTGGTGTACCCCAATGGGCTCTGTGACCCAGAAAGCCCAAGTGTGCCTCGGTTACCAGCATGCTCAGATGCTTCCTCGGTGGAGACATGCTCTGATATGGCCTGCCTGCTTGCATGCCCAGAAGTGGTCCCTGAAAGTCTTGATCTTGATGGGTGTCCTCGTAATTCTGAATCCGGAATTGTCATTGGTTCCATGGGGGTTCTTGATAATTCTCCATGTGAGCCTGGTGATTGTTCTGCCCTCTTGGGATCTCTGTGGAGCTTCAAAAGGTTCTGGGAGATTCCGGGAGAAATTTTGCTTGGTACCCTGGATAAGATCAACAGTGGCTTTTGTGGTGTAAGGGACACTTCGAACAGGTATTGTGGCAGGTTTGGTATTTTCGGACGCTCCTTGGAAGGTGGTGGGTATTGTCTGGAGGGTGTCGATGGCTTCTTCTCTGGCGTTCACAGTCCTGATGGGTGTTATACTGAGACTGGTAGTACTGATGGGCATGTTTCGGTGGCGTTTGCTTCCTATGAGGTCGGTTTCGGCTGGACTGACTCTGGAATTGGGCCTTGTCGGGCTGTCCTGACCTTCAAGAGTCCTTTGCTAATAGCAGTTTTGAGGGTCGTCTGGAATTCGACCCTAGAGGAGGGGGGTACTGTGATGATCTGCTCAGCTGCAGGCAGGCAGCTTTTTGACCATTGTTCAGGTCTGCATTCTGCAGGTCTCTTTAAGAGAGACCTTTTGTCAGTTCTGCAGCTTGCTGCTGCTGAGGAATTTGCATACGTTTATCATGCAAATTGCCTAGCCACATCCATTGTGGGCTTGCCCTCAGGGCCGGATTTACAGCTCAGGAGCCTATAGGCACAGAAGCTGTGGCGCCCTAAACTCCGCCCCTCAGCACAGACCACACCCCCAGGCCACACCACCTGTTTTAATTCTAATAACACATATGCTAATAAAATCACATTTATACACACCTTTGATGAGTGTCGCCCGTCGGGGATCGGGACCCGATCCCCTTGGGTGACATCGCTGGGCTGGCCTGCACAGACGCGAGTCAGCTGTGCAGCTGACAACATGTTCTACTTCTACGTGAAGGGACGGAGGAGCAGCGTGTGCGTCACATCAGGTGGTAGCCAGAGGAGCGGCGTGGACAATAGGATTGCCCGTTGCTGGGGGTGAGGTGAACCACAGGGCGGATCACTGGCGCAGTGTGGGTTGTGAGCCTCACTACACACGCTTGTTTATTGGCTGAGGCGGATGTTCTCCGGCCGCCTCAACCAACTTTAATCAAGAATATGTCGAGAGTTAAATTTTCTTTTAAAACACACATAAACTACATACAACCAACACACACATACACTACATACATACAACCAACACACATACATATATACAACCAACCAACCAACACACACACACACACACACACACACACACACACACACACACACACACACACACACACACACACACACACACACACACACACACACACACACACACACACACACACACACACACACACACACACACACACATACATTCAACCAACACACACATACACTACATGCATTCAACCAACACAAAGAGACACACACACTACAAGCAACACAAACACGATATACACACACTACATACAGTACACACATACAGTACATACAAGCAACACACAGACACACACGCACTACATACAGTACACACATACAAGCAACACATACACACACTACATACAGTACACACATACATACAAGCAACACACACACAGACACACACGCACTACATACAGTACATACATACAAGCAACACACACACAAACTACATACAGTACAACACACACACACACACTGCATACAGTTCACACATATATACAACCAACACAGGCACACACACTTATCGGCCACCCTCTCTCTCCGTAGCCAGATCCAACCTTAGCGGTGACTCCATCTCTGGGGCTGGACAGTGGGCATCCGTCATTTCAGTGCAGCGTGGTCTGTCCCTCTCCTGCGTTAGATGTCACTGCTGCAGTCTCAGGTCGGGAGTGGGCAGTGGGCACGCAGCCAATCAGTAGGGAAGCATCTGGCTGCATAAAGTTCAGCATGCCGTGCACTCTGCCCACAATGCCAGCGTCGCGGGCAGTGACGGGGAACGGGGGCGGGACTTCAAATTAAAGTGGCCACCCGCAGCGCTGAAAACTTTGACGCTCTGCAGGTGGCAGTCACCAAAATCAGCGGCAGCGCTGTTCGTGGTCAGTGACTCATGACATGAAGTATAACTTATGCATGTATGAGCCTGCAGTGAAGAAGCGGTGGGGGGGCGGGACGCTCCGCAGGCGGCAGTCAGCTACATCAGCGGCAGCGCTGTCATGGGTGACTGACTCATGATGACATTAAGTATGCGCAGGGCCGCCTATGTAAGTACTAGGCGCCTGTAGGCACGTGCCTACAGTGCCTAATGGTAAATCCGGCCCTGCTTGCCCTATATATACCATGTGATTCCACAGTACTTCGCTGGTCATATGGATTAGTTCCTGTGAAACACTCTGGAGAGTGTCAGCCTTGCTCATTGTTTGAAGTTCAGCTTAGAGTCATTCCTGGGACTGCACTTAGGCAGGTTTCCTTAGTACAGTTAGGATTGCATATCTGTTTTGCTTGTCTGTTGTGATTGTCCTGTCCCTGCGGTGGCTGACAGGAAGTCGTGCTGATCTTTGTTCTTGGAGTATAGCTAGTGTTGGGCGAACATCTAGATGTTCGGGTTCGGGCCGAACAGGCCGAACATGGCCGCGATGTTCGGGTGTTCGACCCGAACTCCGAACATAATGGAAGTCAATGGGGACCCGAACTTTTGTGGTTTGTAAAGCCTCCTTACATGCTACATACCCCAAATTTACAGGGTATGTGCACCTTGGGAGTGGGTACAAGAGGAAAAAAAAATTTAGCAAAAAGAGCTTATAGTTTTTGAGAAAATCGATTTTAAAGTTTCAAAGGGAAAACTGTCTTTTAAATGCGGGAAATGTCTGTTTTCTTTGCACAGGTAACATGCTTTTTGTCGGCATGCAGTCATAAATGTAATACATATAAGAGGTTCCAGGAAAAGGGACCGGTAATGCTAATCCAGCAGCAGCACACGTGATGGAACAGGAGGAGGGTGGCGCAGGAGGAGAAGGCCACGCTTTGAGACACAACAACCCAGGCCTTGCATGAGGACAAGAAGTGTGCGGATAGCATGCTTTGTACCACCATGCAGTCATAAATGTAATAAAGATAAGTGGTTCAATAAACAGGGACCACGCGGCAACGCTAACCCAGCAGCAGCACACGTGATGGAACAGGAGGAGGCGCAGGAGGAGAAGGCCACGCTTTGTGAGACACAACAACCCAGGCCTTGCATGAGGACAAAAAGCGTGCGGATAGCATGCTTTGTACCGCCATGTAGTCATAAATGTAATAAAGATAAGAGGTTCAATAAACAGGGACCACGCGGCAACGCTAACCCAGCAGCAGCAGCAGCAGCAGCACACGTGATGGAACAGGAGGAGGCGCAGGAGGAGAAGGCCACGCTTTGTGAGACACAACAACCCAGGCCTTGCATGAGGACAAAAAGCGTGCGGATAGCATGCTTTGTACCGCCATGTAGTCATAAATGTAATAAAGATAAGAGGTTCAATAAACAGGGACCACGCGGCAACGCTAACCCAGCAGCAGCAGCAGCACACGTGATGGAACAGGAGGAGGCGCAGGAGGAGAAGGCCACGCTTTGTGAGACACAACAACCCAGGCCTTGCATGAGGACAAAAAGCGTGCGGATATAGCAGCAATGCTTTTTGCCGCCATGCAGTCATAAATGTAATACAGATGAGAGGTTCAATAAACAGGGACCGGAAACGCTAAACCATCCCAGATGTTCATCGGTCATGTTACTTGGTTGGGGTCCAGGAGTGTTGCGTAGTCGTTTCCAATCCAGGATTGATTCATTTTAATTTGAGTCAGACGGTCTGCATTTTCTGTGGAGAGGCGGATACGCCGATCTGTGATGATGCCTCCGGCAGCACTGAAACAGCGTTCCGACATAACGCTGGCTGCCGGGCAAGCCAGCACCTCTATTGCGTACATTGCCAGTTCGTGCCAGGTGTCTAGCTTCATGCCCGGTTTCAGGTCCAGCGGTGCCAGCCACAAATCCGTCTGTTCCTTTATTCCCCTCCAAATTTCCTCCCCTGTGTGCTGCTTATCCCCAAGGCAGATCAGCTTCAGCAACGCTTGCTGACGCATGCCAACAGCTGTGCTGCACTGCTTCCACGATCCTACTGCTGCTGGTGCTGGGTTAGCATTTCCGGATGAGGTACAGCTTTGAGATGCGTTGGAGGAGAAGGAGTCAGAGAGGTAGGTGCTGCTGTTGTTATCCAGCTGTTTGCGGCGTGGGCAACACCCGCGCCGTAGCAGGTGAGGAATCGCTGCCAGGCTCCACAAGGTTCACCCAGTGCGCGGTAAGGGAGATGTATCGACCCTGGCCGAACGCACTCGTCCAGGTGTCAGTGGTGAGGTGAACCTTGCAGGCAACGGCATTCTTCAAGCTTCGGGTTATTTAGCTGACCACGTGCTCATGCAACTCAGGCACTGCAGAGCGCGCAAAGTGGTAGCGGCTGGGAACCACGTAACGTGGGATGGCCACTGACATCATGCCCTTGAAGCTGTTTGTCTCCACCACTCGATATGGCAGCATTTCGCAGGCCAGAAGCTTGGCTATGCTGGCTGGCTGTTACTGCCACGGCCCGGGGGTCATTTGCTGGCAATTTCCTCTTGTGCTCAAACATCTCAGAGACAGACAACTCAACCGTAGCGCTGCACACCGAAGGGCTGTTGGTTGTTGTGTTTGATGAACACTGGGAGACCTCAAGAGCACTAGTCCGGAAAGTGACAGTGTCAGCATCGTCTGATGTTTGTGAATGTTGTGAACCACGCAATGGCTGGGCTACTGCTGCTGCTGAGGCGGGTCTGGTGGTGAGTCTGGTGAACCCAAGGGAGGCAGTGTTGCTGGTGGTACCCTGTCCTGCCGCGTTTGCCCACAGAGTGGGATGTTTGGATAGAATGTGGCGGCTCATGCTGGTGGTGGAGAGGTTGTTAATACTTTTCCCCCTGCTCAGGCGGGTCTTGCACACCTTGCAAATCGCCATGGTAACATCCTCAGTGCAGTCTTCAAAGAAAGCCCAGACTTTAACTGGCTGAGGACTCGGACCTCGTGCGTGATGTGCTGGTGCTGCTTAACCCACTGCTGGACGCTTGAGAGGTCATCCAAGTAATTATCTGGTCCTGTTCTTTTGGATCTGTGAGGGTTGTTGTCCTGGACAACATGGGCAGTATTGAGTGGGTTTTCTTGGGTGCTCCCCTGTGGCCTGTACGTGAACCGTCAGGGGAAACACCTCTTCCCTTGCCCCTCCCTCTTTCACCGGATTTCTTCCTCATTTCACTTATCCTTAAAGTACACGCTGACTGACAGCAGTACAATGGCAGTACAGAAATGCTATACAGTGGTGGGTGAGCGGTGTACCACTATTGTCAGCAGTGACACAGAGCACAATGCTATACAGTGGCGGGTGAGCGGTGTACTACTGTTCCCAGCAGACACAGAGTGGAAGTAAACACAATGCTATATAGTGTGGCTGAGCCGTGTACACAGAGTGGCATTAAACACAATGCTATATAGTCTGCTATATAGTCACCCCGAACAGGGTGATGTTCTGCAGAACCCGAACAGTGGCAAACACTGTTCGCCCAACACTACTGGGAGGGAACGCAGATTTTAGTACCTAAACACACGATACAACATGTTTTCCGGGGTCGGACTCTGAGGCACATACAGATGGTCCCGATCATCATCCTCATCATACAACTCTTCTCCTGAGTCTGACCCACCCACCACCTCTGCCACCCCAACATCCCCAGACACAGACCCCTCATCGTCCTCAACATTAACTTGGGATGCTGGCCTGAGCCAGACCTCCTCCTCCACATCAGGCCCCATCATCTCCTCAATGGCAGCCCTCATTAATCGCTCTGGCGACGGACTGATGGACACAACGTTCTCCTCCGGGGAGGGCTGCTGCTGACCACTGGCTGCTGGGGTGGATGTTATAGCTTGCGTGGGGCGTTGGCTGTTGCTGTTGTTGGGAGTGCTGCTCACAGCGGAGGTCTCTGGGGAACTCATGTTGAGCTCATATAGTGGTTGACGGTGAGTGGAGTATTACTGATCCCAGCAATATACACACTGACTGGCAGAGTACGCAATGCTATATAGTGTGGCTGAGCGGTGTACACAGAGTGGCAGTAAACACAATGCTATATAGTCTGGCTGAGCGAGCGGTGTACTACTGTTCCCAGCAGAATCAGAGTGGCAGTAAACAATGGTATATAGTCTGGCTGAGCGGTGTACACAGAGTGTCAGTAAACAATGGTATATAGTCTGGCTGAGCGAGCGGTGTACTACTGTTCCCAGCAGAATCAGAGTGGCAGTAAACAATGGTATATAGTCTGGCTGAGCGGTGTACACAGAGTGTCAGTAAACAATGGTATATAGTCTGGCTGAGCGGTGTACACAGAGTGTCAGTAAACAATGGTATATAGTCTGGCTGAGCGGTGTACACAGAGTGGCAGTAAACACAATGCTATATACTCTGGCTGAGCGAGCGGTGTACTACTGTTCCCAGCAGACACAGAACAGTAAACAGAATGCTATATAGTGTGGCTGAGCGAGCGGTGTACCACTATTCCCAGCAGACACAGAACAGTAAACAGAATGCTATATAGTGTGGCTGAGCGAGCGGTGTACCACTATTCCCAGCAGACACAGAACAGTAAACAGAATGCTATATAGTGTGGCTGAGCGAGCGGTGTACCACTATTCCCAGCAGACACAGAACAGTGAACAGAATGCTATATAGTGTGGCTGAGCGAGCGGTGTACCACTATTCCCAGCAGACACAGAACAGTGAACAGAATGCTATATAGTGTGGCTGAGCGAGCGGTGTACCACTATTCCCAGCAGACACAGAACAGTGAACAGAATGCTATATAGTGTGGATGAGCGAGCGGTGTACCACTATTCCCAGCAGACACAGAACAGTAAACAGAATGCTATATAGTGTGGCTGAGCGAGCGGTGTACCACTATTCCCAGCAGACACAGAACAGTGAACAGAATGCTATATAGTGTGGCTGAGCGAGCGGTGTACCACTATTCCCAGCAGACACAGAGTGGCAGTAAACAGAATGCTATATAGTGTGGCTGAGCGAGGTACACAGAGTGGCAGTAAACAGAATGCTATATAGTGTGGCTGAGCAAGCGGTGTACTACTATTCCCAGCAGACACAGAGTGGCAGTAAACAGAATGCTATATAGTGTGGCTGAGCGAGGTACACAGAGTGGCAGTAAACAGAATGCTATATAGTGTGGCTGAGCAAGCGGTGTACTACTGTTCCCAGCAGTGACACAATGACAGGGGGGACCCTGGCTAGCGTGGCTGGAGCGCGAACTACCCTGCCTGCCTACCCAAAGCTAAACCCACAGACAAATGGCGGAGATATGACGTGGTTCGGGTATTTATTTACCCGAACCACGTGACAGTTCGGCCAATCAGAGCGCGTTCGGGTCCGAACCACGTGACCCGTTCGGCCAATCACAGCGCTAGCCGAACGTTCGGGGAACGTTCGGCCATGCGCTCTTAGTTCGGCCATATGGCCGAACGGTTTGGCCGAGCACCGTCAGGTGTTCGGCCGAACTCGAACATCACCCGAACAGGGTGATGTTCTGCAGAACCCGAACAGTGGCGAACACTGTTCGCCCAACACTAAGTATAGCTGGAGCAGCGGTTGCCACCAGCTATCTCCTCTCTCTGTCTCCCTGGATCACACTGGCCTCTTTTCGCTAGTGCTGTGGATCCTATCTCTCGCTTGTCCCTGTTTTCATGTGTCTGTCTTGTCTGCTACGAACGCTTGCTGGAGGCTCGGTGAGGTAACCGGTAAGCAAGCGCTCGCGTCCTCTGTTTCATGTGTGTCTGTCGGTGGTTAGTTAGGCGTGCTTGTCTCTATTGTGCTTATCACGTGGAGAGCGCGCATGAACGCGTGCACTGTTGCGAATAAGTGCGGTGTTCGCGTTCAGTTAGCGTTTGTTATTTTCCTTATCTCCTCATTGTATGATTTGCTGTGCCTTTGCTACTCTCGTGCTCCGCCTTGCTGTAGCCTTGTGTCACGTCTGGCGATCGCACCTCTCGCGATCGCGTTCCTACTTCATATCTGCTGTGGTGTGTGCACCGTCGCGGGTTGGCGACTAGTTTGGTGCACACACACACAATCTGTCTCTGTGCTCACTCTCAATCGCTTCTCTTGCGATTGTGTTTCTTCCCTTCATACAATTCCAGTCTGGCGTGTGTGGTAGGGCAGAGGAGCTGTTCCTCTGCACTCCACAGCTCCACCTGCCGACAGGAATTTCCCTCTGCAGGTGCATTGCACCTTCTGCTGGGTTCCCGCAAATTATACGCTTGTGGAGGATTTCCGCAGTGTCAGCGCACATCCTGTGCGCTGATCACGGAGAGAATTCCACAATCGTTACAATTATTAGCTCAAAAGAAAAAAAGACAATGGCCCATATGCAATTAATTTTTTCCCCGGAGTTTGCTTCTGGGGATATTTATTTTCACCCCTTCAATAACCAGCAAGCAACAAAAATGCTCGCCATGGTGCGCACCAGTCCAGCACAGCCATCGTTGTGCAAACAGCTGTTTGCGGTGCGTTACACAGTGAGTTTGGTGTGTCAGTGTGAAGCAGTACTCTAATTACACTCCCTGATTGATGTATACACATACAAGATATTTTAAAGCACTTAAGGCCTACAATTTAGCATTCAATGTGATTTCTGCCCTTAAAACACTGCTTTGCGTCCAATCCAGATTTTTCCCGGGACTTTTGGAGTGTAACCCACTCCGCCATGCCCCCCCTAAAGGTGTTAGACCCCTTGAAACAGCTTTTCCATCACTGTTGTGGCCAGCATAAATTTTTCTAGTTTTCAAAGTTCGCCTCCCCATTGAAGTCTATTGCAGTTCACGAAAGTTCGCGAACCTAAAATCGGAGGTTTGGGCCATCTCTAATAGTTACATTCCCATAACCAGCTGTCACCTCCCCCAAGGGACAATTCCTTCATATAAGAAGGAACTGTTCTAACATTGAAGACTGCCATGAACAGTCGATGAAGTTAGCCCAAAGGGCTAGAGGATGGTGGCAGGGGTAGTGTAAGAGTTGGAGACCGCCGCGCTGGCAACATGGCGGCGGTCTCCACATCGCAGCCGGCGGTTTCTGCCGCGCAGCCTTTTTCCAGCGTGGCGCTGGTGTCACGGAGCAGTGGGGACACCGCCGCCGCGGCCGGCAGCATGGTGGCGGGTCCCGCGATTCAGCCGACGGATTTTGGTGCGCATTCGTGTGTGGACCTGGGGCCTGGCCTCTCCAGTAAACAGAGGCTGAGGGTCACGCGCGCGCGAGAGGCGACAGGACCTTTATGCTTGTAGAAGGGCAGTCAGCTGACCGGCCTCCAGCCGCCCTTCTGATTGGTTGATGAATGGGGTGGAGCTGGGAGTGTTCCAAGTGTATTTAGACCCTGCCTGTCAGTTGATCTTTTTCTGCTGTCGTGAATACTTTGGTGTTAACGCTCAGACCTTAGTCTAGTCCCTAGGTGTTGATACCAAGGACGTCACACCTTAGCTTAGGATTGTATTGTATTATTATCTGTGTTTTGACTCTGGCTATCCCTGACTACTCTTTATTCTAATAGATCTTGTACCTCTGCTTATCTGATTCAAGTTGCTGACCCTGCCTGTTTACCAACTCTGAATCAGCCTTCTGTTCCTGTACTGCTGCCGCCTCTCTGTTGCCGAACCTCTGCTTGTCTGACCTTTCTCCCTCCAGTGGAATGTCTCCCACTGGTGGGCTATCTCTGAGGCTTGCCTCTCTGAGACGTCTGCCCTTGCAGATTGTTACTGCCTGTGGCTGAGATTCCTCTTTTAGTCTGTTAGAGGATCTCACACACAGGGTTCCCATTCAGAGGTAGCCACACCTCTGAGGAATCGCTGTGTGGTGGATTTTTCCATGATCTCATGATTACTCATTGTCATTATTGTAATCACTGTTTTAGGTGTCTAGAGGTTAGTCATACTCGTATTATTGGTGATACTGCAGATCACTAATAATCGAGTATACGTCTGTATTGTTGACGATTCTGCAGATCGTCAACAATCAGATTCTCTCTGTGTGCTGACACCGATCGTTACAGGTAGCTCGAGAAAGTAACTTTAAGAACAAAGTAAAATCCGGACAGGGTATGGATTTTGGTTTCCTTACAGAGTATAATAAGCAATACCGACAACTTGAAGCCATTGTAAAACGGCACTGGGGTATATTGAAGTAGGATCCCATTTTGGGGAAGGCTATACCAGATATACCCAAATTTTTGTACAGGAAGGCCCCAAATTTAAAACAATATCTAGCACCCAGTTGTGTCAACCCCCAACCTTTAAGCTGTTGGGCCTGCAGGGAAGGACATACAATTAAAACCAAGGTGGTTAAATCATTTGCTAATAACAGACACTTCAAGATGAAAGGCTTTATTACATCCAATACAACATTTGCAGTTTATTTGATGTATGCGACTGCGTTAAGCAGTATTTAGGTCGTATCACGAGGGCCCTTTACAAAAGATGGGGGGAACATATTTATAATATTGGAAAAGGGTTTAGACAACATAGTGACTCTAAACATTTCTTAGACCATCACAGATCCAGTTGTAGAGGACTGAAAATATGTGGGGTGGAAAATGTGGTGCCTAGTTGGAGGGGCTGCAACAAAGAAAGGGCTGTCCCTAAACTTGAGACACAATGGATAATTAATATGGAAACATTAACCCCCAAAGGTTTGAATGTCAAAATAGATCTTAATTGCTTCATTAACATCAGCTAAATTATTTGTCCTAATTCAGATTTTTTTTTATTGGGGGGGGGGGGGGGGGGAATAGTAGGGGGTGGGGTGAGAGGGGGGTGTATAGATTTAGATGAACCACTTATTGATTATTGATTGTCTTCTTTTGTATATTTATGATGGGTATTCTTATTGTGAGGCATATGGTGACCCCAGCAGATGAGTTCCTTTCCATATTTGCCCCCTTGGGGGTAGAGGGAGGGGCATCGGTATAATATGTCCCTCACTATTCAGCTCATGGTCTGCCTGGGTTACTGTCGCTTTAAATTGCCTTCTAGATGTACATTCACGCATTGTTAAGAATTTTATGTACAAAAATAACCTTTTAAATAGTGTTCACTTAGCATTTTGGCGAATTGATCCTATTTGCATATTTTTGTATGAAGTGATCCCATACGGAAAATTGTGCAGGACTTTTTGACTGGCATCAGTCAGGATATGTTTCTAACATGATTAAACCCACAATATCTATGGTTTTATATTATATATATAATGTTTTAATTATGAATTCAAATATGAACTTTGGTAAAAGGATCACAATTGGAGCCGAGTTGTGGCTATAGAGCATGCCCATTGGCTAGGGGGAAGTTAATCTGCATGCAGCAAGTAAATAAATATACATCGCATCTGAGGCTCCGTAGCCCCTGATGAGTTGCCAAGGAAACGTAACGCATAGGGCAGAGCTACGGAGCGACGTTCTGATCACGTGGAGCTAGCTGGATGCAGTTAGTGTTTCACACCGGAATTATATGTGTGGCTGCGGGGATTAAAGAGGAACTCCAGTGAAAATAATGTAATAAAAAAAGTGCTTCATTTTTACAATAATTATATATAAATGATTTAGTCAGTGTTTGCTCATTGTAAAATCTTTCCTCTCCCCGATTTACATTCTGACATTTATTACATGGTGACATTTTTACTGTGGGCAGGTTATGTAGTTGCTCCTAGCTGTTTTTGCTGTTAGAGACAGCTGTAAACAGCTAATTCTTGTCTGTGAACCTTGTTACATTGTAACAAACTGCCAAAAGTACCGTGGTCCCAGAGCTTCTTGTAGGAGGGGTTTCAGCACAATATCAGTCATACAGCGCCCCCTGATGGTCTGTTTGTGAAAAGCAATATATTTCTCATGTAAAAGGGGGTATCAGCTACTGATTGGGATAAAGTTCAATTCTTGGTTGGAGTTTCTCTTTAAGCTGAATAGAGAGCGGCTGTTTTCCGGATTTTTTGCCCTCTTCCCACGCATAATTACGCCACTTTCTACTG
Source organism: Hyperolius riggenbachi (assembly GCF_040937935.1). NCBI lineage: Eukaryota > Metazoa > Chordata > Amphibia > Anura > Hyperoliidae > Hyperolius > Hyperolius riggenbachi. Next base: position 110,525,100 of record NC_090651.1, read on the forward strand.
TGGTGGGGAGATTAGGTTGAATAGAGAGCGGTGGTTTTCCGCATCACTTTTTTCCGTTACCTACCTACGCCTAACCACGCTACTTCTGTGATCTTTATATTGCCTAATGGACTTTTTTATATGTTGCAGCTAAGACATTGCTTTTAACCTCCCTGGCGGTAAGCCCGAGCTGAGCTCGGGCTATGCCGCGCAGGGGGAGATCTCAGCCCCTGGTGGGGCGATTTGTGTGCTGTAAATTGCTGTGCGCACAGCCAGCACTTTGCTAGCCGCGCGCACAGCTTGATCGCCGCCGCTCTGCGGCGATCGGCCGCACGCAGCGGCTGAAGAGGGCCCCCCCCGCCAGAGTCCTGCGCTGCCCGGATCAATGAGTTCCAGGCAGCGCTATGGGCTGGATCGGGTGTGCCTGACGTCAGGACGTCGGCTGACGTCCATGACGTCATCCCGATCGTCGCCATGGCGACAGGAGAAGCCAAACAGGGGAACGCGTTATATACGCGTTCCCCTGTTTGCTATAGATGCCGGCGACGATCGGACTAGAGGGCCACATGCACCCTCTAGTGGTGTTTCATGTAGCTACCACTCTGGTAGCTTTACATGAAACAAAAAAAAAATTAAAAAAAAAGGATTTTTTCAATTAGGAAAAAAAAAATTAACCGCCAGGGAGGTTAAAGGTGTATATACCGAGTATTTTAAATAACGTTCTTTGATATTTTTACGTGATGGAGGACTCCCCTTTATGATTACAGAGGTGCTATAAGGATGGTGATATTGCCAGAAAGGGCTGTGGGGTGGCCAGATACCCCAGAGGCGCTGACGGGCCGGGCTTGGCTGGGGCAATTTATGGGGGGGGGGAACCCCATTATAACCTGAAGTTGCTGACTTATGGACAGACATTGAGTGCTGACACTAATCCTCTTTACAAGCAAATCAAGACATAACATGTTATCTATAGTGATGCGAACCACCCATGAACTGTGGTGTTATCAGAGACCAATTGCATTAGTTGTTTTATTGAGCAAATTTATTAATTTGTGTTTAAATAAGGACACTATGCTGTAGGATTAAGGTAGAGATTAGATCGTAAGTTTCTCTGAGGGATAGTTATCAACATAACTATGGACTCTCTTAAGCACTTCAGAGGATGTCTACTGTATATTATTATAATTTATTGGATTTATGTAGTGCCAAAATATTACACAGCGCTGGACAATATGTAAGGTTACAGCTACATTGATAATAGGGTGACAGACAACACAATACAGGTATTAATCAGCAAGAGACACAATGCCAGATCATAATATACTGGAGTAGTAGTCCAAGTAATTCAAGTTCACGTTGTTCTGTGAACAGGATGCCTAATCAGGTAGGATACACAAGTAGAGAGGCCTCTGCCAAGGGCTTACAATCTAAAGAAAGGGGGTGGTGACATGATAGTAGGGGGATTACATTAAGAGGTTCTCGGGAAAGTTAGGACATCACTGAGGTGGGATAGGCCTTCTTGAAGAGGCAAGTGTTTAGGACCTATTTGAAGGTCCTGAAGGAGGGGGCACGCTTGATGAGCAGCAGTGGAAGAGACTTCAACAGGATGGAGAGGCAGCTTTAGTGAAGTCCTGTAGTCATGCATGGGAGTCCAAAATACTTGGGGACTCGGGGAGGAGGTTGTTGAAGGAGCAGAGTTGGCGACCAGGTATGTTTCTACTGACCAGGTCAGAGATGAAGGTGAGGAAAGACTCACCTTCGGATCAGGAGCCAGTGGAGGGATTTGCATGATATGATAATACCTTGAAGCACTTTACATACCACTGATTTTAAATGTATAGGTAGTGCATGTTATAGATCCAGGCACCCTTTTCACCAGGTTGTACCTTAACCACTTCGTTTTTTTTTAATCCCTTATGGACCAGAGCAATTTTCACATTTCAGTGTTCCTCCCATTCATTTACTAATAACTTTATCACTACTCATCACACCTAAAAGATCTATACATTGGTGTGTTTTTTTTTTTCGCCACAAATTGGGCTTTCTTTGGGTCGTACTTTTTGCTAAGAATTATTTTATTCCATGTGCATTTTAATGGGAATAATAGGAACCTATTTTAAATAATAAGTATTTTTCAGTTTCAGCCATTATAATTTTAAAATAGAACCTGCTACTGTTGATAAAAATAAACATTTTATTTGGCCATTCATGCCAGTTATTACAGCACTTTATGTCCCTAGTACAATGTATGGCAACATTATTTTACTTGGAACTTTGTGTTTCTTTACACTATGTCACTAATTATAAGCTCTTATTTGAAAAATAGCAGTTATACATCGTCATAACATACATATTAGAAAAGTTTAGTCCCTGAGGTAACTATTTATGTTTTTTTTTTTTTCTTTTAAGTTTTGGTAACTATGGGAAGGGGGAATGGTAAGGGGTTAATAACTAATGGGGGATTCATTTATGTATTTAGGTTTCAATAATTTTTATTAAAGGATTTTCAATTTTTTTTTTTTTACAGTCATATTAACAATGACATTTGTGCTGAGTTGTTAACTGAACATACATGAGTATATATAGGTATGCATAAGTATACAGCATATAAAATAACAATATGAAGAAAAAGAACAGTTTGCATGGAAGTATAAGTCATACCATCAACAATGCTTGATCAAGGTGTTATAATCAAGGTTATAATCAGGGTTAAAAAACAAAACAAAAACAAAGTTGTGAGTCGCTTATCTGCAACCAATGACAGCATAAAAACTTTATTCAAATGGTATAATTCCTCAGTGGTTGCTTGATAATTTCCCTAGTACCTAGCAATAGTAGGTATTCGAATAAAAGTCTATGTATTACATAAGCATTTCCTTTTCCAGATATTGAATGAGTAAGTCAGATGCACAATATATGGGTCACGTCATTGCAGAAACTGGTGTTGAATTAACCTTCTATTATAGATGTGGAACTGCACACCCGGTGTTTGTAAAAGCTAACAAGTGAGTTGAGCCGAGATGTCTGGAAAATGGGGGATTAAACCGCCCTACAGAGATTCCAGACATCTTAAGACTCTGATTATCAGGACAGAAGGGTGTGGTGTCCAGCTCCACAACTAGATATTTTATCCATGTTCCCAAACTATCTCTTATAACCATATGACCCATGTTGTATATGAGTACCTCTCTTAGCCCTCTTTTATTATGGTTGTTGCTTTATTGCATCACGTTTACTGTTTCAAGTGGTAATAAAGGTTCCGCTCAACCTGGAAAATGGGGGTCAAAGCCTCCCTACATAGATTCCAGGGAGTAGATCCTCATGAAATCATCTAACATGATATATGCCAGAGGGTGTAATGACAGTCAAGCATAACTTGAGAATTATCCTTTAATAAGCCCATTAAAGCTTTTAGAGCTTATCTATTAAACTCAACTATTTTAGAACTAGACTAAACTAAAACTAAACTGAGATTATTCTGATCTGAATAATCTGCCGAATACAACATCTAATATATCCAATATATCCAGGGTTTTCCGTAGGTTTTCTCCACATTTGTTGATTGAAGACAACATCCAACAGGTTACCGTGCAATAGATCTTCCTAAGTTTCCCTAAATGAGAGGATTCCATTCTCTAAGCTTAAGTATATGTTGTTCTAAATCTGCTATTACCTATCCTCCGTATATCTAGAACTCCAATAATTTGGAATTAGTATATATGACAGGCCATAGATTTGCCCTTCTCAGGAACGGCTGCAGGGTGCCACATTTAATGGCCCAGGATTTTTCAGCTAGTAAATTAGATTCTACTTGTCTGAGTATATTATCTATTTTAGGAACAGTTGAGGATTTCCAATTACATGCAATCAGATTTCTGATTGTAATAAAGATATGATTCATTATTAGCCGTTCCCGAGGGGGCAGGTCCATTGTGCCTAAGTGGAGTAGAGCCATGCCAGGGGGGATTGTGTCGAAGGATACTGGGAGTTGTTTAAAAGTGTCGACAACGTCTGTCCACATCTTCTGGAGCTTAGGACAACTCCAGAATATGTGCATAAGGGAACCTGTATGATTGCATCCTCTCCAACAGAGAGGGGATGATTTAGGATCGAATTTAGCAACCTTCTCTGGGGTCATGTACCAAAGCCATACACACTTGAGAAAACTTTCTTGGTGACTGATACAGTGTGTGGATTTCCTCAATGATTTGTATGCCATTTCCCAATCTTCTTGACCAATATCAAGTTGAAGAAGTTCTTCCCATTTGCTCAGTTGCCATCTGGGTATTTCATCTTTTAGTTCTATTATTGATTTATATAAGGTAGGGATACCTTTCAGGTTTGATTTTTCTGGTGAGATTAATTTCTTAATTTTAGGTGGAAGAGCTAATGGGGTAAGGGGATGTCTTGCTAGGAATCTATGAATTTTAAAATATATAGGTTTGTCAGTTATAGGTATGCCATACATTGTAGTCAGATCTTCAAATGACCTAATGTTAGTATCTATCAATAAGTCCTCTATAGTGCTAATGCCACATGAGGAGGACCAGTGTTCTAAAGTTAGTTCTATGTCTTTTATGACAGCGTTAAGTGAGGTTAATGGAGTAGAGCTCTCAATAGCCAGTGGGTCTTTCTTAAAAACTTTCATGGTTTCTTTTAAAATTCTTAACATATTGGCTGATATTGGGTTTTTAATATTTGGTTGGACCTTCCAGACCAGTCTGGATTCTAAAAATGATTTATATGAACCATAAGGCAGTTGTTCTTCCTCTATATTGTGCCATTGTTTAGTAGTGTCACTCATCCAAACTGTTCTGGACTGTTCAATTATTGTTGACTGATAATATTTTTTTAAGATCTGAGATACCAAGGCCTAAGTCGGGAGTAGGAAGTGATAAAATTTTATTCGAGAATCTAGAGTGTCTATTCATTAAAATAAATTTATTGAGTGTTCTCTGAAGGCTAATAAAGAATTTTTGGGGGATTCTAATTGGGAGGTTTCTAAAAAGGTAGAGAAGTTGTGGGAGTATCATCATTTTAAAAGCATTGGATCTACCTAACCATGAAAATTCTAACTTTGCTAGGGCATCTAGACGAGATTTTAATTTTGTTATCCATGGGTCATAATTTTCTTTATAAAGTTGGGCAATTGTGGGGGTAATGTTGACACCTAGGTATTTTATAGATTTGTTAGTCCAAGAATACTGGCAAGAGTTCTTCAACTTGTCTATATTAGTTTGAGACACATGGCAAGGGAGGATTACTGTTTTACTTTTATTTAATTTGTAGTATGATATTTTGGAGAAGTGATCTAATTCGGTTGTTAAATTTGGGAGGGATATTAAGGGGTTTTGTAGATATAAAAGTATGTCATCAGCATACAGGCCTAGTTTAGTGTTGGTTTTAGTTTTTGTAAGTGGGATGCCGTGTATTGCTGGGTTATCCCTGATTTTTTGAGCTAAGGGTTCGATGGACAAAACAAAGATTAACGGGGATAGAGGGCAGCCCTGGCGAGTACCATTGTTTATGTTGAAAGATGATGATGTTGAACCAGACGAGGATACTCTAGCCGAGGGTTGTCCATATAGAGCTAAAATGGCTCTATGAAGAAAGCCTGTCAGACCAAATTTGGTCAGGGTTTTAGATAAATATAACCAATTGACTCTGTCAAACGCCTTCTCCGCGTCCAGTGAGACAAAGAGAGTAGGCGTCTGACAGAGTCTGAGTTTGTGCAGTAAAGCAAGAACCTTTCTGGTGCCATCGCTAGTTGTTCTCCCTTTGACAAACCCAACCTGGTCCGGGTGGATCAGTTGTGGTATGAGGGGGGTAAGTCTGTTCGCAATGATCCTGGCATAGATTTTAATATCCGTATTTAATAGCGAAATAGGTCTGTAACTGCCAGGGTCAGTTGGATCCTTATCAGGTTTGGGAATGGTAGAGATTATAGCTGAGAGGTTTTCTTTGGGAAAGGCGCCTAGGGTAGCTACCTCGTTAAACATATTAGTGAGAGGTTTTGAAAGGATATCAGTAAAGATCTGATAATAGTCATTTATAAAACCATCTACCCCAGGTGCCTTATCCTTTTTTAAGGATCTTATGGCGGATTCGACTTCCTGTTGGCAAAAGGGTATTCCAGTTTGTTTTTGTTCGAAGTCAGTGAGTGATGGGAGTTTTACAGATTCTAGGTACTTGTCTATTTCAGTTGATGAGGGGACATGTGTGGTAGGGTCAGACTCAAGATTATAGAGGGATTCGTAATAGGAAGCCAAAGCATCCACAATATCCTGTGGGTGGTGTACTATATCTTTAGTTCTTGGGTTTTTAATTTTTATTATTCGCTGGTATATCCTTCTCCCCTTGATCTTCCTCGCCATGGCCTTACCAGCCTTATTCTTTTCATAGTACCATGTCTCTTTTAAAGCCGTTTGCCATTTGTCATATTGCTGGTATAAACAATCTGCTAAGTTTTGACGATTTTCTTCTAATTTTGGGATTAACTCTGTTTTGTTTTTGGCATAGATTTCTAATTCAAGGGATTGGATTTTTTTGAGCAATAGGTCTGTTTTTTCCTTATATTTCCTTTTTTGTATGGCACTATACTTAATGAAAACACCCCTCATGAAGGCCTTATGGGCATTCCAGAGAGTTGTTTCAGAGACCTGTTTATTGTCGTTGAATTTAAAATAGTCCTTAAGTTCTGATTTAATATGGGGGAATGAATGTTCCGAATTAAGGATGTATTTATTCATTTTCCAGTTTCTGTATGGTTGGGAAGAATTTTGAAGTTGGAGTTTGATTACAAAGGGGGAGTGATCAGACCAGATCCTAGAACCAATCTCTATTTTAGAAATTTGTGGGAGAGAAAACCTGTTTGCCAAACAGTAGTCTATCCTAGAAAAGGATTTGTGTATGGGGGAATAAAAGGTGTAATGTTTTTCTGTAGGGTGAAGGCACCTCCACACATCAAAGAGTTCTGAGTTAATAAGGGTGGATTGAATTGTTGCTGGAGGTCTTTTACGGCTAAATGTACGATCTATATTCAGATCAGCTACTGCATTTAAGTCGCCTGTGATAAACAGGGAGCCTTTTGCTAGATTATTAATTTTTGTAAGTTTTTTGTTCAAATAACTCACTTGATGTGTGTTTGGTGCATAGATATTTGCAATTGTTATGTCCTGAGAATTTATTTTACCATTAATGACCACTAATCTGCCATCTTTGAAAGTATGAGCTTTCTCCATTACCAAACCTACTGAATCTTTAATCGCAATAAGAACACCAGCCTTTTTCTTTTTTGGGAGAGATGAGTGGTAAATTTGTGAATATTGGTATAGTTTGAATTTTTTGGCACCTAGTTCATTTAAGTGGGTCTCCTGAATGCATAGTACATCAATTGAGTCATCTTTAGCTAACTTCTGTAGCAGATAACGTTTCCTGTGAGAATTTAAACCTCGTACATTTAGGGAAAGTATCTTAATTTCCTGTGACATAGTAGAGCAGTAAAAATTGCTTTGAGTTTGTTACATCATATGAGTTAACCTTATGGATGTTATGACATGCACTTACACAATTTCCTGTGTATTTGATTAGATGTCGTCCTTTTAAACAGCTGTTAAAGGAGCAAGAAGGAACCTGGATAGAATCGGAGTAAATGTTGGACGTTAGGGCATACTTAAAAACTATATCAACATCGAAACTATAACCTGGACCGTATGGGTCAAAGATAACCAATAAGTTCAATGCTGCTGAAAAAACAAAAGTTACAGCTACAATATTAACAGTACTAGAACACATAGCACACAAAGTGCTGTTTCTGTGAAACTTTCCCCTTAAGGGGGAAGAGGAAAAAGGAATGTAGGCAGAGCCAACAGGTAGTCCACCTAGGGTATGACCTAGATGTCAAAGGACCATTAATGTGGACACAGTCCAGAACAGTTCTCCTGCAAGGAACAAATTACTGATGACCTTGAGGGGAAAGGTCTCGTGTGGGGGAAAAAAAACAAGTTTGTGGCTGGACACCCAACTGCTCAGGAACCAGAGGGAGCCACTGCAGTTTCCCTTACCTCATCTTGGACAGGTGGTTGGGTGGTATCCATGGGTTGTTGGATGTTACTTCTGGGAGTTTGTCTAGGTGATGAAAGCTGTTTAGAGAGTGAGACTTGGTAGATAGGTTTGTCTTTCTTTGGGTCTCTTGGGGTGAAAATAGGGATGTCCCATTTAGCTAGTAGACCTAGTGCTTCTTTGGGATCCCTAGCAACATGAGTCACTCCGCCATCTTTGATTAAAAGTTTTGTTGGGAAGCCCAAGGAATAATCAATCTTCTGATGTCTTAGTGTTGTAGTGACTTGGGAGAATCCTCTTCTTGCCTGTAAGGTAAGTTGTGAGAGATCCTGATACAGGGCTAAGTCTTGATAAGGTTTTGGGAGCTTCTTTCCACCTCTAGTGGCTGAGAGCAACGATTCTTTAACGTGAAAAAAGTGGATGCGGGTGATGACATCCCGTGGTAGGTGCTTGGCAATGTGGCTTGGCTTGGGTAGTCTGTGGGCTCTGTCAATCACCAAATCAGTTTCGGACAGTGTAGGAAAGGTGGTTTTGACCAAGTCCTTCACGTACTCTTTTAGGTCGTCATTAGAAACTGTTTCTGGGACACCTCTTATCTTGACATTGTTCCTACGGTTTCTATCCTCACTGTCCACAATCTTTTCCTTCATCCACCGATTTTCATTGATAAGCTTTTTGTGTGCGTCAACAAGATCATTGTGGGCTACTCTCATTTCTGCAATACAGTTCTCTAGCTTAGAGATCCTCATATCTGTTTCTCCCGCGAACTGTGACATCTGGCCAGACAGCATTCTCATGTCTCTTCTTACTTCTGCATTATTATCCTCCATGACTGATCTAAAGGACAGCATGAAGTCCTTAAAAAATTTCTGAGAGATTGGCTCATCTGTAGCAGGGAAGGACATCAATGGATCAGAGGAGTTGCTTGTAGAGGGTTTCTTAGTAGATGGTTGTGGTAGGATTTGTTTCCTATGCTCTACCTGTAACTGGGAGCTATTTTCCGCATTGCTGTCCGCATGGCTAGGGGTATGTACGCTAAGATTTTCCGCATTGCGATCCGCATGCACGCCTGAATTTTCCGCATGAAAATCCGCGTTCCCAGCATGAGTGTACGCATCAATAGCATGAATGTCCGCATGAAAATCCGCATGAAAATCCGCATGAGCGCCGCTCGATGCGTACTTTACTCCCGGCGGCTTCAGCGGGCTGCGTTCTCTCTGTACCTTAGATAGGCGATCTTGTTCTTCCTCACTATCCTCTGCATCATAGGTCAGCCTCCCTTTGGGGAATGATGTAAGTAGAGGGTTGAAACGATTCCTCTGTGGCAGCTGTAAAGGAGTGTAGTAGGAGGCCTCACTGTGCTGGGGATGACGGCGGCCATCTTGCCTCTCTTCTCCATATCTGTCAGCAAGCTTTCTGGGGACAGGAGTGATGTTTCTTTTGCTGGATTTCACCTGTCTCCAGTCCCAGTCGTGCTCTGATTGTTCACCCATCTCCTGATGCAAAAACAAGGGCTCCTTAGGGTGCTTTGGGTCGCTTTCCAGGGTGATTACAGCAGGAGCTGTAGGATCAGGCTTCCATTCAGCTCTGCTGCTTGGCCACGCCCCCCATTTATGTATTTAAATGAACGTAGGTGTAATTTTACATTTGTTCACTAGATGTCCCAACACTTTATTCCTGTGTACTGTGAACAGTACACAAGAAATGTTGTGTATGTGTCCATGACGTCATCCCGATCGTCGCCATGGCGACAGGAGAAGCCAAACAGGGGAACGCGTTATATACGCGTTCCCCTGTTTGCTATAGATGCCGGCGACGATCGGACTAGAGGGCCACATGCACCCTCTAGTGGTGTTTCATGTAGCTACCACTCTGGTAGCTTTACATGAAACAAAAAAAAAAATTTAAAAAAAAGGATTTTTTCAATTAGGAAAAAAAAAATTAACTGCCAGGGAGGTTAAAGGTGTATATACCGAGTATTTTAAATAACGTTCTTTGATATTTTTACGTGATGGAGGACTCCCCTTTATGATTACAGAGGTGCTATAAGGATGGTGATATTGCCAGAAAGGGCTGTGGGGTGGCCAGATACCCCAGAGGCGCTGACGGGCCGGGCTTGGCTGGGGCAATTTATGGGGGGGGGGGAACCCCATTATAACCTGAAGTTGCTGACTTATGGACAGACATTGAGTGCTGACACTAATCCTCTTTACAAGCAAATCAAGACATAACATGTTATCTATAGTGATGCGAACCACCCATGAACTGTGGTGTTATCAGAGACCAATTGCATTAGTTGTTTTATTGAGCAAATTTATTAATTTGTGTTTAAATAAGGACACTATGCTGTAGGATTAAGGTAGAGATTAGATCGTAAGTTTCTCTGAGGGATAGTTATCAACATAACTATGGACTCTCTTAAGCACTTCAGAGGATGTCTACTGTATATTATTATAATTTATTGGATTTATGTAGTGCCAAAATATTACACAGCGCTGGACAATATGTAAGGTTACAGCTACATTGATAATAGGGTGACAGACAACACAATACAGGTAATAATCAGCAAGAGACACAATGCCAGATCATAATATACTGGAGTAGTAGTCCAAGTAATTCAAGTTCACGTTGTTCTGTGAACAGGATGCCTAATCAGGTAGGATACACAAGTAGAGAGGCCTCTGCCAAGGGCTTACAATCTAAAGAAAGGGGGTGGTGACATGATAGTAGGGGGATTACATTAAGAGGTTCTCGGGAAAGTTAGGACATCACTGAGGTGGGATAGGCCTTCTTGAAGAGGCAAGTGTTTAGGACCTATTTGAAGGTCCTGAAGGAGGGGGCACGCTTGATGAGCAGCAGTGGAAGAGACTTCAACAGGATGGAGAGGCAGCTTTAGTGAAGTCCTGTAGTCATGCATGGGAGTCCAAAATACTTGGGGACTCGGGGAGGAGGTTGTTGAAGGAGCAGAGTTGGCGACCAGGTATGTTTCTACTGACCAGGTCAGAGATGAAGGTGAGGAAAGACTCACCTTCGGATCAGGAGCCAGTGGAGGGATTTGCATGATATGATAATACCTTGAAGCACTTTACATACCACTGATTTTAAATGTATAGGTAGTGCATGTTATAGATCCAGGCACCCTTTTCACCAGGTTGTACCTTAACCACTTCGTTTTTTTTTAATCCCTTATGGACCAGAGCAATTTTCACATTTCAGTGTTCCTCCCATTCATTTACTAATAACTTTATCACTACTCATCACACCTAAAAGATCTATACATTGGTGTGTTTTTTTTTTTCGCCACAAATTGGGCTTTCTTTGGGTCGTACTTTTTGCTAAGAATTATTTTATTCCATGTGCATTTTAATGGGAATAATAGGAACCTATTTTAAATAATAAGTATTTTTCAGTTTCAGCCATTATAATTTTAAAATAGAACCTGCTACTGTTGATAAAAATAAACATTTTATTTGGCCATTCATGCCAGTTATTACAGCACTTTATGTCCCTAGTACAATGTATGGCAACATTATTTTACTTGGAACTTTGTGTTTCTTTACACTATGTCACTAATTATAAGCTCTTATTTGAAAAATAGCAGTTATACATCGTCATAACATACATATTAGAAAAGTTTAGTCCCTGAGGTAACTATTTATGTTTTTTTTTTTTCTTTTAAGTTTTGGTAACTATGGGAAGGGGGAATGGTAAGGGGTTAATAACTAATGGGGGATTCATTTATGTATTTAGGTTTCAATAATTTTTATTAAAGGATTTTCAAATTTTTTTTTTTTTTACAGTCATATTAACAATGACATTTGTGCTGAGTTGTTAACTGAACATACATGAGTATATATAGGTATGCATAAGTATACAGCATATAAAATAACAATATGAAGAAAAAGAACAGTTTGCATGGAAGTATAAGTCATACCATCAACAATGCTTGATCAAGGTGTTATAATCAAGGTTATAATCAGGGTTAAAAAACAAAACAAAAACAAAGTTGTGAGTCGCTTATCTGCAACCAATGACAGCATAAAAACTTTATTCAAATGGTATAATTCCTCAGTGGTTGCTTGATAATTTCCCTAGTACCTAGCAATAGTAGGTATTCGAATAAAAGTCTATGTATTACATAAGCATTTCCTTTTCCAGATATTGAATGAGTAAGTCAGATGCACAATATATGGGTCACGTCATTGCAGAAACTGGTGTTGAATTAACCTTCTATTATAGATGTGGAACTGCACACCCGGTGTTTGTAAAAGCTAACAAGTGAGTTGAGCCGAGATGTCTGGAAAATGGGGGATTAAACCGCCCTACAGAGATTCCAGACATCTTAAGACTCTGATTATCAGGACAGAAGGGTGTGGTGTCCAGCTCCACAACTAGATATTTTATCCATGTTCCCAAACTATCTCTTATAACCATATGACCCATGTTGTATATGAGTACCTCTCTTAGCCCTCTTTTATTATGGTTGTTGCTTTATTGCATCATGTTTACTGTTTCAAGTGGTAATAAAGGTTCCGCTCAACCTGGAAAATGGGGGTCAAAGCCTCCCTACATAGATTCCAGGGAGTAGATCCTCATGAAATCATCTAACATGATATATGCCAGAGGGTGTAATGACAGTCAAGCATAACTTGAGAATTATCCTTTAATAAGCCCATTAAAGCTTTTAGAGCTTATCTATTAAACTCAACTATTTTAGAACTAGACTAAACTAAAACTAAACTGAGATTATTCTGATCTGAATAATCTGCCGAATACAACATCTAATATATCCAATATATCCAGGGTTTTCCGTAGGTTTTCTCCACATTTGTTGATTGAAGACAACATCCAACAGGTTACCGTGCAATAGATCTTCCTAAGTTTCCCTAAATGAGAGGATTCCATTCTCTAAGCTTAAGTATATGTTGTTCTAAATCTGCTATTACCTATCCTCCGTATATCTAGAACTCCAATAATTTGGAATTAGTATATATGACAGGCCATAGATTTGCCCTTCTCAGGAACGGCTGCAGGGTGCCACATTTAATGGCCCAGGATTTTTCAGCTAGTAAATTAGATTCTACTTGTCTGAGTATATTATCTATTTTAGGAACAGTTGAGGATTTCCAATTACATGCAATCAGATTTCTGATTGTAATAAAGATATGATTCATTATTAGCCGTTCCCGAGGGGGCAGGTCCATTGTGCCTAAGTGGAGTAGAGCCATGCCAGGGGGGATTGTGTCGAAGGATACTGGGAGTTGTTTAAAAGTGTCGACAACGTCTGTCCACATCTTCTGGAGCTTAGGACAACTCCAGAATATGTGCATAAGGGAACCTGTATGATTGCATCCTCTCCAACAGAGAGGGGATGATTTAGGATCGAATTTAGCAACCTTCTCTGGGGTCATGTACCAAAGCCATACACACTTGAGAAAACTTTCTTGGTGACTGATACAGTGTGAGGATTTCCTCAATGATTTGTATGCCATTTCCCAATCTTCTTGACCAATATCAAGTTGAAGAAGTTCTTCCCATTTGCTCAGTTGCCATCTGGGTATTTCATCTTTTAGTTCTATTATTGATTTATATAAGGTAGGGATACCTTTCAGGTTTGATTTTTCTGGTGAGATTAATTTCTTAATTTTAGGTGGAAGAGCTAATGGGGTAAGGGGATGTCTTGCTAGGAATCTATGAATTTTAAAATATATAGGTTTGTCAGTTATAGGTATGCCATACATTGTAGTCAGATCTTCAAATGACCTAATGTTAGTATCTATCAATAAGTCCTCTATAGTGCTAATGCCACATGAGGACCAGTGTTCTAAAGTTAGTTCTATGTCTTTTATGACAGCGTTAAGTGAGGTTAATGGAGTAGAGCTCTCAATAGCCAGTGGGTCTTTCTTAAAAACTTTCATGGTTTCTTTTAAAATTCTTAACATATTGGCTGATATTGGGTTTTTAATATTTGGTTGGACCTTCCAGACCAGTCTGGATTCTAAAAATGATTTATATGAACCATAAGGCAGTTGTTCTTCCTCTATATTGTGCCATTGTTTAGTAGTGTCACTCATCCAAACTGTTCTGGACTGTTCAATTATTGTTGACTGATAATATTTTTTTAAGATCTGAGATACCAAGGCCTAAGTCGGGAGTAGGAAGTGATAAAATTTTATTCGAGAATCTAGAGTGTCTATTCATTAAAATAAATTTATTGAGTGTTCTCTGAAGGCTAATAAAGAATTTTTGGGGGATTCTAATTGGGAGGTTTCTAAAAAAGTTGTGGGAGTATCATCATTTTAAAAGCATTGGATCTACCTAACCATGAAAATTCTAACTTTGCTAGGGCATCTAGACGAGATTTTAATTTTGTTATCCATGGGTCATAATTTTCTTTATAAAGTTGGGCAATTGTGGGGGTAATGTTGACACCTAGGTATTTTATAGATTTGTTAGTCCAAGAATACTGGCAAGAGTTCTTCAACTTGTCTATATTAGTTTGAGACACATGGCAAGGGAGGATTACTGTTTTACTTTTATTTAATTTGTAGTATGATATTTTGGAGAAGTGATCTAATTCGGTTGTTAAATTTGGGAGGGATATTAAGGGGTTTTGTAGATATAAAAGTATGTCATCAGCATACAGGCCTAGTTTAGTGTTGGTTTTAGTTTTTGTAAGTGGGATGCCGTGTATTGCTGGGTTATCCCTGATTTTTTGAGCTAAGGGTTCGATGGACAAAACAAAGATTAACGGGGATAGAGGGCAGCCCTGGCGAGTACCATTGTTTATGTTGAAAGATGATGATGTTGAACCAGACGAGGATACTCTAGCCGAGGGTTGTCCATATAGAGCTAAAATGGCTCTATGAAGAAAGCCTGTCAGACCAAATTTGGTCAGGGTTTTAGATAAATATAACCAATTGACTCTGTCAAACGCCTTCTCCGCGTCCAGTGAGACAAAGAGAGTAGGCGTCTGACAGAGTCTGAGTTTGTGCAGTAAAGCAAGAACCTTTCTGGTGCCATCGCTAGTTGTTCTCCCTTTGACAAACCCAACCTGGTCCGGGTGGATCAGTTGTGGTATGAGGGGGGTAAGTCTGTTCGCAATGATCCTGGCATAGATTTTAATATCCGTATTTAATAGCGAAATAGGTCTGTAACTGCCAGGGTCAGTTGGATCCTTATCAGGTTTGGGAATGGTAGAGATTATAGCTGAGAGGTTTTCTTTGGGAAAGGCGCCTAGGGTAGCTACCTCGTTAAACATATTAGTGAGAGGTTTTGAAAGGATATCAGTAAAGATCTGATAATAGTCATTTATAAAACCATCTACCCCAGGTGCCTTATCCTTTTTTAAGGATCTTATGGCGGATTCGACTTCCTGTTGGCAAAAGGGTATTCCAGTTTGTTTTTGTTCGAAGTCAGTGAGTGATGGGAGTTTTACAGATTCTAGGTACTTGTCTATTTCAGTTGATGAGGGGACATGTGTGGTAGGGTCAGACTCAAGATTATAGAGGGATTCGTAATAGGAAGCCAAAGCATCCACAATATCCTGTGGGTGGTGTACTATATCTTTAGTTCTTGGGTTTTTAATTTTTATTATTCGCTGGTATATCCTTCTCCCCTTGATCTTCCTCGCCATGGCCTTACCAGCCTTATTCTTTTCATAGTACCATGTCTCTTTTAAAGCCGTTTGCCATTTGTCATATTGCTGGTATAAACAATCTGCTAAGTTTTGACGATTTTCTTCTAATTTTGGGATTAACTCTGTTTTGTTTTTGGCATAGATTTCTAATTCAAGGGATTGGATTTTTTTGAGCAATAGGTCTGTTTTTTCCTTATATTTCCTTTTTTGTATGGCACTATACTTAATGAAAACACCCCTCATGAAGGCCTTATGGGCATTCCAGAGAGTTGTTTCAGAGACCTGTTTATTGTCGTTGAATTTAAAATAGTCCTTAAGTTCTGATTTAATATGGGGGAATGAATGTTCCGAATTAAGGATGTATTTATTCATTTTCCAGTTTCTGTATGGTTGGGAAGAATTTTGAAGTTGGAGTTTGATTACAAGGGGGGAGTGATCAGACCAGATCCTAGAACCAATCTCTATTTTAGAAATTTGTGGGAGAGAAAACCTGTTTGCCAAACAGTAGTCTATCCTAGAAAAGGATTTGTGTATGGGGGAATAAAAGGTGTAATGTTTTTCTGTAGGGTGAAGGCACCTCCACACATCAAAGAGTTCTGAGTTAATAAGGGTGGATTGAATTGTTGCTGGAGGTCTTTTACGGCTAAATGTACGATCTATATTCAGATCAGCTACTGCATTTAAGTCGCCTGTGATAAACAGGGAGCCTTTTGCTAGATTATTAATTTTTGTAAGTTTTTTGTTCAAATAACTCACTTGATGTGTGTTTGGTGCATAGATATTTGCAATTGTTATGTCCTGAGAATTTATTTTACCATTAATGACCACTAATCTGCCATCTTTGAAAGTATGAGCTTTCTCCATTACCAAACCTACTGAATCTTTAATCGCAATAAGAACACCAGCCTTTTTCTTTTTTGGGAGAGATGAGTGGTAAATTTGTGAATATTGGTATAGTTTGAATTTTTTGGCACCTAGTTCATTTAAGTGGGTCTCCTGAATGCATAGTACATCAATTGAGTCATCTTTAGCTAACTTCTGTAGCAGATAACGTTTCCTGTGAGAATTTAAACCTCGTACATTTAGGGAAAGTATCTTAATTTCCTGTGACATAGTAGAGCAGTAAAAATTGCTTTGAGTTTGTTACATCATATGAGTTAACCTTATGGATGTTATGACATGCACTTACACAATTTCCTGTGTATTTGATTAGATGTCGTCCTTTTAAACAGCTGTTAAAGGAGCAAGAAGGAACCTGGATAGAATCGGAGTAAATGTTGGACGTTAGGGCATACTTAAAAACTATATCAACATCGAAACTATAACCTGGACCGTATGGGTCAAAGATAACCAATAAGTTCAATGCTGCTGAAAAAACAAAAGTTACAGCTACAATATTAACAGTACTAGAACACATAGCACACAAAGTGCTGTTTCTGTGAAACTTTCCCCTTAAGGGGGAAGAGGAAAAAGGAATGTAGGCAGAGCCAACAGGTAGTCCACCTAGGGTATGACCTAGATGTCAAAGGACCATTAATGTGGACACAGTCCAGAACAGTTCTCCTGCAAGGAACAAATTACTGATGACCTTGAGGGGAAAGGTCTCGTGTGGGGGAAAAAAAACAAGTTTGTGGCTGGACACCCAACTGCTCAGGAACCAGAGGGAGCCACTGCAGTTTCCCTTACCTCATCTTGGACAGGTGGTTGGGTGGTATCCATGGGTTGTTGGATGTTACTTCTGGGAGTTTGTCTAGGTGATGAAAGCTGTTTAGAGAGTGAGACTTGGTAGATAGGTTTGTCTTTCTTTGGGTCTCTTGGGGTGAAAATAGGGATGTCCCATTTAGCTAGTAGACCTAGTGCTTCTTTGGGATCCCTAGCAACATGAGTCACTCCGCCATCTTTGATTAAAAGTTTTGTTGGGAAGCCCCAGGAATAATCAATCTTCTGATGTCTTAGTGTTGTAGTGACTTGGGAGAATCCTCTTCTTGCCTGTAAGGTAAGTTGTGAGAGATCCTGATACAGGGCTAAGTCTTGATAAGGTTTTGGGAGCTTCTTTCCACCTCTAGTGGCTGAGAGCAACGATTCTTTAACGTGAAAAAAGTGGATGCGGGTGATGACATCCCGTGGTAGGTGCTTGGCAATGTGGCTTGGCTTGGGTAGTCTGTGGGCTCTGTCAATCACCAAATCAGTTTCGGACAGTGTAGGAAAGGTGGTTTTGACCAAGTCCTTCACGTACTCTTTTAGGTCGTCATTAGAAACTGTTTCTGGGACACCTCTTATCTTGACATTGTTCCTACGGTTTCTATCCTCACTGTCCACAATCTTTTCCTTCATCCACCGATTTTCATTGATAAGCTTTTTGTGTGCGTCAACAAGATCATTGTGGGCTACTCTCATTTCTGCAATACAGTTCTCTAGCTTAGAGATCCTCATATCTGTTTCTCCCGCGAACTGTGACATCTGGCCAGACAGCATTCTCATGTCTCTTCTTACTTCTGCATTATTATCCTCCATGACTGATCTAAAGGACAGCATGAAGTCCTTAAAAAATTTCTGAGAGATTGGCTCATCTGTAGCAGGGAAGGACATCAATGGATCAGAGGAGTTGCTTGTAGAGGGTTTCTTAGTAGATGGTTGTGGTAGGATTTGTTTCCTATGCTCTACCTGTAACTGGGAGCTATTTTCCGCATTGCTGTCCGCATGGCTAGGGGTATGTACGCTAAGATTTTCCGCATTGCGATCCGCATGCACGCCTGAATTTTCCGCATGAAAATCCGCGTTCCCAGCATGAGTGTACGCATCAATAGCATGAATGTCCGCATGAAAATCCGCATGAAAATCCGCATGAGCGCCGCTCGATGCGTACTTTACTCCCGGCGGCTTCAGCGGGCTGCGTTCTCTCTGTACCTTAGATAGGCGATCTTGTTCTTCCTCACTATCCTCTGCATCATAGGTCAGCCTCCCTTTGGGGAATGATGTAAGTAGAGGGTTGAAACGATTCCTCTGTGGCAGCTGTAAAGGAGTGTAGTAGGAGGCCTCACTGTGCTGGGGATGACGGCGGCCATCTTGCCTCTCTTCTCCATATCTGTCAGCAAGCTTTCTGGGGACAGGAGTGATGTTTCTTCTGCTGGATTTCACCTGTCTCCAGTCCCAGTCGTGCTCTGATTGTTCACCCATCTCCTGATGCAAAAACAAGGGCTCCTTAGGGTGCTTTGGGTCGCTTTCCAGGGTGATTACAGCAGGAGCTGTAGGATCAGGCTTCCATTCAGCTCTGCTGCTTGGCCACGCCCCCCATTTATGTATTTAAATGAACGTAGGTGTAATTTTACATTTGTTCACTAGATGTCCCAACACTTTATTCCTGTGTACTGTGAACAGTACACAAGAAATGTTGTGTATGTGTTTTTACTTTCACTTTCAGAATGGCCACCAGCATCTTGCTGACGCCGGTGCTCATTCATTACAGGCACACTGATTGGCTTTGAGAACACCTGTTCCCATTCACCAATCAGTGTCCTAATGGGCAGCAATAGGAATGCAAGTTGGAATGTGCGTGCGGTGATGTGATTGTGACGGAGTACATATATCTATACCCCTGAAGCTAAGATGAAGTCTCAAGAGGTGTAGATATACTGTACTCCATTCAGGAACTAGTTAAAGGATACATGAGACCACAAAAATGTATGAAACGTTACTTACTTGGGGCTTCTTCCAGCCCCTGGAAGTCTCTGTTTCCTTTGTTGCAGTTCCCCTCTCACTCGGTCTTTTGCTGACCTGACCGCTACATCTGCCTAGCTTGTCTGGTCCTAAAAATGAACCTCCTATGATGCAATGAACTCAGGCTAAACACCTGTTTTCAGTCACACACTATAAACCATTTCTGCACAATGTATAATCGCTCTCACTCATCATCGTGTGCATTTGTAAAGAGGCATTGTCAAGTCTTATGGTTACACCTTTGGACACAGTATACCAGAGTGCAGTAATTAAAATCCTGAATTGTTTTTTTTATGGCTGCAGCCACTGATGCTCCAATAAAGGATGAATCTGTAAATGGTGCTAGTCTAACATAAATCACCTATCACTTTTTTATTTGCTTGGTTGTTAATGTATTTCTAAGCTGCATGATGAACTCCACCTTTTACATCAACAAAACATAACTTTCAGAACAATTTGTTCAGATAATTTTTCCCCTGTGCCTGAGCTTGTAAAGTTGGCAAACAAGTAAAAGATGACATGTTCCATTTGGGTACCACAAAAGCTTGTTTATTTCATTGTATCCTTCTAGTTTCTGTCAACCTTTGTAAATATGATTTTTTCTTCCAGATCCCCTTTGAACATACATATTGTAACTTCAGTGTGCCATTTTTTTTTCTTTGTTTGTTGTTCCAGGCTGCTTTTTTAAGTAGTGAGGAACGGATTGCTGAACACATTTCTACACAAGTAACCAGGGAAAAGTCTTTTATTTTTTATTTTATTTTTGGATGCAGATCACAAATTCATTACAGCTTTAGAGATTATGGGTAATGCTGAATTAAAAAAAAATAAATACACACAAAAACGTCATTTGAAAAATTTAATTATAACAACTAACACATTGCCAGGAATAATATTAGCTCTAGGAAAAACAATATAAATTCAGGGACAGAGCTTTATTAATATAAGTAAAAATTTCATAGATCCCTTCCAATATCATTGAAAAATAAGGTATATAAAAGTTATACATTAGATCTACAATATGACTAGGGAATAAAAGAAGCAGACACATACTGGGCTTGATTCACAAAGCTGTGATAACGCTTATCACGATCGCGCTAGCATTTTGCGCACGCTATAACGCATGTAACATTTTCCGTGCGGAAACACAAATTTGTGCATGAAATCGCAGCTGTTTTTGTGTGAAAATTAGCATTTGAGCGCAAAAGTTAGCGTGCAAACATGGGCGCGGTTTTGTGAGCAAATTCGCATTTGCGCACGAAGAAAAACATTACGCACTATAACGCTAGCGCGACCGTGATAAGTGTTATCACGGCTTTGTGAATCAAGCCCACTGTATCACTTAATTTAATTAAACAGTGATTTCAGTAATAGGAGCTAAATAATTGCTAATGTTGACTGTACAATGTTGAATTTGGTAGCCAATAAGAAATAACACGTCAGTAGATTATGTATGTTAAAGCACTTTGCACATTAAATTACTCTTCAGTTTTTAGATAGCTAGAAAATAATAGCTTGTTGGAAACTGAAATGGAAAAGCAATTTTGAAAAAAGGCTTTTATAGACCTGATATATACAATGAAATTACAGTGAAACTTGACTTAAAGGGGAACTTCAGCCTAAACAAACATACTGTCATTAAAGAGAACCCGAGGTGGGTTTGAAGAATATTATCTGCATACAGAGGCTGGATCTGCCTATACAGCCCAGCCTCTGTTGCTATCCCAAACCCCCCTAAGGTACCCCTGCACTCTGCAATCCCTCATAAATCACAGCCACGCTGCTGACAAACAGCTTGTCAGAGCTGGCTGTGTTTATCTCTATAGTGTCAGTCTGCTGCTCTCCCCGCCTCCTGCAGAACTCCAGTCCCCGCCTGCATCCCTTCCCTCCCTGCTGATTGGAGGGAAGGGACGGGGGCAGGGACCAGAGCTCTGCAGGAGGCGGGGGAGCAGCTGAGACTGACACTACAGATGTAAACACAGCCTCACAGTATGGCTGTGATTTATGAGGGATTGCAGAGTGCAGGGGGACCTTAGTGGGGTTTGGGATAGCAACAGAGGCTGGGCTGTATAGGCAGATCCAGCCTCTGTATACAGATAACATTCTTCAAACACACCTCGGGTTCTCTTTAAGTTACATTAGTTATGTTAATTAGAATAGATAGGTAATATATTTTTTTACCCACCCTGTTTTAAAAGAACAGGCAAATGTTTGCGATTCATGGGGGCTGCCATCTTTGTCATGGGGGCAGCCATCTTTTTGGTTGAAAGGATGTGACAAGGAGCAGGAGACACAGTTCCAACTGTCCTGTGTCCTGATAACCCCTCCCAGCTGCACACGCTAGGCTTCACATGTCAAATTCAAAATGTAAAAATAAAAAAATTTGCACCAAAACAGCAGAACGAGAGCAACAACATCAGAAATCCCATCATGCTTTGCACAGCATCAGGGGAAAAAAGCTTGGGCAGTTTTCTTCTGTGCAGATAAAAATAAGGCTTGGATAAGAGAAAAAAAGTTCTGATGCTGTGAAACTGTTAAAGAAACACCAGGCCTTTTCAGTGCTGCTGAGTCGATTTTTAGTCCGGAGGTTCACTTCAGCTAAAAATCTGCTATACGTATATATCAGTGCTACCCAAATATTTTTGAAATGTTTTATTTAACGTATACCCGAGGTGAAAATAAACTGATTATTATTATGATTATAAACAATTATATTTATCCTCCTACACCAAAAAAAAATAAATATTTTTTAAGTATCCCTTGGTTTTCTTTTATATTTAAACATTTACAAAGTAGGTTAAATGTTTTACTGTCTCTAATCAGTGGCAGCCTATTAAGTATCCTAGAGTTAGAAAAAGGTAAATAGTTCAAAGTTTTATATCTCCCTGCCCTAAGAAGTTGCATTCTGCCAGGAAATTTTTTATGGCTGTAATTAGCTTATAAGTGATGTTTACTCTATTTCCCAACAAGGTAGCTGTCACTTTCATGCCTAGAAATTAACTCTTTCAGGCAGCAAAATAAAACAAGTAAAACAGCCTGGTTAAATGGGCCCTAGTGGTACTTCACATTGCTTTAAGTGCAGTCAAGCTGAGGCAGACTTCCTTCCCTTTGTCTAGGTATACCCACGGGTACAGGGCTTCTGGACCTCTGTTTATTTTTAACACAGATGTTAATGAATATTGTTTGGTTGTTATGGGGCATCAGAGCTGACACACTGTTTGACTACAGCTGAGCACTGTGTAGTGTTCTGTGGAAAGGGGAGCAAGGATGATGGACAATTTAAAAAAATTGTTCTCGTTTACTGGTTGTTGTTAAATCATGGCATTGAGCAATGGCATTGTGCCAAGGACATTGTGGGACAATAAGATTCTTGCCTGAAACCATTTTTTTTTTGATGTGAACAAAATGTATATTCTCTTTCAAAATTCTGCTTTTAAAAATTGGTCTGAAATGCTTTAAAAAAACAAATCAACTGCAAAATAAAAATTCTCTGAACAGGTTTTTTTTTCTTTAAATGAAAGGGATTTATGTAAGAACCTTAGGAAGGGTATAACATAATAATGCCGCCAATTAACCACTTCAGCCTTCAGTTGTTTTTCACCTTATGCATCCGAGCAATTTTAACCCCCCCATTCATTCACCAATAACTTTATCACTACTTATCACAATGAATTGATCTATATCTTGTTTTTCCGCCACCAATTAGGCTTTCTTTGAGTGGTACATATTGCTAAGAATTATTTTTTTCTAAATGCATTTCAACAGAAATATAAAAAAAATGGAAAAAAAATATTATTTCTCAGTTTCGGACATTATAGCTTTAAAATAATACATGGTACCATAATTAAAAGCCACACATTTTTTTTTGCTTATTTGTCCCGGTTATTACACCATTTAAATTATGTCCCTATAACAATGTATGGTGCCAGATTTGATTTGGAAATAAAGGTGCATTTTTTCAGTTTTGCGTCCATCCCTATTTACAAGCTTATAATTTAAAACATATTAGTAATATACCCTCTTGACATGCATATTAAAAAAGTTCAGACCCTTAGGTAACTATTTAGGTTTTTTTATAAATTGTAATTTTATTTTATTTTTTAGTAAAACAATTTATTTGGGTATTTTTTGGGTGTGGGAGGTAAACAGTGGTTAATTTTAAATGTAATTTATTGTGTTTTGTGTGAAAAAAAAATGTATGTACATATAGTTTTACTATTTTGCCACAAGGTGGCCACACTCCTTTAAAAATTCCAACCTGTAAGCGAGCACTCTCGCTTACAGGAAGTATAAGGAGGACGTGATTTTTTTTTTTTGTTCAGAAAGACAGAGGCTTCTCATAAGAAGCTGCGTAAATATATTTATATCATTTGTAAAAGGGCAATGCGTAAATATAAACTATATTGATTGTTATCTTACCAAATTTATCATACCATATTGATTACAATAACCCATTATTTAACAAATAATAAAAACTGTTCTAACTTCTAACTAACTGTAAAACTTCTAAACCTGTATAATTGTTTCTAAAACTGTCCCCTATGCTGTCTCAGAAATTTTTTTTTATATTTCAACTTTTTCCACCACAACGAGCAGCTTTCAGGATTCTCACTTAGCTTACAAATTATTGTTTTTGAACAAGTTTCCTTAAATATATATATGTATATATGTTTATTTTTACGTTTTGACTCATTTATATATTTTTTTTAATCTATGTAAAATAAAACCATAAACAATCATATACTCATGTATATTACATAAACAAAACAGGGGATTAAGGTTAGGCACAGCCGGAGGGGAGGGTTAAGGTTAGGCACTACCGGGCGGTGGTTTAGTTTAGGCACTACCAGGGGGGGTCATAAGGTTAGGCCCCACCAGGAAGGTCTTAGGGTTAGGCACCCCCAAGGGGGTCTTAGGGTTAGGCACCCCGTAGGGGGTCTTAGGGTTAGGCACCCCGTAGGGGGTCTTAGGGTTAGGCACCCACAGGGGAGGGTTCTGTGTGAGAGTAGGGAGAGCTTAGATTATAGCAAAATATTGATAAGTATTAAATATATTTTACTATATGAATAAAGTTGTACAATATCGGTAAATTAACCACTTCACCTCCAAGGGTTTTCCCCCTTAAAGAGAACCAGAGAGGACGTAAGTAAAGCTATTATACATACCTGGGGCTTCCTCCAGCCCCATACGCATAGATCGCTCCCACGCCGCCGTCCACCGCTTCCTGTTTCCGCCGGTACCGGGTCCCGTAGTTTCGGCCAGTCGGCGGCAGCACGCGGCCAATTGTCCGCATCACAGGGGCTCCCTCCATACCCGTATGGCGCCATACTGCGCAGCTGCATGCGTAAGGGTATGGAGGGAGCCCCTATGCATGCGGACATTTGGCCGCGTCCGCCGGAAGTAACGGGACCCGGTACCGACGATAGAGGAAGCTGAGGACGGCAGCGTGGGAGCGATCCAGGCTTATGGGGCTGGAAGAAGCCCCGGGTATGTATAAAATCTTGTTTCATTTTCCCTCTATGGCCGTCTCTGGTTCCCTTTAAAAAAACAGAGCAATTTAACCCCTCAGTTCTCCTTCCATTTACTCGCCTATAACTTTATTACTACTTATCACAATGAAACAATCTATACCTTTATTTTTTTTCACTACCAATTAGGCTTTCTTTGGGGGTACTTTTTGCTACGAATTATTTATTATAACTGCATTTTAACAGAAAAAATAAGAAAAAATTGAAAAAAATCATTATTTCTCAGTTTTTGGGCATCATAGTTTTTAAATAATACATGCTACCGTAATAAAACCCACACATGCGTGGACGTGTAAGTATCGTTTTTGTAAATGACGGTGCCGTCTCATATGGAAGCAATGCGTGGACGTGTACGTATCATTTTTTGTGAATGACGGTGCCGTCTCATAGACAGCTGTGGTCATTCACATGGGGACTTAGTTCAATGAATGGGAACTGTGTTTTCATTCATTCATCTCCCAGCTAACTGTCAGTGGCGTTAACAAGCGCTGGGGCGGGCGGCGAGCGGGAGTGCACGGCGGAGAGGAACACAGTAGCTATGTCCCTGCAAGAAGATATGGGAAAATGCAGGGACGTACACATCCTGGGGGAGGGGAAGTGGTTAAAAATATTTTATCACTTTTATTGGTCCAGAGGTTACAGTGGGAAATAGTAGAATATCAACATTATAAACAATATTTTATGGCATATCCTGGCACCCATTTTACTAAATGATTGATTTACTAAACGATAACTTCAATATTGTTTATATCTTGCGCCCTTTTTAACCGGAGCCTTTATTATATGTACACTTTGCGAGTAAGCTTTTTTTTTTCTTTCACAATGCAGACAATGCAATGGCACTCTATCATGATAAAGCATTGATGTAGCATTGTCTATGGATAGTGTATATACTAGAGAGTAATACAATGAGGTAAGTACAATGCAAAAGTTATGACTAAGTTTGCAAAATGTTTCTCTAACAGACATTTTATGGTCATATTTCACATGCAGGTGTTTTAATGAGAAAGAAAATTGTTTGTTTCACTTGAACCTGGAATACCTTGCAGCCAATTATTTAAAAGTATCTTGTTTGCGAAGGCTTGTTGTATCATTGCCTCGCAAGATGTGCGGTTTTGTAAAGAGTTATGTGATTTTTTATGTCTTGTGACAGGTATGACACTTCATTTGCTATACAGCGTGAGATATATTTATTAACATTTAGCTTTTCTGACAGCAAGTCATCTGCTCTGTCTCAGTTAGCAGCAGGCAAATCCAGCGCACACATACTGCTGAAGAAAATGGATGACACCACTGTATCATCTAAATAGAGCTAAATGTCAGCTAATGTGAACTGATATCTTTTAAAGGAAAAGGTTACACCAAACCTGTCAGCAGTGCAATCGTACTAAAGCACTTTGGAGGACAGGTAGGCCTTGTTCACATTACAAATCGATAGCGCACTCGCAAGCGTTGAGCAATTTTGTTAACGCTTTTAACAGTGATTTTCCCTGTGCTTTTTGCTTAGAAAAATGCTTTTCTAAGCGCTTTTGTGGAGTGATGATTTTTTACACTCCCTGACATTATTCAGGAATAGAGATGGCCCAAACCTCCGATTTTTAGTTTGCGAACCGGGTTCGCGAACTTCCGTGAAAGTTCGGTTCGCGCGAACTTTCGCGAACCGCAATAGACTTCAATGGGGAGGCTAACTTTGAAAACTAGAAACATTTATGCTGGCCACAAAAGTGATGGAAAAGATGTTTCAAGGGGTCTAACACCTGGAGGGGGGCATGGCGGAGTGGGATACACGCCAAAAGTCCCGGGGACAAATCTGCATTTGACGCAAAGCAACGTTTTAAGGGCAGAAATCACATTGAATGCTAAATTGCAGGCCTAAAGTGCTTTAAAACATCTTGCATGTGTATACATCAATCAGGGAGTGTAATTAGAGTACTGCTTCACACTGACACACCAACCTCACTGTGTAACGCACCGCAAACAGCTGTTTGTGTAGTGACGGCCGTGCTGGACTGGTGCGCACCATGGCGAGAGTGCAGGCCGTAGCAGTTTTCCAGCCCATATGGTCGCCAGGCTGTGGTAGCTGAATGATAGAACAACAGTGACTGTCCAGCTGATCAAATTTGGTCTGTCCACAATCAGGGCCAGATTTGTACTCTTTGCCGCCCAAGGCCAATGTCACCAGCCGCCCCCTTCAGTATCGGTAGCAAAATGACCCCCCCCCTTTCCCTCCAGTATAGGTAGCCAGATGACCGCTCCCCCCTTCCTTTAAGTATAGGTAGCCTGATCACCCCTTCTGCCCATTCAGTGTAGATAGCCAGATTACTCCATTAATCCCTCCCTGCATTGCAGCATTTTCAAGCTTGCAAATGCTGCACCAGTTTAGTCTGCTGCTTTGGTGCCCTTGCTCCTGTGGTGCCCTAGGCCATGGCCTAGGCCTAAATCCGGCCCTGTCAAAAATGAAGCAACGACCTTATTATCTTTGGTGTGCCACCCCCCGAGATACTCATATAGCCGGCGGTCATTGCTTCATTGTGATATGCAAGCCCCTTCACCGCGGCAAGGTAATGATCACGAAGGGGAACAGACACATGTACATGCCTTTTGTTTTGTTGTTGCAGCTGCACTGCAGGCAGAAAAATTAGGCAGGCATGTACGCGCACCAGAAAAATTAGTATAGCGGGCGCTGCTAGCAGCGGCCTTAAAAATTCAGGAATCCGCCTGGAGTCCTGGACAGGGTTGCTCGGATAGTACTTTTTAATACCCGCCCGGATCCGGATCCGGATCCGGGTACCCAGATATCTGGATCCGATTCGGGTACCCGGATCCGACCTTGCGGATACCCGAGTGAATTTGGGTATCTGATCAAATTACCCGCGGGTACCCAACCTATATATAGCTTTAAAAAGGGTTTTTAGGGTAAATGATGTATGTAGCATCATGTTTTTTTTAAAGGGAAACACTAATTTATTATTTGGTACACATAAAAGAAAAAAAGAAAAAAAAAAAGCTGTCAATTAACATCAGGACTAGGTTTCAGACAGCGGTTGTGCAGCCCATATTGTGTCCAAAGTCCAAATGCACAACTGGGACATGACAGTTTTCAGCCCAGACATCTCCAAAAAATTACACTGCAATTGTGTTTTGGGTTGAATATAGGTGGTGGTATCAGCAGCAGTGGCCTGTGGCACCGTGGTGGTGGGAACCAGCGCCAGCTTGCTTCAGCCTCTTGAACTCCTCATGCTCAACAACATGTTTTTTTGGCCAGATGGGTGATGAAGCTGGAGGTGCCATACTTGTAGGGGTCACAACCTCTGCTCATCTGTAGTTTGCACACATTGCATATGGCAAACTTGCTGTCCAATGAGGGCAGAGTGAAAAACCGCCAGATTGGGGAGCTGCGGCTTTTCTCCCTGTGGCGGTTGGGGGTTGAGTGGTGCAGCTGGTGGTAGCGGCAGAAGGATGTGGTGGGTCCCGCATTCCACGGCCACTGTCTGCAATGCTGATCCTCCGTGCCAAACCCACCGATGCATCCTTCTCCTCAGAGCTGACATCCCGATTGTGGATGGTAGTCACGGTCCTTCATCCCATCATCAACATCATCCCCTCCTCAAAATCCAGAACATCCTCCTCAAACTCCTTGCGGCTAACAGCCCTGAGTTCAATTGTGGCACCTAGAGCGAAAAGCTCGGTGACTGAGGGTAGGCTGCCCGCTGGGGTTGACACTGACACGGTAGACCTTCTGAGGGTGGCTGTAATGTTGCTCCCTGTCCTCTTGCCCTTGCTGCCCCTCCCTCAGCTGCCGGTGCCAGCAGACATAGTACAACTTATATGTGATAATGTCACCAGATGATGTGGGGTACTTTTATTATTATTATACTTTACTTTAATTAAATCGGGGTTGGACTTTAAATCAAATCAGCACGGAGTGACAGACCACAGAGTAGAGGACAGACAGTGCACAGTATCTGTCTAACTGTCACACTGACAATGCTCAGCACAGCAGCACTGCAGTAATCTGTAGTAAGCCAACACAGCACTACTCTCTCTAACAACTAACTGCAGTACTTACTAACTATATAATACAATACAATAACACAGTAATCCTGTTCCCTAACCTATACTGTCCTATTGGCCTGCACAGCACACACAGACACAGACAGGACCTAACTGAGTGAATGAAATCAAACAATTACACTAGCTAGCTAAAAAAAACAATAGAACAATAGTGTAGTGAAGGTGTTTAGCACTCAAAGCTTTAGGTTTATCACTGTATACAGGTAGCACTTGCTAAGCCAACAGCACTGGAGCAAGTCTGTCAGTGACCAGCCATCCAGCCACACAAGCAAGGACGATCTGTCTCATCATGCCAGCCCTCCTTATTACACAGGGGGGGGGGGGGGGGGGGGGCTGGCCAGGGTTCCCTTCTGTGATTGGGTGCCAGGGCTTAGGCTGGGAGGCCTCTGATTGGCTCAATGAGGTCAAGTAGGGCTGGCCAGAGTTCCCCTCTGTGATTGGTTGCTAGGGCTTCTGCTGGGAGCCCTCTGATTGGCTGGGAGCCCTCTGATTGGCTCAATGACATCATCTCCCTTGTTGCAGTACCCGGATCCGGATATCCGGATTATGCGGCCAGATACCCGCATAGAGCTATCCAGATATTGGCCCAGGTATCTGGATCTGGATCCGACCCGGATAGTGTAAAAATGGTCGGGTACCCGGGTTTACCCGGGTACCCGGATCCAGATGAGCATCCCTGGTCCAGGATCCTGTTGGTGGTAGCAGAGAAGGCAGTCAAGTGGCCTGCAGGCAGAGATGCTGTGTGGGGAGCGACTTAGACTCGGGGCAGGCAGCCAGTCACAACAGGCTGGACAGCATGAAAGACGCCATCTGCACAAAGTTGGATCCAGACGTACTATCCATCTCCTCTTGCACTTCCTCAGTGATGTCAGGTAAGTCCTCCTCCTCCCCCCATTCACGAACAATACCACAGGAACGTCGAGCAGCACAAGCCCCCTGCGACGCCTGCTGCAGTTGTTCTTCTGCCACCGACTCCTCCTCCTCCAAAGAAACACCTTCCTCATCATCCGAGTCTGACTTCTCTTCCCCACACGACTCTTCCTCCTCCTCCCCCTCTGTGCTGCCGCAGGTGTTGAGGAAATATCTTATTCTGATGAACATTGCTCCCACAACTGTTCCTGCCGTAACTGTTCCTGTTCACACTCCTCCACAGCTTGATCCACCACTCTACGCACGGCACGCTCCAGGAAGTAAGTGTACAGGAACAAGTCGCTGATGGTGCCTTCACTGCGACTCACCAGGTTGGTCACCTCCTCAAACGGCCGCATGAGCCTGCATGCATTTTGCATCAGTCCAATTGTTGGGCCAGAACATCCCCATCTCCCCAGATTGTGTCCTTTTACTGTAATTGTACAGGTACTTAGATTAGCTCTCAAAAGATCTGTTGTGGGGTGCTATTTTAGCAATAAGAATCAGCAAGGAGCAAGCTAAGAAACCTACAAGAGCCTAACTAATCTTTCCCTATGAGAGTCTGCAGCAGCAGCAGCTGTCCCTTCCCTATTTACTGCAGACACACGAGTGAGTAAAATGGCTGGCAATGCCTGCCTTTTATAAGGGGGGGAGTGGCTCCAGGAGTGAGTGTAGCCTTATTGGCTACAATGTGCCTGCTGACTATGATGTAGAGGGTCAAAGTTGACCCTAATGGTGCATTATGTGGGGCGAACCGAACTTCCGGTAAAGTTCACTGTTCTCCGCGATTGCGAACCCCCGGAAGTTTGCCAGCGAACCGTTCAGGCCATCTCTATTCAGGAAGTGAACTCTTTGATCTGGAAATTAATAAGTACCATGGGCTTGATTCACTAAACCGTGATAACTCAAATATCACACCTTATGAACGATATCACACCTTATGAAAGATATCACACCTTATCAAAGTTAACATG
The DNA here is from genome assembly GCF_040937935.1 of Hyperolius riggenbachi. Classification (NCBI taxonomy): domain Eukaryota; kingdom Metazoa; phylum Chordata; class Amphibia; order Anura; family Hyperoliidae; genus Hyperolius; species Hyperolius riggenbachi. The sequence continues at coordinate 110,555,981 of NC_090651.1, forward strand.
CCTTATTAGAGTAGCATAGCGAGTGCTATGAACTTATGCCTGCTAATTGGCAATGGCACTCATCCTGCCCTGAGCCCCTGCGGGTTCGTGGCGCTCGCTATGCTACTCTGATAAGGCGTGTTAATTTTGATAAGGTGTGATATCTTTCATAAGGTGTGATATTTGAGTTATCATGGTTTAGTGAAACAAGCCCATTGTATTTATTCATAAATGCACTCAGGAAATTGCAACTCAAATCACTTTTTCAAGCACTTTGTGATTTTCCTATACTTTCTATTAACCTCCCTGGCTGTCAAATGAAACCACCAGGGAGGCAGTGCAGCAGTTTTTTTTTTTTAATCATGTAGCTAGCCTAGCGCTAGCTACATGATAGCCGCTGCGCAGCGGCATCCCCCCTCCCCTTCCGATCGCCTCCGGCGATCAGGCCCATCAGGAAATCCCGTTCTGAACGGGATTTCCATTAGGACTTCCCCCGTCGCCATGGCGACAGGCGCGATGATGTCACCGACATGCATGTTGTGACGTCAGAGGGATTCCAGATCCATCCCTCAGCTCTGCCTGGCACTGATTGGCCAGGCTGCGCAGGGGTCTCAGGGGGGGGGGACCCTCTAACACGGCGAGCGGCGGCGAATTGGCGGCGAGCAGTGCCGATCGGTGAGTTCATGCAGCTAGCAAAGCGCTAGCTGCGTGCAACAACAAAAAATTATGGAAATCGGCCCAGCAGGGCCTGAGCATTCCTCCTGCGTGGCATAGCCTGAGCTCAGCTCGGGATTACCGCCAAGGAGGTTAAACCACAAATGCTCAGAAAATGGAGCAGGAGCCGCATTTGCGATTCAATAGAAAGAGCATCGCCATGTGAGAACACTCACATTGAGCATCATTGCACTAAAGGTGATTTTTAAAATCGCCAGTGCTTAAAAAAGAGCAAAATCACTGTTAGTGTGAACAAGCCGGTAGGCAAGGTTGCCATTGTATATTGATACTTCCGCCAATTATCCCCACCAAAAAGTTGCAACTTTTAGAGAATCTGAAGTGAAAATAAACTTATGAAATAATGCATTCTATGTGTAGCACAGCTAAGATATAAAGCATTAGTAGCAAAGAAACAAGTCTTGTATCATTTCCAGAACAGGAAGAGTTAAGAAACTTCAGTTGTTAACTATACAAAAGAGCTTCTCTTGGGTCAGAAACAGTCCTATTTCCTGATGCACTTATACTTCAAAGATACAGTGAGAGGCAGCTTCAGATAACGTTTTACTGCATAGGAGTTTGAAGGGTCATTAGCTCTGCTCTGCTTCATAGTTTAAAATACAGAGTGTGGTTTTTAATTACAAATATGAAAGAATGATGCAATGTTATTAAAAAAAAAAAAAAAAAAAAGCTATTGAACTAAAATAATTAGTATATGCCGTATGGGTTTCCCTTATGTTTAAATTGATAAAAGTTTGATTAAAGTATAATAATTGGTAGGCAAACTGACTGTCTCAGTAACAGGATGTTCCTGGTAGTCATGTGATCAGTATGCAAAATTTCCAGCTGGAGCAAACAGGTAAGTAAAGGTACGCAAAGTCAACAAAATAAAGACTACCAAACTATAATGTGAATGGTCTACATCCGTACTTCAAATTTCCATTTCGTACAGGAGTATAAAGATTAAGAATACGTCTGCCAATTTTATTGGCGCTAACTGTGACTTATTCCTTGGTCTTGCGTTCAAATAAATATTTTGCTGCAACTAATTACTTAAGTCTAAGTTAGAGCTGATTGCAGTAATTTCCAGGACTCGCTGCTGCACCTCTCAATAAATCATGATTGCTGGTAGCTAATGCAGACAGACCTGAATAATTACCAGTGAAAGACAGAGAGTATGGAGGACTTGCCGCAGCTGGGAAACTCTCCATCACGGGGAAAGATGTGATTCAGAAAGAACAAGATTGATTTATCTTGTTTCCCTGGAGAAGCACCTTTGACACCTTTCCCCTTAATTGACTGAGAGTAATGTAAACTACCATGATTAAGTGAGGCTTGCACTTTGTTAGCTGTAGAAGGACTCAGGGCCCAAGAACGGATGATACATTCACAACAGAGTAGCACTTGCAAGCAGTGAATAATCTGTTAGTAACAAACAAGGAATATATACTGGAAATACAGTGGCTTGCAAAAGTATTCGGCCCCCTTGAAGTTTTCCACATTTTGTCACATTACTGCCACAAAAATGAATCAATTTTATTGGAATTTCACATGAAAGACCAATACAAAGTGGTGTACACGTGAGAAGTGGAACAAAAATCATACATGATTCCAAACATTTTTTACAAATCAATAACTGCAAAGTGGGGTGTGCGTAATTATTCAGCCCCCTTTGGTATAAGTGCAGTCAGTTGCTCATAGACATTGCCTGATGAGTGCTAATGACTAAATAGAGTGCACCTGTGTGTAATCTAATGTCAGTACAAATACAGCTGCTCTGTGAGGGCCTCAGAGGTTGTCTAAGAGAATCTTGGGAGCAACAACACCATGAAGTCCAAAGAACACACCAGACAGGTCAGGGATAAAGTTATTGAGAAATTTAAAGCAGTCTTAGGCTACAAAAAGATTTCCAAAGCCTTGAATATCCCACAGAGCACTGTTCAAGCGATCATTCAGAAATGGAAGGAGTATGGCACAACTGTAAACCTACTAAGACAAGGCCGTCCACCTAAACTCACAGGCCGAACAAGGAGAGCGCTGATCAGAAATGCAGTCAAGAGGCCCATGGTGACTCTGGACGAGCTGCAGAGATCTACAGCTCAGGTGGGGGAATCTGTCCATAGGACAACTATTAGTCGTTCACTGCACAAAGTTGGCCTTTATGGAAGAGTGGCAAGAAGAAAGCCATTGTTAACAGAAAAGCATAAGAAGTCCCGTTTGCACTTTTTCACAAGCCATGTGGAGGACACAGCAAACATGTGGAAGAAGGTGCTCTGGTCGGATGAGACCAAAATGGAACTTTTTGGCCAAAATGCAAAACGCTATGTGTGGCAGAAAACTAACACAGCACATCACTCAGAACACACCATCCCGACTGTCAAATATGGTGGTGGCAGCATCATGCTCTGGGGGTGCTTCTCTTCAGCAGGGACAGGGAAGCAGGTCAGAGTTGATGGGAAGATGGGTGGAGCCAAATACAGGGCAATCTTGGAAACCTCTTGGAGTCTGCAAAAGACTTGAGACTGGGACAGAGGTTTAACTTCCAGCAGGACAATGACCCTAAACATAAAGCCAGGGCAACAATGGAATGGTTTAAAACAAAACATATCCATGTGTTAGAATGGGCCAGTCAAAGTCCAGATCTAAATCCAATCGAGAATCTGTGGCAAGATATGAAAACTGCTGTTCACAAACGCTGTCCATTTAATCTGACTGAGCTGGAGCTGTTTTGCAAAGAAGAATGGGCAAGGATTTCAGTCTCTAGATGTGCAAAGCTGGTAGTGGTAGAGACATACCCTAAAAGACTGGCAGCTGTAATTGCAGCAAAAGGTGGTTCTACAAAGTATTGACTGAGGGGGCTGAATAATTACGCACACCCCACTTTGCAGTTATTGATTTGTAAAAAATGTTTGGACTAATGTATGATTTTCGTTCCACTTCTCACATGTGCACCACTTTGTATTGGTCTGTCACGTGGAATAACAATGAAATTGATTCATGTTTGTGGTAGTAATGTGACAAAATACTTTTGCAAGCCACTGTATATGGACGTGGTTAATGAAAGTTCAGTGTTTCAATGAACCATGCTGAGACATGTCATTAGCCTGTAATCAATTCATAATTACATATATCAATAGAGGCCTAGCATTAAAGCCTAAGGCCCGGTTCACATTAGCGTTTTAGAGCAAAAAGGATCTGGTGAGCGGATCCAGTCTCTGCTTCACCGGATTCGGATGGCTCTGTCCGTGGCCCGGTTCACATTAAGGTGCAGGAAAAGGAGAGTGAGGAGAGGAGACCGGTCTCCTCTCCTCTCTCTCCTTTTCCTACACAGCAATACTACATCATATACCAGAGCACGCAATTGCAACCATACTGTTTGAAGCACAGTGGGTCCTGCCAGCTCCCCACTCAAGATTTCTATCATCTGTTGCAGTGCCAACCTTCACACTCCCTCACACCACCGGTTCACATTAAAAATGGAAAGTGAAAAGGGATGTGATCAATGATTGATCAGATTAGTTTTCACTCAATTTCCCCAACAAATACATACCTAATCTTCTGCAGCAGCCGGCACTAGAGGCTGTAGTCACATGACACGGCATGTAGTCACATGACACGGAAGAAAACGGAAGCCTCTACCGCCGGCTGCTACAGAAGATTAGATATGTATAAACCCTCCCTCACCCACCCGCCCGGCTGCTGCAGCCTCCCTCACCCTCCCGTCGCTCAGGTTAGTGTCGGCACATGCCCCCCGTCCCCAGTGGAACGGTCCGTTTCTTCACTAGAGTGAAGAAACATTCAGTTTTCCATTGCCCCATTCCATTGCTGGGCATAATGGTCCGGAAAATTAGGGCCTGCAACAATTTTTAGATCCGGGGACCGGAACGTATGGAATGTATCCGTACCAACAGATGCATGTGAATGTATCCATAGGTTAACATTGGATCCTATCACATCTGTTCCGTTTGTACAGTATACGTTCCGGTACCAATTCGCACAACAACGCTAATGTAAACCCAGGCCTAAGGCCGGTTTCACATTTGCAGCCTATGTTTTAGTTGTGGTGTGATTGAATGATTGTAATGATTGTTCTCACCGCAACTCTAAAAACAGGCTTTGAACATACCGACGGAAATGCGCAGTAAAGTAACTTTTGGCAGCAAGCCACACTATAAGTGAGGCTCTCACTTCCTGTGGTGGAACTACAAATTGCAAGGAAGTTCATTGAAAAAACACGCTTCCATACATGTGCACCGCAATGTGAAACATTTTAAAATACCTGCTGTGCCATTGACTGACTAACATGATTTCCTGTCAATGCCTGTCACAGATGTTGACCTATAATGTGCTGATGCGTTCGCGCCAGATGCAATGCTTCCGGCGCATCTCATCACACCATGGGCTTGATTCACTAAGACAAATAGCATGCCTTATCAGAGTTAACAGGCCTTATCAGAGCTAACGCACCTTATCAGAGTAGCATAGCGAGCATAATGAACTTATGCCTGCTAATTGCCAATGACTAGAGCTCCACTCTTCCTGCCCTGAGCCCCTACAGGTCCAATCACTTTAAAGGACATTATCTCCGCACTTTGATTGGCCCAATAGGAGACTTGACAGGCAGCCTATTGGGCCAAACAAAGTGCGGGGATAATGTCCTTTAAAGTGATTGGACCCGCAGGGGCTCAGGACAGGACAAGTGAAGCTCTCATCATTGCCAATTAGTAGGCATACGTTTGTAGCGCTCGCTATGCTACTCTGATAAGATGTGTTAACTCTGATAAGGCGTGCTATTTGTCTTAGTGAATCAAGCTCCATATCAGGTATGAAATCCCATAGACTTTCATTGCTTTAGCGTTACACTGCAAAAAAAAAATGGGTAACACAATTCAATGTAAACATCCTGGTGTGAAAGGGGCCTAGATATTGACCAGTATGTTTAGAGCTCCAATTCAGACATTGTTTTTATCTGCACTTAATTCATCATTAGTTCGCGTTAATTATACATTTTATAAAAAAAATGATTTGTTAAAAAAATTTCATTTTTGAAAAACAAAACCCACTGTTATGTTCAGTAATCACTGATGGCGAATAAACCAGAGCTAGGTTTATTTACAAGTTACAGCAGTTGTACATCAAGCGGTGCTTTGCTTTGTATCCAGTGCACACAGACTGACAGGCAGGAACAGGAATGAACAAGTCTAGAACAGCATAGATGGATTTCATGCAATCTTGCAGTATAACAGCAGTATATCACAGTGCCATCTACAGGCCAGAAGTATGAACACCACAGCCACACAAACACTTGCTTCACCAGCTTAGAGATTCTCATGGGCTGATTGCTGCTGGCTCAGGCCCTTTCTGCTTGAGCCACTCCCACTTTAGCTACATGGGCATAAAGGGAGAGAGTCAGCTAAAGTCACTCCTCCCTGCTGGCTGCCTATGTGTAACTTCAGACTCACTGGGAGGGGGAAGGGGGGGGGGGGTAGATGCTGTGAATTCACACTCCAGGGATTTTCCTTTTTTTTTTTTTTTTTTTTTTAATGCATAACTCATATAGAAAAAATGTTATATTACAAGAAAGACTGCAACTGAACTGAGGATTTAAAATTAAACATTCTCTTACTTTAAAGCAAACCTGAACTTGGACAAAATAAATTACTTTTACTTACCGGGGACTTCTAGAGTCCCATACTCCCCCCCCCCCCCCCCCCCCTCAGTGTCTTTGGAGTCCCCTGAGTTTAGCCGCTGTCCCCCTCTAATTTAGGTTCGCTGTTGGCTACTACACATGCACGGTTCCATCCACGCACCTCTGTCAAATGCGTTTCTGCTCCTAGGAAAATTCTGCTCAAGTGCAGTTTGCAAAACAATGCACCATTTATATGCAGAATTCTTTCGGTGACAGGAGCAGGACTGATGGAGGTGCATGGATGGGACCAAGCAAGCACAGTAGCCCTCATCCAAGCAGGGTCAGATATTTTCTGAGGGGGACAGCGGCACAAGGGAGCTGACCTGCAGACACTGAGGGGCCTCAGCACAAACTTCCAGATCTGAGGAAGACCAAAGAACCTGAGTAAGGATGAGTCTTCCTCACTTGCCTTTATACTGTGGTTGCTAATTCTGCAACCTACACTTGTGAGTACTACTCCTACACACTTTTCAGTACCAGGTATATCCAAGTACTACACTACACTACAATACTACACTATACGGAGCTCCTGGGGGCTCTGTGTTTTTTTCAGTTTTTTTGGAAAGGATCCTTGGACTTCACCAGACGTCTTCCTACTCTTTGTAAACAAATGGCAAAATTGCCTCCATGAGTAGTTTGTGCCCTTTTTTTCTTTGTACAGTCCTTGGGATAAAAATTTATATATTAAGCTTTTATACTGCCCTTGGATGTACAAATGACTGATCGCTACATGAAAGAGGGAAAGAAAATAAAAAAACACAGAAAAACATTGTGTTATGTTCTTTCTCATAAATAATTTCCCTGTCAACAGCCTTTAATAGCCGGATGGTAAAGGTAGAGTTACATAGAATATATAAATGTACCTTCATTCCAACGCACTGTATGTATTAGGCCTTATTTCAGAATGGTCATCTGATTATAACTTACAGTTGCATGTCTGAATTTTGTAGTTTACGCATATTGTGTGTATGTCACTACGTGTAATAATGACTAGAACTTTTTTCTTTAAAATACAGTATATAATTGTTGAAAAATCTGTCCCTATAAAGTGGACCTGTACTCAGAACTTCATCCCTGGTCTAGAAGAAAAGCAATAGCTGAATAGGCTTTAATGAAAATCTTTTCTTTGCTGCAGCTGATACAAATCTTGCAATACATCTGCAGTGTGTCTACTTCCTGCTTTCATGGAAGCAGACATAAGGTTAACATCATGTGTTTAAAAATTAGCTGCTCTGCTGAGGCAGTCAGCTGATACCGCTGAGAGATCAAATTACAGTTGTGATTAGTCACAGATGAGGGGGATTTAGACAGGCTAAACTCTCTAAATACATACAGGGTGCATTTCTCTATTTTTCCCTCTGTCCTGTGCATGAGTTCAGGTCCACTTTAACAAAAATGACTCCCGTGATTCAGAACTACAATAACAGAATGCCCAGATCTAGCAAGAGATATAATTTACATAGAAAGTTTATTATATGGTAAAAAAAAACAATACTTATCTGACAATCAAAAGAAGACTGCTAGGAAAAGATTTTGAAAACCTAAGTCCTAAATCCACCACTACATTGGTCAGCCAGTAGCCTGTTACGATACTGTTGTGCTGCTATTATAAAGTAACTTCATTTTTTTCTGTGTACTCAGCAATCCCACTATGGTGCCACAAGTTCTTCCTAATAGTGTTGGTGTGGTTCACTGGGGGAAACTGATGGGTGAACTGCTTGCACTGAGGTTTGCTGGCAGACTGGCAAACAAACAAGCTAGCATTCAAGGGTTCGGGGTTCATGATCACAAACTTGCAAATCCTGACATGAACATGGAGTTGCAGGTTCACCTGCTGAACTGTACACAAGTATTCTGAATGTGAATGCTGGCATTGCCTGACCAGCCCTGCAGTCGCCTCTTTTTCCTTCCATCTGCCTTCCTATCCTAATGCTGAGCTGTTGTCACTGCCCCAGAGCATAGAGAGATAGATGAACAGGCTGGATGAGGCTGCAGCCTGCAGGCAGGCTGGGCGATGTTTCATCAAAGGAAATATATAAGAAGAATGCACATACTACTAGAACCATTAAAGCGGACCCAAACCAAACATTTTTTTTTAATTAAAAATATTTAGTTGCACCACTCTGACACATACAAAGAAAAATAAACACTCCTTCAAACCTATGAGCATTTCAGTGAATGCTTTTCACCCTTCTCTTTTCATAACTAGGTTATACTGGGGGCAGCCATTAGCAGTTCCTCCTTTGCCAGACACCACCTACTCCACCAGTTTGCCGGATTCTGTTCCGGCAATTTGAAAGGAAGGAAGGGGTTCCTCCAATAAATGTAAAATATTTTATATTTGTCATCATGCCACTGAAAAAAAGGCTGCTATTTAATTTGGGTCCACTTTATCATTTCATTAGTGACGTTAAAGTGTACTCTGCAACACATTTGAAAAAAAAAAGAAAAAGGCAGACTTTCTGCAGCCAGAAAAAGTTCCAGCAAACATGCCATATTCACTTATATATTAAAAAACAAAAAAAAGAAAAGACAGGGCAAATGACAACACATATGATACTTTAAATGTCTTTTTCTGTAGTTCAGCTTTAAAGTGTACCCGACTGTCTAAGCTTTGGTACCATATCACATACTTACCTAAGAAGAGGGAAGCCTCTGCTTCCTAGTAAGGTTTCCCAGGGCATCCTGCAGTCCCCTGCTGCCAAGGGCCTGTTGGTAATCTAATCTGGGCCACACCCTTCCAACACAAGCACTGTGCCAGTGGGAGTACGGCAGCACCTGCACAGTAAGCTCATGCTGATGCGCAGGTGCGGCCGTGCTCGCATGGCCATGCTCAAGCCAGAAGATCGCAGTACCAGACAGCTGGTGGGTCTGCGTGCGGCAGCAGGGAAACAGAGGACGCCATGGTAAGCCTCATTAGGCTTTACTCCGCTTAGGTGAGTATTGGTCTATGAGCTTCGGCTCAGGTTCGCTTTAAAAGGAACTTGACGTGAGAGGAATATGGAGGTTGCCATCTTTATTCTCTAATAAACAATGCTAGTCACCTCCATAGGCAAACGCAGGGGGGATTACAGCTGCCCAGAATCCCCCCTCAGACCAGGGCTGGTGCAGTGTCGGGGGGACAAGCACAAGTTGAGGCACCAGAAAATCTGCAGGCATCCTGCAGCTCACAGCACTGCCCCCTTTCTTTCCCTGCTACAGTTGACTTTGGATGGAGCAGCAGTGTGTGTACAGAGCATGGAGCAGCAGCGTGTGTACAGAGTATGGAGCAGCAGCGTGTACAGAGCATGGAGCAGCTCTGAGGAACTTAAGAGTCAGGTATGAGCACAGCCCTGTGCCCTGCTGTGTAAATGCTTCACTTTTCCCTTCATTAGCAGTGTCGGCTGTCCTCATTATTATCTGTATCCAAACTGCTCCAGATCGATCACGTTGTCTATCAGGAGCAGATCGGACATTTAGGAAATAATTGTTAGATCCTGTCATTCAGATGGGAAATTGCATTATGTGTACCCAGCATGATGTCCTACCTTATTATTATACTGTACTGTGTGTGGCTGAGGGAGACCTTTCTGGAATCCCCCCCCCCCTGAAAATCCTGGGGTTGCCCCTGGCCTTTGCCTCAAATATTTTAAATTTCTGGCCCAGAATGAGTATGCAGATCAGCTGTAGCTCTGGTTTGACCATACTGGCTGCCTGCTTGCTGCAGGTGCCTGACTCAAGAACAACTAAAGCTTAAAAAGCAGCATGCCAGGCAACTGGCATTGTTTATAAGGGAAAGCAAGTGGCATTCTCTGTACTCCTCTGCTTCATTTTCCATTTACGACCCATTAAAGTGGACCTGAACTCAGAACGTCGTCTCTGCTCTAAAAGATACGCAACAGCATAATAAAAAACATGTCTTTGTTACAGCTGAAACAAATCCTTTAAAGAGAACCCGAGGTGGGATTTAATTATGTTAGTGGGGCACAGAGGCTGGTTGTGCACACTAACACCAGCCTCTGTTGCCCCATGGTGTGCCTCCAGGAACCCCCTGCGCGCCGTTATACCCCCCGCAGTGCTAGCGACACACAGCGTGTCGCCAGCACAATGTTTACCTATGCCTGTCTGTTAGCGCCGCTCACCCGCCTCCTCCGTGTCAGCGCTACCCGCCCGCGTCACTTCCCTCCAATCAGCGGGAGGGAAGGGACACGGGCGGGTAGCGCCGATACGGAGGAGGCGGGGGAGCGGCGCTAACAGACAGGCATAGGTAAACATTGTGCTGGCGACACGCTGTGTGTCGCTAGCACTGCGGGGGGTATAGCGGCGCGCAGGGGGGTCCTGGAGGCACACCATGGGGCAACAGAGGCTGGTGTTAGTGTGCACAACCAGCCTCTGTGCCCCACTAACATAATTAAATCCCACCTCGGGTTCTCGTTAATAAATCTGCACTGTTTCTACTTCCTGATGCATGGAAGCAGACATATTGTTAACATCCAGTGCTTTCAAATGGGCTTATCTGCCATCTCTGCCATAGGCAGTCATGCGACCCAGGGGAGGGATCGGATAACCACTTGTGATTAGACACAGATGAGGGGGAATAAGACAGGCTAAAATCTCTAAATACATACAGGGTGCATTTTCTTCTGTCCTGTGCAAAAGTTCAGGTGCACTTTAACAAATACAATATAGGCATATGCTGAATGAAAAGCATGTCCTATGCACATTTTTATATTATATGATATTTGTATTGTATTCATGTCTAGAGATGGGCCGAACGGTTCGCCGGCGAACGGTTCCCGGCGAACTTCGGTGGTTCGCGTTCGCCTTCGGGAGGCGAACGTTTCCGGAAGTTCGGTTCGCCCCACAATGCACTATGAGGGTCAACTTTGACCCTCTACATCACAGTCAGCAGGCCCAGTGTAGCCAATTAGGCTACACTAGCCCCTGGAGCCACTCCCCCCTCCCCCTACTAAAAGGCAGACAGCGGCGACCATTACGGTCACTCGTGTGCCTGCATTAGTTAGAGTAGGGCGAGCTGCTGCACACTCTCTCATAGGGAAAGATTAGTTAGGCTTAGCTTGTCCCTGGCTGCATACCTGTTCTGTGAACCCACCACTGCATACCTGTTCTGTGAACCCACCACTGCATACCTGTTCATTGAACCCACCACTGCATACCTGTTCTGTGAACCCACCACTGCATACCTGTTCAGTGATCCTGCCACTGCATACCTGTTCTGTGAACCCACCCACCACTGCATACCTGTTCAGTGATCCTGCCACTGCATACCTGTTCTGTGAACCCACCCACCACTGCATACCTGTTCAGTGATCCTGCCACTGCATACCTGTTCTGTGAACCCACCCACCACTGCATACCTGTTCTGTGAACCCACCACTGCATACCTGTTCAGTGATCCTGCCACTGCATACCTGTTCTGTGAACCCACCACTGCATACCTGTTCTGTGAACCCACCACTGCATACCTGTTCTGTGAACCCACCACTGCATACCTGTTCTGTTCAGTGGACCCGCCACTGCATACCTGTTGTGTTCAGTGAACCTGCCACTGCATACCTGTTCTGTGAACCCGCCACTGTATACCTGTTCTGTTCAGTGAACCCGCCACTGTATACCTGTTCTGTGAACCCACCACTGCATACCTGTTCTGTTCAGTGAACCCGCCACTGTATACCTGTTCTGTTCAGTGAACCCGCCACCAAAACCTGCACTCTCGCCATGGTGCGCACCAGTCCAGCACGGCCGTCACTACACAAACAGCTGTTTGCGGTGCGTTACACGGTGAGTTTGGTGTGTCAGTGTGAAGCAGTACCTTAATTACACTACCTGATTGATGTATACACATGCAAGATGTTTTAAAGCACTTTAGGCCTGTCATTTAGCATTCAATGTGATTTCTGCCCTTAAAACGCTGCTTTGCGTCAAATCCAGATTTTTCCTGGGGACTTTTGGCGTGTATCCCACTCCGCCATGCCCCCTCCAGGTGTTAGACCCCTTGAAACCTCTTTTCCATCACTTTTGTGGCCAGCATAATTAATTTTTTTTTTCAAAGTTCGCATCCCCATTGAAGTCTATTGCGGTTCGCGAACGTTAACGCGAACCGAACGCTCCGCGAAAGTTCGCGAACCCGGTTCGCGAACCTAAAATCGAAGGTTCGGCCCATCTCTATTCATGTCACAAGGTTTCCAGAATATTTAGGTACTCACCTCCACAAAGAAGCATTGGGCAACAGTTTCATTCCTTCTTGACTCCCCTCGAATCTGTGGTATCATTATTATCTGTATATTTGGAAAACACATTATCAGTAAGTAACACATATTTGTTTCAAAATTGAGTGTTTTCAAAACAAAGCTGATAATATTGCTAGACATATAATAAGGCAAATATAAAAAATTGACATGTTAAAAATCATCTATTCAATTATGTATGGATTTAATATATGAGCTCACTTATGAGCAGGCATTTTTTGAAGAATAACTTTTTTTTCACAGAGAATAACTAGAGTTGTCCCAAACGGTTCGGCCGCGAACATATTTGCGTGAACATCGGTGGTTCACGTCGAAACGCGAACTTTATGGCGAGTTCGACCCACCCCTATACTACATCATTGGGCTAAACTTTGACCCTCTACACATCACAGTCAGCAGACACATGACAGCCAATCAGGCTGCACTCCCTCCTGGAGCCCCCCCCCCCCCTTATATAAGGCAGCAGCATTGGCCATGATCTCACTCTGTCTGCTGCTGTAGTGAGAGAAGGGAGAGGAACCTGCAGCAGAGATAGAGAAAGCTTAGTTATGCTCTTGTAGCTTGCTCCGAGCTGATATTTGTTGTTGATAAGCACCACAAAAAGTGCTCTTTTCAGAGCTAATGTTCTTGTGAAGTTATTTTTGTGTGTGTGTGTGTGTGTGCCACTGCCACTGCATTATACAGCCCTGTGTATCGCAGCTGGCCCTTGCTAATTGCTATACCGTGCAAGACCCAGCACATTCAGTGCCTACCTTTTCACTGCACCTGTGTGTAACAGCTGCACATTCATAATACCAGTCCGACCGTGCATACCTGTTCATGTTCACTGAACCTGCGTGACAGCACGCAGTGTTATATAATACCAGTCACTGCATAACTGTTCACTGCACCTGTGTGTGACAGCTGCACATTTGTAATACCAGTCCGACCATGCATACCTGTTCATGTTCACTGCACCTGCGTGACAGCATGCAGTGTTATAACCCAGGGCCCTGTGAGCCGGAGCTCACCAACTGAAGTGTGCAAGTATTATTGGTTGCTTAACCGCAAGATACAACAAGTTTGTGAAGCCTGATTGTGCTATTCAGTGACCCCCTGTCCGCAACTGTCTGTCCATGAACTACATGCCTGCAGTAGCTCCTTCATTGCCCAAAGAAAGCTAATGGTTAACAACTGCTGCAGCAATAAGTCACTTGATCCATAAGGAGTTGTTTGGCAATTTATCACAGTGTGTTTGGTGTTCAGGTGGTGGCTGAGGACCATATTGATCCTAGTTTGCTGGGTGTTTTTAGCAGCAGGCTACGGCTGGGCGATCACACCTTGCGTTTGACTGGATCAGGTCCCTCTTAGATAAAGCGCGCATATCCTGGCCAGGTACTGATGTTTTTATTCATGTGGGTTCATGTTTTAATTTTGCTATGCGATATACATGTAGCCAAGGGGACCCTGATGAGTTGTTTTACAACGTAACGTGTAGGGCAGAGCTACGGTGGAGCTACGGAGCGACGACGTCACACGCAGCGCCGGCTGGACGTGCCCTGTGCTGCAACAATCTCAAGCGGAGTGCCGTTTATTTTTATGCTGAACGTACGGTGAGAGGCGGTAGTGTATAGCATACACTCCAGTACCCAATAATAGCCTGGCCACATGCCACGAACCCTATAACAATACATAAGGGTTTTGTACAGTGTAATTTTATGTTTGCCATCGAGTTGCCAGACTGGTCGGCATTTTTAAAGGTGTAAGCCTATATATTTTTTAATAATAAAAAGACACTTTTATGCTATGGAAGGTCCCTTTTTGTACTTCTAGACAACTGTGAACAGCTGGAGGTTGCCAGGTGGAGGCAGTGGGGTGGCCATATACCCCAGAGGCAATATCGGGCCGGCTTGGGCCGCATCCTCTGGTGAGTTGCTCTATGAAAGGGGGGGGGGGGACCTTGTGATGTATTTATGAAATGAACTATTGATGAGCGCTATCTGGAAACTTTACCTTACATTATTTGAAGATACGCACGCATCTTGTAAGAGCGATCTGCCCGTGGAGTGGGTGTTAACAGTTTATATCTTTGGACTTTTTGTGACTACTAGCGTACAGAGCCTGATATTTTGCATTTGAGCGCTGCTTTGTATTTGATTGTCAGGATGTAGTTGACTATTTAACACAGAACACCTCATCTTTCTCAGCTTCCGCACAGAAGCGTGACATATCTTCCTCCTCCTGCTCTGATCCTGGCACCCCACTTAGCACTCAGTCGGCCGCTACCACCAAAGTGCCATTACCCCAGGGCTCAGTGGTATGGAATTTTTTTCGTGTGTCTGCCTCAGATGAGAGCAATGCCATCTGTACTCTCTGCCACTGAAAATTGAGCTGTGGAAAGACCAAGACCTGCGTAGGGACAACTACCTTACGAAGGCACATGATTACAAAGCACAAACTGCAATGGGATGACCATCTGAGGAAAAGCAGCACACAAAAGCAAAGCCACACACCGCAGTGGAAGATACCAGGCCGCAATTTTTTCTCTAAAAAGGTGATACCTAAACTGTACCGTGATGTTGAAAGGCAAGTGGTGACATCTCTGGCACACAGCGTTGGGTCAAGGGTCCATCTGACCATGGATGCCTGGTCTGCAAAGCATGCTCAGGCCTGCCCGAAGACTAAGTCAGTCCCCACACACAGCATCTCTGCCTGCACACCGTGTGACTGCTTGCCCCAAGACTAAGTCGGTCCCCACACAGCATCTCTGCCTGCAGGCCACTTGACTGCCTTCTCTGCCACCACCAACATGGTCCACCAGGACTCCAGGCGGATTCCTAAATTTTTAAGGCCGCTGCTAGCAGCGGCATGCTAGCAGCTGCTATAATAATTTTTCTGGTGCGTGTACATGCCTGCCTAATTTTTCTGGCTGCAACAACAAAACAAAAGGCATTTACATGTGTCAATTCCCCTTTGTGATCGTTACCTTGCTGTGGTGAAGGGGTTTGCGTATCACAATGAAGCAATAACCGCCGGCTATATCAGTGTCTCGAGGGGTGGCACACCAAAGATAATAAGGTCGTTGCTTCATTGTGGACAGGCCAAATTCGATCAGCTGGACAATCACTGTTGTTCTGTCATTGAGCTACCTCAGCCCGGCAACCATATGGGCT
Source organism: Hyperolius riggenbachi (assembly GCF_040937935.1). Classification (NCBI taxonomy): domain Eukaryota; kingdom Metazoa; phylum Chordata; class Amphibia; order Anura; family Hyperoliidae; genus Hyperolius; species Hyperolius riggenbachi. The sequence goes on from NC_090651.1 coordinate 110,571,760, forward strand.
TGAAAACCACTATCACCTGCAGTCTTGCCAGGGTACGCACCAGTCCAGCACGGCCGTCACAACACAAACAGCTGTTCGTGAGTTTGGTGTGTCAGTGTGAAGCAGTACTCTAATTACACTCCCTGATTGATGTATACACATGCAAGATGTTTTAATGCACTTTAGGCCTCCAATTTAGCATGCAATGTGATTTCTGACCTTAAAACGGTGCTTTGCGTCAAATCCAATTTTTGCCCGGGGGACTTTTGGCGTCTCTCCCACTCATCCATCCAAAAACTCAGATGTTAGACCCCTTGAAACATCTTTTCCATCACTTTTCTGGCCAGCATAAGTGTTTCTAGTTTTCAAAGTTCGCCTCCCCCTTGAAGTCTATTGCGGTTTGCGAAAGTTTGCGCAAACCGAACTTTTGCAGAAGTTCGCGAACCCGGTTCGCGAATCTAAAATCGGAGATTCGGGCCATCTCTAATTATATACCAGCAGTCACTGCATACCTTTTACTGCACCTGTGTGATTGCACATTGTTGTACCAGCAGTCACTGCTACCTTTTCACTGCACCTGTGTAACCGCACATTGTTGTACTAGCAGTCACTGCAACACGTTCACTGCACCTGTGTAACCACATATTGTTGTACCAGCAGTCACTGCAACCTTTTCACTGCACCTGTGTAACCACACATTGTTGTACCAGCAGTCACCTTTTCACTGCACCTGTGTAACCGCACATTGTATTAGTCAAGTCAGTGCATACCTTTCACTAAATCCCCCCCAATATGGACAAAACAACAGGCAGAGGCAGAGCCAGAGCCAGAGGCAGGCCACCCGGCAGGTCTGTTCGAGGTCGAGGTGGCGTGATTTCGTGCAGCCCTGCCCTGGACCAAAGTACAGTGTTCAGAAGGCATGTGCCATCAACTCCCAAGATTGCCAGGATGTACTTGACTATTTAACACAGAACACCTTATCTTCCTCAGCTTCCGCACGGAACCGTGACATATCTTCCTCTGCAGCCACCACTCAGCGGCAGCTCCAGCTTCAGATTTTTGGGGGGCTCAAAAGGGGCACAATGGCTGGCGGGGCTCATGGGGGAAATTTGCGGCCAAAAATGGGCGTGGGCATGACTTCGTGTGGGCGGGGCTAACTGTAATGTAGTTGTACCAGCTAATGTAGTTACATTAAAAAAAATATGAAGTAAATGCACATAATGACAGACAGAATTTCCCTAGTAAATGCACGTAATGAGAGACAGCATTTACTCAGTAAATGCACGTAATGACAGACAGCATTTCCGCAGTAAATGCACATAATGAGAGACAGTGTTTCCTCAGTAAATGCACGTAATGAGCGACAGTGTTTCCCCAGTAAATGCACATAATGACAGAGTTTCCCCAGTAAATGCACGTAATGACAGACAGTGTTTCCCTAGTAAATGCACGTAATAATGACAGACAGCCTTTCACTTGCAAATGCACGTAATAACAAACAGCGTTTCCCCAGTAAATGCACGTAATGAGAGACGGTATTTCACCAGTAAATGCCCGTAATGAGAGACAGCGTTTCACCACTAAATGCACATAAGATACAGCGTTTTCCCAGTAAATGCACGTAATGACAGACAGCCTTTCACCTGTAAATGCAGGTAATGACAGACAGCGTTTCCTCAGTAAATGCACGTAATGAGAGACAGCGTTTCAAGAGTAAATGCTCATAATGAGAGACAGCCTTTCACCTGTAAATGCATGTAATGACATACAGTGTTTCATGTAGCCAGGTGTATAGTAGTCCCCAGTATAGGTAGGTAGGAGGACTTACCGTGTCCCCAGTATAGCCAGGTGTATTGATGTCCCCAGGAGGGGTAGAAGTAGGGAGCCGTGGGGACAATGGTGGCCGGTGGGGAAGGGGGGACGTCTCTCCCTCTTCTCTCACCTTGGGGCTCCCCCTCTCTCGCTCCCCCCACCAGAATGAGCAGCTGGCAGCGGAGGCAGAAGACTTCCTTTCTTCCCTGTGCGGGAGAGAGAGATTGATCTGTGCGCCACTACTCTGGTCTAGACTAGACCAGAGTAGCAGCGCACAGATCAGCTGCGCTGGAAGAAAGGAAGTCTTCTGCCACTGGCCCGCCACTAATTTCAGAGGTGGGAGCGAGGGAGAGAGGGGGAGTCCCAAGGTGAGGGAAGGAGGGGAGACGTCTTCCTTCCCCACTGTGCCCACAGCTCTCTCTTCTCTCTCTACTGCCACCCCACCTGCTGCTTGGCAACCCTGCTGGGGGGGGGGGGCTTACAGCTTGTCAGCTGGGGCTTAAGCCTGGGTAAGCCCCAGTGTAGCGCCGCCACTGCTAATACTAGCACCACATCCTGCCCATTTGACACTTTGCAGGAGTTATTTGGTGGGGAATTAACTGATTCACAGCCATTCTTGTTACAAGATGACGGCGCTAAGCATGTTACACCACCACCTCATATGTCTGAGTTAGGCGCCAGTATGGACCTAATGTGTGAGGATGATGAAGTACCTGTTTTTGGTGCAGTTTTGGAGGTGTCTGATACAAGTGAAGCTTTGGAGGATGATTATGATGTTGATATGATGATACTGCCATGGATGCCACGCGGGATCCTAATAGATAAGATGACCAGGGGGACAGTTCAGAGGGGGAGTCAGAGAGTAGTAGGAGAAGACGAGTTGCTGAAAGAAGAAGGGGGAGCTCGACATCCGAAACAGCTCGTGGGAGTGTCCGGCGGCATGTATCACCCCCTATAGACAGCCAGCCAACATGCTCTTCAAGGTCAGCTGCCGACGCTACCACCAAAGTGCCATCATTCCAGGGCTCAGCGGTGTGGAGTTTTTTGTGTGTGCCTTCCTCAGATGAGAGCAATGCCTTCTGTACTATCTGTGATCAAAGACTGAGTCGTGGAAAGACCAAGACCCGCGTAGGGACAACTGCCTTACAAAGGCACATGGTGAAAAAGCACAAACGGCAATGGGAAGACCGCTCCGGGGAGGACATGCTCTGGGGAGCTGGGGATGTTATGGCCGAAGTACTGGACACTCATGTGTAGTGCCTGCAGGCTCATGCGTCTGTTTGAGGAGTTGACAAACCTGGTGAGTCGCAGTGAAGGCGCCATGAGTGACTTGATCCCATATGCTTTCTTCCTGGAGCGTGCCGTGCATGTGTAGAGTGGTGAATCAAGCTGTAGAGGAGCGTGACCGGGAACAGGAGGAGGAAGAGTTTTTGGAAACATCACCTGCAGCATCATCAACATCTGCGGCATCATAGAGGAGGGGGAGGAGGAGGAGTCGTCTGGGGAAGAAGAGTCAGAAGAGGAAGGTGGGTTTTTTTGAGGAGGCATTGTCAGTGAGAAGAGAGGTTGCCTAGGTCACAAAAGTGTTCAGTACCTCACCTTTATCAAAATGAATGAGGCATGGATCCTGGAGGGCTACTGCACGCCCGAAGACTAAGTCAGTCCCCACACATGGCATCTCTGCCTGCACGCCGTGTGACTACCTTCTCTGCCACCACCAACAGGGTCCAGGACTCCAGGTGGATTCCTGAATTTTGAATGCCGCTGCTAGCAGCGTCCGCTATAATATCTTTCTGGTGCGTGTACATGCCTGCCTAATTTTTCTGGCTGCACTGCGGCTGCAAAAACAAAAGGCATGTACATGTGTCAATTCCCCTTTGTGATTGTTACCTTGACCGGTGAAGGGGCTTGCGTATCACAATGAAGCAATGACTGCCGGCTATATGAGTGTGTTGGGGTTGGGGGCACACCTGACTCAAGAGGATAGATAATAAGGTAGTTGCTTCATTGTGGACAGACCAAATTCGATCAGCTGGACACTCAGTCACTGTTGTTCTGTCATTCAGCTACCTCAGCCCGACCATATGGGCTTGAAAACTGCCATCGCCTGCACTCTTGCCATGGTGCGCACCAGTCCAGCACAGCCGTCACTACACAAACAGCTGTTTGCGGTGCATTACACAGTGAGTTTAGTCTTTCAGTGTGAAGCAGTACACTAATTACACTCCCTGATTGAGGTATACACATGCAAGATGTTTTAAAGCACTTTAGGCTTCCAATTTAGCAATAAAATGTGATTTATGCCCTTATACCCTGCTGTGCGTAAAATCCAGATTTGTCCCCAGGACTGTGCATCCCACTCCGCCATGCCCCCCTACAGGTTTTAGACCCCTTGAAACATCTTTTTCATCACTTTAGTGGCCACAATTAATGTTTGTAGTTTTGAAGGTTCGCCTGACCATTGAAGTCTATGGCGTTCGAAAATTCGGATGTTTGCAAACTTTTTTCGCGTGTTCGAGTTCGAGGTTCGCGAACTAAAATCAGAGGTTCGTGACAACTCTAAGAATAACTAAAGTCTTGAGAGCTAAACTGCTAAAAGGATAAAGAAAATATTGTTTTTCAGTAGTGTTAAAACAGTTTCCCAGAATCCCTTGTTTTTATGAAAACTCTTGGCCAAGTTTAAAGTGGCTGGAGAGGAACGAACGGATCAGGACAGTGGTGGCACACATCATCTAAGTGTTGATAGTGCTGCCCTTCCCACAGTGTTTCCGCCCCAATTGACCAGACAAGAACAATCTTTCCTGTTTGTTAATGTGGTTGATTTTGACTAGAAAGCTATCAGAATTATGATCAGGCAGTATTTTGGGGCAGATTCTGTTACGTTGGTCGAATCTGCCAAACAATGTCTCATAGTGTATGGGCAATTTCAGAATCAGTGAGAAAGACAGATAAAGACATGGTTTGGCCAGAGGCAAAGTGTTCTGTGGGTCATATGTGGGATAGTGTTTTCTGCATTTCACATGTGGGATAACATTTTCTGCATCTCATGTGTGTGGAGTAACATTTTCTGCATTTTATGAGTGTTGGGTAAAATTTACTGCATGTCTTATGTGCGGGGTAATGTTTTCTGCATTACATGTGTGTGGGGGAACTTTTTGTGCATTTCATTTGTGTGGGGTAACAGTTTCTGCATTACAACTGCCATCTACGTGTTTACTGTTTACCTGCATCAGTGTTTTACTTTAGCTAACATCTGGAAATATGCCTGAAGAAGGGGACTAGATCCCAGAAAGCTTACATAATTTAACTTTATCAGTTAGCCATTAAAAGTTATTACTTTTACAAGACTTTGTTTTTTTCTACCTGCATTACATGTGAGATGTAGTGTTTTCTGAATTTCATGTGTGGGGGTAGCATTTTTTGCATTTCATTTGTATGGGGTTATGGTTTCTGCCTATCATGAGTGGGGCAGCATTTTTTGCATTACGTGTGTGGGGTAGCCTTTTTTGCATTTTGTGTGTGGGGTAATGTTTTCTGCATTTCATATGTGTGGGGTTTTGGTTTCTGCCCATTATGTATGGGGAGGTGTTTTCTGAATTACATGTGTGGCATTACAGTTGGCCCCACCCACATAACAACATGGTCACTCCCCACTCTCTGCCTATATCCTTGTTGCCCAAGGGTGCCCCAGATATTTTCTGATCCTACCAATGCCCCTGCCTCGCATCCTAAGCCCAGGCGATCTTATTCAGTAAAAGTGTGGGAAGCACAGAAACACCATATTCTATCTATCTATCTATCTATCTATCTATCTATCTATCTATCTATCTATCTATCTATCTCTGGCTGTCTGTCTGTCTGTCTGTCTGTCTGTCTGTCTGTCTGCCTGTCTGTCTATATATCTATTTGAAGAGTTTATGTATCAAACTGAGATTCTCACGTGGACTTCTCTTTGCCATCAAAATAGTAAGGGAAATCGCCACAACTATGGTAATCAAAACTAAAACAAGTGATAGAAATAGAAAAATGTGTGTAATTCCTTTAAAATTTTAACCAAATCATTGTCCTGACAGTTACCCTTTGTGGCCAGGAACAGGCGCACAGTAGATTGAAGCTCAACCCCTCCATACCAGGACACATGCCATTCAACACTGGTGTTAAAAAACACTCCTGTACCCTAGTCACTCACCAATGCAATGTTTGGGATAAAAAGACATTTTACCCAGCTTTGCCCCAAAGGAGATGGGGGTAATAGTATGTGGGTAGGAAAAATATATCAGGATCTGGTAGTCCCCTCAATAATAAGGGGAATACCAGATGTCCACTTGAGCACCCCTTATCCATTCTCACAAACAGTTAAAAGAAAAACACATAAATGCTTTGAAGAGTTTTGGTTTTATATCCCATGCTGTGTTTCTAGTCAAAATGAATGTCACAATCATTGTAATCTAATCTAATGTGTATCCTAGTTGTTGTAGTAATCCATCAATGTCTTCCCAACATCTTCATCTGCCAGTCTTCTTTGTAGATTGAAGAGCCCTGCGATGACCTGTCTGGTTTGTTCCTCAGCCGCCTCCACACTGCCATTAATTCCCAGCTACTGGGACATGGCAAGTAAACGCCGACAAGCAGGAAGCAAGGCTTTGTGTGTGGTGAAGGGGTTACATCCAGCGATTTTATCATTGCCTGATTATCCGACTCACTAGCGTTTAATGCTGGCAAGTCTGACAATTACTTAAGGCCTAAGTGTAAATAGGGCCTTAACTACTAGCCGACTGCGCCACACATATGGGCGTGGCCACGACAGCAGCCCCAGGACCGCCTAATGCCAATCGGCATAAAGTCCTGGGGCTCTGTTTTGCAGGAGATCGTGCGCAGGTTGCGCGCGCATCTCCTGCTTGGTGGGCGGAGCAAAGCTCTGCTTTCAGTCTCCAAGCAGCAATCACCGCTCGGGAGACTGTAAGACGGCAAAACTGCCGTCTATTTACCCATACAGCGCTGCAATCTACAGCAGCGCTGTACTGGGGACAGCCGTGTGACATAGTTGTCCCCCTGTGTCCCACAGGAGCGATCCGCTGTGATAGGCTGAAGCTTATCACAGCCGATCATTGTGATAGGCTGGCCACGGGAGGGAGGAAGGGTTAGAAAACAAAACAAAACATATATTTATAAAAAAAAATACAATGAATATTTATTAAAAGAAAACAAACAAACCTGGGGGCGATAAGACCCCACCAACAGAGAGCTCTGTTGGTGGGGAGAAAAGGGGGAGGGGATCACTTGTGTGCTGTGTTGTGCGGCCTTGCACCTTGGCCTTAAAGCTGCAGTGGCCTATTTTACAAAAAAAGGCCTGGTCTTTAGGGGGGTTTAACACTGTGGTCCTCAAGTGGTTAATTGCATTTAGCACTAGGCAGGGTGTTAAAAGACTCACCTGGGCAAACTTATCGCACAGAGAGTTCTTTACACCCTATCCTATTACACTTTTCATGCTTCTTGGAAGTGATGCTTTAAAAAACAATTAAAATCCTCATTGATCCAGACAATGGACTAATGGAGAGCCTCGTGAGGGGCGACAGATGTTCATCGAGTGCAGGCTCTCACGACAAATGCATGCACATTTCCTAGGAGAGCGACGCAGCAGTGCTGTGGTTTTTAAAGGGGTTCTTTCGCGAAAAAAGTAGGCAGTTAAAAAATGTGACAGATGACAGGTTTTGAGCCAGTCCATCTTTTTAAGGGGGATTCTCAGGGCTTTCTTTGTTTTCAACAGCATTTCCTGAACAGCAGTTTAACTGCCAACATAGCAAGATACCAGCCGGCCTCCCTAATCACTTGCACACTATTATGTCAGTTAGATTTTGCAACTGCTGTTCAGGAAATGCTGTTGAAAACAAAGAAAGCCCTGAGAATCCCCCTTAAAAAGATGGACTGGCCCAAAACCTGTCATCTGTCACATTTTTTAACTGCCTACTTTTTTCGCGAAAGAACCCCTTTAAGGACAGCATCAGAGCGCAAAAGTTTGCTCACCATTACCCAGTTGCACCTGAGAAATGCTCCCTAACAATCGGCCACGGCACAGGATTTGCCAGTAATCCTTGTGCGGTGGCAAAGTGATAAGTAGCTCACATTTGCAAGCTACTTTTCACCTCGAAAGAGGATATGGCCCTTAATGCGTTGCATTGAGTTGCGTTAAGTTTCATCCCATTTTGGCAAATGGGTGCAATGGAACGCGACTAAGTGTGATGCATCTCAACACATTGCGTTAAGTGTTAATTGGGCCTTAAAGTTCTATAAACACATTAAAAAAGCGAATGAAAGTCTTAATTGGTTTACTTCCTTTTTCCTGGGAGATCTATCAGTTTGCCACAAGGCTGCTACTATCTACTGGCAAGGATTGTTGATTTATCTCTGACAGTAGGAGATAAGACTCTTTATATGACCAGGCTATTTAAGCGATCAGGCAGCAAGATTTATGGCTAATACACACCGTGCAATTTTCCGGTCAGATCGGTGGATCCATAATTTCCATCATGTCTGCTCTGCTTCTGATAAAGAAAGGGATCCATTTTGAGATCAGTACTGCACAAAATCGATCCCTTTCTCAATCAGAAGCAAATTGGACTTGCTGGAAATTATCGATCCATTAATCTGACAGGAAAATTACATGGTGTGTATAAGCCTTAACTGACAGAAATCAGTACCTTGCAAAAAATATTAGTGTTGTGCATACTGAGTGAATTTGTTATTACATTTTTATGGATGATGACTATCAAGTACTAGCTCAATGCAATCCCTGTAGTCAAATCTGCTGGGGATCTTTAACCTCCCTGGCGGTATGATATGTGCGGCTGCGTGGCCGCGGAAGGTTTTTTTTCAAAAAATGTTTAGCATGTAGCTAGCCTAGCCCTAGCTACATGCTTCCCCCCTCCCTGCGGCGTCCCCCGGTACTCGCCGATCGCCGCTGGCGCCGCTGGCCATAAGGAAATCCCGTACTGAACGGGATTTCCTTGAGGGCTTCCCCCGTCGCCATGGCGATGAACAGAGTGACGTCATCGACGTAGCCGACGTCGTGACGTCACAGGGAATCCTGATCTCCCCCATAGCGCAGCCTGGCGGCGATTGGCCAGGCTGCGCAAGCGGTATGCGGGGGGGTCTGTATCGCGGCGGGTAGCGGCGGCGATCAGACCAAACACGCAGCTAGCAAAGTGCTAGCTGCGTGTTTGGAAAAAAAAATTATGTAAATCGGCCCAGCAGGGCCTGAACGGCACCCTCTGGCGGCTTACCCCGTGTCACACACGGGGTTACCGCCAAGGAGGTTAATGAGTATGTATAGTACAATACAGTTATTGTTTAATTTGGGTGCCAATGTGAAGCTATGCTGTTACAAATTTTGTACTAATCACTTTGTGATGATACTGTGACAACTTTTTCCACCCCCAACTTAAACCCCCCTTTAATGCCTAACCCTAACTTCCTTACTCTATCTATTAACACTTACCTTCCTCTACCCTATTCCCTTAGACGAGTTCTCCTAAACCTACACTTAAACCTAACCTATGACCCTAGTTGATACTTCCAAGGTAACTGGTGGTTCTGGTGCCGGCACAATGTAGACCCAAGATGCAATATTCGAATGCTGGCCTCATTGTACTTGATAACTTATACATGATACTCAGCTATAAAATAGACAACCACTGGCACAATACCTGATAGCTGGCATTGACTATACAAGAGCCAAGCACCGACTATACAATATGCCTATGCTTGCTTATATATTAGCTGTGCACTTGTGCCCAAATTAAGCACGCTATAACCCAAACCTAATAGTTGAGGCCTGTGGACCAAGCCAAGCTCCTGCTCCCAAGCACTCAACACTCAAATGAAGTATCCTGTAACTCATAGCCAAAACTAGCTGAATGTCCCTGTATCCAAATAAATCTGATATGTGGCATTTAACATGCCAGATCCTTCTATAAATTTAAAGAGAACCCTAGGTAAACCTCGGGTGAAAAATCAAATGTCCAAGGAGTGGGAAGCCTCCAAGTCCTCTAGAGACTTCCCACGTTGCCCTCCAAGCCTCTGCCACTGCCTCCTTCACATCATGACCGCACTCCTCTTCGTGCACAGGTTGGGCCGGGATGCATGAGCGTCTCCAGCTTAGTGCACAGGCACAACCATGCTAATGTAGGCGGAGTGCAACCACACGTGTTGCTGAAGAGGAGAGCAATCACGAGCTTAGAATCCCACAAGAGCCTTTTGGATTCCTTCGGGGGTGTTTAAGCTCAGCAATGGTGGACCAGAGAATGGTGTTTTTACTTTTCTTAGGTAAGTATTTTACTTTTGACACGAGGTTCACCTTGGCTACACTTTAAAACAGTTAATTAATCCAAAAGGATAGTTTGGCAAGTTGATAATGCTCTATCAAGCAGACAGGGTAATTACTGTAAACTTCTTACATTTTAGCCATGGAGTTACCAGTTCATGGCACTATCTGAATCAAACAGAGCAAACATGCAGATGAGGTTTTATGACTCCAGACAGATTTTCACTAGCCGTATGCTTGTTTCAGGTGTCTTACTCAGACTCTGCTAAAACAAAACATTATTATAGCCACCAGGCAATTAGCATTTTTGGAAAGGTTACTTATTTCCATATTCCTCTTATTACAGCTTTGTTTTGAGTTTTATGCTTCTCTGGAAATATTTCAGCCATGACCTCTTTATAAAAACAAAATTATGAATCCTGTCTCTTTTGTGAATCCTGTCTCTTTTATCTCTTTTATAGTGGTACATTAAATTATTGCACCTGTAAAAATACGGATGCATAGTAATGCATTTGCATACAAATTAAAGATAAAAAAATAGTTTACATTGGTAGAGAGTATTTAAATGTAATCACTACATAGCAGATGCAACAGTATATTCCTTACCAAAATGGTAGCTATGCAGTTAATTTATAAGTTAATTTATAACAAGCGGGGAAGGGTGATGTGCCAAGTTTAAAATATAACAAGTTAACATTTAAAATCTATTTAATTTATATTAAACAGGTTTTCGCTGCACACATTTGTAAGCAAATATGTAACACAACTAGGTGCCTCTGTATAATCAGAGCTGGAATGATTCCCTTTTCCCATCCAGCCCCAGTGTTGGGCCACTTGTCTGGTGCCACTTTCATTCCTTTTTACAGCAGCTGCTTTCATATGTGCATCTCAGCTTCCCCAATCTATGTTCAGCAACTACCCTACTGTATCTAGAGCCCCCCTTTATTTCTACATAAAGCTACCCCTTCATCCATGTACAATCCTAATTTTAAAGTGTACCTAAACTGACATGTGACATGATGTGATGTATGTATAGTGCCATTCCTGCATAGAACTAGGCTGTGTTATTTTTTTTCTCCCTGAAAGCAATAGGCCCTGTTTCCACATGACACGCTTCATGTGCCGTGTCCGTCTCTAAAACAGATGCACCATTCGTGCTAATATGGATTCACATTTGAACCCCCCCTGCTGAGCCAATGCACAAAAATGTGGATTTGGGTGTGATCTGCATAACTGATGGAGGCACAATTTTCTCCCCCAGCTCACGATTAGGAAATAGCCTATTGATTTTAAAAGGCTGTCATTCCAGATCCAATTTCACTTATGGGAAACAGCAAGAAATCAAGTCACTTTTTTTTAAACGAACCTTCCCATAAGGGAGGTATGTAATAGTGTGTGCCTGGGGGGGGGGGGGGGGGGCTGGGTGTTAGGGGCGACAGTAATACTTACCTGTGGGGTTCTTCTCCTTATGTACCTGGCCCATATGATATGCACCATCTTATTTACCCGACGTGTGCGCCGCTATGCATGCCGGGAAATGTAGTCCATGGGTGCACAGTGTTAATGTCATAGCTGTATGTTAATCCAAGTTTCATATATATGCACTTAATAGATATAAGGTGACACCAATGTTTAATAAGGCTAATGTAACACAGATGATTCAGATGAATAGAGTTACCCTTTAAAGTTGGTCTTAGATTCTTTCATTACAGACATGCTCTAGCCAAGACCTGGTACTGTGTGAGTTTTTTGTCTTCTCAGGAATTTCTAAACTGATATGGCGTGCCTGGCACTGCAACCTCCCATCGGAAAATGGTTCAAGACACACTAGTAAAGGCCTTGAAAATAACTATGAGAACAGGATGTCGGAGAGATTGTGTGCTGTAGTCCAGACCAGGTGCAAGGCTGTGGGAATTCTCCACCCTCTCGGAGTGAAAGAAGAAGACCCTCGGAGACACACATTATTATTGGACAAGTAAATTACATCATGACCACGTAATTTGGAGTATAAGAACTGGTGCACAGCGGAAGTTGTTTCAGAAACCTTAAACTGCCTTGACCCTTTTGCTAGGCTTATCTGGGTTTCCCTCATGTATACATGTGCCATTTTTGAATAAAGCTATAAGTTGTTCTCCTGACTTATTTTTGAAATCTTGGTGTATTAGTAAGTAAGTGACTTCCACATTTTGGTCCTTCGAAGCCGGAATCGATTCTGTTTCGCCTGGGGTACATCTCTGAAATATGGGGGTGATAATCCCAGTCATCCCAACAAAATAAGTCCTCCAGGGTGAAAATTCCCTGTAAAAAGGGGCAAATTCTCTGAGTGGTATACCCAAACGGGACGGAGCTCGAATCCAAGAACCAGGATTTCAGGAGATGCTTTGAAGAGCGGCGGGCTTTACCTTTTTTTGGTGTGTTTGTGTGTGAATGTGTGGCCGGCCACGGATTGAGCGGATTAAATTGATTGTCAACGCTGAGAGCTATCAAGCTGCATCAAAAAAGTAAGTAGATATTTGATTTTATTCGAGTACTGCATGACAATTGAGTTAGCCGGGGTATACCTGTGATCTTTAAAAAAGCTGGCAATTTTACCAAATTGTCAGTCGTGGTATCTGCGAGGTGGAATAGATCCTCATTGACCGGATGAGGAGAAACAGTGGATACCACGCAATAGCCACAGGGCAAAAGTAATCCAGGGCGAAAGTGCAAGCCGGATCTAATCCAGGGCTACAACAGCCGGGTTGAATCCAGGGCGAAAGTGCAAGCCGGATCTAATCCAGGGCTAAAACAGCCGGGTTGAATTCAGGGCTCAAGTGCAAGCCGGATAATAGCCGTGGTTATCATCACTGATTTGCTAGGCTGGGTAGTAATTCTCGCAAAGCGCGCCCGAGTTACAGCGGCATTCAGTGAAGTGTACTATTCAGCAAGTCGGCCCCAGCACAGTATCGGTCCACGGGGGGCAGCGGCGGCTGAGCAGTCACATCATAGGAAACAGGTCACAGGTACCCCGAAGTAGAGTTGTCAGACAGGATGGGGCAGAATGCAACTAAAGCTCAACTTCTCCGTGCAACGGATGATGAACTTCTCATGCACCGTAAAGACCCCCGCTTGACGGAGAAATGCGAGGTTTGGCATGAGATGTTCAAATTCCCGGGCAATTTGCACCCGAGACAATGCAGGGCATTGATAAAGGCTATAGAGGAGAGAAGTAAAGGGAAATTGATTTTGCAGAATAAATATGGTTTGCAATTGGCGAGAGAATGGCGAGATGAAGCTGACAAGCGTAAGAGGGAACTGTGCTTCTTTTATTTTGGGAAGAAAGCGAGTGATTTGGAGGGTGAATATGGTCACAGTGTGACTGCGCAGGATGTTGAGAGCGAGAGTGAATGTGAAAGTGGAGATGTGCCTGGAGCTGAGGCTGGAGAAGCACAAAGGTTGAGGCAGAGATCCCAATTCCCTTAGCGGGGTCCAGACCATAAGTCAGGACATCCAGCCCGCTCCTCAAGTACAGGAAACATCAGTGAGCCCACTAAGTCCAAACCTGTTAATAGACAAACTGAGGTGACAATGTCTGATAGACAGTTGCGGGGGCGAAGAACCTCAGGAACCCGAGGCAGAGCACCCTCAGCCTCGGGCATCAAACAGGAGGTTGATCAGTTAGCTGTGACAACGGGAGATCTGAGAGTAAGTGCAAATAGTGAAAAACAGCCATCTCAGACCCCGCCGAAATATACCAACATTTACCCACCGCTTCCACACCCTTAACTTCCTTCCTATAATCCAGGCGCCATCTTTATGCACCCGATGGCAGCCATGTCACAGCTCCCGGGTTCCGCCATGTTACCATATCCATCTTCCACCACATTGCGACAGCCGGCGGTGGCCATTTCAATGCCTACTGAAAAGTGCAACCCTGAACCCGCAATGCAAATGCCTATGATAGAGCTCCCAAACGGAGCAGGGCAAACCATACATGTTTACAGACCCTGGACAGAGGACGACATGTTGAATGCAATTAAGACTATACCAAGCCCGAGAGAGGATGTGGTTGAATGTGTTAAACAACTGACGGAGTTTTAAGCTGACTGCCACTGAATGTGAGAGAGTTGTGAGAAGAGTCTGTGGAACTGGATGGGTGAATGTCGAAGGGTAATTGGAGTGCATGGGGGCCTGGATGACTTGCGACTGACCCGCCAGTGGAGTTGGATTGGGATAGCACAACCTTAACCACCAGGTGGGATGCATTGATCCAACGAATGATAACATTTTATAAGATCACCCCAGATTTTACCAAGCTTTCTACGATTTCCCAGAAAGCAAACGAAAGCGTGGATGATCTGGTAGCACGGGTCATGGATGCTTTTGAAAAATACAGTGGGTTGCAGAAACCTGCAGTGCTTGATGGCACTACACCATGGGAACAACAGCTCAAAGCTGATAGGGCTTTAAAGGAAGAATTACAGTGGACAATCCATAAACATTTGATTACATGGCGTACATGCAGTGTGACAGAGTTTTTGGAGTATGCCAGGCATGCCGTGCGGAGAAAATTCTGATAGAAAAAAAAAATCGGGGACAGAAGAGACATCCTGCTGCGGCAGCCTCCTATTCCTTGTCCACCTGCAACCAGGGCGCGGGTGAGGAGGGTGCATACAGCGGAGATGTCTCACGTCCCCGTCCCCGTCCACGTAGATTTGTGCGTGACTATGCTGGAAAACGAGAAAGAGGGGAATGTTTCATTTGTGAAAAGCGGGATCACATTGCACGAGACTGCCCAGAGAATACGGCCAATCAAACCAAGCAACAAACCCAGTCTGCATGACTAGGCAGGGAAGAGTTGAGCCGTGACACTATTGTGATTGAGATTGATTATGCTGACACAAAAAAGCCTGAAATCCTCTTGTCTGTATCGAGTGTTAGAATCAAGTTTTTGGTTGACACTGGTGCATGTAGGTCTGTCCTTGGGACTGGTTTAAATATCCCGTGGGAAAAGTTGGGTACAGTTGTTACACACAATGCCGGTGGTGGGTTTGAAGTGTCCCCAACCACTAAACCGTTGCAGGTTTTAGATGAAAAGTCAGGCAGAACTGTGTTTTGCAGTTTCATAATCTCTGCAAGGTGCCCAATTAATCTGTGTGGCAGAGACTTGATTGGTGATTTGAGTTGACTATTGCTCCCGGTCCAGAGTCACTGCAGATCCATCGTGCTCCTGTGGCAGAAGCACCTGACGTGCATAGGTACGGTATTATTCTGCCAAATTCACTCCTGAACTGGATGCAGCAGGATGCCGGTCCGGCTGATACATTTCAGGAGGTAGTATGTGTGGCACACGTCACCACACATTACATAGCAAATGGATGCAGGGATTTGGACTATGAGCAAAAGTACCCGATGAGGAGAAAAGTCTGTGTAGAGATTACCGGACTATGGGAAAATGCAGAAGGTTATGTTTTGTATTAGGTTTCAATCCCAGGCTGGGACAGTGTTGAGACAGACGGCATCCTGCAGGATGAGCTGTTTGCTGTCCCAAACTCCGCCCCTCATGCTTCACTGTACAAACCGCAGTGGGGACGTTGGGACACGGCCGGGATTCTATTGAACAAATGGAAAGAAGGAAGTGGTGAGGGCATTTACGGCCCACGCCACCTTCAGACCACGGGAATGCTGATACACCTGACTAAACGACCTGAAGAAGCTGACAATGTTGACTTTGCAGATGCGTCCTGACATGAGTTGTCCAGTGTCCCAGACAAGCTGTGGGCACAATCTGACACTGACGTGGGCCTGATACAAAATTCAGAGGAGGTCATTGTAGTTGCTAAAGGTGCGTACCGGCCTTAGAAAAAAACACTTTTTTTTTCGATAAAACTCCATCCTGACAGCAGATTTTGGTTTGCATTTACCTTTAAAGGGAAAAGGTACACGTACTCGAGACTCCCGCAAGGGTACTGTGAAAGTCCGGCAATCTTTTCACAAGAGATAAATAGGTCTCTAGAATCTTTCCCTGTCCCTGATGATTGCAGACTCCTCATTTATGTCGATGATTTGTGTATAGGTGCTCCAGATGAGAAGAGGTGTCTGCAACTCACAGTGCAATTGCTCTGTTTCTTAGCAGAACAGGGCCACAAGGCCTCACGTAAAAAAACTACAGTTCTGTCAGCCCACTGTTAAATATTTAGGACAACTCATTTCAGGTGCAGGACGTACTATTGAGGATACGCGGATACGAGCTATCCAAGATATACCAAAACCTGTGACAAAGAAAGACATGATGACGTTCCTTGGGACCCTTAACTACTGCAGGGCCTGGATTATCCATTGCTCAGCACTGATTAAGCCTTTGTTCAATGCCATCCACACTGACCCAATGGCAATGACTGACAAAGTCACCTGGACAGATGACTTGACTATGGCATTTGAGAGGTGTAAGTCTGCGCTGCAAGATCCCCTGGTTTTAGCCTTCCCTGATTACACGAAGGTTTTTAAACTGTATGTTGATTGCAAAGATAAATGCATGACAGCTGTGATGACACAAACTTGGAGAGACAAACAGAGGCCGCTAGGTTTTTATTCTAAGCTTTTGGATCAGGTTGCATGTGCCTTGCCGTCTTGTGTACAAGCTGTTATTGCTGCTGCGATGGCTGTTGACATAACGGCCACCCTGGTCCTCTACCATCCACTAGAGGTTCTTGTTCCCCACGCAGTGCATGCTCTTTTGTTGCAGGATAAAATGACGTTAGTTACTCCTGCCCGTCACTTGTATTGCACTGCCACTTTGCTGGGTCAGCCTCACCTTACAGTGAAACGCTGTACCACATTCAACCCAGCAACTTTACTCCTGACCCCCGCTGCAGAGGGTGTTGAGCCCCAGAATGATTGTGTCACAGAGTCACAAAAGGTCTTTCTGCCCAGAGAAGACCTGAAGTCCGAACCAATACCCGGAAGTACACTCGTCTTTGTCGATGGCTCTGCCTCCAAAGATGCCTTAGGAGTGAACAGAGTGGGATATGCTGTTGTTACCCTGGATACTCATGTTCAGTTTTTTGGCTTGTTGTGTCATACCCCTGGCCAGGAAATACTTGGGCAGTTTCATAAAGCAGAAAACTGATGCAGCCATGTTTTCACTCCAACATGAGGAATACAATGACAGTGAGGAGGAGGACAGCTTTATGGGGAAGCACAAATTCCCAAAAATTGACTTCTCAGTTGTGTAGATTGTTTGATATCTGATAAGATAGTACACTAGAAGCAGTAGGCGTTAAACATATATATTTTGCAATGCTACAAGGCTACGATGAAAGCAACTGCTAGCTTCCATTATTTAAGAAGCGTTTCAAGTCTATGTAGTTGAACCCTTTGCCACCTTATACATATATATGTGCAACAGGGGGGTATGTTAATGTCATAGCTGTATGTTAATCCAAGTTTCATATATAGATATATAGATATACTTAATAGATATAAGGTGACACCAATGTTTAATAAGGCTAATGTAACACAGATGATTCAGATGAATAGAGTTACCCTTTAAAGTTAGTCTTAGATTCTTTCATTACAGACATGCTCTAGCCAAGACCTGGTACTGTGTGAGTTTTTTGTCTTCTCAGGAATTTCTAAACTGATATGGCGTGCCTGGCACTGCAACCTCCCATCGGAAAATGGTTCAAGACACACTAGTAAAGGCCTTGAAAATAACTATGAGAACAGGATGTCGGAGAGATTGTGTGCTGTAGTCCAGACCAGGTGCAAGGCTGTGGGAATTCTCCACCCTCTTGGAGTGAAAGAAGAAGACCCTCGGAGACACACATTATTATTGGACAAGTAAATTACATCATGACCACGTAATTTGGAGTATAAGAACTGGTGCACAGCGGAAGTTGTTTCAGAAACCTTAAACTGCCTTGACCCTTTTGCTAGGCTTATCTGGGTTTCCCTCATGTATACATGTGCCATTTTTGAATAAAGCCATAAGTTGTTTTTCTTTTCATCTCCTAAATTATTTTTGAAATCTTGGTGTATTGGTAAGTAAGTGACTTCCACAACAGCCCATATGTGGAGGTTCAGTTTAAAAAAAAAAGTGAACCGGAGGTGAAGACCAGAGCATTGGTGAGTGGTTGCGCAGGCACAGGATGTCTGCAGGAGACCATTAGAAGCCCCAGGTAAGTTCAACTCTTTTTCCCCCTACCTCCCTACAGTAGTCCTTTAAACCTAACGTTTATACAATTGTCCAACTCATGTAAGTTTTACATTTTTAAAAAGTTGCTTCGTAAGCCAATAAACTCAAAAAGACACATGGTTTAACCTCCCTAGCGTTCAGTTTCTGCAGGATTTCTGTGAAAATAGTGGTTCAATTAATTTTCGTGAAAATTTTGCTTGCAATTTGTTAAAATCCATCAAGCAAGGGTCTAGTATCCATTTTGAGTATAATAAAAGTTTAAAAAAAAATCAAATTAAAATTTCTAAAATAAACTTTTTAATCACAAATAGAAAATCCTCCTCAAATATGGATGAAGAAATAAATCTACAAATGCAGAAATAAATACCGTACAGTGTTTACCTAAAACATCTCCCTTGTGTGGTACAACAACTAAGGGCCAGTTCACACGCACACTTGCATGTCATTTACCACCGTCTATGGAAAATTTATTTCCTCTGTCTGGAAGCAGCATGGTCTGGTCGTTCTGGGGTCCATTAGCGCCGCATTCCTGTGTCCCCCTGCGGGAGAAAAATGACGATCGCTGGGAATCGCCCCTGAAAATCGACAAACGGTTTTCTGCGCGCTTGCAGAAAAGTATTTGGGCGAGAATCTGGGCCAGTGATTGAGACATCCGCCTGAACCAGCCCTAAAGGTCCACACACACGCTGGTCTGAACTCTGAGTGGTGCACCATAACGACTGCCATGGGGGGTGGTCATTATGGTCAGACCTGCGTGACTACATCAGGCGCACAACGATTGCATGAAGATCCGGCGTGTTAGATTTCTAGCAATGCCGAGCACAGCACAATAGCATTGTTCTCGCTGCTCCCACCACCAGAAACTTCTCCATTACACACGTCCATTGTTTCTTCCCCTGCATAGTTAAAGACGCATTGTCTGCAAAGACTGATGACACTTCTGTACAGTGTTGTTAGTGCACTGTCGCCTTTGGCTGATGATGACACCTCTGCTGTGATGCGCGGGGGGCGAAGATGGTGGTTGTTATAGTCCGTCATGGCCGAGTTCAGACCAATGTGGCAATAAGTGTCATTCTCTATACAATATACAATATGGTATTAGATTCCATCGTTTGAATTTTCTGTAATGCTGTAATATTTATTATGTAATATAATATGTAATAAGAATATGTAATATGCTGTAATTCTGTAAGTTTAAATCTTGTGGTAATTCTGTAATATGGGCCTACTGCCAGTAGGTGGTGCACATACACCATTATAACTCTTTCAAGGCCTGTTTTCAGCGTAGCTGTAGACGAACCCAGCTCGTCAATACCACCTGTAGAAAGTTGTGTAGCAACGAGTCAGGCTCGTCCTTATCACCAGGGAGGCTACAGGACAAAATTAAATAAAATATGTGTGGGATTTAATCAAACAAAGTCATTTTTAACCGCTTCCGGAAGTTTCAATTTCAATTTCAATTTTCAAATTTTAATTACCATGCCACATGCTCCCGCTCATCATGCTGCTTTCCCACTGCTGCAGCCCACTCACCCTGTAATTGCTATGACAGCAGAGCTCCCTGACCTAGTCAGGATCCTGTGATCACTGTGAGCCTATCACAATCAGCCAATCAGTGACAGGAGAGTGGTGTGAACAGCGACACGTTGGTGAGCCCCTTTTTTGTACCAGAAAGTCTCTGGTTCTTAAGGGGCCAGAGACTGCGGGTATTTAAGTGCTTAAAGGGAACCTGTATTGAGTAAAATTTTTTAAAATAAACACATGAGGTAACTTCAAATGAACATGAACACCTTGCCATCAGTTCCTCTCAGAAGCTCACCATTTTCTTGTAACAATGATCCCTTCCAGTTCTGACAACATTTTGTCAGAACTGAAATATATCAGTTGCTGTCAGTTATATATCAGTTGCTGTCAGTTATAGCTGAGTGGACAACTGATGTGCCCGGTAATGTCCATGTTTCCCTATGGCTCAAGTGGACGATGTTACAGTTAACAGTGTGCTGACCAGAAAGCTGTTATGGGGTAATGGCCATTTTCAAAATGGAGGACAGAGAATTCCCTTGATCACAGTGGACAAACAGGACGCGGGAGAGGAGAAAGAGATTGAGGAGTAGACTACACAGGAGGTAAGTATGACTTGTGTATTCTTATTTTGACTTTTAATTTTCAGTTCAGTTTAATTGTTTATCTCATCAGTTTTTTTTCCAGTTCAGGTTTGTTTTAAACACACTCCTGTGTGTCTGTCTTATATAAATTGAAGCATGGTATCTGTAGCCCCCAGAGTCTTTGTGCTATATAGGTGAAGAACCACCTGCGAACCAAAAGATGAGGTTTCACGACAAGTATGAGATCACATGAACGGTGTGAGACTGTCACCTCTGCAAGATGTATAAACTGCATTCATAAGTAAGCTTAGTCTTTTCTTGGGAAGCTGTCGATTCAGAATTTTGCAAATCCAAATAAAATGAGTCGGTGACACCCCCCTTGATGTGTTCTCTTGGCTTATTTTGTGCCTTCCCTAACACAGATGGTGCACACAAGCTGCTTTGCAAGTGTCCTTGTTTGGACTCCGAGACATAAACCTTATTCCAGCTGTAAGACGGAGCTTATAACAACAGCAGAGTTTCACATTCGCTGTGACTCGATATAACCCTGTTAAACTTCATAATAACCCAAAGACACATAGGATGACAAAAACACACTGTTTCAAGTCCAGTGAGACTGTCCACAAACTGTGAATCAAAGCTATTACCTTGTTTTCAGCAATGATAGATTAAAATGGACTTTAAGTAGAGATATCTTTTAGTACCAGGAAAATCTGTCTTTTTTATGTTAGACTGAAATTTATGTCATATTAAATTGTAGCATCCTACTGCACTGCTGCTTTAGATGGTAAAATATATATTATGCTTATATTAGAGGAGAGGGCACCATTTCCAAACTGTAGGAGTATTTCTAAGCTGTAGGAGTACATCTTGTAATTCACTTTAAGTGTAAAGTCAATATGTGGCCACAGAGATTTTTACTCTCATCTGCAGTTGATTTGTGTTATTTTTCTAGATGTGTGTGGGCAGCACGGTGGCATAATGAATAGCAGCTGGGGTCCCTGGTTCAAATCTAGGCCAAGACACTATCTGCATAGTGAATAGCAGCTAGGATCTGGGTTCAAATTTGTACCAAGACACTATCTCCATGGAGTTTGTATGGTTTTCCCGTGTTTGTGTGAATTATGGTTTCAGATAAGCTATTTGGTTCCCTCAAATATTGCCCTTAGTCTGTGACAGGAACATAAGACTTGGGCCCATTTGCAATTAACTTTTTCTCCCGAATTTTCTGCTAGGAGATCATTTTTCATCATTTCTTTAGAATAACTTTTAAGCTCTTTGCAACTAAAAATTTACCAAAAAGTAGTTGAAAATGTACTAATGATTATTTAAAGTATTCTCCTGCTTGCTCATGTTTTAAAAGGCATTTTATTGACGAGGTATTCAAATATTGCCTAGGAGAAAACTCAGGAGACAAAGTAAGCATATGGGACTACGGTAGGATTGGATTGTAAGTTCCTCTGAAGGATAGTTTGTGGCATGACTATGTATTCTGTAAAAAGCTATGGAAGAGGTCAGAGCTATATAAATATACATTCCCTTTTCAGGTTGTCCACACGTACATTTTACTTTGTTTTGTTTAACTTCCTTCCTTACTCCCCCCCTCTTTCTTTCTTTCCCATCTGCACATGCACACACACACACACACACACACACACACACACACACACACACACACACACACACACACACACACACACACACACACACACACACACACACACACACACACACACACACACACACACACACACACACACACACACACACACACACACACACACACACACACACACACACACACACACACACACACACACACACACACACACTACACATACACACACACACACACACACACACACACACACACACACTACACATACAGTATACACACATAGAATGGGGAAGAAGATACAGTTGTCGGTGACATCAGTTTGACTCCTGTCTGTTACCTGAGAGTGGTTTGCTATTCACAACTATTGTGAGATGTCACATGGATGTCAAAATGACATCAGATAGGTATGAAAACTCATGAACTCCAGAAATAAAAGTAAAATGATTTGTAGGTTTTCCCCCTTTGCAGTCCAGTTACTCGATAACAGTCTGATATCTGTTCAGCTGTATGATACTTTTCTTTTCAAAATTTTACTAGGAATTTTAAATAATTATAGAGAATAAAGTAGTTTTTTTTTATATAGGGATGGTCGGAAATGCCAACTTCCGATTCCATGGAAATTCTGAATATTTTCCCTTTTTTTTTAATTTCTTCTGTTTTTCCGGTGTCTTTTTTTCCATTTCCAGTTTTTTCGATTTCCAATTTTCCAATTTCCGAGGAGTATATTATTTGTCATTATTTTGTATCAGAGAATGCAAAAAATAACCCCCCAAAAAATTGGAAAACAGGGAATAGGAAAAATGGAATCTTGATTGGTACAAAATTGCTGCGGTAATACAGTATTATTCTTATTTTTATGCCGCTTTTCTCCCTGGGGACCCACATCGCTGTGACCCTGCATTCTGCAGAGGTGCATTTTTAGCCTTTTCTTAAAGCTATCCAGAGAAGGAACTTCTCACACTCATGGTGGAGGTAAGTTCCATAGAGTAGGGGCTGCATAGGAAACGGCCCGAGCACCACATGTTTTTTTCAGTGGATGCTAGGAATAACCCAATTCATCTTATTTGCATGTTACAAACAAGTAGATTTGAAATGAATCAAAAGAGAGCATAATTGACAAAGAAATAATATAGACGGGTGCATGAAAAAAGGGCGCCAGGATAAAAGGGCCCGGCTGGATAACAAATTGGCGCAGGTGGATAACGAAATCTAACAATAAACATTATTAACGAAATTAGTTAACGATAAATACCATTTTAAAACAGACGGAAGATGAAAACGAAAAGATATTAACTTTAAAAATTGTTACATAATTCAACAATACAGCTTAATCGAACCCTACTCTCACACAGAACCCTCCCCTGGTGGTGCCTAACCGTAACCCCCCCAACTGGTGGTGCCTAACCCTAAACACCATCCCCCTGGTGGTGCCTAACCCTAAGACCCCCCTGGCGGTGCCTAACTCTAACCACCCCCCTGGTGTTGCCTAACCCTAACTACCTCCTGGGGGTGCCTAGCCCTATCCATCCCCCTTCCCCCGGTGGTGCTTAACCCTAACCACCCTCCTTGCACAAACACCATTATACACATAGAAACGATAAAGTTTGATTACATAAAATGTGTACATACAAACGACATAATATGACAAAAACTATAAAATTGCAAGTTTCTAAAACTATAACATACTTCAAAAACTTTAATGTTTTAATGTTGATAACAATATTAATCCCGCGCCCTTTTCTCTGCCTTGGGCGCCCTATTAATGATAAATGCATTCAGGCTATGGCGGCGCCCTTTTCGTCCACTGGCCGCCAGCGCCTTTTTTTCCTGCTACCATATAGACAATATGACAGCCTCTATATAAGTGCACCACTCATTGCATTCATAAGGCTTTGCACAGCTGAAGAAGTGCCGCTGCTATGAGACTCGTCACTCCGCTGGGTTCAGGTCAGGTCTGCTAACGCTTTTTCAACAATCACAATCTGCATACTTTTTCCTATTAAGTGACTCAGTAAGCATCATAGCCAGAGGGTCAGCACTGCATCAAAGCCTCTATTAGAAGGAGGCTGGCAATGGCATATCCCTTAATTCGCTAATAACAAGGGTGCTTTAAATTCCTCTTCTAGCTATCATTTTTGTATCATATGCAGATAAACTATACTATAATATCAAAAAGAGGATCCAGTATATGTACTGTGTTATTCCCATTGGCACTGGCAGTAGATTTGTAGAATATAAAGCGTGGCTAGAATGCTATCACACTGACAATATAAGCCATCCATTCAGACTAATGACTCTTCCCTGACTGGGATCCAGGCAACATGCCAGGCTGACAGTCACATAGGGGACACTGCCTTGGGCCATGGAATATAGATTCCCCAAGTATTGTTTATACACATTTCTGGGATGGAAGGAGTTTTATTATAATATAAGGCAGTATAAAAGCAGGAAAAATCCCAGTAAGCAACAATAAAATGGGATCATCATCAAGAGATTAATTTGAGCATGAACAGTTAATCTGCAAAATAGGACTGAATGACTGAAAGGCACTGCTTGCTGATGAAGAAGATTGAGTGGATTAAGCTAACAGAGCATAAGGTATGACTTAAGCCTAAACAATGAGTTCAGTGGTTTGGATTTAAAAACATAACTGAATGCTGTTTAAAATCTGAACTCTAAAGCTGCCCTCAATGGCTGTTGGTCAATCCAGCTTTTTACGGTCAGATCAGGTGACAGCTAAAAACTTGCATGTGCAGCACCTAACTTCCCCCAGAGCATACATTTGAAATCTGCGCCAGGAGACTTGGGCGCAGGATACAGCCGGCATATGGCTGATCCTGCTTCTGCACAAGTCCCGGCCGTGTTAATTACTATTCTCCCTCCAGGCCGCCATGGATGGTGGGGAATTATAAAATTCAGCTTCCAGCTATTGCTGGAGGCCGAATTATTGTGTTTTAAAAACAACTTCAGCTCCGTCTTCTGACGGCGCCGACGTTGCTCACTGAGCGCCGCTATAGCTGTAATTCCTATTACAGTCTATGGTGGCGCCGGCTGTGCCCAAATCTTCCTGCGCTGAAAAGCACTGCTCCGCCCCCAGACTTCTTTTGTGGTTTGTTCCTGGGAGAGGAAAAGTGATGATTAGCTGGGCTACATTTTGCCTGGACAATCAATATTGCATTCCTTTGCTTTTTTCCTTTGCTTTTTTCCTTTGGTGGTCTTTTGGTACTCCCCACCCCCTCTACACACATAGTGTTTTTAGGAGTCTAAAGGCCCATACCGACAATGTGATTTAAAGAGAATCTGTAGTAAAAATAAAAAACAGATACTCACCTAAGGAGAGGGAAAGCTCTGGATCCTATAGAGCCTTCCCGGGCCCCTCAAGGTCCCCATATTCTAGTGCTGGTTCCCTGATTCAAATCTTCTGCCGCCGGAGCCTTTAGAAGTTTTTGGAGCACTCGGGCTCCTGAAGACGGGCAGCTCTGTAGTGCGCACGCATGAGTGAACAAAAGAGGGCATGCACCGTCTTCCGAAAACTCCCGAAGCCGACCAGAAACAGAAGAGAGCAGACTACGACACATGGGTCGTAGACTGCTAACGGGGGAGCCTGCAGAGGACAATGGGGAGACTGGGAAGGCTCTATAGGACCCAGAGCCTTCACTCTCCTTAGGTGAGTATATAATTTTTATTTTTATTTGCACTTCAGATTCTCTTTCCTGCCTCCCTTTTCTGGTCAGAGATTAACCCTGTATGGCCAACACTGCAGCTCAGCAAGGTCTCCTAATGATTAGAAGCTGCTGTAGCTGCGGCACTGACCACAAGGAGTTAATCTTTGAGCTGCAAGGGAAGTAGGTGGTGGGGCAGTTTTGTGCTAAGAAGTAAGAGCTGCAATCTAGATAGGAAACACTCAATTTCCTGGCAGCAGAAATAGCCTGTGTACTGATCCGGGTTACATGACTGAAAAATATCTGGGATGGTTGCATCAAATTCAGAAATGATATGCACTGGCACTGCTGTACTCTGGAATGGTTGCATCAAACTCAGAAATGATATGCACTGCTGTACTAATAGTGGTAGTTAACCCCAGCTAGAACACAAGCATTGCATTGTTTTTTTTGCATTGATGTAACTATCAAAAAAGATATTGCAGTTTTAGAGCAGGTGCAGAGACGAGCAACAAAATTGATAGGTGGGATGGAAGGTCTCACTTACCAAGAAAGGTTAGATAAACTGGGTTTATTTAGCCTAGAGAAAAGACGCCTTAGAGGGGATCTAATTAACATGTATAAATACATCAGAGGGCAATATAATAGCTTGGTGGATGAGCTTTTTGTCCCTAGGCCTTCTCAAAGGACTAGAGGACATGATCTGCGCATGGAGGAAAACCGTTTTAGCCATTTATTTAGGAAAGGGTTCTTTACAGTAAGAGTGATTAATATGTGGAATGCATTGCCACAGGAAGTCATTATGGCAAACTCTATACCTGCATTTAAAGGGGGCTTCGATGCTTTCCTTGTGTTGAAAGATATCCATGGCTACACTTACTAGGTAATGCTTAATGATGTTGATCCAGGGATTTTATCTGATTGCCATCTGGAGTCGGGAAGGATTTTTTTCCCTTTTGGGGCTAATTGGACCACGCCTTGGAAGGGTTTTTTCGCCTTCCTCTGGATCAACAGGGATATGTGAGGGAGCAGGCTGGTGTTGTACTTTGTTTTCTGGTTGAACTCGATGGACGTATGTCTTTTTTCAACCAAAATAACTATGTAACTATGTAACTATGTACTTTCAGATGTAAAACAATTTGCCTGCTTATCTGCCATATATCACCTGACTTTAAATAATTGAGTCACCCAACAGGCTGGAGAGAGAATGCTTAAAAAAACCATGAATCAATCTCTTTCTGTACCATGGTCTCTGTAGAAACTGTATGTGGTCAACCTAGTTTTTTATTGCTGAATTCTGTTGGTTTCCCTTGATAAGCTTGGGTCTGGGAAAGTTGCTGCTGGCCACTTTCCTCCTCAGTACCCTTCTGTTTTAAATTAAGAGGCATATTGATTTTTAGTAACTGTCAAATTAAATTATAAGTTCTTTTTAGTGCACAATGGAAAACAGTACAGTTGACTGCACTTTCCATATGCTTTATGCCCACTGGTACTTTCTTTGCTTTGTGTTTCTGTTGCCTTTGGGTATATTGTTATACATTAGAAATAGAGCTATTACATATTTTTAACTGTACATTGAATACTCATTTGATACATATAAATAAGCACAGGACTCATCAGTCATGGGTGACTCAACGTGATAATGTTCCACCGTGTAATATCTTCAGATATTTCAAACACTTTCTCACCATCATCAAATAAAGGAATTAAGGCTCACTGGCCAGAAACTACCCACGTTAGAAGGTTGTGTATACAGCTTGAAAAATTCCAGAGCGATCCTCCAAGGCTTTGAGCTATGTACCAATCTTCCAATACGGATTCAGCAAGCGGAGTCTCAGGATATGAGCATACAAGCAAAAGGCAGCTCTCAGTGTAGGCTGTTTTTATTCAATAAACTATAGTATAACAATTGTTTAAAGTGGATCTGTAAGAAAAAAAGTGCCCCTATGGGGGGCAGGGAGGAGCCACAGGATCTGAATGAGGCTTCCCCCATCCTCTTGAGCTTTGGGGAACCAGCGCTGGCTCCCCTGAAAATCCCCCGACAAGCTGTGCGCAGGTGCAGTAGCATGCGACAATACTTACAATTTGCGCTCCTGCGCAGGTGCAGTATCAGCTTTCTGATTGGCTCAGGTGGAAATAGCCAAGCCTGATCGGGTCCGCTCTACTGCGCAAACACGAGACACCTGCCTCTGCTCAGTAGAACAGACCCAATCGGGCTTGGCTATATCCATCTGAGCCCGATTGGAAAGCTGATACTGCTCCTGTGCAGAAGCGCATCCTGTAAATATTGCTGCACGTGGTGTTACAGGGCTGCCACCGCTGGATCCTAGAAGGTGGAGAGGATGGGGAACCCTCATTAGGATCCAGAGGCTTCCCTCTCCTGAGGTAAGTACTCTCAAGGGGCAGGTTTTTCTTATTACAGATTTCCTTTAAAAGAAGCATAAAAACAAACACTAACAGGGCCCAAGCAATGGGTACCCTGGTAGTAAATGGTGCATGTGTGTTGGCCAAAACACAGGATAAGGTTAAAAGGTTCTGCCCATCTCCTTCCCTATCTGATAAGCTTAAATTCCTTTATTAGGTGATGGTAAGCATGTGTTTGATGTACCTGAGGATACTGAGGATATTACATGGTGGAACATTATCACGTTGAGTCATCCCATGACTGATGAGACCTGCGCTGATTTATATGTATAATTTTTGTGGACTTTGGGCATTGTTCACTCTTAGTAGTGGTGGCCTACTAAAAAACCTGTTAGTGCAGATTCAGATTATTTTTCTATACCTCTATAATCTATAAAATGTATTTTATTGTCTTTACTTGTAGGTGAATTGGTTTCACCAAAACTTGCCATACATCATTTCATTGGGATATTATACTGTGATCTGCATTGAAGGACAGCCAGCTCTTTAGGTTTTTACACCATGTAATTCAGCAGACCTTAACTGGCACACAGTGGGCAAATGCAATTCCAGGAGATGAAAAATGTGGATGCAAGTCTACCACCTCCTTGCCATCGCATACAAGGTAATGGTTTTAATCGTGGTTGGGGTGTCTTGGCACCCTATGGGAAAATAAAGATACAGGAGACAAAAAAGGGAGCCCGATAGTGCAGTATGTCAATAGTAGGTGTGTGGAGAAATCAATTGATTGAAAGGGCTACTCACAAAGGAGGGTTGCAAGGGGCAACCGACCACAGGAAGCAGGTGGAGACCATAAACCCGACTCCACTCGGGGGTGGTCCTGGACGGACCTGGTTGCGGTCGCTCTCTTAGATGAAAAAGGATGCACAAAACATTAACCGTGGTACAACAACAGGTGTTCTGTCACCACACCTCGGACAAACATGTACGGGGGTATAACTATGTACAATAAGGGAAAGAGGCGCCCTGATTTGAATAAAAGCTTTTAAAACCAGTTTAAAAACGAAAAAGAAAAATGAGGTATCTTACCTCAATGACTAAATCTCTGTAAACTTACAAAAGATTTTTATTTGGCGCCTCTTTCCCTTATTGTGCAAAGTTAATGGTTTATTCAGGTCTCGCTTTAATACTCCCAATGCATGTGTGATTTTAACCTTCACTAGAATTTTCAGCTAATTTCCATGAGTGTTATAAGGGAACCACAAGCGACATGTTGAGTGATTCTCAGTAAGATTTGAGTTCTTCAAATTTCTATAGATTTTGTGGTGTTGGGTTCAGCATCACAAATGACTTCTATTTTTAAAGGATTTTTAGTAAAAAAAAAAAAAGCAAACAAAAAAGACCAAAACCATAGCCCCTCCTCCCAAGTATCTTCAACTTCTTCTCCCCATGCTGCTTTGCATTGCCAGGATGCTAAGGAATCCAATTGGTCACTACACCTAAAGAAAACCCCAAGTGGCAAATTTTTTGTAAGGATTTTCTGTGATTTAGCTACAGAAGGGTATAGAAAGACCTGGCATAGACCATCCTTAATCTAACCTATTGGAATCTCCCTGGGAGTATTCTTAATGGAGCCATCAATGGACCAATGAAGCAGGGGATTGAATATTCGTTATTGTTGGAACTGAATTAGTCCCAGACCTTGGATCTCCTTTAAAGCAGAGGCTTATCTAGAGGGGTGCAGGCATAGCTCATGCCATGGGTGCCACAGCATCCATGGGCACCCTTGCCTGCTCCCATGCTGTGATGTCATGCCTGTTCCTGTGCTGCCCTGTCATGCTTGCCCCTGCTTCTCCCCCAATGCCTGCCCCTGTCACTCAGACCTCAGAACAGATTAATTTGGTTATCTGGAGAACATGGCTACTCAATTTATGTATGTAGGGCACACTTGGCTCAGTGCTAGAAAAGAGGACAAAGAGGGAATAATGATAGATATTTTCAAAAAAGTAAATTCAGCAATATGCCGGGCGAAACAACACAGGAAACCATAACACATGTACATGGGAAAGAATGCTGTTCTTAAAGGGACAGAAGTTTTGATATGGGGTGGGGGGGAGGGGGGCCCAATTTCAATGTTTGCCATAGGCTCTATATTACCCAGGTACACCCCTGCTTTCAAGTGTGCTAGCTGGCCCAACTGTCACTTCTCCCTTGCCTGTCATAGGTAGCTACAGGTGCCCCAAGTATTAGGTAGCTAGAGATACCCTCAGTATTGAGTAACTAGTGGTGCCCCCAACTGAAGTGAGCTCTTGTCAGTGAAATGTTGAGAGCTGGGCGAGTAACCTCTAACTTATGCTCTGCTCTGGACTCTGCATAGGGCAGAAGGGAGGTGCTCTGGGAGGGGAGTGAGTTGCCTTTCCATCATCAGGCGCTTGTAGGCACATGCCTACAGTGCCTTATGGTAAATCCATCCCTGCTGCATATACTTTTAAATACAGTTTTTTTTTTTAATATACAACAAGTGTGCTTTGAATTTTTGTCCAGCCTCTTCTAAGTACCTGCTGAGCATTAGTATTAACATATATTGCTGGATAATGACCTTGCATGTTACTGTACACTTGCCAATGTGACCATTATTAACCAATAATGTCCAACAATATTTAAAAGCTCGTAATTTAAAATCAGTGTTTTCATTTTTTAAAGGGGTTGAAACTCTTATGTATAACACACCAGTCAAAATGTATTCCTGCCTAAGTGAAATATATTGATTTTTTTTCCAACATCCAAATTGTTGGATATGCCAGTATGAGCACTGACAACAGCTGTGTATAGTGAATATGACATCCAGACTTAATTCTGAAAAGGCAGGCAGAACTATTAAATCTGTATAAAGTGTTCACAAGGGAAAGACTACAACTGATGCCAACATCACTTTTAAAGTTCACATCGATATTGTAACGCTCTTTGATGTTTTCGTGGCAGAGAGGACATTAACCTCTTTATGGCACAAGGAGCTTGGTAGTTGTTAAAAACAAACAGTTATTTTTATTAAGTACGATCTAAAAGTGTTTACTTTGCCACAAAGGAAGTGTGTTGCTTTATTTCACTATGTCATTTTATTTTGCTGATTCGCAGGATGTTTTTCTAGTTTTCAACATTGTGGAGTGAATCACTGAAATGTGCCTGTAGTATTTAAAGGATAAATGAGGCAAATAAAATAAAATCAGATTTACTTACCTGGGTCTTCCTCCAGCCCATAGAAGCCTATGTGTCCCTCGCTGGAGCACCTCTTTTAACCAGTCTCCTGGGGTCCCCCCTGTAGCGGCCACTGGCCCAAACAGGTCGCCAGCTTCTGTGCTTAGCAGAAGTGCTGCTCGTGGTTGTGCTCCCGAGCATGGCAGAAGTGCTGTTTGTGGTTTTGCTCCCGTGCATGGCAAATGTGCTGCTTGTGGTTGTGCACCCGTGCATGGCAGGTGTGCTGCTTGTGGTTGTGCTCCCATGCATGGCAGGTGTGCTGCTCGTGGTTGTGCTCCTGTGCATGACAGACGTGCATGGCAGTTGTGCAGCACGTGGTTGTGCTCCCGTGCATGGCTGGCATGCTGCTTGTGGTTGTTCTCCCATACATGGCTGGCGTGCTGCTTGTGGTTGTGCTCCCGTGACCAGGAACACTCTGTGCAAATTTAGACTTTATTTATAAGCTGTTTACCCCTATGACTTGTTTCCCCCTGCTTGATAAAGGGCTAATGAGAGCAATAAAAGGATATGTGCTGTCACAGCAATTTCGGACAAAGATGGGAATCCGATTCCCATTTTTGAATTATTTTGCAGAACTTTTTCTATTAGTTTTTTTTATGATGAAACTGTATGTATTAGCACTGAATTTTGTATATGTTTTGTTCAGAAGTACATTTATTTTGTGTGCGTGTGCGTGTGCGTGTGTGTGTGTG
The DNA here is from genome assembly GCF_040937935.1 of Hyperolius riggenbachi. Lineage (NCBI taxonomy): Eukaryota > Metazoa > Chordata > Amphibia > Anura > Hyperoliidae > Hyperolius > Hyperolius riggenbachi. The sequence goes on from NC_090651.1 coordinate 110,603,743, forward strand.
TGTGCGTGTGTGTGTGTGTGTGTGTGTGTGTGTGTGTGTGTGTGTGTGTGTGTGTGTGTGTGTGTGTGTGTGTGTGTGTGTGTGTGTGTGTGTGTGAAGACCTACAATTAAGTATTGTTGACTCGCATAGAGCTGGAAAGGGTTATAAAAGTTTCTCCAAAAGCCTTGCAGTTCATCAGTCCAGAGTAAGACAAATTGTCTATAAACTGAGAAAGTTCAGCACTGCTGCTATTCTTCCTAAGAGTGGCTGTAAAGATGACTGCAAGAGAACAGTGCAGAATGCTCAATGAGGTGAAGAAGAATCCTAGAGTGTCAGTGTCACAGGAGCCCTAGTGGCTGACCGCACTTAGCCTTCTAAACGGTGCCAGCGCACAGATCGTGCGAACTCTGGTCGCAGTCAATGCGCAGGAACCGTTAAGAATTAGCCGCAGACAACTCAGAAGGGAGCCTGTGAGACACGGGTGATTACAACTTCACCCACTGGTTCAGAGTAAACTGCCACCACCGCGGTTACCATGGGACCGTGGAGCCCACTAACTGACTAGTCCTGCGAATAAAACGGTTAAACACACGGTATTCTGTCTAGCCAACAACAAACAGTAGCGTATCTTCAGAGACCCGGGATCAGTTCTGTGTGTGCTGATAAGCAGGGTAGCGGACAGTGAATGACTTGGAGAAAGTCGTTTATTCACGCAATATAAATAATTAATATATACAGACAATTATTAAAATCACAATTATTAAGACAGTAATAGCCAGTATAAAAATAAAAGAATGGAGAAAAATACTTAGTTCCTGGAAAGATGTCCTTTTTGTGGGAAAAATCAGAGTTCTGGGTTTCAATCAGAGTTCAGAGTTCAGACCAGGTGGATGCCAGCATATCCTCAAGCTGGCACCTGATGAGTTCAAGATGTTCCAGGGTGGCGGACCCTGAGTTTGGGTCCTCTGCCATTCTTATGCCCCTGATTCAGTAGGAGGGAGTGAGGGCGGGGAGCCACACACCCCCTTAGAAGCTGAGATGAGCCCTCCCCTTGTCCTGGGGACTAGAAATCATATCTACCCATATATGGGCTCTATCTCACAGAACCGTACAGGTCAGGGCAGATTTATTAACATTTTCAGGTCTGTCTCGATTTACCCAGCGCCCTGATACCAGACATGAGGGGTGGGACCCTGTGGTATCATCAGGGCACTTTCAAACTGCCTCACTGGCAGTCCTTACCTCAGAATGTTCTGAAACTTCCTCAGAACCAGCACCGGGGCTCATGCTACACTTCCCCCACGTTTGGCGAAGCTGCCATCTCAGGAACCCCAGAAATATGACAGATCTGGGAAGTTATGGATATGCTATGAGACTCAGGTTATTCCCAGGCAAAGGCTCTTTGAAGTTTGGGGCAGCCAGCTAGGTGTCACCTCCCCTGCTGGGAGGGAGCCAGCGGGTCTGGCTTTTAGCCCAACTAGATTGCTTCTGCCATGGTGCTTGTCACCTTATACCTGATGGATGGGCCATCAGCACAGCTTGAAGCCAGGGACTCTCCGGGGCAGATTAGGCTCAGGCTCATTAACATATCAAAAGAGCCATCCAGCCTTTAGGATGGTGCTCTCTCTCTGCTAAGAAAAGGACTTCAGCTGCCCCTACACACTCAACCCAGATTGTATCGATTTGAAGCGCAATCGATGCAGGGAATCGAGTGCGATCGTTTTTTTCTTCACGGGCGGTTCCAGGACGCGCCTGCGGCCCCGCAACCGTCGGTGACAGCCCTCCCTGGGGAGAAGGCAGATAGACATGCATCAGCAAGATGTGTGTCGTTGCCGCTAACCTGCGATATCTGATCTAGTTCCCCGTTGCAACAGGATAGCCCGTCGGCGTTCTGGTGTCGGCTGCCTGCCTTGTGTTGAATCGTGAAGTCATACTGCTGTAATGACAGGCTCCAACGTAAGAGCTTGCCATTGGTCCCAGCAGTGCGGTTCAGCCAACTCAGGGGATTATGGTCGGTAATGATCGTGAAGGAGCGGCCGTACAGATACGATTGTAGTTTCTGTAGGGCCCACACGATCGCTAGGCACTCCTTTTCAGTTGTGGAGTAGGCTACCTCTCGGGGCAGGAGCTTCCGGTTCAGGCAGAGGATAGGGTGTTCATCTCCTTTTCCATCCACCTGGCTGAGGACTGCGCCAAGACCGTAGTCAGAGGCATCGGTTTGCACAACAAACCGACGACTGAAGTCTGGGGCTTGAAGCACCGGGGCGCTTGCGAGTGCCTGCTTCAAGGCTTGGAAGGCGTTCTCGCAAGCGGGGGTCCAGCTAACAACCTTGGGGTGTTTCTTGCTAGTGGCATCGGTCAGGGGTTTCGCTAAGGTACTATAGGCTGGAACAAATTTCCTATAGTAGCCGGCGGTCCCCAGGAACGCCAGGACCTGCTTTTTCGTGATAGGCCGAGGCCATGCCAGGATGGCGTCAACCTTTCCCGTGTCAGGTTTCAGGGTGTTACCCCCCACCCGGTGACCTAAGTACTGCACCTCGGTCATACCAATCTGACACTTACTCGGCTTAACTGTCAGATTGGCTGCGGCCAGCCTCTCTAGTACCTGGGACAGGTGTTTGAGGTGTTCCTCCCAGGTGGGGCTGAACACCGCAATGTCATCCAAGTACGCTACAGCGAACCCTTGCAGTCCCTCCAGCAGGTCGTTTACGGCCCGCTGAAACGTGGCAGGAGCGTTCTTCATCCCAAAGGGCATCATCGTGACCTCGAAGAGGCCAAAAGGGGTGATGAAGGCCGACTTCTGCCTCGCGTCAGGTGCAAGTGGTATCTGCCAGTACCCCCGGCTCAGATCCATGATTGATAGGTACCTGGCGGACGCCAGCGTATCCAACAACTCATCGATGCGAGGCATGGGGTAGGCGTCTGTAGTGGTGATGGCGTTCAACTTCCTGTAGTCCACGCAGAACCGAGTTGTCTGGTCCTTCTTGGGGACCAGGACAACAGGGGCTGCCCAGGCACTACAGGACTTTTGAACCACCCCTAGCTCCAGCATCTCCCTCACCTCTTTCTTCATGTCCGCTTGCACCTCTGGGGAGACGCGGTAAGCGGATTGCCTGATGGGGGGATGGGTGCCCGTATCTACCCTATGCACTGCCAGACTGGTCCGCCCCGGGGCACAGGAGAAGGTGTGCTGGTACGGACCCAGCACCTCCTGCAACTGCTCTTGCTGGGACGAGGAGAGTTGTGGATTGACGCTTAGGTCGCTGTCCACATCTCGTATGTCAGCCAGCAGGTCTAACAGGGGGTCTGCCTCTCCTTGCTCTAACCGGCTGCACACTGGCAGCACATACTTGGTCCTGTCATGGTGGGCCTTCAGCATGTTGACATGAAAGCTTTTCTGTTTCCTGCCTCCCATGTTCACCAGGTATGTCAGAGGGTTTAACCGTTGCACTATAGTGTAGGGTCCCTCCCAGGCCGCTTGCAGCTTGTTCTGCCTCACTGGAAGAAGGGCATACACTTTGTCACCTACTTCAAATGACCTCTCTCCAGCAGTGCGGTCATACCAGAGTTTTTGTTTGGCCTGAGCCTGGGCCATGTTTTCCGTTACCATTTCTGTGAGGGACTCCATCTTGTCCCTGAACTTGAGGACATAATCAACCACAGAGACATCTGTGGGGTCCCCCTTGCCCTCCCACGTCTCCCGCATCAATTGTAGGGGTCCTCGGACATTCCTACCATACAGGAGCTCGAACGGGGAGAACCCGGTAGATTCCTGCGGCACCTCCCTGTATGCAAACAACAGATGAGTCAGGTATCGTTCCCAGTCCCCACCTTGCGACTCAACAAACGTGGTCAGCATTTGCTTCAGCGACCCGTTGAACCTTTCACACAGTCCATTGGTCTGCGGGTGGTAGGGACTGGAGACAATGTGCGTCATCTGTATCTTTTTGCACAGGGCCTCCATGAGTCCGGACATAAACTGGGTTCCCTGATCGGAGAGCATCTCCGCAGGGAACCTGACTCGGGAGAAAATGTTCAGTAGCGCGTCGGCTACCTTGTCCGCCCTCAGGGAGGAAAGTGCCATGGCCTCAGGATAGCGGGTGGCGTAATCCACCACCGTCAGGATGTACCTTTTGCCACTGCTGCTAGGAGTGGGCAACGGTCCAATTATGTCGACTGCCACTCTGTGAAAGGGCTCATCTATGATTGGCAGTGGACACAAGGGAGCCTTGCGGGGATTCCCAGCCCTTTTTACCTTTTGGCAAATGGTACATGAGCGGCAGTAGTTCGTCACATCTATCCGCATTTGAGGCCAGTAGAAATGTCCCCGGATACGATCAAGGGTCCTGTGGATCCCCAAGTGCCCGGCCAGGGGAATGTCATGTGCGGACTTCAGCACATGCCCCCGGAAGGCACTAGGTACCACAAGCAACTTGGTACCCATCCCCATTTCACCTTCGGTGGGGTGTACAGGCTCACTGTACAACTTCCCACCTTCCCAGTATACCTTGAACGTAGCCTCGTCTGTGAGGGGCTCAGAAGCCTGTTTTCTGAGGGCCTCGAGGCTAGGGTCAGTCTGGAGTGCTTGCAGAAATGCAGCACTCTCACTCTCAGCCAGCTGGCCCGTGGCATATGAGGTTAGTGGCTGAAGGGTACCATCCCTGTGGTCAGAGGAGTGGGAGGAGGCCGGAACCTCCTCCACCTGATCTGAGCTCAGGTTCTGAGCAGTATGGCTGCGTGTTACCGCTAGCACGGGTATACCTTCAGAATGGTACATATTGGCATCACCTACATCATTGTTACAAGCATTAAGAACAGTAACAGGAACATTTTCATCACAGACAGTTTGTACATCAAACACAGGTTCCGTTGAACTGGGCACGTTCAACCCACCTCCCCCCTGTTCTTGCCCCTGGGTGCAAAGTACCTGGGTGTGGGCAGAGAGTCCGTCTCCGTCCTGGCATTCCACAGGGCTTGGTGCAGGTTCATAGTACGACACCAGCGAGCCCAAGTCGGTCCCCAGCAAAACAGGGACCAGCAGTTGGTCCAGGATCCCAACAACCTTCTCGTGGACCCCCACCCCCCAGTCGATGGACACCCGGGCTTGGGGAATGTGAGAAAGAGTGCCCCCCACTCCAGTGAGGGTGAGGTACTGGTCAGGAATGATGGCCTCTGCGGGGACAAGGTGTGCACGCACCAGAGTGACATCTGCTCCGGTGTCACGGAAACCAGTGACAAGCTGGTCATTCACAGTAACCAGCTGGTGATTGCTTGTGATGGGGGAGTTCCCTGCCCCCTTGGCAAACATCAGGTTGGATGCGGCCCCTGGTTGGGGTACACTGGCGGGGGGTGTCTGCCGCGGGCGAGGTCCAGGTGCTGGGGTGGTCTGCCTCCGCTCCGGACAGGTGAACTTCATGTGTCCCGTCTTGTGGCAGTAGTGACAGGTGACCTCTCCAGGGGCTGCAGACCTGGGTGCAGCAGCTGTGCTGGGTGGCCTCTGTGGCTGACGGCTCACAGGGGCAGGAGAGTCTGCCGAGGTATTGGGCTGACCTCCTCTCCAGCTGGATGGGACCGTTCTGCGGGTATCAGCCACCCGGGTAGTTGCAAAAGTCTCAGCAAGGTCTGCAGCGACAGTGGCTGAAGCCGGCCTGCGTTCTAACACAAACTGTCGTACATCAGCAGGGCAAATGTTCAGAAATTGTTCGAGGACTATCAAGTCCTCCAGGATGCCATAAGACCCTTTGGTGAGGCCTAGAGTCCACTGGCGTAGTGTGGTGAGCAAGCTGCTGACCACATCTCGGTACGAATCAGACGACTTTTTCTGCCAGGCCCTGAACTTTTTCCGATAGGCTTCTGGCGTCAGCTGGTACTTAGTAATGATAGCGTCTTTTATAGCAGCATAATCATTATCCTTCTCCGCAGGCAATTCTGCGAAGGCATCAAGCGCTTTGTAGCGCAGCAAAGGTGTCAGATGTCTGGCCCACTGGTCTTGGGACAGACGATACTGACGGCATGCTTTTTCAAAAGACCGCAAAAACAAGTCAATGTCTGTGTCTTTTTCAATATTAGCAAATTTAAATTTTGCACTTACGGGTGGTGCAGCTCCTTCAGCAGGGAGGCTGGGCGGTGAACTCCGGCTGGCCTGTTGAACCTTTGCCATGTTGAGCTCATGTTGTCGTTGGCGTTCCCGCTCAGCGGCATCCCTCTCCGCGTGGCGTTCAGCAGCAGCAGCAGCTTGCCGCTCCCGTTCCTCCCGCATTTGGCGCTCTGTCCGCGCTTCTGCAGATTGGCGCTCCTCACGCATGTACTGCAGGTACTTGTCCAGGTCAGTGTCCATCAGCTTTTGTAATGCCTGCTGCATTAGCGGATCAGTACAAACGGACAGTCCAGTACTGGCCGGTTCCAGGCGAGTACTTTCAGAAACTCTGGGATTGGGGTCCATACTGACAGTCTCTGGCGTAACTGTTGCAACAGGGCCCGCAGGATGCTCAACCTCCGTATGCGCAGAATCTTCAGTATCTGGTTCCCCTTGACTTGGGTCAGATGGGCTGGTATCCACTTCAGCAGACACCCCCGGCTCCCGCAGTTGCTGGGTATCCCATTGAAACAATTCCGTTACCAGGTCCCGTTGTGTCTTGCGGCCGACATCAATGCCTCTCTCTTGGCAAAGATTTTGCAGGTCCGCCAGGCACATTTTCTTGTAGTTCCCGGACATTTCCATGCCAAATAAAATAAAACTTTTGGAGAGGGGTACTGGCTACACAGTCTCTCTGTATATATAAAAAATATATTGCCTTCCAGCTACACCAACGAATTAGTTCGTTTCTCGATAGCGCTAGCGCTATCGTAGATACTTTCAGCACAACACAGGTCCCAACCGCTGCCTAACACTGTCACAGGAGCCCTAGTGGCTGACCGCACTTAGCCTTCTAAACGGTGCCAGCGCACAGATCGTGCGAACTCTGGTCGCAGTCAATGCGCAGGAACCGTTAAGAATTAGCCGCAGACAACTCAGAAGGGAGCCTGTGAGACACGGGTGATTACAACTTCACCCACTGGTTCAGAGTAAACTGCCACCACCGCGGTTACCATGGGACCGTGGAGCCCACTAACTGACTAGTCCTGCGAATAAAACGGTTAAACACACGGTATTCTGTCTAGCCAACAACAAACAGTAGCGTATCTTCAGAGACCCGGGATCAGTTCTGTGTGTGCTGATAAGCAGGGTAGCGGACAGTGAATGACTTGGAGAAAGTCGTTTATTCACGCAATATAAATAATTAATATATACAGACAATTATTAAAATCACAATTATTAAGACAGTAATAGCCAGTATAAAAATAAAAGAATGGAGAAAAATACTTAGTTCCTGGAAAGATGTCCTTTTTGTGGGAAAAATCAGAGTTCTGGGTTTCAATCAGAGTTCAGAGTTCAGACCAGGTGGATGCCAGCATATCCTCAAGCTGGCACCTGATGAGTTCAAGATGTTCCAGGGTGGCGGACCCTGAGTTTGGGTCCTCTGCCATTCTTATGCCCCTGATTCAGTAGGAGGGAGTGAGGGCGGGGAGCCACACACCCCCTTAGAAGCTGAGATGAGCCCTCCCCTTGTCCTGGGGACTAGAAATCATATCTACCCATATATGGGCTCTATCTCACAGAACCGTACAGGTCAGGGCAGATTTATTAACATTTTCAGGTCTGTCTCGATTTACCCAGCGCCCTGATACCAGACATGAGGGGTGGGACCCTGTGGTATCATCAGGGCACTTTCAAACTGCCTCACTGGCAGTCCTTACCTCAGAATGTTCTGAAACTTCCTCAGAACCAGCACCGGGGCTCATGCTACACTTCCCCCACGTTTGGCGAAGCTGCCATCTCAGGAACCCCAGAAATATGACAGATCTGGGAAGTTATGGATATGCTATGAGACTCAGGTTATTCCCAGGCAAAGGCTCTTTGAAGTTTGGGGCAGCCAGCTAGGTGTCACCTCCCCTGCTGGGAGGGAGCCAGCGGGTCTGGCTTTTAGCCCAACTAGATTGCTTCTGCCATGGTGCTTGTCACCTTATACCTGATGGATGGGCCATCAGCACAGCTTGAAGCCAGGGACTCTCCGGGGCAGATTAGGCTCAGGCTCATTAACATATCAAAAGAGCCATCCAGCCTTTAGGATGGTGCTCTCTCTCTGCTAAGAAAAGGACTTCAGCTGCCCCTACACACTCAACCCAGATTGTATCGATTTGAAGCGCAATCGATGCAGGGAATCGAGTGCGATCGTTTTTTTCTTCACGGGCGGTTCCAGGACGCGCCTGCGGCCCCGCAACCGTCGGTGACAGCCCTCCCTGGGGAGAAGGCAGATAGACATGCATCAGCAAGATGTGTGTCGTTGCCGCTAACCTGCGATATCTGATCTAGTTCCCCGTTGCAACAGGATAGCCCGTCGGCGTTCTGGTGTCGGCTGCCTGCCTTGTGTTGAATCGTGAAGTCATACTGCTGTAATGACAGGCTCCAACGTAAGAGCTTGCCATTGGTCCCAGCAGTGCGGTTCAGCCAACTCAGGGGATTATGGTCGGTAATGATCGTGAAGGAGCGGCCGTACAGATACGATTGTAGTTTCTGTAGGGCCCACACGATCGCTAGGCACTCCTTTTCAGTTGTGGAGTAGGCTACCTCTCGGGGCAGGAGCTTCCGGTTCAGGTAGAGGATAGGGTGTTCATCTCCTTTTCCATCCACCTGGCTGAGGACTGCGCCAAGACCGTAGTCAGAGGCATCGGTTTGCACAACAAACCGACGACTGAAGTCTGGGGCTTGAAGCACCGGGGCGCTTGCGAGTGCCTGCTTCAAGGCTTGGAAGGCGTTCTCGCAAGCGGGGGTCCAGCTAACAACCTTGGGGTGTTTCTTGCTAGTGGCATCGGTCAGGGGTTTCGCTAAGGTACTATAGGCTGGAACAAATTTCCTATAGTAGCCGGCGGTCCCCAGGAACGCCAGGACCTGCTTTTTCGTGATAGGCCGAGGCCATGCCAGGATGGCGTCAACCTTTCCCGTGTCAGGTTTCAGGGTGTTACCCCCCACCCGGTGACCTAAGTACTGCACCTCGGTCATACCAATCTGACACTTACTCGGCTTAACTGTCAGATTGGCTGCGGCCAGCCTCTCTAGTACCTGGGACAGGTGTTTGAGGTGTTCCTCCCAGGTGGGGCTGAACACCGCAATGTCATCCAAGTACGCTACAGCGAACCCTTGCAGTCCCTCCAGCAGGTCGTTTACGGCCCGCTGAAATGTGGCAGGAGCGTTCTTCATCCCAAAGGGCATCATCGTGACCTCGAAGAGGCCAAAAGGGGTGATGAAGGCCGACTTCTGCCTCGCGTCAGGTGCAAGTGGTATCTGCCAGTACCCCCGGCTCAGATCCATGATTGATAGGTACCTGGCGGACGCCAGCGTATCCAACAACTCATCGATGCGAGGCATGGGGTAGGCGTCTGTAGTGGTGATGGCGTTCAACTTCCTGTAGTCCACGCAGAACCGAGTTGTCTGGTCCTTCTTGGGGACCAGGACAACAGGGGCTGCCCAGGCACTACAGGACTTTTGAACCACCCCTAGCTCCAGCATCTCCCTCACCTCTTTCTTCATGTCCGCTTGCACCTCTGGGGAGACGCGGTAAGCGGATTGCCTGATGGGGGGATGGGTGCCCGTATCTACCCTATGCACTGCCAGACTGGTCCGCCCCGGGGCACAGGAGAAGGTGTGCTGGTACGGACCCAGCACCTCCTGCAACTGCTCTTGCTGGGACGAGGAGAGTTGTGGATTGACGCTTAGGTCGCTGTCCACATCTCGTATGTCAGCCAGCAGGTCTAACAGGGGGTCTGCCTCTCCTTGCTCTAACCGGCTGCACACTGGCAGCACATACTTGGTCCTGTCATGGTGGGCCTTCAGCATGTTGACATGAAAGCTTTTCTGTTTCCTGCCTCCCATGTTCACCAGGTATGTCAGAGGGTTTAACCGTTGCACTATAGTGTAGGGTCCCTCCCAGGCCGCTTGCAGCTTGTTCTGCCTCACTGGAAGAAGGGCATACACTTTGTCACCTACTTCAAATGACCTCTCTCCAGCAGTGCGGTCATACCAGAGTTTTTGTTTGGCCTGAGCCTGGGCCATGTTTTCCGTTACCATTTCTGTGAGGGACTCCATCTTGTCCCTGAACTTGAGGACATAATCAACCACAGAGACATCTGTGGGGTCCCCCTTGCCCTCCCACGTCTCCCGCATCAATTGTAGGGGTCCTCGGACATTCCTACCATACAGGAGCTCGAACGGGGAGAACCCGGTAGATTCCTGCGGCACCTCCCTGTATGCAAACAACAGATGAGTCAGGTATCGTTCCCAGTCCCCACCTTGCGACTCAACAAACGTGGTCAGCATTTGCTTCAGCGACCCGTTGAACCTTTCACACAGTCCATTGGTCTGCGGGTGGTAGGGACTGGAGACAATGTGCGTCATCTGTATCTTTTTGCACAGGGCCTCCATGAGTCCGGACATAAACTGGGTTCCCTGATCGGAGAGCATCTCCGCAGGGAACCTGACTCGGGAGAAAATGTTCAGTAGCGCGTCGGCTACCTTGTCCGCCCTCAGGGAGGAAAGTGCCATGGCCTCAGGATAGCGGGTGGCGTAATCCACCACCGTCAGGATGTACCTTTTGCCACTGCTGCTAGGAGTGGGCAACGGTCCAATTATGTCGACTGCCACTCTGTGAAAGGGCTCATCTATGATTGGCAGTGGACACAAGGGAGCCTTGCGGGGATTCCCAGCCCTTTTTACCTTTTGGCAAATGGTACATGAGCGGCAGTAGTTCGTCACATCTATCCGCATTTGAGGCCAGTAGAAATGTCCCCGGATACGATCAAGGGTCCTGTGGATCCCCAAGTGCCCGGCCAGGGGAATGTCATGTGCGGACTTCAGCACATGCCCCCGGAAGGCACTAGGTACCACAAGCAACTTGGTACCCATCCCCATTTCACCTTCGGTGGGGTGTACAGGCTCACTGTACAACTTCCCACCTTCCCAGTATACCTTGAACGTAGCCTCGTCTGTGAGGGGCTCAGAAGCCTGTTTTCTGAGGGCCTCGAGGCTAGGGTCAGTCTGGAGTGCTTGCAGAAATGCAGCACTCTCACTCTCAGCCAGCTGGCCCGTGGCATATGAGGTTAGTGGCTGAAGGGTACCATCCCTGTGGTCAGAGGAGTGGGAGGAGGCCGGAACCTCCTCCACCTGATCTGAGCTCAGGTTCTGAGCAGTATGGCTGCGTGTTACCGCTAGCACGGGTATACCTTCAGAATGGTACATATTGGCATCACCTACATCATTGTTACAAGCATTAAGAACAGTAACAGGAACATTTTCATCACAGACAGTTTGTACATCAAACACAGGTTCCGTTGAACTGGGCACGTTCAACCCACCTCCCCCCTGTTCTTGCCCCTGGGTGCAAAGTACCTGGGTGTGGGCAGAGAGTCCGTCTCCGTCCTGGCATTCCACAGGGCTTGGTGCAGGTTCATAGTACGACACCAGCGAGCCCAAGTCGGTCCCCAGCAAAACAGGGACCAGCAGTTGGTCCAGGATCCCAACAACCTTCTCGTGGACCCCCACCCCCCAGTCGATGGACACCCGGGCTTGGGGAATGTGAGAAAGAGTGCCCCCCACTCCAGTGAGGGTGAGGTACTGGTCAGGAATGATGGCCTCTGCGGGGACAAGGTGTGCACGCACCAGAGTGACATCTGCTCCGGTGTCACGGAAACCAGTGACAAGCTGGTCATTCACAGTAACCAGCTGGTGATTGCTTGTGATGGGGGAGTTCCCTGCCCCCTTGGCAAACATCAGGTTGGATGCGGCCCCTGGTTGGGGTACACTGGCGGGGGGTGTCTGCCGCGGGCGAGGTCCAGGTGCTGGGGTGGTCTGCCTCCGCTCCGGACAGGTGAACTTCATGTGTCCCGTCTTGTGGCAGTAGTGACAGGTGACCTCTCCAGGGGCTGCAGACCTGGGTGCAGCAGCTGTGCTGGGTGGCCTCTGTGGCTGACGGCTCACAGGGGCAGGAGAGTCTGCCGAGGTATTGGGCTGACCTCCTCTCCAGCTGGATGGGACCGTTCTGCGGGTATCAGCCACCCGGGTAGTTGCAAAAGTCTCAGCAAGGTCTGCAGCGACAGTGGCTGAAGCCGGCCTGCGTTCTAACACAAACTGTCGTACATCAGCAGGGCAAATGTTCAGAAATTGTTCGAGGACTATCAAGTCCTCCAGGATGCCATAAGACCCTTTGGTGAGGCCTAGAGTCCACTGGCGTAGTGTGGTGAGCAAGCTGCTGACCACATCTCGGTACGAATCAGACGACTTTTTCTGCCAGGCCCTGAACTTTTTCCGATAGGCTTCTGGCGTCAGCTGGTACTTAGTAATGATAGCGTCTTTTATAGCAGCATAATCATTATCCTTCTCCGCAGGCAATTCTGCGAAGGCATCAATCGCTTTGTAGCGCAGCAAAGGTGTCAGATGTCTGGCCCACTGGTCTTGGGACAGACGATACTGACGGCATGCTTTTTCAAAAGACCGCAAAAACAAGTCAATGTCTGTGTCTTTTTCAATATTAGCAAATTTAAATTTTGCACTTACGGGTGGTGCAGCTCCTTCAGCAGGGAGGCTGGGCGGTGAACTCCGGCTGGCCTGTTGAACCTTTGCCATGTTGAGCTCATGTTGTCGTTGGCGTTCCCGCTCAGCGGCATCCCTCTCCGCGTGGCGTTCAGCAGCAGCAGCAGCTTGCCGCTCCCGTTCCTCCCGCATTTGGCGCTCTGTCCGCGCTTCTGCAGATTGGCGCTCCTCACGCATGTACTGCAGGTACTTGTCCAGGTCAGTGTCCATCAGCTTTTGTAATGCCTGCTGCATTAGCGGATCAGTACAAACGGACAGTCCAGTACTGGCCGGTTCCAGGCGAGTACTTTCAGAAACTCTGGGATTGGGGTCCATACTGACAGTCTCTGGCGTAACTGTTGCAACAGGGCCCGCAGGATGCTCAACCTCCGTATGCGCAGAATCTTCAGTATCTGGTTCCCCTTGACTTGGGTCAGATGGGCTGGTATCCACTTCAGCAGACACCCCCGGCTCCCGCAGTTGCTGGGTATCCCATTGAAACAATTCCGTTACCAGGTCCCGTTGTGTCTTGCGGCCGACATCAATGCCTCTCTCTTGGCAAAGATTTTGCAGGTCCGCCAGGCACATTTTCTTGTAGTTCCCGGACATTTCCATGCCAAATAAAATAAAACTTTTGGAGAGGGGTACTGGCTACACAGTCTCTCTGTATATATAAAAAATATATTGCCTTCCAGCTACACCAACGAATTAGTTCGTTTCTCGATAGCGCTAGCGCTATCGTAGATACTTTCAGCACAACACAGGTCCCAACCGCTGCCTAACACTGTCACAGGAGCCCTAGTGGCTGACCGCACTTAGCCTTCTAAACGGTGCCAGCGCACAGATCGTGCGAACTCTGGTCGCAGTCAATGCGCAGGAACCGTTAAGAATTAGCCGCAGACAACTCAGAAGGGAGCCTGTGAGACACGGGTGATTACAACTTCACCCACTGGTTCAGAGTAAACTGCCACCACCGCGGTTACCATGGGACCGTGGAGCCCACTAACTGACTAGTCCTGCGAATAAAACGGTTAAACACACGGTATTCTGTCTAGCCAACAACAAACAGTAGCGTATCTTCAGAGACCCGGGATCAGTTCTGTGTGTGCTGATAAGCAGGGTAGCGGACAGTGAATGACTTGGAGAAAGTCGTTTATTCACGCAATATAAATAATTAATATATACAGACAATTATTAAAATCACAATTATTAAGACAGTAATAGCCAGTATAAAAATAAAAGAATGGAGAAAAATACTTAGTTCCTGGAAAGATGTCCTTTTTGTGGGAAAAATCAGAGTTCTGGGTTTCAATCAGAGTTCAGACCAGGTGGATGCCAGCATATCCTCAAGCTGGCACCTGATGAGTTCAAGATGTTCCAGGGTGGAGGACCCTGAGTTTGGGTCCTCTGCCATTCTTATGCCCCTGATTCAGTAGGAGGGAGTGAGGGCGGGGAGCCACACACCCCCTTAGAAGATGAGATGAGCCCTCCCCTTGTCCTGGGGACTAGAAATCATATCTACCCATATATGGGCTCTATCTCACAGAACCGTACAGGTCAGGGCAGATTTATTAACATTTTCAGGTCTGTCTCGATTTACCCAGCGCCCTGATACCAGACATGAGGGGTGGGACCCCTGTGGCATCATCAGGGCACTTTCAAACTGCCTCACTGGCAGTCCTTACCTCAGAATGTTCTGAAACTTCCTCAGAACCAGCACCGGGGCTCATGCTACACTTCCCCCACGTTTGGCAAAGCTGCCATCTCAGGAACCCCAGAAATATGACAGATCTGGGAAGTTATGGATATGCTATGAGACTCAGGTTATTCCCAGGCAAAGGCTCTTTGAAGTTTGGGGCAGCCAGCTAGGTGTCACCTCCCCTGCTGGGAGGGAGCCAGCGGGTCTGGCTTTTAGCCCAACTAGATTGTTTCTGCCATGGTGCTTGTCACCTTATACCTGATGGATGGGCCATCAGCACAGCTTGAAGCCAGGGACTCTCCGGGGCAGATTAGGCTCAGGCTCATTAGCATATCAAAAGAGCCATCCAGCCTTTAGGATGGTGCTCTCTCTCTGCTAAGAAAAGGACTTCAGCTGCCCCTACACACTCAACCCAGATTGTATCGATTTGAATCGCAATCGATGCAGGGAATCGAGTGCGATCGTTTTTTTCTTCACGGGCGGTTCCAGGACGCGCCTGCGGCCCCGCAACCGTCCGTGACAGTCAGCTAAAGACTTACAAAAGTCTCTGGCATTTGCTAACATCCATGTTAGTGAATCTATGATACATAAAACACTAAACAAGAATGGAGTTCAAGGGAGGATACCACAGACACTTCTGTCCCCCAAAAAATGCTGCATGTTTAACCACTTCCCTCTGCCAGGACGAGTAACTACGCCCCTGCAAACTGCCACAACTCTGTGCAGGGGCATAGGCACTACGTCCCTCCTGCCGCACCCCCCTGCTCGCCCCCTACCGCGCTCAGTACCGCTACTCATTACCGTTGATCGTTAGCCACTAGATCAATGAATGGGAAAACAAATCCCATTCATTGATCTAAGTCTCCCTTTGAATGGCCGCAGCCGTCTATTCAGACGGTTCTGCCATTCATAAATCCCGTCCACGTAGTGCTTTCGTTTCCCGTCCACGTAGTGCTTTCGTTTTCGGCTGTGAAGTGGTGGTGGGAACATCATGGTTTGGGGTTGCTTGCTGCATCAGGGCCTGGACGGATTGCTATCATTGAAGGAAACATGAATTCCAAAATTTATCAAGACATTTTGCAGGAGAACTTAAGGCCATCTGTCCACCAGCTGAAGCTCAGCAGAAAATGGATGTTGCAACAGGATTATGACCCAAAGCATAGAAGTAAATCAACAACAGAATGGCTTAAACAGAAGAAAATACGCCTTCTGGAGTGGCCCAGTCAGAGTCCTGACATCAACCTGATTGAGATGCTGTTGCATGACCTCAAGAAAGCGATTTACACGAGACATCCCAAGAATATTGCTAAACTGAAACAGTTCTGTAAAGAAGAATGGTCAAGAATTACTTCTGACAGTTGTGCACGTCTGATCTGCAACTACAGGAAACGTTTAGTTGAAGTTATTGCTCCCAAAGGAGGCTCAAACAGTTATTAAATCCAAGGGTTCACATACTTTTTCCACCTGCACTTTGAATGTTTACATGGTGTGTTTATTAGTTTAAGCAGACTTCAACTAATCGCATTTAAAATAGACCTAAACTCTTGCACAGCAAACAAGGAAAAACATACAGTTGCTGAGTCATTAACTCTATGGGCTTGCTTCACTAAACCGTGATAACTCAAATATCACACCTTATAAAAAAGATATCACACCTTATGAAAAGCTATCACACCTTATGAAAAACTATCACACCTTATGAAAAGCTATCACATGTTATCGAAGTTAACACACCTTATCAGAGTAGCATTGCAAATCCTACAAACTTATGCCTGCTAATTGGCAATGGCACTCGTCCTGTCCTGAGCCCCTGCTGGTTCGTAGCGCTCTGCTACTCTGATAAGGCATGTTAACTTTGATAAGGTGTGATATATTTTCATAATGTGTGACCAGAGCAGATTGGGCATTTACTAGATCTGCTACATCAATTCTATATGTGTATGGAATAAAGTATATGCGATTTCTAACTTCAAGGGTCCCTGTTATAAGGGCCCGCCATGTAAGTTTGCGTATACCTTTTTATTTTAAGCAATAAATTGTGGTTTTAAAAGAGTACAAGTCACCAAGAAGTTTGTCCATTTTTTTGGTGACGGTCACTTGTCATACTTTGTGGAGCACTGTGGTGTGAATTGCAGAACTTTTTCCTGTGGTTGCCAATCGTTGAGGATTACTGCTACATGTGTGACAGACCATAGATGGAATTGGTTGCTTAAAGTGGATCCGAGATGAACTTTTACTCCTTGCATAATTGTGTTCCTTACATAAAGTTTATAGGGCATTCCTCAAGCCAAAATTTGTTTTGTTTTAATACCCTAATTTCCTATAAACTAAACAAACCACACCCACAGCTTCTCCAGAGTGCCTTGGCGCTTGCAAAGGATTGTGGGATTTCAGTCTGGGCAGGTGAAAAAGGTGTTACTAGCTATAGATTTCAGAGGCAGAGTTTTCACAATCTGAGAGCTGCAGTGCAGATACAGATCAGTTGCCTGTGTAATGGAGGAGATAAGAGTGGAGTTTTCACAGAATATGCAGATTAGCATGCCTAGATACAGATAAGCTTGCCTGTGTGTGTAATTGTGTAATAGTGACAAGCAGAAAACATGTCTGCTCCCATTGTGTCACAGGAAAAAATATTAATATACTGTTGAAGCTGTTTGAAGATAGATTTGCTGTGTAAACTATCTAAACTTTAGTTAAGATATATAGACAAGTCACTTTATATATTAAGTTTTTCATCTCGGATCCGCTTTAAGCTGCTGGCGGAGTTACCATCAGGAGAGAAAGTTTGGAGAAGCGCCTGTATCTACATTACAACCCTATCTAATAGATGCCAGCGTTCATTGATTCGGGGACTTAGATTTATCCCGCTAACTGGCAGTAACAGTAGCGCGCTTTCGCGACCCTGGGACTTCAGGTGAATCTTTGTCTGCAAAACTTTGTATGATTCCTTGTCAGTGGCTGAGCAGATGCAGTCGTTAGAACAACTGTGCAGAGAGCAGAAAGTTTTTTCTTTCTGTTCCTTCTCCCCCATGGGGCACCCTGCGGCTTCTGTCCCACCCGCGGCTGCATCCCTTGCAGGGTCTATTGTTGAGCTCCTGTCTAGATTGGAGCTTTTAATAATACTGAATGATTGAAAATAAGTACACACCACTGTTAACTGATAATGAGGGACATAACAATAATATACCAAATGCCAAACACATGGTGGAATTGTAAGAAACTACTGTGCAAAATCTGGAAAATGTAAATATAGTGTGTTTTAGGTGTGCAGCTGTGAATTTGGTGAATGGCTCATACCTAGATGCCGTTATTTTCCTGTCTGCTGTCAGAGTCCCACCTGCTATTTTGTGCACTTGATTTCTTGTAATTATGGGCTCTTTTGTATGGGAAATCGGATTTCGTGGTGTGAACATGGGGAAGGACAATGTTTCTGCTGGTTTGGGATATTCTCTGCACAGAATTCTGAATAACAGCATCATTCTCCTGCAGAGTAAATGTGTTTGCATAGTGACGTTGCCAATGGATGCCCTTTTTCTATTTGTATTCCTGAGAACACCGTAATGGTTGGAAAAAGGGCAAGCCTGAAATCTTCTAAATAGAAAACACTAACATTTGACCAGAAAATATGTACAACATTAGGTTTTGTGCTATCATAATGAACATCAACAGATGTACATATCAGGCAGTATCAGGCAATTCCCAAACCTTTTTCAAATTCCCTGCTGAGAACTGCAACATCTAAACATCGATTTCTGGCAGCTGGAAAGTGTCTCTATATTTTGGTACTTCCTTTAAAAGTCTGTGTGTGTGGAGTTTGTGTGGGAGGGGAATATATATTTATACAGAATCACACCAAAAGTATTTTACTATAGCTCTTCATGGGACAACATGGAAGATATGGCACTTAAAAATATTGCCAATATCAATATCCCACTGCAAGCCTTCAAGCTTTCCACAGATCAGCTGGGAGCCAACAAACTGCAGAAAGGACCATGTGGTAAAACACTGGGATGGTGTTTCAAGATAGACCATCCTTTCTCAAGTGCCCAAGTGGCCCCGAAACATTGTGACGGTGTTTTACTGTATATTCTGTTACAAAATGTATTTGCTATAAGAACCACATGGATGAGTCCTGGTCTTTTCTGCATTTAGACTTTGATACAAATGAGCATCTGTGGGTCATTCTCAAACAGAAGGTGGAGGAGCGCAAAGTTTCTTGCATCCACCCGCTTCATCATGGAAGTGTGGAAGAGGATTCCATCTCTTGTGAAAAGTGGGTGGGCTTTCATATCACCCATGTCTGGCACATAAGCAATACAGTATATTGCCTTTAATATTAAGAGTGTTCCTCTAATACAGCAATTTCTTACATATAGGAAAATTAAATGAAATGAAATGAGTGAAATGAAGCAGTTGTTTTACATAGATCCCATGAGAAATTTGCTGAAATGAAACATGAGAAACAGTTTACTGGAACAATAGATATGGCCCCCAAATGAAGCATACTGCAAGCTTTAATATACAGAATGAAAATCCACAAGAGGGCACTTTGGGAGTTCATGTGGATTTTCTAAATACAATCATATAATATTTTGTGGCAGAAATAGCCTAAAACAATTTAGTTCTATGATAGCAAGTTGTCTGAAAGGGTCTTTAGCAGAAAAATATAGCTCACAGCCAGTAGTTTGAACCTCACTGAACAAAGCAAATGAGACATGGGTTTGCTTTGCTTTGTTATGTACCTTTTTTTGTAATGTACAGCTAATCACTTTTTTATGGACCTTATTTTTAAACCTGATTTATAAACATCTATTGCTGTAATTATGTAGTAAATGTAATTTACTGCGGGTTACAGTAGCAATGCTGAGGCAGGAATGGCACAGGGGATGGGGAATTATTTTCTAAGGTTACTGCTGAGTAGAGATGACCCGAATGGTTCACATGTTAACTTGTTCACGCGAACAAAGCGGGTTCGCGTTCACGTTGAAACGCGAACTTTATGTGACCACCCCCTATACTACATCATTGGGCCCTTATATAAGGCAGCAGCATCAGCCATTTTCTCACTCTGTGTGCTTCTGTATTAGTGAGAGAAGAGAGAGACATTGGAGAGATAGGGAAAGCGATAGTTAGGAGGTCTGTTAGATTGCTCCTTGCTGATATTTGTTGACGAAAAGCACCCCAAAACAGCTCTTTTGAGAGCTAATGTTCTTGTGATGTGTTTTTTTTTTGTGTGGCCCACTGACACTGCATATACAGCCCTGTCTGTCACAGCTGGCCCTTGCTAATTGCTATACTGTGTCAGGCCCAGCACATTCAGTGCCTAGTGTGACTGCTGCATATACCAGTCACTGCATACCTTTCACTGCACCTGTTTGACTGCACCCTGTTTTATATACCAGTCATTGCATACCTTTCACTGCATCTGTGTGACCGCATGCTGTTTTATATACCAGTCACTGCACACCTTTCACTGCATCTGTGTGACCGCATGCTGTTTTATATACCGGTCACAGCATACCTTTCACTGCATCTGTGTGACCACATGCTGTTTCGTATACCAGCAGTCAGTGCATCCATTTTCACTGCCCTTGTGTGATTGCACATTGTTATACCAGCAGTCAGTGCATCCATTTTCACTGCACCTCTGTGACTGCACATTGTTATACGAGCAGTCACTGCATACCTTTTCACTGCACCTGTGTGACTGCACATTGTTATACCAGCAGTCATTGCATACCTTTCACTGCATCTGTGTGACCACACGCTGTTTTATATACCAGTCGCTGCATACCTTTTCACTGCACCTGTGTGACTGCACATTGCATTATACCACCAGCAGTCACTGCATACCTTTCACTGCATCTGTGTGACAGCACGCTGTTTTATATACCAGCAGTAAGTACATACCTTTTCACTGCACCTGTGTGAATGCACATTGCATTATACCAGTCAGTACATACCTTTCACTTGAATGGATGATAGACTTGCCCTCCATAACAGATTCTCATTATAGGATTTGAAGTGTATTCGTCTCATCATTATACAACAGTCAGTGTATACCTTTCACTGCATCTGTGTGACTGCACATTGTATTATACCAGCAGTCAGTACCTTTCACTGCATCTGTGTGACTGCTCATTGTATTGTACCAGCAGTCAGTGTATACCTTTCACTGCATCTGTATGACTGCACATTGTATTAGTCAAGTCAGTGCATACCTTTCACTTCATCCCCCTCAATATGGACAAAACAACAGGCAGAGGCAGAGGCAGGCCACCCGGCAGGTCTGTTCGAGGTCATGCTGTGGTGATTTCGTGCGGCCCTCGACCAAAGTACAGTGTTCAGAAGAAGGCACATGCCATCAACCCCCAATATCGTCAGGACATAGTTGACTATTTAACACAGAACACCTCATCTTCCTCAGCTTCCGCATGGAAGCGGGACACATCTTCCTCCTCCTGCTCTTATTCTGGCACCCCACCTAACACTCAGTCGGCAGCCATCACCAAAGTGCCATCATCCCAGGGATCAGCGGTGTGGACATTTTTTTGTGTGTCTGCCTCAGATGAGAGCGATGCCATCTGTACTCTCTGCCACCAAAAATTGAGCCGTGGAAAGACCAAGACCTGCGTAGGGACAACTGCCTTACGAAGGCACATGATGAAAAAGCAAAAAATGCAATGGGATGACCACCTGAGGAAAAGCAGCACACAAAAGTAAAGCCACACACCGCAGTTGAAGACACCAGGCCGCAATTATTTCTCAAAAAATGCGATAACCAAATTGTTGTTGAAAGGCAAGTGGTGTCATCTCTGGCACACAGCGTTAGGTCAAGGGTTCATCTGACCACGGATGCCTGGTCTGCAAAGCACAGTCAGGCCTGCACGAAGACTAAGTCAGTCCCCACACACAGCATCTCTGCCTGCACAGCATCTCTGCCTGCACGCTGTGTGACTGCCTGCCCCAAGACTAAGTCGGTCCCCACACACCTCCGCCTGCAGGCTGCTTGACTGCCTTCTCCTCCACCACCAACAGGGTCCACCAGGACTCCAGGTGAATTCCTGAATTTGTAAGGCCGCTGCTAGCAGCGGCCGCTATAATTTTTCTGGTGCCTCATTTTTTTGCCTGCACTACGGCTGCAACAACAAACCAAAAGGCATGTACAAGTGTCAATTGCCCTTTATGATCGTTACCTTGCTGCGGTGAAGGGGCTTGCGTATCACAATGAAGCAATGACCAGCTATATGAGTGTGTTGGGGGGCACACCTGACCCAAGATAATAAGGTTGTTGCTTCATTCTGGGCAGGTCAAATTCGATCAGCTGGACAGTCACTGTTGTTCTGTCATTGAGCTACCTCAGCCCGACCATATGGGCTTGAAAACCACCATTAGCTGCATGGTACGCACCAGTCCAGCATGGCCATCACTACACAAACAGCTGTTTGCAGTGCGTTACACAGTGAGTTTGGTCTGTTAGTGTGAAGCAGTACACTAATTACACTACCTGATTGATGTATACACACACAAGATGTACTAAAGCACTTTAGGCCTCCAATTTAGCAATGCAATGTGATTTCTGCCCTTAAAACCCTGCTGTGCGTCAAATCCGTAATTTTCCCCAGGACTTTTGGCCTGTATCCCACTCCACCATGCTCCCCTCCAGGTGTTAGACCTCTTGAAACATCTTTTCCATCACTTTTGTGGCTATAATTAGTGTTTGTAGTTTTGAAAGTTTGCCTGCCCTTTGAAGTCCATTGCGGTTCGAGATGTTCCCCGGTTCGTGAACTTTTTTGCAAGTTTGCGTTCGAGGTGCACGAAAATCAGAGGTTCGAGCCATCTCTACTTCTGAGACCAATTTGATGCCTCCTGTGCCAAGAACAGGTGTGGCAGACACAGGGCAAGGAATGAGGACAAGCGTGTTGGAGAAAGCAAATGAAATAATTTTAACAATGACAGCTGAGCTCTTGTTGATAATGCTGTTGAGCTGGCTCAGCACAGAGTTGACAGAAAGTAAAAAAAAAAGCTAATAGTGTAATTTTTATCAAGCATCTCATGTGCCCATACCCTAACATTAACTATAAAAACATGCCTAACACTAATTTACCCTTTAATCTATGCCAGTGATGAGCAAAAATGCTATTATTCTTTTTGCATTCATTTTCGCAAAAATACTGTTAAATTTGTCATTCGAGCGAAAATGCCATCGAAAATAATTTTGTAACAATTCATACATTCATACATTGCATTTTTGCGAATTTCATTTTTCACATTTTTGTGGTAAAAATATCAATGTATTGCGTTTTTATGAATTTTCACCATATTGCAAAAGCACAATGTATTTCTGCAAAACGTTTTTTGGAATAAAAAACGCCATTTTTGATGCAAAATTCGCAAGCAACACTGATCTATTCTCAATAGAAACCCCATCCTCTAAATATGCTTAATAGTACTTGACTTCCAACCTGTTCCCACTCTTATAGCAAATCTGAAGTGAAAATAAACGTACAAGATCATTAATTGCAAAGGTAAATAAAATAAAATATAAAACCAGGTCTCATAGTTTATGTTCAGTTTAAGTGCTTGATTTTAAGACTCGGTTCTAAACAGCAGCCATGACAATATTGTCTTTCTGAAAATACAAATAGAAGACCCTTTGAACTTTCTAGAACTAAAACTTTATCAGAATTATTTTCTCACTCATTCTCAGCTGCCTTCTATTTCCTTTTCAAGAATCTGACTAAATTCAGTCAAGCTCATTTACATGATTAACGCTAATTTTTTATTTTTTTTTACTCTAGCTGTTCTGGTGAACAGAAATGGACATCAAATCATGTCTTAATAAGGTTAGAACTACATGTGCTTAAAGAACAACCGTCACAAAACTCTTAAAAGTTCAAACACAAACAAATAAGAAGTATGTTTCTTTCTGAGTAAAATGAGCCATAAATTACTTTTTTCCCATGTTGTTGTCACTTACAGTAGGTAGTAGAAATCTGACATTACCAACAGGTTTTGGGTTAGTCTATCTCTCCATAGGGGATTCTCAGCATGGCCTTAATTCTTTATAAATACACTTCCTGAAAAAGATTTAATTTATACAAAGATGCTGGCCAGCCCCTCTGCTCACTGCACAATTTTTGGGCAGTTGGACGGAGCAACCACCATTCACTAATTGCATTTTGAAAATAAAGAAAACCCTGTGAACCCCCCATGAGGAGATGGGCTAGTCCAAGACCTGTCGGTTCTGTCAGATTTCTACTACCTACTGTAATTGACAGCAACATAGATGTAAAGTAATATATGGCTTATTTTACTATGGAAGAAACGTACTTCTTAATTGTATATGTTTACATTTATTTTAAATTTTAAGATTTTTGCGACAGAGGCCCTTTAAGTTTAACTCATAATGGCGCATGTCAGTTTAATTCTTACATTAACCCTTCCTAAATCCCCAAATGTATCCTTTACACTAACCATTAACTATTAAATTGCTAACTTTAACCTAACCCTTTACTGGTGACTAACACAAACCCATCCTCATATCACCCCTCACTATCCCACAACACCCCATAAATTATATTCACCTAATGCAGCGGTTATCCTGGAGTGCAGTTGCAGCAGGTTGAGGCACAGACCCACAAAACTAACATTATGCAATGGATTTGTGCTGCCTTAGTTCAGTTTATACCAGCACTCATAAATCTTGATGCAGAGCGTCCAGGTGATATAGTTATTGTAATGTAGTAAATCTAAGAAAACACTAGCGGCAAATTCTCACTTCAAAGAGTTAGCAGCCAAAATCCACACATACTAAATGTGCACAGTCAATACAATATCCCAGTACTTACAGTTCAGGAAACACAAACAAGGAGCCTCACCAGCCGTTAACAACCCAGATCATAAGGGTATAAGATTGTAAACAAGCATCCCTGTGGGCCTTTACCTTGGTTAGGCACTAGATCTGGAGGTGAACATCTAAAGTCTAGCTCAGTTGAAGGACCCTGTGATTACTGTAAAGGTGGCCACTAACAGTCCAATTTCTAGTGAAAAATCGTTTGAGCGATCAGAAATTCTGATCGGATTGGTTGTAAATAATCTCCATTGGTGGACACAATCAATTATGAATGACTGAAAAAAATGTCATCCGAATGAATTTTTGTTGAACCAAAATGTGGATTTTCTTGTTGGTTGAGATAGATAGGAAGCAAAGATTGGTTCGTTGATGGTGTAGTGAATGATGTATTACAATATTTCACTTCCGATCAGAATTTCTGATCGCTCAAACGATTTTTCGCTAGAAATTGGACCGTTAGTCGCCAGCTAAAGGACTGGCAAGCCTTCCTTTTACTGTTTCTCATGTGGAGCATAATGTTGGAGAGTTAAATCACCTGTGTGCTATGTAGCACTGGGATCCTCTGCATCGAGATGAAGCAAAAACCATACAACCTTTTTTTTTTTCAAGCGGGGAACAGTGCTACCAACCCCAGATAATGTAATGTCTCTCCCCAACAATGTTTGTTAAGGTTATGTAAGCCTACAAGATATCCTGGCCTGCTTTAGTCCCTGTGTCCCAATCTACATGTTCTAATCTACTACAACCCTTTGTGCCATGTTCCTGCTAAGTCATGGGATGGCTTAGTGTGTCACCCCAGCACTCAGCTACACCCAGGCCTTAAATGTGCAAAACACAGGGACTGAGAAGGAAGGCAGAAGTACCACAAGAACCCCACTAGACAGGGCACAGGCAAAGTCCAAGTCAAAAAGTGTGATATCCGAACATAGCATGGTATGAAACATAAAGCAGCAGACAGTTCAATTCAGACCAGAGGCGCATATGAGTTTCAGAGGTTCACGGTATCCAAGAGCTAAACTAAGGCAGATCAGTGTAAACAAGCAGATATCGGTTCAGGTGAAGATCAATACAAGGTCAAAGGTCAAGTTAAGGCCATAAACATGGCAATCAAAGAATTGTATCCCCAGAGTAGCACACAAGTAACAAAACACTCTCACTAATGAGATGCACTAGACGGGGGCAGAACTTTGTTGAATAGGAACCAATCAGGGGGGACTACAAGCCCTCAGGCTTCCAGTTGGTTGCTCACCTAATAATTAACAGTTCACCTCCAGCAGCACCACCGGAAGGAAATCATATGGGCGTGGGGCTGTGCACCTGTCCAGAGGAATGTAGGCTTGTGCATGCATTTACAGCCACTGGAGATATAGGGTTGGCCCAAGGAGGAAGCCAGCTGTTTGGGTTTAATCCTGGAACAGCCGACTGCATCACCAGAATGCCAGATAGGGAAGTTTGTTGCAGGTTCTCATTTATCCAGGTCATGATACATTCAAAGGTAAATAAAATAGTTTCAACTAGTTTGTTCATTACTAATCACTAGTGATGAGCCCAAATGAGTGCCAATGTAATTGGGTGAAAGTGTGTTTTTACTGAACATCACTCTTTATTCCTCTTGATAAGCAGCTAATTCATTTAGTAAACGGGCAATCCCCTTGATAAAACATAGAGGTGGTTCCATTTAATCTTTTCTTCTAAATAGCTAAACATTGTTTACTGCTTTGCAATCCTCTTGATAAGCAGACAATCTTGTAAATACACAGGCAATGCTCTTAAAGTGGACCTGAACTTAGAACTTCCTCTCTGCTCTAAAAAATAAGTAACAGCATATTGACCTTTTAAACAAAAATATTTCCTTGTTACAGCTTAGAGTTCCTACAGTGATGCTGTAGTGTGGTTACTTCCTAATATCCTGGGAGCACAGAAAGTGTTAACCTCCTGTGTTTACATATTAGCTCACAACTGGCAGATTTAGCAGAGAGCTGACAGCTCAAATTACACTGGCTCATTCATTGCAGATAAGGGATAATTAGACAGCCTGTTCTCTCTAAACACACATAGGGTGGACACAGGGTTGATTTCTCTGTGGTTTCCTTCTCTCCAGTGCAAGAGTTCAGGTCTGCTTTAAACAAGGATGTTGCTCCGCTTCATCTGCCCTTTGTAACGAATGGGTGTCAGCACACAGAGAGAATCTGATTATTGGGGATCTGCAGTATCACCAATAATACAGATGTCGCCTGATTATTGATGATCTGCAGAATCACCAATAATACAAGTGCGACTAACCTCCGGACACCTAACACAGTGAATAAACAATAGCAATAGCAATAATATCGCAAGATCGTGGAAATGTCCACCACACGGCGATTCCTCAGAGGTGTGGTTACCTCTGAATGGGAACCCCGTGTGTGAGATCCTCAGTCCAGGCAAAGAGAGAAATCTCGACCTCTAGCAGTAATCGTCTGCTAGGGCAGGCGTCTCGGAGAGGCAAGCCTCAGAGATAGCCCTACAGTGGGAGACATTCCACTGAAGGGAGAAAGGTCAGGCGAGCAAAGGTTCGGCAACAGAGAAGGCGGCAACAGTACAGAAACAGAAGGCTGATTCAGAGTCGTTTAAACAGGCAGGGTCGGCAACTTGAATCAGATAGGCAGAAGTACAAGAGCGTTTAGAGTAAAGAGTAGTCAGGGATAGCCAGAGCCAAAACACAGGTAAATATACAATACAATCCTAATCTAAGGTGTGATGTCCTTGGTGACAACACCTGGGAAACTGAGCTAAGGTCTGAGCGCTAACACAGAGTGTATTCACGACAGCAGACAGTGAGCAAATGACATCTGTGGGCTTAAATGCAGAAGCCCTGTTCCACCAGCCCGCCCAGGGGGCTGGAACTGAAGTCAGCATGTGATTGGCTGGCTGAGGTCAGCTGATCGCCGGATCAGCTGACCAGTCTTCTTAAGAGATAAATGTCCTGCCGCCTTGCGTGCGTGCGCCTGACCCTCTGCCTCTGAACATCAGAGAGGCCAGGTCCCCGGTCAGCGCACGCCCGCGCACCGAAGTTCGCCAGCTGGATTGCGGGACCCGCCGCCATACCGTCAGCCGCGGCGGTGACCGCCCTGCTTTGCGCCGGCGGCTCCGTATGAGAGTCGGAAACCGCCGGCTGGGAAGCGGAGGCCGCCGCCATGTTGCCCTGCGCGGCGGCGGCGGCGGCGGCGGCGGCTCCGTTATTCCTCACACCCTTCTGGATAGATTTCAGAGATATACATGAGCAGGACTGCACAATACTTTTGTAACATCAGACTAAGCAGTTATTGCCTATTTTTCTCAATAGGTCAGTTAAAGAGGCAAAGCAAAGCTTGTCAGACATCACGAAAAGTACTCTCTCCCATCCTTCCACAATCCACCACGTATTCCCTCTCCCCACCTCATATATTGAATAACTCCCACCATGCCACAAACACATTTCATCACATAATTTATTATAATAATTTGGGTGAGAGGAAAAAACAATGGGTGCTGATGGGGTGGGCGAAACACTGGGTTCTGTGCTGATGGGATGGGGAAAGAGACTGGGTGCTGGTGGAGTGGGTGGGAGAGACTTTGGATTCTGGTGGAGTTGGTGGGAGAGACTCTGGGCGCTGGTAGGGTGGGAAAGATTCTGGTGCTGATGGGGTGGAAGAGAATATTAGTGCTGGTGGGGTGGGGAAGACGTTTGGGTGTTGATGGGGTGGGAGAGACTCTGGGTGCTGGTGGGGTGGGAAAGAATCTAGGTGCTGGTGGGGTGGGTGCTGGTGGGGTGGGTGGGACAAAGGGTTCTGGTGGGGAAGGTGGGAAAAACAGTGGGTGCTGATGGGATGGCTGGGAGAGAAGACCTTATAGTTTTTGAGAAAATCGATTTTAAAAGTTTCATTGGAAAAAAGAATACATTTAAATGCGGTTAATGACAGATTATGTAGCAAATCTTACGGTAGTGTAAATTTACATATATCAAAAGAAAGAGCAATACATTTCATGACACAGTGCGTACGGACCCCCTGGAATTTCATGACGCAGTGCGTACGGACCCCCTGGAAACCCCATCCAAAGTTGCAATGCTTTGGCCAGGAATCGCTATACAGCCGCAATATGGCGGCTGTATAGCGATGAATAAATACATTGTATTTATTCATTTCCAGGTGAAAGAGTTAACTTCCCGACTGACGTCAGGAAGTGAAAAAAAAATCGCTCAGCAAAAGCATTTAGAAAGGCGATTAAAAAAAGTCGCTCAGTGCTTGCAATAGTGCTAGCGATTTATAATGTGAACATAGCCTAATTGTTGGAATAATGAAATCTGACTAGTTGCTAGAGTTTTGCTAAGTACTTTGAAAAGTGAGAGGCACTGTTATTTTAGCATCATATAGGGATTTCTTTGTAAATCTAGGCCATGTCAAGGCAAATCTTCTCTAACTAAATAACTTACTGAAATGCTAAGAGCTCAGAGCAGTTTTTAAGCACATCTAGCCTACTCTCAGTGAAGTCATTTTCTAACAATGAGTCATCGTGAGCGATAAACCTAAAATTCAGAATCTTTCTGTGCATGCTAAAGAAGAAATATGAGATTCAGAGAATATGAAATATTTTAGTGCTGCTCGAATAATTCAGAAAATAAATAGCAACATACATTTTGTGGAATGTCACATTTTCATTACTATGTTGTGTGGATTTTAGTTAAAAAGTAGAGAAATAAATATCAATATTTTCATGAGAAAAAATGATATTATTGAGGAATTGAATAAAAAGGCCCTTTAAAGAAAAACAAAATGAAAATAAACTAAACTAAAGTACTTGTGTGTGTTTCATTAACAATAATAATAATAATAATAATAATGTAGAGAATTTTTTATTTTTAGTTTAAAATCTGATTTTTTAAGAATGAATTCTAAACAGCGGCCGTAGAACAATTGTAATGTGCTCATTTCAATAATGCTTCAATTTTTTTATTTTGCTTAACTATTTTCACCTTTTGGACGTGACTTTTACGTATAAAAAGGCTGCTGTGCACGTTCTCGATCTCCAGTGCGTGATCGCACGTGCTCTCGTGCTGCCCCCCTGGTAGCCTGGAGATCAATTAATGGGAACATTGTTCCCATTCATCGAACTAAGTCCCCGGTAGAAAAACCAATGGCTTCTTTTCAGAGGCCGTGGTCTTTCTGAAAAAAAAATCACGTCCTCCTTGTAGTTCCTGTGAGCGAGCGTGCTTCTCCGAAGAAGCACCGTGGAGGTGTGATACATGTGAGTCGATCCCCTGCCAGACGGGCTGAATAGTGACAGTGGTGAACAGTGGTAAGCAGCTCTCTTGTAGTTAAGACTATTGATTTACATGCTGTTTGAAGCAACATATTTTGCAATTGACCATAGACTATTTACTATGTGGAGATTGGTCTTTTGTTAGTACAAGCGGCTGTTGTATGGTTTATAATCATGCTCTACTACTGACCTCTGTAGTCACTTTATACTTTGTCATTTGCACTTTATTTATCAGCCGTTATTGGCAGTGTGGATTGTTTTTAATAATTTTTGGATACGTCCTTAATAAATTTTGATATTTTATTACTCAATGATTGGTGTGCAGTGTTGTTTACAGTCATGGTTATCTTTTTTTGTGGGATTTAGTAGGCATTATCTCCATGACAATGATTTATTTATTGTTGCCCTATTTTCTAGTGTTTGGTACACGGATATTATTGGTCAAGGCTCTGGGGGAGAGGGGAAGGCTTTGCCACACATCTCTTTTAGAACCCCCCTCTCCCCATACCATGAATCATGTGGGCTGATAAAGCTCAGGGTCTGCAGCCTCATTGGGTCCATGCTCCACATTCTGGCTATACCAGCTTGCTTGGGCAACAAGGGGTTCAAAGGCTTTGGAAGGGGGCATCCTACACTTTCCATATTCTTAAAATGTGAAAGGCCTCATTCACATAATTTAGCACAGATGGCCGTGCGATCAGAGCTCAACCCATATATGATGTGAAAGAGGCCTAAATGTGTATTAAAAGGTCTTTTTGAAAAAAAAAATTTAACCTGTTTCCACTATTCCCCTTAACATATTTAAAATATTTGGAGAAGATAGCATTTATGGGGGCTCTGCATTTAACAGCTTAAGTTGACAGTATTGACTTCAACGATAAGTATGATATTATAAATTATGCATAATTACGAAAAATTATGGTTACAAGCAAAATATACTAGGAAATTGCCCAAAATTTTGAATTACAATTTTGCATTTGTTTGTAGGAAGCAAGGAGAAGTCACAGGAGACAGGAGGCAAACAGCACCGTGTGCCATCACCTGGGGGCAGTGAGACACTATGCCCGGTAACTTCACCCAGACTGGCTCAATAATACTCATTACTATGGAAATACTTCTGTGTGTGCTGCTGACAGTCCAAAAGCCACTAGCGAAGACCAGCACCTACATAGGAACAACTTAGCTGAGAAGACACCTGGGGCCATATGCAATTCAAAGTGAATTGCATATGGCCCCTGGAGTCTCATCACAAAACCCTGTGGAAGGAAGTCCTTAAAGCGGAATATAACCCAGCATTTCAACTTTGCTCTAAAACATTATTTACAGCATATTATATGCAACCAGCATTTTTTTTTACTAGACCAGCATTGGAAGGGTTACACACAGAGCTTTAAAGTTCTGTGGAGAGAAATGCAGATGCATCCAAAGTTTAGATAGATACATTTAAGTAAACACAATGTAACAAGTGGTGAATGTGACACACACTCTCTGACTGTGCAGGAGCTGGAGGACAGCCAGAGAGTGTGTAACATTCCTCACTTGTTACATTGTGTTTACTTAAATGCATCTATCTAAACTTCGGATGCGTCTGCATTTCTCTCCACGGAACTTTAAAGCTCTGTGTGTAACCCTTCCAATGCTGGTCTAGTAAAAAAAAATGCTGGTTGCATATAATATGCTGTAAATAATGTTTTAGAGCAAAGTTGAAATGCTGGGTTATATTCCGCTTTAAAGATAGGAGATGTCAAAGCGCACTTGTCACCTCCTCCCTCATTCCCAGTTGCCCTCCACTCCTCCTTCCAGCCTGCTTTATGGTCATCACCAGTACCACTGAGTCAACGGTCCATCCGTCAGTAGGGATGGTTGGAAATGCTGATTTCTGATCCCGCGGAAATCCCGATTTCTGCCAATGCTGA
This sequence comes from Hyperolius riggenbachi, assembly GCF_040937935.1. Taxonomy (NCBI): domain Eukaryota; kingdom Metazoa; phylum Chordata; class Amphibia; order Anura; family Hyperoliidae; genus Hyperolius; species Hyperolius riggenbachi. Next base: position 110,635,135 of record NC_090651.1, read on the forward strand.
TTACCGATTGTGCGGATTTCTGATTTCCGTTTCGTATTTTTGTTTCTGATTGATGAGGAGTCTTTTTTTGGTCATTTTTTTCATTCACTGGTTGGCCAAATACTTCCAAGTTGACACTGCATTCTCTGATTGGTCCAGTGCTTCCGAGTTCTGTGATTAGGATAAAATTAACAAGTTTTGAGGAGTCCTTTTATTAGTAATTTTTTTGCATCCTCTGATTGACCAAATATTTCTGAGTTGACTCAGCATTATTTGATTGGTCAAATGCTTATGAGTTCTGTGATTGGGCTAAAATAACCAAGTTGCAGTAATGCGCTATTTCCACAGTAATCCAGTTTTGGTTTACTGATTTTCAGTCGGAAGTGCTTATTTCTGATCGGAAATGCGTGAATTTCAATTTTGCAAAAATCAATGCATCCCTATCCCTCAGATGTTTGAGGGGAAAAAATATTGTCACCAGGTAACCCCCTTTCCCAACGTCTCACAAATGCCTTGTCAGAAATGCTAGCCTGCCAGCTTCTATCATACCAGCTGGTTGAATCTGGTATTGCAATGTACACATTGCAATACCACAGTGGAAAGTAACTACAAGGAAGATACTTTTCCCAGACAGGTACCCCGGACCTGTACCTGCATGTGCAGCAGCAGGTCAATCAGTCTCTGGCACACAGTGTTTGGGCTAAGGTCCATCTTACCGAAAAAAACTTGGTCTTCAAAACATGGTCAGAAAAAGTACAAAACCTTCACTGCCCCCTAGGTAAACATGGTGGTGATGGTGGGGAAAGAAAGACTGTTTGACTGTAAAGTGGAGTTGGTGGCACTGCCTTGGCTTGCATCTAGGCCAGCCTCTTCTTCTCCTCTTACCCCTCCTCCTCCATTTATTGCAGAGTCCATGACATTATATCCATTATAACTGGAAGAACAACAGCCATCTGCGAGGGGGTTTAGAATGTTTCCAGTTCACTGAAACAATGCAGAAATCAAAAGGAAATACAAATAAACAGAAATTAACCTCCTTGCCAGTTATCCCGAACACAGTTCGGGGTAACCTGCGCAGGAGGATTTCTCAGGCCCCGCTGGGCCGATTTGCATAATTGTTTTTTCCTACACACAGCTAGCACTTTGCTAGCTGCGTGTAGTACGCGATCGCAGCCGCTCACCGCCGATTCGCCGCTACCTGCCGTGCCGAGCCGCCCCCCCCCCCCCCCCAGACCCCTGCGCAGCCTGGCCAATCAGTGCCAGGCAGCGCTAAGGGGCGGATTGGGATTCCCTCTGACGTCACGACGTCCATGACGTCGGTGACGTCATCCCGCCCGGTCGCCATGGCGTTCTCAACGGGATTTCCTGCATACTCTGATCGACGAAGGCGATCGGAGTGGGTGGGGGGATGCCGCCGCTCAGCAGCTATCATGTAGTGAGCCCTGGGCTCGCTACATGATTTAAAAAAAAAAATTTAAAAAGTGCGGCGCTGCCACCTTGCCGGATTTTTTAGAACGGCAAGGAGGTTAATAGAAAAATAAAACAGAAAGAAAACACAGCAAAAGCCATGAAGCCAGTTTTGCCATAGCCAAAAACGAGAGTGTAAACATTTTAATGACATAAAATGTTTAAAAATGTCATAGATACATTTGCAATACTACATATTTCAGGCCTCTCTGAGGAGTGGCCGTTCTTTTCTATTGGTTAGGAAGGATGGTGTGTCTCTAGAGTAGAATTGTTTGTGCCTCTCGTACAGTGTATTCAATGCCAATGTTGTACACCAGTTAATTTGACATATTTCACATTTTGATGTCATACAATTTTTAAAAATGTAATGCATTTGTTTGGAATGACACATATTTCATTCCTTTCTGACTACTGGCATTCCTTGTCATTGGCAGGAAGGATGGTGTGGCTGTAGAGTGAAGTCGTTGGCAACATGGCACGTTCAGTTGAAATATTTGAAATGTTGACAATGGTATAGACAAAGGCCCTGGGGGGAGGGGGGCCTTTGCCACACCTCTCTCCCAGACCATATCATGGACCATGTGACCCTGGTTCATGTTGTTACAGAAATTGACAGTATGTCAGCCAATTACCCTTCCAGATAGGCAGGATCTGCTTCAGCAGGGTATGGCATTTCATCCAAACCTTTAACTTCTTCTTCTTGTTTACAGGTCGCAATCAAACACTGCAGAGAGTCATAACTGACGCAGAGAGAATCATCGGGTCTCCTCTTCCACCTCTTGATCTCCTCCACTCCGCTAGGATAATGAAGAGGGCCACTGTCATCTCCCGTGACACCTCCCACCCAGGCAGTCGCTACTTCAAGCTCCTCCCATTGGGCCGCTGCTACAGGACCATACCATGCAAAACCACCAGACGGAAGAACACCTTCTTCCCCCAAGCGGTTCGGCTGCTGAACTCCAACCACCCTCTGTCAGGCCCGCCTCCTGGCATGCCCTAGCGGGGCCGTTCAGCCAGTTCTCGCCGCTGCCCGCCCTGGTTCTCTCTGCCCAGGGTCTGTATGAGGGCCATCATCATCATTATTACTATTATTATTATTATTACTGGACTGCTCCTGCCCGGCAGGAAGAAAACACTAACTGATGACTCGGGACTGTTACTAGTAAGGGTCAGACCTATACCATTAGTGATGCTCGGATGTGCCTCATCCACGAATTCGGAAATCCGCGTGGTTGAAAAAAAAAATCCGCATTCGGCCCCGCCGCATGCGGATTTGCGGTCGCGTCCACGCAACCACGCGGATTTTCTGCCGTGAATGGCGTAATCACGCGTGGATTCACGCCCGGAGGCGGATTTTCTTTTAACGTTAATAACAAAGCCCCCATACATGCTACAGTCCCCCAAATAGCATGGATTATCGAGGTGATAAGGGGCAACATAACTTCAACATAAAAAATTCCCCCCAAATTTTTTTTTTCTAGAAAAAATGGATTTTAAAGTGAAATCAACACTTTCAATGGGGCTATTAATTGGCAATAAGTGGTTTTAAAAAGGGATATACGCGTTAAGCAGTCAAAGAGGTGAAGGCGAGTTCCAATGGCACTTGGCGGCGAAGGTACCGCTGGAGGAGGATGAGTGGCTGACGGCAAAAAGGCTCCAGAGAGGTTTTTGTAATTTTTTTTTTTGCTTTTTTTGCAGCAATTAGCAATGACATCGCAGCAGAGTTGTCAGTGGACACAGGCAGTGTGAACGCAGAGTGCAGTGGTGGTAGCGACTGAGTCAGGAGAAGGACTATGCGGGCGGTCAGTTCAGCAGCACAGAAGGACCACGGCAACATACTGGTGGTAGTAGTAGCAGCACAGCGTCATAGTGCTGGCCAAAAAATTAAATGCACCCGGTGACCCGGGCAGTGTGAACGCAGAGTGTAGTAGCGGCTGAGTCAGGAGGACAAAGCGGGCGGTCAGTTCAGCAGCAGCAGCACAGTAGTAGTAGCACAGCGTCATAGTGCTGGCCAAAAAATTAAATGCACCCGGCGACCCGGGCAGTGTGAACGCAGAGTGTAGTAGCGACTGAGTCAGGAGGACAAAGCGGGCGGTCAGTTCAGCAGCAGCAGCACAGTAGTAGTAGCACAGCGTCATAGTGCTGGCCAAAAAATTAAATGCACCCGGTGACCCGGGCAGTGGGAACGCAGAGTGTAGTAGCGACTGAGTCAGGAGGACAAAGCGGGCGGTCAGTTCAGCAGCAGCACAGTAGTAGTAGCACAGCGTCATAGTGCTGGCCAAAAAATTAAATGCACACGGTGACCCGGGCAGTGTGAACGCAGAGTGTAGTAGCGACTGAGTCAGGAGGACAAAGCGGGCGGTCAGTTCAGCAGCAGCAGCACAGTAGTAGTAGCACAGCGTCATAGTGCTGGCCAAAAAATTAAATGCACCCGGCGACCCGGGCAGTGTGAACGCAGAGTGTAGTAGCGACTGAGTCAGGAGGACAAAGCGGGCGGTCAGTTCAGCAGCAGCAGCACAGTAGTAGTAGCACAGCGTCATAGTGCTGGCCAAAAAATTAAATGCACCCGGTGACCCGGGCAGTGGGAACGCAGAGTGTAGTAGCGACTGAGTCAGGAGGACAAAGCGGGCGGTCAGTTCAGCAGCAGCACAGTAGTAGTAGCACAGCGTCATAGTGCTGGCCAAAAAATTAAATGCACACGGTGACCCGGGCAGTGTGAACGCAGAGTGTAGTAGCGACTGAGTCAGGAGGACAAAGCGGGCGGTCAGTTCAGCAGCAGCAGCACAGTAGTAGTAGCACAGCGTCATAGTGCTGGCCAAAAAATTAAATGCATCCGGCGACCCGGGCAGTGTGAACGCAGAGTGTAGTAGCGACTGAGTCAGGAGGACAAAGCGGGCGGTCAGTTCAGCAGCAGCAGCAGCACAGTAGTAGTAGCACAGCGTCATAGTGCTGGCCAAAAAATTAAATGCACCCAGTGACCCGGGCAGTGTGAACGCAGAGTGTAGTAGCGACTGAGTCAGGAGGACAAAGCGGGCGGTCAGTTCAGCAGCAGCAGCACAGTAGTAGTAGCACAGCGTCATAGTGCTGGCCAAAAAATTAAATGCACCCGGTGACCCGGGCAGTGTGAACGCAGAGTGTAGTAGCGACTGAGTCAGGAGGACAAAGCGGGCGGTCAGTTCAGCAGCTCAGAAGGAGGACCATGGCAACTTACTGGTAGTAGTACCATAACACCACAAAATTAACCAAGGTAGGCACTAGGCAGGTAGTAAATGTCTTTATAAAGGCAGGCATAGTTAACAACAGCACATGCAGCAGCCACTTCATGTCCCCCTGTGTCCGACAATAGGGGCCAGGAACTCACCTTCCACCCAAGCCTGGTTGATTTTCAGGAAGGTGAGTTTGTCCACAGAGGCGTGGGAGAGCCGAGAGCGCTTCTCTGTGACCACGCCACCGGCCGCACTAATGCCTCTCTCTGAGAGGACACTGGAAGGAGGGCAGGATAGGAGTTCCAGGGCGTACTGGGAAAGCTTGCTCCAGATGTCCAGTCTCTTGACCCAGTACTCCAAGGGGTCCACGGGGCTGTCGGTGTCATTGAGCCCGCTGGATGACCCCATATAGTCAGACACCATGGTGGTCAGTCGTTGCTTGTGCTGGTTGGTGGTGGATGCTGTGGCGGGCACCTCTGTTCTGGGCTGCTGCACTGCATACAGGCTCTTGCTTAGGCTCTTCAGGTCTCCGGGGCGCCAGTTGCTGCTGCTGCTGCTGCTGGTGGTTGTTGTTGTGCTGCTAGTGGCAATGGCAGGCACCTCTTGCTGGCTTGGCAGAGCAGTTACAGTGGGGGTGGAAGGCTGGGGGAATGCTTCCAGTAGTCTGCGCACAAAGGCCTCCTTCAACTCCCTTGTGCGTTGCTCGGTGGTGGATGGCGTCATTAAGTCTCCCAGCTTCCCCTTCAGATGGGGATCAAGCATCAAGGTAATCCAGATGTCCTCCCTTGAACGCATCTGGATCACCCGGGGGTCCCTGCAAAGGCAGCGCAACATGTGCACAGCCATGGGAAACAAGTGGGCCCTGCCAGCAAGATCTTCCTCGTCCTCGCCATTGTCCCATAACGCATGCCTGTCCTCTTCCTGTGCCATGTCGTTGTCCTCCTCAAACCGCCATCCACGTACAACGCCTGCTGCACTCTGCTCCTCCTCCTCCTCCTCATTCAGGTTAGGGACCTCCAACTCTTCCACTACCTGCTGTGAGCCCTCCTCTGAGCTGGACTGTGCTGCCATCTGCTCCTGTTCTTCCAACTGCCTCAGGGCTTCATCCCCACGCTCAATTAAATTGTCCATTGCCTGCTCCGGTAGACAAACCAAGGGCACCCACTGGCACACAGAGGCCCGCTCCTCACTGACCATCTTGGTTGCCTCCAGGAAGGGACTCAGCACCAGGCATACTTGCTGCATCAGTGTCCACTGAGTGGCAGTAATCATGGGGACTTGCTGGTTGCTGGGGACACTTGGGTCTAGCATGTAGGCCCTAAGAGCCAGCCTGTGCTGACACAGCCGCTCCAACATGGCCAGAGTCGAATTCCAGCGAACTGGCATGTCGATGATCAGCCGGTGTTGTGGCCTTCCATACTGCTGCTGTAAGGTGGACAAGAGTGCAGAGGCAGTGGCTGACAGGCGGAAAAAGCGTACCACCGTCCGGGCATCCTGCAGCAGCTCGCTCATCCCCTGGTAGGTGCGCAAGAAGTGCTGCACTACAAGATTGAGCACATGGGCCAAGCAGGGGATGTGCTGGAGGTTTCCCTGCTGCACTGCTGCCACCAGGTTGGCCCCGTTATCGGCTGCCACATACCCCACTTCCAGGCCTCTGGGGGTCAGCCACCTCCGCTCCTGCTTCCTGAGGGCGGCCAGGACGTTGGTGGCCGTAAGCCTCTCCTTCCCCAGGGTCACCAATTTTAAAAGGGCTTGGCAGTGCCGAGGCTTGGCGCTGCTGCTGCCGAGGCGGGCTTGCTTTCCGGGTGCTGAGGGAGTGTCGTGACAGGACCCTTCTGCATCCCCCCTGATCCCGCATGGTGGCACCACTAGCTGGGCTGATGCGCTCTTGTCCTCCCTCCCTTCCATCAGTGTCACCCAGTGGGCCGTAAAGGACAGGTAGCGACCTGTCCCAAATCTGCTACTCCACGAGTCCATGGTCACGTGGACCCGCTTGCCCACAGAGTAGTCCAGGGAACGGGCCACGTTTTCCACCGCAAACTTGTGGAGTGCTGGGATCGCGCTCCTGCTGAAATAGTGGCGACTGGGGACTTGCCACTCGGGGATGCCAAATTGGAGCAGCGTCCGCATGGCGCTCCCCTCCTGCACCAGGGAGTAGGGAAGCAGCTGTGATGCCATGGCCCGGGCCAGCAAGCCATTTAGTTTGCGGATCCGCCTGTGGCTTGGAGGCAGAGGCTTGGTCAGACCCTGAAAGGTGTCGCTCAGCAGGGTCTGACGACGCTGGGATGCAGGGGAGACAGAGGAGAGAGACGAACACTGGCTGCCAGCCTCAATGTCTGTGTCCTGAGTAGCCGAGGTGGAAGAGCGCTTGCGTGCTACTACTGCTGCTGCTGTGGGGGATTCACGACCCTGAGGGAGGGATGATGCTGCTGCGCTGGTGGGCCTTCTGCTCTCAGGAACCCCTGCCAGCAGTGCCTGCTTCCTCTTAAAGTCCGCATACTCGCGGCAGTGGTGGCTTCTCAGGTGGCCCTGGAGGGATGAGGTACCCATCTTGCTCAGACTTTTCCCACGGCTCAATCTTTTGCTGCATAACCTGCACACAGCATACCTTTTGTCATCAGTACATTCCTCAAAGCAATCCCACACTGGTGACTTTAATTTACTGCGGCCCCCACTAGCAGAGGGTGCAGCGGAACAATGTGTGGTAGTAGTTGCCGGGGGTTGCATGGTGGTGGTGCCGGCTGAAGCAGTGTCCTGTCTACTTCCTCCACGCCCACTGCTGCCGATGCCCCTGCCCCTGCCTGACATATGGCGATATCCTTGCCTAGGCCGAGGTGACTCGTCATCCTGCTCTGCCTCTGACCATTCTTCCACGGACTCAGCAGGCTGCACATAGTTAGGGTCCACAACGTCGTCATCATCAGCAGCATCCTCATAATCCAGCTCTTCCTCTGACTCCCCTGCCTCCTCTTCTGTCTCTACATCCCCAGACACAGACCCCTCTTCTTCATCATCAGAACTCAACAACGCTTGTGATTGTGGCCCGATCTCAATCTCTGCCACATCAGTCCCCAGTAAGTCCTGAGCTTCTTGCATCAGCAGGTTCCCAGAAGCCGGACTGAGGGACAGAACGCTGTCATCCTGGGAGGGCTGCTGACCAGTGGGTGCTGGGGTGGATGTCACAACAAGCGTGGGACGTTGGCTGCTGCTGCTGCTTGGAGTGGTGCTCACAGTAGAGGTCTGGGAGGAAGTCATGATGTCCATGAGTACGTCAGGTTCCATTTGCTCGACCACTACACGGGGACCAGAAACTTTAAAATATTTGGACAATGGCGTCCGCTGACTCGGCCCAGGCTTTGCTGCCCCCCTTTCTGCTGCATCACGACCACGTACAGCTGGGCGTCCTCTCCCTGGATGTGGAGCAGTCCCAGAAGTGGCTGAGGCAATTGAACTCCCTTTCCTCTCACCCCGCGAAACCCTGCCAGACATGTTGCTAGTAATGAATCACTGGATGCAGTGGGCACAGTACAAGGTCACTGAAGGATGCAGTGGGCACAGTACAAGGTCACTGAAGGATGCAGTGGGCACAGCAGTGGCCACTGGATATACAACTAGGTCACTGAAGGATGCAGTGGCCACAGTACAAGGTCACTGAAGGATGCAGTGGGCACAGCAGTGGGCACTGGATATACAACTAGGTCACTGAAGGATGCAGTGGCCACAGTACAAGGTCACTGAAGTATGCAGTGGGCACAGTACAAGGTCACTGAAGGATGCAGTGGGCACAGCAGTGGCCACTGGATATACAACTAGGTCACTGAAGGATGCAGTGGCCACAGTACAAGGTCACTGAAGGATGCAGTGGGCACAGCAGTGGGCACTGGATATACAACTAGGTCACTGAAGGATGCAGTGGGCACAGTACAAGGTCACTGAAGGATGCAGTGGGCACAGTACAAGGTCACTGAAGGATGCAGTGGGCACAGCAGAGGCCACTGGATATACAACTAGGTCACAGAAGGATGCAGTGGGCACACAAGGATGTCACACTGTGTAATGAGATGCTCATATACCAGGCAGGCATGGTCGGAATAGCCCATTTCCATTTCCGTCACAATTCCGCATTCCGTCATATAGAAATTCCGTTACCGTTCCATTCCGACGGTATACCGGGGTAATTCCGCGGAATTCCGTTTAAGTCGGAATTCCGCCGGAAAAATTCTCCCTCCCTCCCTCCCTCCATCCATCCATCCATCAGGGAATTGCAGATTTTCAAAACAGCTTATATACCATAGCTGGGATTTGAACCCAGAACCTAGTGTGTAGTAGGTATGGGTCTTAACCTCTAGACCATGACCCACACTACATGTTAAAGCTGGCGGTAGCATAAACCATACTTCCATTATGATCAATTCGATAGAAAAAGTAGCATGATTAAGGATTTGTACTTTTTGAAAAGCATGCCTATATACCATAGCTGGGATTTGAACCAAGGACCTTGTGTATAGTAGGTATCTGTCTTAACCTCTAGACCATGACCCACACTACATGCTAAAGCTGGCGGTAGCATAAACCATACTTCCATTATGATCAATTCGATAGAAAAAGTAGCATGATTAAGGATTTGTACTTTCTGGCTTCCATGTGGATGGGGGGTGCTGCACTGCTATTCCATATGTGGACCACCAATATTTAAAGATGTAGCTGACTGCATTTATAAGCAATACATTTTCTGTGTGGGGGGCCGGTAAGAAAGCCTTAGGGGGCCACATTCGGCCTGCGGGCCTTAGTTTGAGGACCACTGCTCTAGACCATCAACCACACTCAGGGCCAGGCTTTAGCATGTAGTGTGGTCAGAGGTGGGACAAGGTCCTTCAGCACCCAAGGCTGAGACAGCAAAGTGCGCCCCCCCATCCCTCCCACCCCAGCTGTCACACACTGATTGCTATTACACTAAGAGGTGCCCCAGGCCCCCCCCCCCCCCCACCCCCAACACCTTAATCTCTACTTATCTGGCTTGCAGTCGCTGCCATGTATCACCTTTTCTTATTTCTTTCTGCTTCAAACACAATTGGGAATGACAGCTGAATGAATTGTGCACCCCCTCCTACACTGCGCCCTGAGGCTGCAGCCTCTCCCTTACTAGTGGGTAAGACAGGTACCTTCTACTATGCAGTGTGGGTCATGGTCTAGAGGTTAAGACAGATACCTACTACACACTAGGTCCTGGGTTCAAATCCCAGCTATGGTATATAGGCATGCTTTTCAAAAAGTACAAATCCTTAATCATGCTACTTTTTCTATCGAATTGATCATAATGGAAGTATGGTTTAATGGTTTATGCTACCGCCAGCTTTAGCATGTAGTGTGGGTCATGGTCTAGAGGTTAAGACAGATACCTACTATACACTAGGTCCTTGGTTCAAATCCCAGCTATGGTATATAGGCATGCTTTTCAAAAAGTACAAATCCTTAATCATGCTACTTTTTCTATCGAATTGATCATAATGGAAGTATGGTTTAATGGTTTATGCTACCGCCAGCTTTAGCATGTATTGTGGGTCATGGTCTAGAGGTTAAGACAGATACCTACTATACACTAGGTCCTTGGTTCAAATCCCAGCTATGGTATATAGGCATGCTTTTCAAAAAGTACAAATCCTTAATCATGCTACTTTTTCTATCGAATTGATCATAATGGAAGTATGGTTTAATGGTTTATGCTACCGCCAGCTTTAGCATGTAGTGTGGGTCATGGTCTAGAGGTTAAGACAGATACCTACTATACACTAGGTCCTTGGTTCAAATCCCAGCTATGGTATATAGGCATGCTTTTCAAAAAGTACAAATCCTTAATCATGCTACTTTTTCTATCGAATTGATCATAATGGAAGTATGGTTTAATGGTTTATGCTACCGCCAGCTTTAGCATGTAGTGTGGGTCATGGTCTAGAGGTTAAGACAGATACCTACTATACACTAGGTCCTTGGTTCAAATCCCAGCTATGGTATATAGGCATGCTTTTCAAAAAGTACAAATCCTTAATCATGCTACTTTTTCTATCGAATTGATCATAATGGAAGTATGGTTTAATGGTTTATGCTACCGCCAGCTTTAGCATGTAGTGTGGGTCATGGTCTAGAGGTTAAGACAGACACCTACTATACACTAGGTCCTTGGTTCAAATCCCAGCTATGGTATATAGGCATGCTTTTCAAAAAGTACAAATCCCTAATCATGCTACTTTTTCAATCGAATTGATCATAATGGAAGTATGGTTTAATGGTTTATGCTACCGCCAGCTTTAGCATGTAGTGTGGGTCATGGTCTAGAGGTTAAGACAGATACCTACTATACACTAGGTCCTTGGTTCAAATCCCAGCTATGGTATATAGGCATGCTTTTCAAAAAGTACAAATCCTTAATCATGCTACTTTTTCTATCGAATTGATCATAATGGAAGTATGGTTTAATGGTTTATGCTACCGCCAGCTTTAACATGTAGTGTGGGTCATGGTCTAGAGGTTAAGACACATACATACTACACACTAGGTTCTGGGTTCAAATCCCAGCTATGGTATATAAGCTGTTTTGAAAATCTGCAATTCCCTACTGCATGATATGGATGGAGGGAGGGAGGAGGAGGGAGAGATTTTTGTGCTATTCCGGAAAATTCCGTCGGAATTATAAAATTTCCGCGGAATTCCGTTTGAGAGGTATAGGAATTCCGATTGACAATCGGAATTAACCTAATTCCGGCCGGAATCACGGAATTTATAATTCCGCGGAATTTTCCGAGCATCCCTGATACCAGCGAGCGAGCGAGCAGTGGCTACTGGGCACGGCACAAGGTCACTGACAGAATGAATGAACAGCGCTGGCAGAGAGTGGCGGCGCCGGCGGTGTGACTGGCTGCCTGCAAATAGTACAAGTGTATAACTGTCACTGGAATATACAAGTGAACACTGCAGCTGCACTAACCTGCCTGCCTGCACTCTACACACAGATAATGCCCACTCCCACTACACTGCAGCACTGAACCTGCCTGCACAGCACTACACACAGTTAAATAATCACTAGACTCCCACACTCCCACTACACACAGTTAAATAATCACTAGACTCCCACACTCCCACTACACTACACTGACTACAACAACTAACTACAGCAATCACTCACTGACTAGCTAACTGTGTACAGTATAAGAGCAGTGTTAGCAAAAAAAACGCTTTGTTTTTAACACAATAAATGCACTTGCTCAAACAACAATGGCCCGGAGATAATCCTCTCAGCACCACAGTCTAGCAAGGACAGAGCTTTTCCATCATGGCCGCCGCTTTATATTCAGGAGGGGAGGGCATAGCTCCCCTCCTGTGATTGGTTGCTAGGGCCTGGCTGGGGCACTCTGATTGGCCTGCAATGTGTCACTTCCGCATAGTTTGACGCATTTCCGCAAACCACGACTTCAGCACCGGGTTTCACGAGCGTGAATGCGGATTTCTGTCCGCATTCACGCGAAGCCGAAGTAGATTTTCGTGGTTGAAAATCTATTCACGGCTTAGCGTGTCCGAGGCGGAATGCGTCAAAATGGTCGTGAATCCACGCGTAAGCGTGATCACGACCTGGTGGTGAGCACCACTGTATACCATTACTGTAGTTCTAAATTGTTTATGCTGTGCGTCTGGTCTTCCTGTACTATGTCTATGCCATGTGTACCACAAATAATTCCGAATATAGCCCTGCTGTATTTGGTGAAATAAAATGATTCTGATTCTGGAGCCCCATGCAGTCTGGGCTCCGCATTCTTCCTATACCAGCTTCATGGGTGACAAGGGCTAACAAAGTCTTTAGAGAGGGGACCCACATCGTGTTTTTTTGTTTTCTTTTTTTTTACATTTTACTTTTATCAGCACAAACAATACATATATTCCTCTGCCTCCACCATCAAAACACATAGCACCCACCCTCATCAGCACCCAGGACTCCCACAGCACCCCGCCCTGACACCCCTGGCAACCCCTGCACTGCCATCGGGTGATGAAAGGTTTTACAATAGGCAAACACTGGCTAAATAATTTATAAATGAAAACTGTGAAAAATAAAAAAAAATATTCATTACATTATTTTTACAACAGTTCCTCTTTAAGTATCATAAATGATATAAGTTCTGTGGCAATGAATCATAAGAAAAAGATAGTTCCTTTCTTTTTAATTCCTTACTTGTTATTCCTCAACTGCACCACCAGGTGGCAAAAGACCATTGAGAATTAATCTATCTTGTATGCTCCTGCTGATATCAGTTGGAAGGGGGAAAAAACACACAAATCTGCCATTGCCTGAAATATTAACATCAGCATAGACTCCAAATAAATTGCCTAAAATACATTGGCCTCTGAAGGAAAGACAGTGATAGGCAAACAGAGAATTAATAATGACACTGATTGTGGTGAAACTTCTTCGGGCTCACAATGACGGCTTTAGGATCTGCAGTGATACACAGACAAAGTAGAACACAGCTATTACAGATCAACATCACCATAGCAACAACTCGAGCAACGACGACAGCTTAAAGGGACAGCAGGCTGCACGTGTGCCATGAAATGGATTTGACATGCAAAGCCAGTGTTGTATTACTTGTGAATGCACCCAGGTGCTACCATTATAGAACAACGGCTGTTTATATTTGCAGCACAGAGAAACAGAACAACATATTTATGAATGCAGAAAGGAAACTGTGTTCACATTATTTATTGTGCAGCCAATAAGTAAATTATCCAGCAAAAAAAAAGCTCAAAATTAAAACCGCAATGAGCAGCACCAAACTTTTACAGAAAAAGTTAAAGAGAACTCATGACGACGCATAGCAGAACATAAAAGCATATTCAGAATATACATTTTTGTGCAATTATCCTGGTTCTAGCATCAAAAAATCATTATATCTATACAGTATATTGCTGTACATTGGTATGTAATCCCACCCTTTGGGCTTGATTCACTAAACCGTGATAACTCATATCACGGCCGCGCTAGCGTTTTAGCGCAATCCCAAATTTTCGTGTGCAATCGCAAATTTTTGAGCACATTCATGAACGATTGCATGCAAAAATTTGCGATTGCGCACGGGAACGCGATTGCACACGGAAACGTGAACACGCGAGCACAGCCATGATATGAGTTATCACGGTTTAGTGAATCAAGCCCTTTGAGTGATGCTTTGCCTAGGCCATGATGTCACACAGCCTTCTGCCCTACAGCACTTTGGGAAATCATCTGCACAAAGAATCTCCATTGCAGTTCACAGTTAGTATCATGCATTATAACGGGTGCATTATGCAACTGACCACTGAGAGCCTAGCCTCAAAAATGCTAATGGTCACATAACATATCCTGGTAAAGATACAGCCTGTTCAGCCCTATGGAAAGGGAAAGGGGTAGGATGTTTAAAAGGAATCTGTAATAAAGAAAACGTCCCAGTAGGGTACTTACCATGGGAGGGGGAAGCCTCTGGATCTTAATGAGGCTTCACCCTGTCCTCTTTAAGTGAACCTCCGGACTAAAAATCGACTCAGCAGCACTGAAAAGGCCTGGTGTTTCTTTAACAGTTGCACAGCATCAGAACTTTGTTTCTCTTATCCAAGCCTCATTTTTAGCTGCACAGAAGAAAACTGCCCGGGCTTTTTTCCCCTGATGCTGTGCAAAGCATGATGGGATTTCTGATGTTGTTGCTCTCGTTCTGCTGTTTTGGTGCAATTTTTTTTTTTTTTTACATTTTGAATTTGACATTTGAAGTCTAGCGTGTGCAGCTGGGAGGGGTTATCAGGACACAGGACAGTTGGAACTGTGTCTCCTGCTACTTGTCACCTCCTTTCAACCAAAAAGATGGCTGCCCCCATGACAAAGATGGCAGCCCCCATGAATCACAAACATTTGCCTGTTCTTTTAAAACAGGGTGGGTAAAAAATTATATTACCTATCTATCCTTATTAACATAACTAATGTAACTTAATGACAGTATGTTTGTTTAGGCTGAAGTTCCCCTTTAAGCCTTGCCAATCCAGCATCAGTTGCCTCTCAACAGCACACATGTCAATATTTACCATCTGTGCTCCTGCGCAAACACAGTAGCAGCTTTCCAAATCGGCGCAGGTGGATATAGCCGAGGCGATCAGGTCCACACTACTGTGCAGATGGTAAATGCAACAGGCAAGCTAGTCATCAGATTCTTCAGGGACTGCTAGCGCTGGAAACTGAAGAGAATTGGGAAAGCCTCATTAGGATATAGGATGCTTCCCCCTGCCGAGGTAAGTACCCCCAGGGGCTTTTTTTTTTTTTTTTTTTTTTTTACAGATTCCCTTTAGGCCTCTTGCACACTACATGCAATTTCATTTCCGATTTGTGATTCTGACGCAATTTTATTTTACATGCAATTCCAATTTATGATTTTGAATCGGTAGTGCATGCTGCTTTTTTCTTTTTGTTTTGATAGCATCCAGGGAAAAACAGGAGGGGGCTTCAAAGTGAACCCAAGGACCAAAGTGAAAATAAACCGAGGAGATAATTGTGTTTATCCTCCTACTACTACAAAATGACTTTTTATTTGTATATATCTACCGTATTTTTCGCTGTATAAGACGCACTTTTTCTTCCCCAAAATGTTGGGGGAAAAGTGGGTGCGTCTTATGCGGCGAAGGTACGGATTTCGGGATGCAGAGGTGCACAGGGAAGTAGTATATACATTACCTGCTCCTGCCGCCGCACTCCTGGCTCCAATACTGCTTCCCGATCCTCTTCTTCCATCTACCGCTGCCCGCTGCTGCCCCTGCCGAACATCGCTGGCCGGTCCTAATTAGCCACTGGGATACCGCTGCCCACTGCTGCCCACCGAACATCGCTGGCCGTTCCTAACTAGCCCCAGGGATACGCTATCAGCACACCACGTGCGCCGGGGTCAAGCATGCCGTCGAACAACGCTGGCCGGTCCTAATTAGCCGCGCAGGGATATGCTATCAGCGTGCGCCGGCTCACGTATTCGTGACCCCGGCGCACATGGTGTGCTGATAGCGTATCCCTGCGCGGCTAATTAGGACCAGCCAGCGTTGTTCGGCGGCATGCGTGACCCCGGCGCACGTGGTGTGCTGATAGCGTATCAGTTAGGAACGGCCAGCGATGTTCGGCGGGGGCAGCAGCGGGCAGCGGTAGATGGAAGAAGAGGATCGCGAAGCAGGATTGGAGCCAGGAGCGCGGCGGCAGGAGCAGGTAATGTATTAAATGTACTCGCGCTGCCTGCACAAGGAGGACACTGGATGGAACAGGGGGGCACGGGCACAACAGGGGGACACTGGGACAACAGGGGGAAATGGCAGGCACAGGGGGAACTGGCATAACAGGGGGCCACAGGCACAAGGGACGCTGCCACAGGGACACTGGCACAACAGGGGGACATGGCAGGCACAGGGGGAACTGGCATAACAGGGGGCCACAGGCACAAGGGACACTGGCACAACAGGGGGGCACAGGCACAACAGGCGGACATGGCAGGCACAGGGGGCCACAGGTACAGGGGACACTGGCACAACAGGGGGACATAGCAGGCACAGGGGGACACTGGCACAATAGGGGGACACTGGCACAACAGGGGGACATGGCAGGCACAGGGGGCCACAGGCACAGGGGGACACTGGCACAACAGGGGGACACTGGCACAATAGGGGGACACTGACACAGGGGGCCACAGGCACAACAGGGGGACATGGCAGGCAGAACAGGGGGGCACAGGGAGACACAGCACAGGGGGACACAGCACAGGGGGACACAGGAACAGCCAATCACTACACTGACCACATAGAGGAGCATAGGCAGGCAACATGGGAACAACCAATCATAACACTGTCCCCTTATGTGGTGTAATAGTATGCAATGTAACTGGAAAGGGTAGGGGGGGGGGGGGTAAAAAGTCCTTAAGACACCATTGCATCATAGACACACCTAGGTTTAGTTTTTTCTTTTTTTCCTGATTTTTGCCCTCTAAATCTGGGTGCGTCTTATATGCCGGAGCGTCTTATATGGTGAAAAATACGGTGGTTAGTGTCCCAGAGCTGAAATACATGAACTATTTACTTTTTTTTTTTTTTTTCAACACAAATTTTATTGATTTTTGAAAATAAAGTTGCATACCAATAGCATCTGAAAAAGCATCCATATTTGAACAATCTGTGTATACTTATATACTAATCTCGACAGATATGATAATAGGTTACACAGCATAACATATGGTGTGGCTAACATCTTATTTTCAGGTTATTGGCAAACTGTTCAATTAACCACTTATATTATAACGGTGAAGGTGAGAAAACTGGACTGTGGGATAAGAAGAGTTGCTGGATAAAGGAAAAGAAGAAGGTATGAAACATAGAGAAAGAAAAACAATAATAAATCAGGTCTGTCCTCAAATAGCCCAGTGTGCTGTAGTAAGCAAGAGTAAGAGCAACAGCAACAGGTCCCAAGAAGTAAAGTATAGCTCAGGTTCTTCTGAATGGTTAGGAT
This sequence comes from Hyperolius riggenbachi, assembly GCF_040937935.1. NCBI lineage: Eukaryota > Metazoa > Chordata > Amphibia > Anura > Hyperoliidae > Hyperolius > Hyperolius riggenbachi. The sequence continues at coordinate 110,652,331 of NC_090651.1, forward strand.
TGTATCAGAAATGTTGTCGCCTTCTTGAAACGCAGATGGTGAGCCTATAGCTGACAAGATATTCTATTTGTTCAAGGGGGGTCATAGTTCAGGAAATAGGTTTCCCATGGATCCCATATTTTACTGTGTCTGGGTTCTGTATCTCTGAGAACAGCCGTTAAAGATTCCATCAGTTTGGTCCAATTAATTTTCGCACAAATTTCAGAAATCTTGGGGGCAGATGGGTTGCGCCAACAAGAGGCTAGGGAGAGTCTAGTGGCTGTCAATATGTGCGTGATTAGTCTCATAGACGTTTTTTTAGTTTTGGGGATAGGTTTGCCCAGTAACATATATATGGGGTCCATGGGAACCAATGTTCCTGTTATGTTCAAAATCATCGTTTGGATGTTAGCCCATAGGGGTTGTACTTTAGCGCAATACCAAAAGATATGTTCTAGAGTACCTATTTGGTTGCATCCCCTCCAGCATCTATCAGTGACTTCAGGATAAATTTTAGATAGTATGTCAGGAGTTCTATACCATCGGAAAAGTATTTTGTAAATATTCTCCTTTACGTGTGTACACATGGACGTGTGTTTAGCATTTTCCCATATAGAGCTCCAATCTTCTAGATTTATGGTTTGGCTCAAGGCTCGTTCCCATTTGGTCATATATGCATGATTAGGTTTAGTGGAGCCAGATTTGTCGAGAAGTAGTAGGTAAATTGAGGAAATAAGACCCTTTTGGTGTCCTCTGATGTCACATAAGCGTTCAAAGGGAGTGTATGTGTATGGGGGTTTTGTTCTTGCCAGTAGAGTCCTTAAGAGGTGATAGATTTGATTGTATTCCATGAGGGATTTAGGGGTGAACTAGATCTTATCTCTTAAGGATTCTTTAGTAAGGATTTTTCCCGAGGACAGATCTATCCACTCACTAATATTAGTGTATTTGAGACTATACCACCTGCCCATAAATTCCTCTGACATCCCGGGGACGAAAGTCGGGTTACCCAGGATGGGGTATAATGGAGAGATCTGGGATCTGAGGTTAGCTGATTGTACTGCGGACCTCCAAATTTGCAAGGTAAATTTCATGGTGGGAAGAAGTTGAGTCGCGGGGATACTAGGGGGGGTCCGAGGCCAGATCAGAGCTGGCAGAGAAATAGGATATATACTCATTGCTTCGATGAGACCCCATTTAGTACGTATTTTTAAGTCAGACCATTCTGGTAGTTGTCTGAGATGGGCTGCCTGGTAGTATAATTTTATGTTAGGTAGTCCCAGTCCTCCTTGTTCCCGGGATGTCATTAAGATTGAGGCACTGACTCTGGGACGAGAGTTATTCCAGATAAATTTTAGAAAAGCACGCTGTAGTATTTTAAATTGTATGGGTGGTACTCGGATTGGCAAAGTCTCAAATAAATATAATATGCGAGGTAGTATATTCATCTTGAGAGAGTAGATCCGTCCTATCCAGGATATTTTATAGGCTGTCCATTTGTGGAGATCCTGCAATATGGATTGAATTAAGGATGGGAAATTTGCTTTATATAAGGTGGAATAGGTATGAGTTAGGTGAATACCTAAGTATTTAATAGAAGTTTTTTTCCAATTGTAGTGAAAAGATTGTTGAAGAGTAATGAGTAGAGTTTGCGGGATTTTAATGGGGAGGGCTTCCGTCTTTTCTTGGTTGAGTTTAAAACCTGAGATGGATTCAAATTCTTTTAATAGTGAGTGTAGTATGGGGAGCGAGGTGAGGGGCTGGGTCAGGGTGAGGAGGATGTCGTCCGCAAAAAGCGAGATTTTGTATTCTTGAGATCTTTGTTTAATTCCTACTATGTCTGGGTTTTGTCTAATGGCACACGCCAGGGGTTCAATACTAAGGGCAAATAGAAGAGGAGAAAGAGGACACCCCTGACGCGTGCCATTAAGAATTGGGATGGGAGTTGGAGATGCGAACGGAAGTTTAACTGAGGTGGATGGGGAGGAGTAGAGAAAATGTAGGATGGATAGGAAAGGGCCCGCAAATCCCTGGTGTTCGAGGACTCTAAACAGAAATGGCCAAGAGAGTCTATCAAAAGCCTTCTCTGCGTCCAAACTCAGGAGCAGAGAAGGTTGATTAGATCTATTCATCAGTTCTATGAGGTTGATCGCTTTTCTAGTGTTATCACCAGCTTGGCGACCCATTATGAAGCCTACCTGGTCGTTGTTAATCAGAGATGTTAGAATAGGGTTCAAGCGATTGGCTAGGACTTTTGTGATGATTTTGAGATCTGCATTTAGGAGAGAGATTGGGCGAAAACTTTGTGGGAGTTGCGGGTCCTTTCCTTCTTTGGGTATCATTGTGATAAAGGAGTTTAAAAATGAATTTGGAGCTTGTTCGTTATTCATTAAGGCGTTGGCAAGAAGAGTGAGGTAGGGAGAGAGGATAAATCTGAGTTTCTTATAGTAGGAATATGAGAGACCATCTGGTCCAGGAGCTTTGGAGTGGGGTAAGAGTTTAATCACTTCTAGAATTTCTTCCTCTGTTATCGGAGAGTTCAGTAGTTTAATGTTGTCTTCCGTTAATTTCGGTAAAGTTAGTTGGTCTAGGAACTCATCTATCTTAGATAGGTGTGCGGATGGAGAGAGGGTCTGAGGGAGATTATAAAGTTGTTGGTAAAAATTTGTAAAGATTTGGGCAATTTTTTGAGGATGGTAGTGTGTGGTCCCCTGAGGGTCTTTAATAGAATATATATGTTGTTGGGATGAATTTGGGTTTAGTTTACGTGCGAGGATGGTGTGTGGTTTATTGCCCTGTTCAAAAAAGAGTTGTCTGGTCCATCTCAGGTTTTTCTCTAACTGTATGGAATGGATCTTTTGTATTTCATGTTTAATGGTCTGTATAGTTAAGTAATGCGATTGGGAGGGGTCATTTCTATATACGGTTTGCGCATGTTTAAGTTTTAAAGTGAAGAGTTAAAAGTTTAGATGACGTTCTTTTTTTACGTTTAGTGGCTTCTGAGATTAAAAACCCTCTAATGAACGCTTTGTGAGCCTCCCAAATAGTTCCAAAGGATGTGACAGAGCCTTGATTAGTATTAAAATAGAACTGCAGTTCTTCTGTAAGTTTAGATAAGAGGTCTTTGTCCTGTAACAAGCTTTCGTTTAGTCTCCAGAAGTGTGGCTTATGTGGGCAGAAAAATATGTCAATTTCTGCTACTACTGCTTGGTGGTCTGACCATGCGATTGGGTGTATTTCAGCTCCTCTCAATTGAGATAGGGTAGAGGCTGTAGCCAGTAGATAGTCAAGGCGGGAGTGGGATGCATGAGGAGGGGAGAAAAAAGTGTACTCTGTGGAGGTGGGGTTTGAGATTCTCCATAGATCTAATAATCTGTGTTTTCTTAGAAGGATTCTAAATTTACGGGAGTTGCGGCTATGGGGGGATTTCTTAGCCCTACTAGGGGGGGTGTATCTATCTTTAATATCTGAAAATGACACATTAAAATCTCCTCCTATTATCAGGGTGCCTATGGATACTTTGGATAGCTTTTTGAGGAAGGCTGTTAAGAACGAGATTTGGTCTTGATTAGGAACATAAACATTGGCCAGAGTGATAGGCCTATTTAAAAGGGTACCTATAATGATCAGGTAATGACCTTTAGGGTCAGAGATGGTTTTAGAAATTTGTAAAGGGAGAGTCTTTCTATAGACTATAGCTACCCCTGCTTTTTTCTTGGGGCCTGAGGCTAAACACACCTCTGAGAAGAGTCTATCATATAGTCGAGATTGATCTTTTTTACAAAAATGAGTCTCCTGTAAGAAGGCCAGATCGATGTTTAATCGTTTTAAATCTCTGAAGAGGGAAAATCGTTTCTGAGGTGTGTTTAAGCCTTTAGTGTTTAAAGTCATAAAATTAACCATGATCTAATATTGGTTGGTTATGCATATATAAAGAGAGGACAGACCCATCATACCTAGAGAAATCAGATAGAACATAGAGATATAAACTAAGAAAAACATAAACATACGATTCATAAACTATAGCATACTCGAAGTTTCGAGATATTAAGCCACCAGTAAGCCGGTGGTTGAATGTAGGGGCAGCATAAAACTGCTGCCTATGTGGGGATCGCCTCAGGTTAACTGTCTGTCGAGCCAGACAGAAAAGTTGAGGGAAGAGCCCCCTGAGGTACATGAGGAGTCCCGAGATTAACCACTTAACAGTCCACATGGGTGATGATATCTAAATATATTGAAGAGAACTAAGATCCGCCGCCTTCTTCAGAGGCTTATTGTCAACATGAAGAGAGAGTTCCGGATAAAAGTACATGTTGCCATTATTTATAATTTCCGTTTAGAAACAGAATAGTGTAGGTGTGTAATTAAAGGGCGGCCACTAAGATGAGTACAGTGAGTCCACTGGTTGTAGTTGAGTGTCCCCACATAAAGTTCAGGTAATTCCAAGGGAAATCTTGATGCTGATATAAAGTATCGTGAGCCCCAGATCATACCCCAGACGGTTGGTCCTCCATGTCATCTGGTTTGTCTGGGTAGGTGATGCTACGAATAGAGCGTTTTTTGGTCCATTCTGATATGTGACGCACCTTTCTTGGTGGGGAGGATACAGGTGATGAACGAGACAAGGGGATGGAGTTGTCAGGAAGCTTAAGGCCCATCTGCTTGAGGAATAGGGGGGCATCATCAAAGTCAGAAAGAGAGAAAGTTAGGCCTTGTTTGTTCACTATCAGCCGGAACGGGAAGCCCCACTTATAGAGGATGCCAGCCTCTCTAAGCAGTTGTGTGACAGGTCTGAGAGCCCTGCGTTTTGCTAATGTTATCAGGGATAAGTCATTATATATTGCAATGTCGTCTCCTTTAAATGAGATAGAGGATTTATTCCTGAGGGCTTTGAGTAATGCTTCTTTGGCTTCATAATAATGCAATCTTGCAATAATGTCCTTTGGCCTCTGAGAACCAGGTCGCTGCTCCCCTAAGGATCTGTGAGCCCTATCAAGCCTCCACATTTCCTCTGTCATGTCAGGGAGTATTGTGTGAAACAGTTCCTTAAGATGGGCTTCTATGTGCTCGTTCTTTAGTGACATGGATACCCCCTTGATACGCACATTCTGCCTCCTTTCCCTGTTTCCATATCTTCTTGTGCTGTGCGCATTGCCTTTATATCGGTTTGCATAAGCTGTTGTTCTTCAGCTAAGTCAGCTTGCTTAATGGCTATAGCTTCCACCTTGTCTTCTAAGGCCTGTGTTCGCTCCCCCAGCCCTGATATGTCAGAGCGAAGTTCCTGTACTGCAGCTAAGATAATGTTCTGCAGAGAGTTATGCAGGGTGTGGTAATGTTTCTCCAGTGTCTGTTCTAAAAGTGCAGCCGTGAGGGGCTGTGTAATTCCCCCTGTACTCGCCTGATCCACTGAAGATAGGTCTGGCTGTACTGCGTGGTCGGCGCCATCTTGGCTGAGGGGAGGACGCAGGTATCTGTCCATTGCGCCCGCTGTGGAGACGTTTTTCTGGGCTCCTTTGCCGGTCATATGGCGCTGGGGTGTGTGCGGAGGTGATCTGCTCCGGAACCGCTCGTTTGTGTGGCTGTAGTAGCGAGCAATGTAGCGGTGAGTAGCGGCGGCGGACGGAGCTCTCTTCCTATGCGGCC